>NC_088847.1:7904262-8645472 GCF_904066995.2 Poecilia reticulata | reverse complement strand
ATATAGATCTTCACATAGTGTGCATCTCACCGGTCCATCTGTAAAGCATAATGCAAAAAAAATATTGCATGCATGCCATCCATGTATTTGCTGTGTCCTCAACATGGCTTCTGACAAACTGGAAATAGAACTTCATTCCACCCGCCCATAAAGGTCGGCGCTGAGTTCGGCTCTCAGCCCCGCTTTTAAATAAAAGTAGAAGTGAAGTGGGAGCTTTAAAGTCTGCGTAAAGCTACTAAGTGAAAAGCTTGGAGTGTAAAATGTTCACAGCTGTGGTGGTGAGTCTTTAATGATAAGCAGTCTTTCTTCATCCCTCACGATCTTTATAGCGATCCGTTTTCAGACCCTGGAAGAAAATAACCCTCTCAGCCAATCCTGCAAAGGAGACCAAGACACGAAGCCTGGGGACGCTTTTTGTTGTGTTTAATTATCTGACATATTTGGACACTCGCACCGGATTTTGTCTCACTGCATTGCGGAGTCTCAACCAGCATGGTAGCATCAGCTTAGCCCTTGAATTTCATGGCAATGCAACCAACAGCTGTTCACACAAAACTCTTAAGCCACACCTGGTGCTACATGCAAGAAGAGATGGGATCTACTGAATTATTAGTTTTCCTCTTGGGATCATAAGTGTAAAATTTTGTGTGGTTTTATCTCTTCTTGAAACATTATTATTTAGTCGTATTATTATACCACTGTGCTTGTATTTAAGCCTGTTTGCCCTTTTTCCAGTCCATGTTTAGTTGCTGTGAATGTCACATTTGAGCATCCACCGTTTTTTTTTGTTTTTGTTTTTTTGCTTAACTCAATCCATCTGTGTCTGGGGTAAAAAAACCCACCTCAAATTATTTACACATCTGTACGTGTGTTTATGTGTTTAAGTGAACATAAAGAGAACAAACAAAAGTTCTGGGCCCAAATGTCTGTTTTCATCAGCCTAAGTTGAGTCTCTTTGTTTTGCTTTAACTAGTGGCAGACCAGGAACAGACTACGGAGAACTAGATTTACTTTGTTTTATTGTTTTGGAAACAGGTGAAGGTTTCCTCATAACAAGCAAAGCCTTTTCTAAATACCTTCTGGTTAGCTCCTGGTTTTCATTCATTCGAAGGTTTCAGACGTAAAGAACTTTTGATAACATTTTTGCCTCCAGTTGATCTTAACCAGCAACCAGCATCATGTAAATGATCTGTTTTGAGGAAGAGATTAACTCACTTGTCAATATTCAGCTTTGACAAATGGGTTAAGAAAAAGATGATTTACCATACATTTTCCGTAAGTATTGAGTGACCTTTCCAGTCACGTCATTCAATTTTTTAAATCACTGTGAGAAACACAGGTGCATACAATCAAACATGCCTTCTTCTGTTTATGAAAGAATGGGTTGCTTTCATGAGCTGGGTGGCTCGTTCCGTGCAATAACTCCATTTGTAAAAGAAATCCCAAATATTCAACTGTCAACTGTTGGCGGTTTCGTAATAAAGTTAAGGAGCAAAAGCAACGCGGGCATGGTAGTGGTAGGTTACGTAAAACCACAGAGTGGAGACAGTGAATGCTGAATGAAGTTGCCAACTGCCTCCAGAGTCAGTAACTACAGACCAATAAATGTGGTGAGGCCTTTGATTAGCTTAAAAACGGTACATAGAGTACTTCATGGGTTTGGATGGAATGACAATTTACATTACCAAGAACAATAAAGAGCTGGGTTCAATGGTGCAGAGCACACTGCCGCTGGACTCTCTTCTAGAAGAGACCAGCTCTTTTTTTGTCTTTCTTGACAAAGAAAGAGCGATTCATCTTTCTTTGTTTCATAGAAAGACGAATCGCTCTTTTTCTGTCAGTGGGCAATTCTGGGTTGATACTCTTCAGGACAATGTTACTTCCTGACTGCAGTCTGCCAAATGTAAAGTGGGATGGATGGATGTATAGAGTTTTTTTCAATGAGAGTGAGAGGAACGCTTGACGTTGAAGCACACAAAGACATTTTTGACAATTTTCTGATCATCTTTGTGGGAAGAGTTTGGGGATGGTGCTTCCTGTTCCAACATGTCTGTAGACCTAGTTCACTGTTCAGAAAGACATGACTGAGAAAGTCTACACACAGGTCTGACCCTGCGTTCACTTAACACACCACCTTGGGATGAAAATGTCCAACATCAGTGCCTGACCCCACACATACTCTGTTCAACGAACGGTCAAAAATATCCATACATAGACATTTACAATCTGTTTGTTTAATTGTTTTTCAATCCATTTCACCCTTTATTCAACCTTAAAACACTGAAATTATCTTTTTCACAGAAGGTTCCTGACCAAGACTATACATCAAAATTGGCTTAAGACAAAATTTTAAATACTAACACATACAATATAAGTTGTAAAAACAGAATGCAAAGAGAACACCCAGCCTTGACCATAAAAATAATTCGGTTGGTGGAATAAATATTTCTCAGATGTGTTACATGCAGCTCTTCTTTTTCCTATGAACCCAACATATATAGAACTGTTCAGCATAAAACAAAGCAAACACATTCTGCATATTTTAAATTAGATACATGAAACACATTCAATTTACACTCTTTCAAATTAAGAGTTTTTTTTTTTTAAAGAAAAGAAAGAACAGCTTTGTATCCATACACCTAATCCTTTTTGGATTGGGCTGAAAACATACCAGAACATTTCTCCTGTGCTGCCATCTAAAGGGGATGTACTGCAACAGGTGCTGGATCCCTGAGGCTGCATGAGCTACAACCAAAGTACTACATCTGTTTTGGACTGGCACCATTATTTGGGCTCAGCAGGACAAAGCCACAAATATAGCCATTAGCATATTAGCTTTGAGCGAAACTAGCTTTATTTAGAAAGCCTAAAAAGGAAGTCAGAATACTAAACAATAAGACAGAAACCAAACTAAAAGGAACAGTTCCTTGTACAGGTTAGGTAGGAGCAGAACTTATCTGTTCTGCAGTAGATAAATCCTGGCATTTTATTTTATAAAAATCCAGATTAGCTTGTCCCCTGGGCTAAAGCCACAAGCTAGCCAGAGAGGTGCCCAAGAGCAATACAGAGGTTTATCATCTTAAAGCAGTTCCAGTTGTGAAAATGTTGTAGCAGTTTATGCCGATGCTATTTTGTGAGCTTGTGGTTGTGTTTAAAGTGTGAAGTCATTAGGATCAAACAGATGAGTGTTACACAGAAAATGAAGGCAGGAAACAGTTCGCAACCAAACGTCTTCCTGTGTGAAGCTTACCAAAAACAAAACATTTGAGGTTTTTTTGATCGTGGGGGAAAAAAATGTAAAAAATCGATTAGAAAAGTACATTTGCGTCAAAATCAATTCACCGCGGTTTACATGCACCCTGAGAAGATTTCTGCTTTTACATGTCTTTTGTGGTTACTCTGACTGGAAAGAATTCACGTGGTTTCACAATGGAAGAACACTGGTGGCGTACTACCTCCGACCTATATTTCTTTTTCAGATAATCATTGACTTCTATGCAAGTAGACAGATACAATGAAAACCCTCTGAGAAAGTTAATGAAGTACCATTTACATTAACACTATACGTGACTCGAGATGTTTTAAGAGGGGAAGAAGTCTACATATGCCTTGATCCCTTTCAGAGTAGCTCATATCTTTAGCCGTAATCTGGATTTTTACAGAATTAAGATGCCAAAAGGGTTATCTCCTGATGATGAAATATTACCTGCTCGAGACAATTTTGAAGGACCTCACGTTAAAACTCCTGAACAAACACGTACTAGTCAGACAGGAGGTCACATTTAGCTTTATCCAGCGATGAAGTGATGATTGTTTCAGCCAGTTGGTGAGCCAGCTGATCAAGATCGCTTTCATCCGACCCCTGCTGCTCGTTTTTCACGCTCAAGACCCAGCTTAACACGTCACACGACAGAACCTCTGCGAAAGCCTCCACGCTGGCTCCATGCGCCTTCAGGCCGTCTCTCGCCAGGTCGTTTGTAGATAGGGAATGCATCAGATGCTCCATCAGTTCCACTTGGGGGTCACTGATCACACCGCCCGAGTTGTTCTCCTTGTCTTTCGGAGTCGGTGGAGGAGGAGAGGGCAGGAAGACTTTTGCCAGTCCCCCTTTGAGTTTCCGAGCAAAACTGTTCCTGCTCCGCTCCAGCTCCGGGATGAGGGGGGTGGTCGGAGGGGCATCTGGGTAGTCCAGGGAACCTACAGCAGGAAGGCCCGATTGGTACAGAGGTGGATGGTTGGACTGAGAGTTTCTGTGGGTCTGTAATTCCCTTAAGGAAATCATCTCTAGTTCCAACAGGTCCTCTTCTTCTCCGGATGCAGGGGGCCCATTTTCAGCCTCTTCACAGTCATTCTTTTCAACATCTGATGGCGGATATTGAGGCAAGCAGACGTCTTTCAGAGCAACTTCAACTATTGCTGATGCCAACTCCTTGGCTAAGGTCTCCGGTGTTTGAATAGGTTGTAGCACCGCAGGTTCCAACTTTTCCATTTGCTCTAGAGAGGAGAGGATTATGTTGCCTGCAAGATTTTGGGCAAACTCGTTCAGAATGTCGGCGTACATGGAGATTCTTTTGCCAGAGGTTTCGGGAACGGGTTCTCGCCACTTTGAGTCTGCACTTAGAGTCTGCATTGGATCCTGTGAAGATAAAGACAATAAGCTACAATGCCTTCCTAAGGAATCCATGTTGAACTTTTGCAAACTTTGTCACATTACATTCTCAAACTTTAGCGTACTTTTGGAAATTTTATGTGATAACCCAACACAAAGTACGACACAAGTCCACAGTATAAGCTAAAAAAAAGGTTTGTATAAAGAAAAGTTAGTTGTACTTTTTGTCAATACTCTTAGTGAGTACTTTATGGGGAATGCACTTAGATTCAGTTTCATTTTTTTTATGTTTATTTCTACCAGCTTTTGACATCTAGAGACCTTTTCATGGATGTTTCTCTGCAAAGTGGCTCAAGCTCAATAAAATTGGATATAGGACATCTCTAAACATTAATTTTCTAATTTTTTCCCAAATTTTCATTGAGTTTTACGTCTGAACTTTAGCTCTGCCGTTTTAACACATGAACGAGCTCTGATCTGAACTATTTTCATCTATCTTTGCATCAACGAAGCACCTTGTTAGCTATAAATGAAGTCTATGTAAGTTTGGTATTATCTGAGCAGTTCACCTAATAAGAGTTCTAAAGACTTTTTTCCATAAGAGTGAGGTTTTTGCAACAGAAAACATGGTTCTTTCACATGAGCAAGATTTTAAGATTATATACCAGTGTACCAATCCAAAGGTAATTTGTTACACTGAGTTTCATTTTGGGACATCGAAGTAATACAACGGTCACACAGCTTTTCTGATTTCTTTTCGTAAACTGATTTGCGCTGGTCTTTCAGGAGAAATTAAAAGAAAATGCAAGTTTGTGATGATATTTTGTCAAAATATGAAAGAGTTCAAGTTCAACGTTTGGCACTATATGAGTTTTAGCATTTAAAAATTCCCAGAGCTTTTACTTTTATAGAAAGAATGACGCTAAGCATTTTTGTTTGAATGGCTTGGCTGCAATATTTCTCATTAAAAGCAAAAAAAAAAAAGGGAAAAAAAAAGCTCAGTTTAAAGCATAGCAGGATACAAATTCTGCCCACAAATGGTGCCTCAGCTCTCTTCAGGGTCATAGTCTGCTTCGTTTTAGAGAAGAAGAAAAAAAAAAGCTGATAAGCTACGAATTGACAGAAAGCTTCAAGAAACTTTAAAAGAGAGAATTGAGTTAGGAATCTTTCAAAGCAAGAGAAAGACCAGAGAAACAGAGAGAAAAGGAAGTCCCCCTCTGAAGCTTAGGATGGAAAGTAAGATAAGGGCCTCAACCACAGCCTGTCACCAGATGAGCTGTCAGCCAGTCCGGATGTGACAGGCAGAAAGTTCAGTTCAAAATTGCTCTGGCTCAAATTGCTGGCCTTGGCGGCAGCAGCAACCTGTCACTCACTCTGTGGAGCTTTTGGAATTCCAGCGAATTAGGCTGGGAAAGCAGGAAAACATCATGGGATAAACATCCAAATGTTTTGTCAAGACCAAGTCAAGTGTTGCTTGGT
Source organism: Poecilia reticulata (assembly GCF_904066995.2). Taxonomy (NCBI): domain Eukaryota; kingdom Metazoa; phylum Chordata; class Actinopteri; order Cyprinodontiformes; family Poeciliidae; genus Poecilia; species Poecilia reticulata. Next base: position 8,639,384 of record NC_088847.1, on the reverse strand, counting down.
TCTGAAATCTATTTTATGCAAACAATAACACATAGAGTCATAAAAGTGTCACGGATCTACACAGTCTGCACGGCATGGATCAACCAAGGAAGAGGAAGTTTTCTAAATGTGGGATCATTTTGATCTTATCACAGAATAAGGTAAATTATTATTCTGTTCTCATTTTCACTTTTGATCATTTTTCTTTTGGATTATTCTAGTTCCTTTCTACGGGATATTTGAGTTTACATTAATTAACTTTTATTTATATTGCAGGTGAAAAACGTAGGATTTGCTCCCAGGTTTTGTCTTACTGTAACCGGAGCTCTTCCACGATGCTGAGGCTTCATCGTGAGGGAGGGGATGAACCGATTAACAATCCATGATAAACCCTGGTGTTTCCAGAAAGCAGGCGACTGAACTGGACCTTCAACTCAACCATCTGCTCCCAGTTCAAGTTTGTCATGATTGTTAATTGTGTTTATTTAATGTTCTTGCAAATCCCTGGACTCCAAAGTAACTCAGTAGCCACAAACTTATATTTATGCGTTGTTATTGTTCAATTGATATAAATATTTTTGCATGACCAGACTACTGAGAAATTTCTTGCCCAACTGGTTGTGTGCTTCTCTGTCAATAAGAAAAACTGTAGTTCTCCATATTAATGTGCCAACTTTTTTGTAGCAAAATCAGTCAGATTACTATTTTTATGATACTTTCTCTGGTACTGTTACAATTGACTGTCGTCCAAAATGAACAATGAGGCCATTTTTGGTTTTATGGCAACATGTGCCTCTAAATCTTTGGGGAGGCATTGTAAAATGGCAAATTGGTTAGGCCTTAAAATACCAGGTTATGCTAACGACATAGCTCTAAGGTGTCAAACTAGCATAGCAGATCATAAATAAAAGATAAAACTGGTGTAGCTTAAGTTAGTTTTGGCTTGTGGATGTTAATTTTTAAAGCCAAACTTAAATTACAACAACTTTGGCCAATACACCTGACGAGAAATACAAAAGCATGAACTGGGATAAATCTTGAGAACCAAGCTAATGTAAACAATACCGCTTTGCTAAGCTAGCAAAGCAAACTGTAAATAAATGATGACACTGCTGTAAAATTTCTTCCTGTTTTTTGAACACTTAATTTTAAGGTAAAGTAAGTTTACAAAAATGTGAGCCTCTAGAAACATAAAGAAAAATCAATGAGATGTCAGAAATGTGTTAATTATTTTAAAAAAAGGAAAACGTGTCAAGCTAGAATCACAGATCCAAAATAATAATAAAGAAACTCTAAAGTTACTTTGTGTAACTTTTTGTAGATGGTCATTTCTTTTTAGCTAAGTAAAATCTATATTTCGCACTTTTAAAAGACAAAACTACAGTGTAGGGTTTTTTTTAGATAAACTTAAACTAAATATAGCGCAGATTACAATGGAGCCACCTACATATGTTTTTTTATCATTCTGTAAACTTTAGCAACAACCTTTTATGGCAAACTAAGACAAAAACAGTTCATCTTCCCTTTTCGCATCTTCCTCCACCGCAAACTAGCATTTCGAGTATCACCAGAGGCATCCTGGGGTTTTTAATTCCACAAACCAGTCGCTCACAGCAAACACGTTTCCAACATTTTAATGGCTTGTTGAACTAATATCCTGCTGTCCGATCTGTCAATCAGGCAATAGGAAACATACAGACCGCAGAACGGGCGAGATGCAGAGTTCAGAGCAGATGTGGAACAAATTACAGCAAGAACAAAGAATGTTTTCTCCTGACAATGCGAGTTGTACACTCTGATGAGGCAGAGGAGCATCCGTCGAATTTGGGACGCCTTCTCATTATATTATACAACCTCAAACATAAAATGTTGACCCTGGCCATTGTGTGTTAAATTAATGACACCAGTACGCCTCTGTTGGAGTTTTAACAAGCAACCAAATGCACTACATGTGCAGTAAGTACAAAGGCAGTTTTAAGTGTGTTTTGTGTTTGACTGAACCCTCACTTGACCTTTGATGAAGGTTTTATTTTTGTCCTCTTTCTTTCCCACTGGTTCATCTGTTGAGAGGGAGTGAGGGGGAAATAAAACCTCTTCTGCAAGAAGCTATTTTAGGTTTGTGTGAATATCCCAAGCCATCATTTCCTTCAGGGAAAATAAAATGACTGAGAAGAAATTCAAAAATGCCTCAAATAAAAGTTAATAAACATATAAGCTGTCAGAACTAAAAAGAGACAGACTATGTTGAGAGTGGAAGATAGAAAAGACAAGAAAAATATTGAGTGAAAATACAGAAAGAGTCCTGAGAGTCAACTTGATGTACGGTAAGTTAACGTATACGAAGCTTAAAACTGAAAAAGAAAGACGTGAAGCAACAGGCAGCCTGAACTATATCGGCATGTAGGCGAACTTACCACATTGGAGCTTGGTGCACAGTGTCTTCAGTGTAAATGGGTGACATGGGAAAGGGTTCACCAGTTTTGCTCACTTCCTGTAAGTTTCTGTAAGTGTACTTGTGCGTGGGAGGAGCCAGTTTAAGAAATTTACAGCACTGAGAAAAAAATAGGAAGTGGCAGAGGACGGTGTTGTACTGTCGACTGGTTCCGTTGACGTTTCGGTTTGCTTGGTTGAAATCTAGAGACCACGTTTCTTTAGAACACATTTGTTTCCATTTTTGTTTAAGTTTGCATCTGTAGTTACGTTTGATAAATATGTAAAAAAAAAAAGACAAAAAAATATGAAAGTCAAGAAACCACACATGCAGCTAATAGTTGATGAGTGATGATGCTGCATGTCGCCACCTTCCTAAAAATAATGGGCTAAGTCGTTGTTTTCTTAAAAGTGATGTTTTTTTTAATTTGCCTAAAACACATTTTTAAAAAAAGGGGTGGTGATTTTTTTTTCTTTTTTCAAAATTGCTTTTGGAAAAAAAAAAGAAAAAAAGACTTAGGCCATTATTTTAGGACGGTGGGGATATGAAACACCAAATTCTGCCACTCATGCATAACATGATAGAAACCTGAGAAAAAAGTACTGAGAGCAACAAGGAGGAGAAAGTAAGAGGAAAAGTTGGTTATGGAGGCCTAATCCTGCCATAATTAGCAATACGTACATAAATACATAAATGTTCAACAAATAAATAAGCATGTGTTTAAATGTGCAAAAAAAAAAATACAGTAAATAAATAAATGTTGGCAGTACTTAAACTATACAATTGAATTTGATATTACAGCCTAGAACCTTTGTATTTCTTTAAAAGTTGTAAATAATTTTGTATAAAAATATTTGAGATTTATGTGAAAAAGTGTTTGGATCCTTCCTGATTTCCTAGTTTGTTGTTTTTTTTGCTGTTTGTCACTCTAAAAGAATATCAAACCTATTTAAATATTGATTAAAGACAAGAAAACAAAATCAGGCCTGGGTTTTAAACCACAGTTATGTTTTAAAAGGGTCGGGTAGTCACATTTCATACATGGCCGGGTAGGCTTGGATTTTTTTGAACCGTTTCCACCAAAAAACCCCAGAACTTCACGTTCAAACCCCACCCATGTATCAAAAACGATCTGCGGAGTTAGGTACATGAAATGATGTATGTTGAGGGTTTACTCAGAGAAGACATAACTCTTTCTGACAGGTCAAAGGAAAAAGGTCTTGGCTTTAGCTTAAATTTATTTCTATCCACGTACTAAGACAAAAAAAAAATTACGGCCTCAGTTCTTGATACTCTTACAAGAATCCAAACGTCTGGCAGTGAGATGCTTGTTTGCTGCCAGTTTTCTCTTTTTTTCCATCTTCACCTGTTCTTGGAGTGTACTCAAAATTTCATGACCATCTATTATCTAATGCAGTGTTTCTCAGCCTTTTTTGGGCCGGCGCCCCCCTAACCTTTATCCAGGTCCCTCACCGCCCCCCACCAAAGAATTTGCAGGCTACTTTGCACTGACCATTATTTTATCATTAATATTACTATCACTATTGTAGATGTTTTGATTTTTATGCTTGTTTCTGTATTTATCATCAAAAATAATTTCCCACATTAATCATAGCTCTTCTCTTCAGTGTTTGTCAGTTTCTGGTGGTGCAGCTCTGTGCTGCCTTCAGGAGAATGGGACATCAGAGTATCATCCATAAAACTTCACCCACATGGCATTTATTGTGCAAACCAGAGCTTTCGGCGGAAAAACAAAAGTTCCAGGTTCTTTTAATGCCATACAAATATGAGACAGAAACATGGATTATATCTTTATATAGACCCGTCTATTGATTATAGATTAATAGTTTTACTGGACAGAAATTACAAAGAACAAATCTGGTTCTTAATCAAATCCTAATGAGTCAAATTGAAAGTGTCATGGAGTCGTCAGCCTCATGACATTAACACCGACATGAAAAATAATATTAAAGAAATAAATATATCAAATCTAATTAAAAACATAAATAAGTGATCAGTTCTTTACTGTTATGGTCTGTAAGATATATTTATTCTCAGTACTAGATATGGTCTCAACAAACCCATGACATTTCAACAATATTATTTTACCTTTAATCTGGAAATAGTGTCTGTTTATTCTTGCCATACAGTTCTCTGTATTAATTATTGCTCAAAAGGTCTTGCCATACCAGTTTATTCCTCTGTATTTACTTTAGTTTCTTAGTTTATTCTTGCATTTTGTTCTTCATTCATTTCAATTTAGTTTCATTTGATTAATATTATCCTCTCTTGGTTTATTGCTATGTCCACTTTAGTTTCTTTCCTGTTGCTAGATTTATTTTATCGTTTATTGACCATCAGTAATCTTCACTCATCACCTGCTGCGCTGCCTAATCGTCATGTGTTTCACATCATGTGTTGATTTTTCACAGTTCAGCGTCGGACTCTCTGTTTTTATGCCATAATTCACATCTAGTTCGTTGCTCCGTTTTATGTTCCGCTTCTCCTGTTTCAGAGTTTTGCGCAATGTGCGCGTCTTTTTTTTTTAAGCCCCTAAGGTGCAGGGCGGTTAGGAAGCGTATCGATGGGGAAAAGGCAGACTGACATACATCTTTTAAAACAACGGAAACATTCTCTGCATTCTGATTATTGAAATTTGAAAGTGCTGTGTTGTTCTATCACCCCCGTTTCATACCGGACCACTTACAGCACCGGTGTTAACGCTATAAAATGAACGCCCTCTATCATGGTATCACCCATGGAGGGATTTCTTGATTTAAATGGGTTCATTTTTCAGAGGGACACACAGTGAGGGTATCATGATTTTAGCTACCAGTAGCAGGAGAACGGAGCTGCGCCAAGAAGCTAACAGAAGCTAACAAACACTGAATAGTAGAAGAGCTGCCATCGATACAGTTGCAGCCAAGCATGTTTTAATGTTACACAATACAGTTTTACCAAGTTGCTCAAAGTCTAAACTGGCATTGTTGTGCATTTAAGATGTAAAGTTTACCTTCGACCAAACGCCCCCCAAATCATCCCAGCGCCCCCCTTTTGTAAAAATGTCCGCCAGCGCCCCCTGCTGTCCTCTGAACGCCCCCTGGGGGGCGCTACCGCCCACGTTGAGAACTGTTGATGCAACTCCTCTGTATTTCTGAGTCCCAACAGGCCAGTTATTATTCTAACCTGTGATAAAGATGTGTAAAAACTCAAAAATCTAAGACATCCTATTTTGTTGCTTGTCGTTTTTTTGCTAAAGGAATGTTCACCTTGGTTTTGACATGTATGAAATGATAAATTACTTGTCTTTTTTTCTGTTACTTCTTATTCTGCAATGAATGCACTACAGAATTGGATGAATATTTGAAAAGTCTTAGAATTAACTCACCCTATTTCTTCATGTGAGCATTTCCATTCAATGACCACACAAACAAATGAAAAGTATGTATTTTAAACTAAGTGTAATAATTTGATTCCAGTGTAGTGAAGACGTTTCCTTTCAGCAATTAAAAAGCACATCAAGAAATCAAAAGATGCCCTTTGAAAAGTTTAAAGTAGATTTATTTATTTACTCAGTAGCTAAACGATAACAGGTAGACGGAGAACACGTGTATGTATCCCATGAGATGACAGGTTACTGCAATTTAAAACCTCCCTGAACAAAACAGCAACAAAGCCCTTAAAGCGTGAATTTCTATTGGTTGTCATGAGTTTGAATACCTCTAGAGCTCCTCCCTGTTCTTTTAAGGTGTGTTTGTTTTCGAACAGACGGGTTCGTCGTCATTTTCAGAAACATGCTACATTTAGAAAGGAATAGTCATTACTTGTATAAAAGAGGTTTTTTTATACAGTAAATGTAAGCAATTAAAATACCCCTACAATGATTTTTGAAAATGTATTTTTGGGCTAAAGCACGTTAATTTCTTTAACTCCGCGATAGTGCACCGGTAGGAGCTGGTACTTATAACCAGCGCTTCTGATCAACTGCATTCTGTTCCGCTTCCTGATTGGTCCGTTTGGCTCAAATTCTAGCCAATGAAAGCAAGGCGCAGGAGATTCAGATCCTCAGCTGAAAGCGCTTCCGACTGTGAAGCAACGCTGCTAAATTGGAATAAATATTCCAGAAAAGGCTACTCTCTACTGTCTAAACTGGATTTAACAGAGCGAAGCACACTAAGGTAAGACTAAATTTCGGCGTCTTCGAGCACAGAGCCGTTTCGAGGAAACCCCGCCCGTCATGCAAGCTCAGCCACAGAGACTCCCTTTTTTATGCGAGCGAGTTTAAATTAGCCTCTGTGCTAAAGCCGTGAAGAGGTTTTTTTCATTTTTTTTGCTTTGTTTTTGGTGTAAGTGCGCCATTTTATGCTTTCCTTGTGTGCAATCCAAACAGCAGCGGCGACTGGACAGTTGTTTTCGCGGGATAAAGGTGAACGAAGCTGCCATGCCTTTCACAAGAGGGAAGAAAAACAAAGAGGCTGCAGGGAACAAGGCATCCAGGGTGAATGGAGCAGCCTCGGAGAACCAGGTGAGGGGAATGGGCAACAGAAATCTCTCTTTAAGTCGCCAAACAAAGCATGCAACGAAACGGTGTGACCGTGCACGTACTACAACGATGCAATACATGCAAGAGGATTTGCATGATTTGTTGTGCTGCTTGTTTCAGGAAGAGGCCACTCAGGTGAAGCGGTCCTCGTCTCCTCCTCATGGAGCTCCCAAGAAGAGGACTGCCTTCATCGACATCACCAATGTGAGTTCTGCGTGTCTGTCTTTAGAAAAATATGGCAACTTGCGTAACTCGACCTGAAAAGTAGCATTAAAGCTAGGCGCAACATGTTGCCTAGAGGAGACGCAATGTATCAAGTATTGGCAATGGGAGTGGATGATTGGGGCAGCGAGGAGATCATTTCTACTATTTCTTTCTTTTTCTTTTTTTAGAAAAAATATTAAAATATTGTACCAAAACGGAATCCCTGTATTATGTCACATAAGTGCAAAGGTTGCCATCATTTGGTGCAACTTTCCTTGTTTGTGATGCACCAACTACAATGTAGTCTTTCACACAAGTTCTTTTTTTCCCCCTTTTTTGTGGTCCAGCTGTATGCTTTGATAAATGCTGCGTTCCAGTTACCTCGGAACTCTGAGCTACGTTTGACGTCAAACGCGATGTAACAGCGTCCCAGTTAAAAAGTCGCATTTTCAACGTGGCGCTGCCCAGAGATGATGTTCGCAGGACCTCTTACAAACATTTTAAGCTTTAACTTGATCAATTTGAAATTTTTCTTTTGCACACATGATTTTATTTATGCACTTTAAATATTACTTCTTGAAATTCTCATCCAATCTGTCTCCAGGCTCACAAGGTGACGATCAGCCTTCCAGGTAGGAAGAGGGATTCGGCGAAGAAAGTTGAAAAGAAGACCAACTCTGCCTCGGTGCTGTCAAAGAATCAAACAAACCTACAAAAGTACGTTTTAAAGATCTTCTGGGTTTATATTCCGTCGTTGTTCTTCTCGCTCGTTGCCTTCACCTCCCTGCCGCTCTCCTTCTGCAGGTCGTCATCCGTGAGCTCCGAGGGATCGCCGGCCGCGAAAGAGAGGTCCGACGTAGAGGAGAAGAAGAACGAGGAGCCGCAGAAGGATGACTCGTCTCTGGCAGAAGAACCTGTAGATGTTTCATCCCCTGCAGCCCGGGAAGTGCCGGCACACATCCAGAGGCAGCCTGTAAGAAGAGCAGTGCATTTCTAAAACTACGCTCACACAGCAGGTCTTGATGCTCGACTCCGAAAAGCGACATGCGTGCGCATGAGAACATTGACGTCACTCGGCAGCATTATTACTTTACGGAAGTAATAATGGACAGTCGTTTATGGATCCATTTTTAAAGTTTAATCAGTAATGGGAATTGACAATATTGTCACGAAATCATGACAAGATGAAGGAAGTTAATTGAAAAGCACAACTACTAGCAATGGTCTTGTGGAGCATCGACGGCAATGTCAGTGGAGAAGTCTGTTTGGATGTGGAGTCGGAGCCAACTGTGGTGGGATTGTGATGCGCTTCAGCGTCCATGAGTTCAGAATTATAATTTTCAGCTGCTGTTTATGTCCGGATTTACCGAGCCTGGCTTCTTCTGGTTCATAATAATTACACGTCTCATCAAGGGCATAAAAATGGGTTAAAATGCGACCTGACCATGCGAAGACTAGAAATGAGCCGTTCAGTTGGGGGTGGAAAAAGCCGCATTTGAGTCGGTCAGGGTTGCCTGCTGTGTGAACGTAGCCTAAAGTTGGCTAAAAGTAAGCCTCGTGTTTTAACTCCACATTCCTTGGACTTGTACAGATCCCAGAAGAGTTCGACATCGACTCTGATAACTCTGAAGACTGTTACATGTGTCCCGAGTATGCAAAGGATATCTTCGACTACCTTAAAAAGAGAGAGGTGAGGGAACTCTAGAAAGCCTTTAACATTGAGTTCTATGTTCCTTTTGTTGTTAGTTCAGCTCCATAATCCTCATTGTTCACTTTCAGGAAAAGTTTGTCCTTTCCAACTACATGGACAAGCAGCCCTACCTCAGCCCAGACATGAGGGCGATCCTGATCGATTGGCTGGTTGAAGTCCAGGTGATTTATTCAGCCAGTGTGTTTGTGGGAAAAGATCAAAGCATCTTCTGATCTAAGAAAAACATTTTGATAACTTGAACAGCGGTTGCCTGTCTGATCTCTTGATCGTGCTTTTTTTCTTTCCTCAACGTAGGAGAACTTTGAGCTGTTCCACGAGACCCTCTACTTGGCCGTGAAGTTGACAGACCACTACTTGTCAAAAGTCCCCATCCACAGGGATTTGTTGCAGCTTGTCGGTTCTACCGCCCTGCTGATCGCCTGCAAATTTGAGGTGAGAACTTTTTTTTTTTTTTTTTTTCCAGCTGGTTTGAAGTGACATTTCAGTTTGAACCGTTTTGAGTCTTTTCGTCGTCGGTTGCAGGAGCGCTGCCCGCCCCCCGTCGAGGATTTCCTCTACATCTGCGACGACGCTTACAAACGGCGCGAGCTCATCGGCATTGAAGCCAACATCCTGAAAACGCTGTCGTTCGACATCAACATTCCCATCCCGTATCGGTTCCTCAGACGCTACGCCAGGGTGGGTCAGCTTTAGTCGTAAATGATGTTTTTCAGCAGAGCAATTGAAGACGTCAGGTCTAACTTGGCGTAACCTTTTTTTTTGTCCCTTCTTCCCTGCAGTGTGTGAATGCTGGCATGGACACGCTGACTCTGGCTCGCTTCTTCTGTGAGATGAGTCTGATGGAGATCGACTTTGTGGAGGAGCGGGGCTCACGGCTGGCATCAGCCTGCCTGCTGATGGCGCTGGTCACCAAAAACCTGGGAGGATGGGTAAGTTACCTCTACCTGAAACAAGAACCTAAACCACAGCTGCTCTTGCTTTCACTTTTTTTGAATTGGTGATGGATTTCAGAGCAGAAATTGGCCCAAATTTTAACTGTACTTTTTTCTTTTCTTTAATGGGTTTCCCCTGTTTGGGCTTTTTTGATCACTAACTGAATCTTGTGCATGTAGATCAGCAATGAGGATTGGTAATTTCCTCCAATATGGAATATATTCAGAAGTTCACAGATGGGATGTGTCCAAACTCAGAGGCTGCGTCCTTCAAAGTCTGCATTTGAAAGCTGATTATGTATTGCCTTTCATATCAGTCAACATCGATTAATTTAAGTTTTTTTTTGTTTTAAAGATCTGAAATATTGACAAACTGGTGCTGCGATGCACAGTTTTGACTCCACTTCATTTTATTTTTAAGCAGTTTAGTTCTGAATTTTTTTTTGAAGGGCAATTTTGTTTGTGGACTTTATAATTTGTTTATGGGTTGAGTAATGTTTTATTTCCGTTTTTTAGATGGTTAAAATATTTTCCAGTTTCAATTATCATTGCTCTTTGCAAAATTAAAGTTTATTGACCTTTGACAGGGTCAACTTGACAGTATTACTTGACAATTGTTTTGAGACCATTATAATTTTTCACAATAAATTATCATCTAGGAAAAATTGTTATTGTGACAGACCTGCCTACATCCCCCAGAAAGCTGTGCGGTTTTGGATTGGAGTTCAGTGAAACTATTGAGCATTCCTATCGACATTAATACATGTCTGTCGTGTATTAATATTGGCATTTAGTTATATCCCAGCCCTACAATTTCATCAGTGATGCAACAAAGACTGCCCCAATATGAAGGCTCCTCCCAAAGCGTTCTTCTTTTCTCTGGATTTGAAGAACAAGTCTATCAGTAACAACCCAATGTATCCCAAGAGCCATTGCAGGCCGAACGGGAAACTTTTGTTCAACAAAATGGTGGACGAAGCGGGAGACGAGTACATCTTAGAAGTATATTAAAATCTAATATTACAAAGATAGAAGCTTATATTGGTTAAGTGGTGACAGTTTTTGCCAAAGTACTTTTACAATAGACTGCAAACATCTCATGAAATGTTAAACCCCAAAGCTGGATGTAACTTTTCCTCCGTGTTGTTGCTCCTGCAGTGCCCCATCCTGCAGTTCCACTCTGGCTATCAGGTGTCTGACTTCAAGCCTGTGGTCAGAAAACTCCACTCTATGCTTCAAGCTCCATCCGACGATAACCTGAAAACCATCCGGAACAAATACTCTCATAAGTAAGTCTGCAAACAAAAATACACTTAGAGATATTGCTGTTCTGAGCTGACAGGTTGAATAATCCAGAATAATTTATTTATTTCCCCCCAGGGTATTTTTTGAAGTAGCTTCTCTTCCTTTGGTTGACATTAATGTCTTGGAGAAAGCCTTGGCCTCTTCGTGAAGATGGAGAAATGCTCTAAAAGACTTAAGTTGAGTGAAGGCTCTCATTAGGACAAAAAAGTTGTACATAATTTAATGTTTAATATTTATATGTTGTCCAGTTTGTCTTCCGTGTGAAGTTGGCAATAAAACCAGTTCTCAAGGAGTGTTCTTAATGTGGGCATTGTTATTAACATGTTGAACTTATTTTATCAGTGGATTTTTTTTTTTTATATCTAGGTTTTTATAAGATCAGTGAAATTGTAATTCATTAGTAATCTGTAAACTCCTGTGTGTGTGTATACTTACTAATGAATTATGCACTGGCCCACAATTTTAAAAAATTGTTCACGTTAGCAGCTATGCATGCATTTCTGGTTGTACAGTGTTTATCATGTTAAGCTAATAATTTGTATAAAAGAACCAAATAATGCTATTCCTTTTTTTTTTTTTTTTTTTTGTCATGCTGTTATGCAAAGTTTTAAAATAAAGAAATGTTTTACCCTTTACTCCAATGAATGATTATTTCACTTTTATTTAGACATTTACCGATTATTTCATTGCGTTTTAGTGACTTAGAGTTGCAAGTTTAATTTCTGGTGACTGTAATTCTTCTTTTTGACCACTAGAGGTCGGTGTCGCAACATGAATGATTTTGTATGTTTTCTGACTGACGGGATCACAAAGGACTGGGAAAGAAACTTGGGAGGTAAAGGACTTGTTGCATAAATACAAACTTATTGGATGTAAAAATGATACAAAGACTTAAAGATTCACACTAGTTGAGTTTGGCCTCATTTATCCAGAGGACATTTTGTTTGTCCCACAATTGGCTTTCACCAACAGAACTAAGACTGGTCCTCAACAGACGTTGGCGCTTGGTAGCTAAAATTATTTAAAAACATTAATTTGCTCCTGTGTCTTTATTTACTTTTTTAAACAATTCAGTGTTTCAGCCAAACTCAAATTCTGAGGCAGAAGACTATATTCTCAAGACTACAACCTGACATTTGTCTTTTACACATTGTAGAAATGTGAGTAAAAGGTTGGACTGAAGGTTGTTTGCACCTATATAGCCATTCTGGTGCATTTTTGGTATTTGCAGTGTGAACATAACCAACTCGTGGGTCATTAAGACAAGATTCTGCAGTGTACCACTTTGTCTCTTGGGACTCGAGCTTGACATGCCTGATCTGAGTTAATTGTAGCTCTGGCTGTATGCTTAGGGTGATCTTACAGCTGAAAAGTAGACATCTGTTCTGCCTACTGCGTAAGTGTTTTCACACTTAAATAGCAGAGCTGGTTCGATTGGGTACCGGAATTGCAATGTTTGCTACATTTCCAACTGGTGCAGTTGGCTTTCACACTGCACAATGTGAAATGATCCAAACTAATTGAGAAACCTTTTTACCTCCTTTTTAACTGGCGGGGCTGCACCAAAAGCTACTGAAAGAAACAAAACAACCTCTGAAGAAGACCCTGAGCGCAACTTCATGAAATATAAACAAAAATGGTTAGATTTTATTTTCAGATTTCAATAGTTTGTCTTTGACATTTGTCTTTGGCAAAGACCACAAGTCATTTCTCCCGTTAGCGTTGCTCTCATGTTTTAGCTGTATTTACCCAGAATGCCCTGCGCTGCACTTCTCTTGCTGCTTTTGAAGCGGTCTCCGGTCCGCTTGCATTCGCATTCAAACTGCACCAGAGTTCACTTCAACTGAACCAACACTGAGATTTTTATGCGGACCGGAGTTTGCCTTTTCTTTTTTTACGCATCAAAGTTTCACACACCTCCTCAAACGAACCGGACCCTCTAAATGAACTAGAGTTTGGTTAAATTGGACCAAACAGGTTGGCGTGAATGCACCCTTAAGTATTCAACAGTATTGCTAAGAAGTTTTATTTCAGGATTGCCCTGTGTTTAGCCAAAAATATAAAAATAAATGAAAATAGAAAAACCCACCATCAGTTCTTTTTTTTCTACTTAAATTTAAGTAAATCAAGCCCAGCCCCTCCCCTGGCAATCCTTGGAGCTCCACCCACTTCATTATGCTAAGTTTGTTCAGCTGTGGTTTTTACTGCTACGCAATGGCTGCTGATGGGAAAGGAAAAAAATATTTACATAACTTGTGTCCATGCATCTTTTTTTTCCTCAGAGCTTCGTTTTATTTTTGTTTACAGTGTCCTTGTGGTATTACCAAAGAAAGTTGTAGTTTGTGGGAATAAATTTAGGAAGGAGTCCTTTGAAAACTACCAACAGCTCATGACGGGATTCAGACTTCGACTGAAGGAAGATTCAGCTCCCACTGTTGGTCACAAATCTACAAATTATGGTGGTGTAAGTACGAAAATATGTCGTGTGTTTTCTATTATCCGGCGGGATGTTTTATCATTTAGCACAAGCTAACGCTGAACATAGCCTTTGCTAGCTAGGCCTATGTCTCACGTCATGTTACTCACGCATTCACTGTTTGTGTCATGGCGCACTGCTTTCAAGCGAAGCAGAATCCTCAGTGTTTTAATTAATGACGACATAAATGTGCGTCAAATCCGCAGCGTTCAGTGGTTGTGGCTTGAAAGTTGTTCAGGAGGCTCCACCATAGACATAATATAAGAATAGATGCCTCAAGGACTGCTCTCGCCTATTGTAACTGATGGGATTTAGGGCGGCCATCTTGGAGCGGTCGGCCGCTCCACTCCGCTTTATGTTTGGAAGGCACAATGACATATCGGCGCATTTAATCGATCATAATACGCATTATTGTTACTTAAAACCTTATTCAAATAGCTCTATCAAAGCTACATTTATAAACAATTGTATTTTTAAGTATTTTTTTTAATTGTATTGATGCATACTGCAGCATATTTAAATATGCTTAGTGGGGAAAACAATAGAATAGGAATAAAATGTCCTGATATTGATGTAATATTGATGTATGACGAGCATTTTACAAAGCACACAGCCGTTAATAATTTATTTAATTATTTAGTAATATCAATACATATTTATATAAACAGACCAAATAAATAATGATTAATACTGAATAATATATATTAGATACATGTTTATGTGACCTTGGTTACAGCTCTAGATCCTCTTTTTACCAGATCACACAGATAAGTTTGTAAAAATGGACAGAGGCACTGCTGCAGATTACAGTTCATTGAATTCACAAATTTTAGCAAAAATAGTCACAATTTATTTGATTCTACCAAGTGACCACTCTAAAGGTGGGAGTCTATGCTGGCCCTGGGATCCTGAAAGCTGAAAAAATAATTAAAACTCAATTAGATAAAATTAGACTGTTTGGGGGAGGAATAATAATAAAGAAAACACAAATACAACTAAATACATTCAAGTGTTCCCCAACAAAAGCACACTCACACAAAAATTCCTGGTGAATACAAAGAAAAGAAAAGCTCCCCTTCCACTAGTCTCAATCTAGATAAAACAGCCTATGACCCAAGGACAGCATAGGTCCCAGTTTAAAACAAGCCAGAGGGCTTCAATAGAAACTCCCTTTTCCTAAAGGTCTATTAAACCAAAACAAGAAAAGTTCTTTTAATCAACAACCATCTAAAAGTAAGTAAACTAAAACAAAACGAAAAAAAAAATGAAATTGAAACGGTAGCAGGCCAACCTACACACAAAAGAAATCAAGTTAGACAAGAACATTAACCAGCCAGATAAATCATAAGAAACGGCCCTTACCTTCTCTAAAGTGAAACCAGTAAACGGCGCTCTTGACGTCACTCTGTAAGTGCGTTTCCTATAACAATCAGTGGCAGAATCAGACAAATTCTAATCCCACCTCGCGATCAATGTTAAACATACCTCTGTACAAATCATCAGCCTGCATCTGATCTCCTCAGCGATCTACCTGCTTTTAAATGTAAATGCCGATTACCTGTCTCCCTAACAAGCCAGCTGCGCTCTGTCACAGCGTCTTCCATATATGGGCAAGAGGAAGAGGGCGCAGCAGCACACATTCAGGGGGACAATATGCCCCGGCTACTTTTATATAAACATATATTTAATTATTCATTGGCTGTTTTCCAGCCGACGAGTTCTAGCTTCAGAGATTCAGCAGCTGAGATTTAGTCCAAAATCTGATGCGAGATTCATCCGTGCTGCAGTGAATCCGTCTCTCTTTAAAGATATTTCCCACTTCTTATTCACATCGTGTCTTTATGAAACCTTCAAAACAATAACGGAAGATTTGGGATGTATCTTACGTTTGACAGAGTGAAAGAATTGCATATAAATAATAGTCTTTACCAGCTGTATAAACTTTGCTGGTGAATGTTATAACACGTAATGTAAGTTTTATAATATGTTACATTATTTCATTTCTAATGTAAGCTCTTCTAGGTCAGTGTTGGATAATATATATATATATATATATATATATATATATATTTTTTTAAGATTTACGGAATCTCGGTTAGCCTTCGTAACGGGGGCTTAACCCCGGTATTACACCAAGCACTATAGCTAATATTAGCTGGTATCTCACCGGTGGACATAAATACAGTAAAGTAATAATCTAATCACAAAAAATGCACAATAATATGTCCATCTTACTTTTGAAATGTTGTCTGTTGAGCCCTCATATCAATAGTCCGTCGATCCGAACAACAATATCCCTCAGTGCTGAGGCATCTTATGCTGTTTTGGTTGAGCAAAGTAGGAGGGACGACCGCTCCAAGATGGCCGCCTTATTTCTTGCGCAAGAGCAGCCAATGCAGGGTCTACTCTTATATTATCTTTACTTCCGGGTCAACAACTTATGGTTGTGCCAATGTCGCCATTTTCACTTGTCTGAGGTACTAATGTAAGCCCTGAATTGGGAGTGCTTGTCCTATTTTCAGATGAGAAGATGGTTTTTACTCTGTTAAATTAAGAGGAAAATGCCTTATAGCCAAACCTTGCTTTGATCTTTTTCGTGACTTTCATGGTGTGTTCCCCGGTCTCCCTGAAACTTTTTTTGTCTTGTCTTTGTGGCCATAAATTGCAGAATGCCATGCAAAAAGGCTTATTTTACATATAAAAACTGTCTGAAAATGCATTCCATTTTACAAAATCAAACTCTTTGTCCAGGTTTCTTTGGTGTTAGTGAAAGAGAGAAAAAGTAAGACAACTTCATTGACTTGCATCACACCAGCAAGTACCAGCTACACCACAGAGCTCTTGTCTGACCTCTAGTTTTGTTTGAAGGTCTATTATGGACACGGCGCACATTAAAAACTTCAGGATGCGGATATCCGCCAGTTCAATTCAGTGGCAATCATCTCCCACAAACGCGCATAAAGCTTCACCTGCTGCTTCTGCTCCCGTAGCCGTCTGAGCTCATTTTCCCCACCGTCATTCTCTCGATCAATTAAAGTGATTGATTGGCCGCATTGTGTGTGTGTGTGCGCATTCTGTCCCCCCCACTTCTCTCAGAGCAACGATCCCAATAACACCCTCTGATTAAAGTGTGCTGGTGCAGATAGTGCCCATCCCGCTGGGCTGGATAAGGATCTGAACCGCTGCTGCCAAACTGCATATGAGCTATTGATCAGAGTCTGGAGGGGAAACCAGCTTTCTCCCCGCTAAGATCTGCTCAGTCAGGAAGACCTGGTAGTTCTGTTCAAGTTTGTTCCTCTTTATGACAGAGTATTAGGGTCATGTCATCAAATTACATGGTAAAATATTTATGTTGAGAAAAAAGTCAATGATAAAAGAATAAAGTAATATTTTTAGATAGGTTGTACAAGAAAAATCAAAATAAGAGAATGTAGTCAGTTTTTCGAGAATAGTCATATTTGCAAAAAAGTCATAAGTCTAAATAATTTAAGAATAAATATTTTTTGACTAGTTGTACCAGAAAAAACGTCAAAATGAGAGTAGAGTTGAATTGATACGAGAAAAAAGGCGTACGTGAGAAGTTGAAATTTTTCGAGAACATATTTCAACTTCTTTTCTTAGAATGGCACCAATACTCCATCATACATCTTTGAAGATTTAACATAATTATGAAAGTATATTCACTCTAAATATAGGAGATCCAGTTTTTATCACTTAGCTGGCAGATCAACAGACTAAAAGTTCCTAACTTCCCATCATCTCATACGCTTTGTTTTCACTGCCAATCCCTTCCTCACTTCCTCATCGGCGTGTCCCGCCTGCTCTCTCTCTCTCTCTCTCTCTCTCTCTCTCTCTCTCTCTTTCAAGGATTCAGTTGGACTAATTGGATCTACAAGCGTCTTTATCTGTGAGAACCTTTGAGTCTCTTTCTTTGTAAATCTTCAATCGGCCAAGTCGGCTAATTACAGGAACGTTTTAGAGGGATGTTTGGCTGTGAGCGCGCCGTGATTAAGCTCCTTAGCAAGTGGAGCTCGTTTTGGGTTTATCTATCCTCCATTTTAGTTGCTGCCATCAAGCTTGCAGTGAACTTTAATACAGATCTACATTTAAAATTGGCTCAGTTGAACTGAAAGGGCGGCTTACAGGGCAGGAAAGCAATATTTTTTTGTTTTCTCAGGGTTTTACAGTGATTTCACATCAGGAGTTTAGACGTTCTAGCTACGGTTTTCAGATAATCCCTTTAGGGGCAACAGGCTTGCAAGTGAAATTATTGAAGAATGAGGAGTTTATAATCTGTCTATAGAACGCATTACTGTTAAATGACAGAATAATAGGATGGAGAGTCTAGTAAGGGTTAAATAAACTGTTTACTAAAATAGAACAAATGTATGAAGCCAATGCAGCCAAGTAAATAAATTAGAAGAAAGGTTCTCAAACTTCCCCATGACATATATATATATGTTTACATATAGTTTCACTTTATTTGTCTGGAACAATGTTTTGGTTTAGTTAAATGCATTTTTTGACGTTCTTAGGCTCATATGTCCAAAGAACAACATTGTAGAAACCCCTCTTACTGTATTTTAGTCTTCAGTTTTAGTCGTTTTTTTATTGACTCTCTTAATATAGATAACATTAATATTAAACATCCATATGTCCAAATATATTTGAAAACACAGAGTTTGCCAAATGATTGAAAAGCACATGCTAAGTTAAAGAATTTCACAAAGATCGTTTAGTTGAGATTGTATTTAATGTGAATGAGAGCTATACTGCTTTAAAAGAAACATATCTGCGTGACAAGGGATTCATTTCTACTTTGGGATTTCACAAAAATATGTCAGACATGAACTTATTTAGATTTTTAGAGTGGGGCGCAAACAACATTACTTATTTGGCACATAGCATCATATCGGTAGTAAACAAGGTGAACAAATGATAGTGAGGTATACCAGGGCAGAAGTTTAATGTATTATTTATTTGTTCATCTTCTCTAGAGGCTCATCCTCTACTGCCAATTCTGCTCTGTATATGTATTATTTTTGAAACGGTGACATTGATTTTAGTAGAGGGACTTCAAACCTGCAAATATCTCTTTGGCCAGATTTTCTGTAAATTAAGGAAACCATATCGATCAGTCTATCAAAGCAAGAAATCCTTGCTGCCTTTAAAACTTGCAAAACAAATACAGAGATTGTCAAAGAAGAAGAAAGGAGAGAAAAATGTTGCCGTTAGCAATGGAAAGGGATCCATAGGAGGTATACGAACGAACAAGAAACAATGCTGACTGGATGTTGGGGAGAGTCTGATTCAGAGTTGAAAAGTAGCAAGGAAATGATGCACTAAAAAGAAATCTGGGAGGCAGTGTTGAAAACAAAGGAGATTCTGTGAGTTGCTGTCTATCACGGGAACATAGCATGTGTTTCCTGTGCGATAAGAGAATCTAGTAAGGGTTAAACAAGCTGTTTAATAAGAGCATCTTTGAACCTGAAGTGTAAAGGTTTTCAATAATGCTGCTGACTTCTAGCAAAAAATGCGACCTGTTGGGTCTTCTTGATGTTGAGAACTTTTTGTTTGAGTGTTTTTACATTCATTGCTTTGATCACTTTTGTTTTTGATGTAATGGCCTCTCAAGGGTTACAAGAAATGGACATGATCCAACCTTAGTGATTGCCTTAGACTGCTAGAACCAACAGCAGGGGCGAGGTTGGATCTAATCACTTGGCTTTAGGAGATGCTTGGCACTTGGGTGACTTTTTAATTTCCAACATAATTCTTTTTATTGATATACATTTCAGGGCAATTCTCCCAGGAAGCAGGCAAAACTTGACTTGGAAAACAATGGCTTGTGCAAGGAAGATGAGACCGAGTGAGAGTTGGAGTTGTTAAGGTAGGTACGACCTTACTTTTTGAGCCAAAGTTGGACTCAAGTCATGATAGATACTGCCAAGGATGACAAATTACGTAAAAAACATTCACCATCTTTAGGACTAGAATTCGTACAAATCAATGGAAAGATTAAGATTTATTAACATAATTGAGGGACATCAAAATTGACTGTTTCATTATGGCTATTGACTTTTTTGTTGGAAAAAGTTTCTTGGGAGGGAGAGGATGGGAGTTTTTTTTTAGTTGATCCAATCAGCTGCCTAGTTCAGATCTTCTTAATGTTGCTCTTTTGTTAATAGACTAGTTCTTGTATTGGAATCTTGTGCAGATAATGCAGGGTGATTCATAAAAAGTCTTGAAATGTCTCAAATTAATTTTAAAGAAATAAGTTGGCCTTAAATATGTAAGCCACAGGTCTTAAATTTTGTCTTGGCAGGACTATTTAATCATATATTCTATGTATTTTCTTTTCTGATGGAACTTTTCTGTCAGGCAAAAGGTTGAGTCACACTCAAACCTCTTTATTGTAGCTAGCTAGATATCCATTTTTGTATCTACTTTGGTGCAAATTTATCGCCAGGTGGATGGATGAAATTTGTATATTTCTTTGGTGATATAGGTCTGAAATTTAATTCATAATGGACTTAAAAAGTCTTAAATTTAAGTTGGTGAAGCCTGCAGAAACCCTGTAATTTATTCTGAATCCCACTTTGAACTCATTACTTTGCTGTTTGCTCCTTCCAACTTCCAATCGTTAAACTTCTTCTCTCGCCAGTCGCTACAGACCTACGTTTCGTTCAGTTTTGCTTCCTTGGAATGCAAAGAAGATTTGCAAGCCAAAACCTAGACACCTCTTATTGTCTCTTTGCCTTTCAGTGTGTCTCTCCTGTTGCTCACTGGTATACAGTGTGTTTCAAGTCTGCTCGTAATCGTCCGCTTTCTCTGTCTGCTAATTGTCTTGGCTCTGCCGCAATGTCATTAGCATTTCCCCACTGCGCGGATAGGAAAGGGCAACCGGCCCCCTGTCCGAGAAGTGAAGGATTGAGCAAAAAAAGACGAAGTGGGGTTTTGAGAAAGCAGATGAGCCCAAACAATAGCGCTTCTAGGATTTGGCTGGCGCTGTGGACTGTGATTATGTGTGTACATGTGCGGTTATTTGAGGTAGATGTTCGGGAATATGAGTGGAGAAAGCAGAAATGCAGAGATAGACAGTGTGTATATCATCGGAGACAATGGTGTTTCTGTGTTTTACAATGTAAACAAGTATCTTAAAAGGTCAATGAAATTGATCAAAGTGCGGCAAGTCAAGTTCCCAGAATAAAAGTGCATCCACTTTAATAATTGCAATGTTAAACAGAATTAATGTACAAGTTGGCATATCTTTACCTGAAATCCTCAGCCATCTGTTTTTGACATCCGTCTTTATTTTTCTAATAGGTAAAGTTGATGTACGAATTTACTGTATGTCCAGCAGACACCCTGCTTGGTCAGCAGGTATGCAACAAATGGAGGCACTGTGACGTCTTTGAATCGGAACTCATAAATAGGTTTATGTTGGACTAAACCACAAGGCCCAGCCTTTGTTTCTCTACAGTTTCTTCATTAAACCACTTTTATTATATATTGACCACTGAACACTGGAAACACCCTAGAGATGCTCTGACTTAGTATCAGTCTGACCCAGTATATCTCGCTGTAGGAAAAATAAACTGCTATTCACAGTTAAAACCAGACATTTACTTCAACAGTAATATAGACACAATTTTTCACTTTCTCACATTAAATTAAGAAACACAAAAATATTTGCCTTTCACCCAACGGGTTCCAAGAGTATTTATACATCATGTATGACCTGTTTACATCCATAGTAACAGTTTGCACAATAAAACTCAATTTAGAAAATCTCTCCATCCAAACAATTGCATATTTTGTAAGAAAAACAATGAAATGCCAATCTTTGGTCAGCAGATGGCGATAAAGTAAAGAGCATGTGGGCAATGGAAATGCAACAAACTTAGCTGGTGACTATCAAACAGTTTTGATGTCATTTAGAGTTTACTCTGTCTTATCTGTAAGAATTAACAAAGTTCATAGCAACAAGAGATGAAAAGTTTTTGATAAAAGTTTAAAAAGAAGTTCTATTATGATTATCCCTTGTAGTAGAGAAGACCTTATTGAGTCTTCAAATGTATACATCTACATCAGATCAGACAAAGCAAGTCTGGGAAAGTGCATGATTGGTTTTGTGTGTCCTTTCATTGCCTTTCCAAGAAAACAGAGGTCACTTAGTGAAACCCGTTTCATTTTCCCAGTTTTCAGGCAACAGGCCAAATGTGCAAAATGCCTTTGATGCTCTGAGTCGTGGAGGAAATTTCTCAATTTACCAGTCAGTCTTCAATTCAGTTCCTACAGATGGTTAGTGACGGAGAGAATGGGTTTGGAGATGCATGAAAGCACCAAGTTGAAGTTGTTCTCTGAACTTTCTTTGCATGCTGGGTCATGGCCTCATCGATTTAAGAGGAGCTCTATTCACACTCTGCAGAGATGCTAAAGACGGTCGAGGCTTTCAGGAGTTTTGTGGCTAAATATAAACGTAAACTTTTAAAGCATAGATCTAAAGAGGAAGGGTTAAAGATCCTTTCTAAGCTGTGATTGAAACCTTACTTTCATTTAAGTAGGGGAAAAAAATGTTACCAAGAAAGTCCAAGATTTAACTGTCTTTTTCTTTTGCTGGTTTTAATGGTCACTTAAAAAAAAAAAAAGATTTTTACTTGATTCTGCTTGCTTGTGCGGAAAATGGAGAAAACAAATTAGAAGAGTTTTTTCTTTTTTTTTTTTAGCAAATCCTTTGCGGCCACCATCTTTGCAGTCTCAGTATCTCATTCACAAAGCAAATACTACAAATTCATTGACGGAGCGAGTATATCCATCAAATTCAATGGATGTCTGTAATTGTTATGTGACTTGAGCACGCAATTAAATTGGGTTAGACTGCTGCATGCTCACATCTTAGAATGATCTGGGGTTTCCTCCAGAAAACTTGCTAAGGCCAGTGGCAAGTCATTCAGCGCCCTACCATGTTTTTGACGAAATTATTTTAAAATGGACAGGAAATTTGAAAATATCACTAGGTAATTGTATTGTAGGAATGCAGTAGTGTTTAGGTATTAATAAATGTAAATGCTTAAAAAAGGCAAACATAAAAAAAATAAAAGGCTTAGTCTGGTAGAATTAAAGCTTGGTGGCCCGCCAGGCTTATGAAACACCTGGGAAACCCCTGTGGCCTATTCAAAGTTTAGTCCTAAATCCAAATAAACTGTAGTAAATCTTGAAAACCGATGAAAATACATACAACAGAAATACTGACATTTTGTAAAACATGAAAATGTAAAAAAAAAAAGTTCAAGTGTGAATATTTTGTAAAGCTGTAATCTTAAAAGCAATGTGGCACGAGGTAAATGGGAAACTGGTGTAAATGGTGTTATGATAATAAACGGGAGACACAAAGCTTCAGTACATTTCACACTTTCACCGTTTGTGTCACAAAAACCTGTCTCCAAATTGATGCGACTGTGTCTAAATGTTTGTGCTTGTTCAGGTGATGGTCTGCTGAACAAACGAGTCAACAAAATGTGTGTATGGGAGACGGCGCACCGTGTTTATTAAAAACACACCCACGCTGAAACGGCGGCGATGGGAGTAGCCGAGGGTCCCTGTCTGTTTAACGAGCTCCAGAAACACTAAAACCCGGCGTTGACATGTGTGCAGATGAAGACACCTTTGTTCTGCTAACTTGTAAGAGTGTGAGACTGTAATTGCATGCCTTACGGCAGACAAAGAAACACACTTCATCAAGAACTGAACCTCATGAAACGGACAGTGGACCGTTAAACCCAGCCACCGCTTTCTGTACGGCACTTTTATCACACTGACAGAGGAAGAATCCTGAATAAATGAACTTTAAGTTGAAACATTATCTTTGAGTTCCTGACGGATGCATCTATTGCTTCCACTTCCTACAACCTTAGAGTGGGGGAAAAAGAGAAGTAGCACTTTAAAAATGTATAGACACCCCAAGGGATCTGAGCTCTCAGGTCTTAATTAGCTCGTTAGGGGATAGGTCTGCTCACAGTCATCATAACGAACAAGCCAAGTGCTTAATTTTAAGGCTTTCTAAACTCTCTGACTCCTTAAACTCTAATATGCAGCCTGAGAGTTCTCTAAACTGCATGTCTTAAACCCAGATAATTAAAATAATTGAAACCCACAAAGCACTGGAGGGCTAAAAGGAGATAAAAAGTTGTTTCTTCAGTTCTTGGTGTAAAGAAATGGTTGATAACAAAAAGCGTGGAGGTCAATCTCAGGTTTCGAAGACCAAGAGATCTTTCTAATACAGTTGCTTTTATTGTTGTTGGAGCAAATAATTAATACTTTTCACTCCAGAAGGGAGTAGACAAAATTTGTATTCTTGGGGAAATATGGTAAATACCCAAGTGGCTCCAGTATACGTGTTCAAAATGTGTGTGAAACAAAGGGAAGAATCTTTTACATAGGGATCAGTGAAAGTATCAGCTTTGCATTTATATGGTGCCCTTTCATATTGAAAACATGCATTTATTCTAATTCCCAAACTTTTCCATGCCATAGCCCCTCAAAACAGCATTAGCTTCTGGGTGAGGAAACCCTTTGAAAATCTGCAAACAGTGCTACTAAATATGTAAAGAAACATCTTTCTGAATGTTTTTTTTCTCACTTAAATCTGCTATTCTCAAAAGTTATATCATTTGTTTAGTATAATTGCTGCCTCATACCTTCTGATTTTAGTTGGTCATGCTACGCTTAGCAGCCTGATTAAATTTGACTGGCAATCAGAGAGATGAACATCATTAAACTACCTTAGTTTATATTTCATAGTGATGATTGAAAGATAAATGTGATTTTATTATAAAAAAAAATTTAAAGTCTGATTTAAACATTTTAGTTGATATTTCATTTTTGCATTTTCCCCCTTCATCTTTCTAGTTTTCTGATCCTCTATACTGCCCCCCGGTGGCGGTATAAAGACCACTATTCTAATTCACTATACAGCCAACTTATTGGACAAATAAGTTGGCTGTATAGCCAACTTATGATTTTGTTTCAAATGATATTGAAATAAAATCATTTGTTTCAATAAGACTTGAAGAAGTGATTTATTGCAGAGTTTAAGTGCAGTTTATTACATTAAAGTGAATATTTCAGGAGACAACTGAAGTGTAATAAATCCATTAGCAAGTCCTCTGTCATGATTGATGAGCAGAGAACTGAAAGAAGGAGAATCTTTGGTTGTTCTGATGAATGGCTTCATTTAGTGGGAAGTACAGCCTTTCGCTGAGAGAGAATGTATTATTTCAGTTGTCTGGTCTTTAAAAAGTGTAGCAGAAACTAGAGACTGAAGTCGAGTGGTGAAATGAAGGGTAAGGCAGAGCTCTGTAATTTAAGAGTTTATTTATCTTCTTAAACTGATTGTAAGGACATTGTAATTAATGTTCTGTCTTCCAAGGTTGAGAGTTTGAGTAAAATTAGTCTAACCATTGTCTTCTTTCGCAATTCCACTCCTTCTGGGATTTGTCCCATTGAGTTCAATTTCTCAGGTATTTTATCCTGGCCAATCAAATGGAAGGTGTGGTGAACAATGATGAGTTTCAGACAACTTTTGAATCAGAGTATTGTTGTACTTTAGCAAAGGCAGCAGAGGAAGTGAACAAAGTAATTCAGTCCATGTTGGACATGCTTCAAAATATTGAGCAATTAAAGTCAGAGAAAGAGGAATGCTTGAGATTACTCCCCTCATGGTTAAGTAAAAGTCTAAAGTTTTCCAATTGACTCCGTTAATAGCAAAAAGGTGGCTAGGCTGAATGCTAGAGAAACAAGCCCCATTGTTTTGTCCTTAATTCAAGGAGGTAGAAAACTTAGACGTTGGTGCTGACACTTCTCTCTGCGGTGGGGGACGGACATAGCGTAGCTTTTTTCATGATTGATCTTGTGTATCACGGCCAAATATTAGTGATTACAGGACTTCAAAGTCCATTCCTCTGGGCAAGCAATAGTTTCTTAACAGCTGATGGTCCCGACCCAGGCTAGGAACAGATGACTGAAGTTTGGGAAAAATGCCTTGAAACTTTTGAACAGTGATGTCTCACAAGGATTGGAGTGGCTCTTGGGGAATTTTTCCTCAGCTGACCTTATTCTTTTCTGTCCTGTAAACGGTCCCCACCAGACAAAGATATATGTGTTAGCCGCTCCTTTGACAGGCCTCGCTTCCTCTGAAAGTGTGTCCTCTGCAAGGGTGTTTTGAGGAGAGACTATAAAGAGACCTCGGCTTGACTTTTGTTTTATGATGAATAAAAAAGGGATGGGAAGGGAAAGAAAAATGATTAATATAAAAAAAAAGACAAAAAGATGACTCAATAAAACCAGTCCATAAGAAGGTCCAACAGAGAAATGATGGATGAAGCGGATGGAAATGATGCTGAATTGATACCGATATTGAAACATGAATTATTTTTAACCCAGTAGGCCTTAAGATCGCTAAGAAGATCCTAAAGCAGATTCACTCATAATATTTTCACTCTAACTTTCCTCCAACTTTCTTCAAGGGCATCATATCTCCCTCTTGTTCATGACCACCCTTATCCTTTCACTTGTATCAAGAATCTTGTCAATATTTCTCTCTACTGTGGGGAAAGCCTTCATCATCTTAGCTTAATACCACCTCCTGTGCTATAAATCAATTCAGATTTTTTTTCTTTCTGGTTGCTGCTTTAGTTTGCTTTAGGTATAAGTTTCATCTATGCCTGTGGGATGTAAGGAACTGGAAAGACGTTTTCCTTTCATTTGTTGTATGTCAGAGTTCAAACCTTGGGGGGGAGGAAACTGGTGCTTATTGGTATGTGCTCACTGGGACATGGATCATCACCAAGTTGCTAATTAGCGGTTAAGTTGGTTTGGAATATCAGCAACTTCACAAAAAATCAACTTTAGACAAATTTGGAAATATCAAAGCCTTTTCACAAATGAATACTTGTTGTCTTGCTTTTCTCCAGTATTTGACATGAACCTTGATAATCCAGGAAATGTCACAGAAGTGTTTATTTGTGGCTCTTGCTTATTATTCCAAGGTAGCTGTACAAATGCTGTAGGAAGCTGTGCTTTAAAAATTTAAATTGTTTTTCAAAGCACATTAACGTTTTACCCTGGACCAAACCAAAGAGTAGCATATATCGTGAAGTCCTACCAATGTCTAAAGAAGTCTGGATTAAAATAGTGTCTTCTTAGGAACATGTTGAAGACTGGTAAAGTATTTTGCCCAAGGACAACACAGCAGAGATGGATGGAACAAGGGCTCAAACCAGCAACCCACTTATTACGGGACAAATGCCTTCCACCATCGCCAACGTTGCAAAGTGTTTCTTCACTTCTCAAACACAAGTGCTTTTACTTCCATGATTTTTTTTTTCTGATACTTCTTGCTTTCCTAAAACTTTAGCCCTTTTTTTCTGCTTTAAAAAACAATTTGCATCACACAGGCCACCATTTATGCAAACTGTAATTTGAAGCGCTGTACAGAATACATCAAACTGATTTATTACCTCAATCAGCCTTGGGTCTTTGTCTTAACCATGTGTGAAAACCGGGGTTGTGTTAGTACACCGAGCCAAACAGCAGCTGGTTCAAAAATCGAGCTGAAACGGCAAAGAGGAAGATTAAAGCAATTTATTTTTCTGTATCTGTAACACACACTCTTTATGCAACCTATCAACTGTAGTGATTTTAATAACTAAGAGTGGAAGAAGGCATGAAAGTAGAGACCAAATATTCAGGGGAAAAATATTACAAGGGAAGACGAAGACATTCAGCTACAATTTCACACATTCATATCTACATTTATTCAGTCCAGCGGCAAACTCCTAAAGTATGCTTGTCTAACATATCAGTGACTCTTTTCTTTCTGCCTTGAATAAATTTTAAGTTACAACTCCTTGGAGAGCTTAGCTGAAGTAATAATAAAAAAAAAGTGGTGGATCTGAGCCATTACAATTGCTGTACCTGCATTATGTCTGTAATTCACACTCAGCCAAACATGTCGGTGTGTGTTTCTGCGTGTGTGTGAGGCAGAATCAGCTAGTCATAGACACCAACTCATCTTCTTTACATTACGGCACAATAACTGTGTTCAGTGGATGTGAAATCCAGATCTCCTTTAGCTCCAGGGGAAACTTGAAACATCTTTTTAAACAAATATTTGAATCAAGCTTGTTGATTGGGAGTTCTTTATCTGGTTACTTCTACTGCTGCTGCTCAGCCGTAGCTTTTTTCTAAGGCCCTTTTGCACATCAACCTCTAAAATACTTCTGCTACAAATACAGACATTTATATGTTCCCTCCCCAAAACTGAAACGGAATTTAGAAAACCTTTAGGCAGAAGCAAATCCTTATTTTTATTATATAATGTTTTTTTTTAAGTTCAACTTGCAGTTTCTTTAATCAATACTTAACCCACACCACCCTTACTGTCTTTTTTACCCTTCAAGTGAGGTCAAGATCTATGTAAAATTAATATGATGCAGGTGACCAATTGGATTGTTTAATGACTGTCAGGAAAGGAAGAAATTAGAAACAAAGTGCAAAAATATTCATACCCCTGGCAGATTGAGGGACCTGCCAATTCAGCCACACATTGTCTTTTTCTCTGTCTATTGCTAAGTGTGTTGGTTGTTTATAAAGATTTCAGCAGAGCTGCTCCATTAATCTCACTGCACCGCTAAAAATGCTCAGCGACGACCATAAATCTAATCTAAGTGATAAGCTCATCATCAAAGATAAACTGAAAATTCCAGTGGAAACATTCAAATGGCTCATGAGCAATAAGGGCTGGTGATTGTGGAGATGAGGATGCTGGAGTGACATTTTTCATAATTACAAGTTTTATATTTTTACAGATATTTTTTTGCCATGTTTTTTGAAGTGCATATTTTCTAACCGTCCTGCAGTCCTTAGAGGGGTCGAGTAGTCCTCCGCATGAACTTTTTTTCCTTACGTTGTGTTCGCTTTTGTTTCCTCTCCTACTCCCTCTTTGCTTCGCCGCTGTCCGACTGACATTTTCTGCACTCCCCCTCTAGTGTCACGGGACATATATACATCAGTTAAACCACCGGTGTCCGAAGTCGGTCCTCAAGGGCCGGCATCCTACATGTTTTAGTTCTCTCCTTGGTGGTAGCAACAACCTCCTCAGCACGTCAATGTTCTTCTTAGGGCTTCTAATGAGCCATTATTGGATCCAGGTGTGTTAAACTAGGGAGAGAACTAAAACATGCAGGATGCCGGCCCTCAAGGACCGACTTTGGGCACCACTGATTTAAACTAACCTGTGATGAAGAATACAAACCCTGTCTCGTTCATGAAATTTTCTGAAATCTTGAAGGTGTAAAAATAGAAACGTGGGTATATCATGGAACATATTTTTTTTTCTATAGGGACAGGTTTAGATTTTGTCTGCTCTGTGCGAGTCACAATGCAAGAAGGCCATTAATCCACATTTTCCACCACCGAGAAGAAGAAAAATCAAAGCTGCAGAATAACAATGAGGCCATTTCTGTTGCTTGAGGATGATTGCAGGTTAGTTTTCTGAGCAGCCACCCAGAACATTTTAGGGAAGGGGCTGGGCTGAAATAATCTGCAGCTCGCCTGTAGGGGACAGCAGTTCCATTCATGTGCGAAAGCTTCAAGATTAAAATTCAGAGAGTGAATGAAACTGAAACATAAGGTGCTTTTGGCCCATTTGGCATTCATTTTAGGGAGAGTTTATGAACCTTGAAGGGCTTCTGTTGGTACGCAGTGCCTCATGTTTATGAGGCTCAAACATCCCGTCTAATATTGTACCTAATTAGTCTTGGAAGCTAAGAGGAGTTTAACAGGAGAAGATTTCTGTTCCTTTCTGATAAATCTTATTGGAAATGACAGGAAGGAGATCAAACCTCTTTTATTACACTACTGCAAAATAAATCTCAGAAAATATTTTCATTGTTGATGCTGAGGGAGAGTCGAAACAATTTTAAAATGGTCCATAGTTGACGTTAAAACTGGCAAACAATTGGTTTAAAAGTGAGACTGAGAGGTTTTGTGTCTCAGCAGGTAGTCGGGAGCACCACAGGGCCCTGTTCTCTCACCATTCCTTTTCATTCTATAAACCTCAGACTTACTGACTGTTCTGCAGTAGTTTAGTGTATCAGAGACGGACAAGAAGTTGAGTAGTTGGTAGCATGTGTCAGAACAGTTATCTCATTTTAAATTTTAACAAAACACAGGAGAAGGTGGTGCATAAATGGTGGTCACCAAGGCAACCAGACGATTTAGACTGGACTGGACAGTGAAGTCGACTACAAGAAGGGACAGATTGTGATTCTTGAGGAAGCGTAGGTCCTTTTAGTTTTTGCAGAAAGATGTTGCATATCATCTAAATGTTTGTTGATCGTAATCTCCCTCTGGCATCCACATGAATCTCGGTATACTTTATAATATTTATAAATAACACTTGACGTTGATACAGCATCTGTCAGACTGATTCATCCAGTGTTGAGACTCCTTATAATATCAACACATCTGTGTCACAGAACTTACGTCCTCCAAAAAGTCATAAATCAGTAATTTATGACTATTAAATCACATTGGAAACGCCTATAAAAGTAAAGCAGAAGTTTCTTCAAAAATAATTGCTTCTGCTAAATTTATATTTTAGTGGTTTCCAATAATTACTGCACCAGTAACATTATTTGAAACAGTTGTCCCCTATTGTAGGATTTATCACCTGATTAAAGGTCTTTAATAAAACCGGACCGGTTTAAAGTTGCCGGGAGCTGACGGCTTCAGAAGCCAGATGTTGTCTGGATTTTAAAGGGCGAATTAGGATGATGACATCAGTTCTGGATCTTTTATTGATTTTTAAGCATAGAAACTTGAAATGGATGATTTATTTTTCTCACATTCAGCACTCAGTCAGGTTATGTAAATGCATTTTAAGGTACCATCCACCCAAAATGCTATCTTGCAAAGCTAAAATTTTCAGTTCATGTTCATACAGATAATTTGGTGTTTCCAAAGGGCAAATGGGGGTTTGCAGAAACAATAAAATGGTGTCCTGCTGTTTGGATGTCTACTTCTACTTTATGGACACATCAACTCTTCAAATGTTTTAGGGACTTTTATTCCATCAGTCTAACTTTGATTACTTGTTTTCCACCAAACTTTA
Source organism: Poecilia reticulata (assembly GCF_904066995.2). Taxonomy (NCBI): domain Eukaryota; kingdom Metazoa; phylum Chordata; class Actinopteri; order Cyprinodontiformes; family Poeciliidae; genus Poecilia; species Poecilia reticulata. Next base: position 8,608,627 of record NC_088847.1, on the reverse strand, counting down.
AGGCAGAGGTTCCCAAGCTGTGGGGCGCGCCCCCTAAGGGGGCCCAGAAAATGTTTGGAGGCTACTGGGGGGGCGCAGGAGAAAAAGTTTGGGAACCACTGCTTTAAGGTTTAGCTGAAACGGTGACAGGAGAGAAAACAAGTCACACTTATTCTGGAAGTGTCTTCAGAACATCCATCTTCTTGGCGCCCTTGTCTCTTGGTGGGGTCGCTGGTGCCTATCTCCGGCTGACGTTCCGGATGAGAGGCAGGGTCACCCTGGACAGATCGCCAATCTGTTGCAGAGCAACACAGAGACACACAGGACAAACAACCATGCATGCATGCGCACACGCGCACACACACCTAGGGGCAATTTAGGGCCAATTAACCTGACAGTCATATTTTTGGACTGTGAGAGGAAACCGGAGTACCTGGAGAAAACCCACGCATGCACAGGGAGAACATGCAGACTCCATACAGAAAGGCCGGAGCCGGGAATTGAACCCAGAACCTTCTTGCTGGAAGGCAACAGCTCTACCAACTGTGCCACTGTGCAGCCCGTCTTCAGAACATGTAGAAACATAATATAAAACTAATAGATTTTGAATAGACACTGACCCTGCTGGTTTTACACCATTGGGGTTAGAAAATGTTTTGCTTGTTGCATGTAAAATGACAAAATTCAACAAAGAGCTTGTTCCATTAATTTTAATGGAAAAAATGGAGGATCATCTTGTCATGCTGTAAAAATATTTGGCTTTGATATCATATTATTATCGAGCAAGCTCATATTGGGTAAAAAAAATTAAAATATTTGGTGTAGATGTGCTTTGACATTCTTGCAGCTCATTAACATTTCTCGGGGATCTTTATCCACATCATCAAAAGGCATCTTCAAGTTATTTTACTGCAACTTAAAAAGCTTATTCTCTTCTTGTATAAAATATAAAACATTTTGAAATTCTTTTAAAATTCTCTTTAAAAAATAATTTTTATTTAAAACAATATGACAAAAATACAAAGAAAAACAACTATTTTTTCCCCAAATGACTTTAGTTTATCCACTCATACTTCTAATGTGTTTAGGGTTGGAGTGAATTTTTATTTTTTTTGTGTGAAAAGTTTAATTATCTATATATCCTTCTATCTTATCTCTACATAAGTAATAGAATGTGCAAATAAACATCTATGGTTTATTTAATTGATGATAATATATCAATGAAATAAAAACAAATTGATATAGATATTATGTTTGTTTTGCAGCAATAAACCAATATCTTTTAAATTAAGGTAGTCTGTAAAGTACTAAATAAACATCTATGGTTTATTTGCACGTTTCTTGCATTTCCCGGCAGAGCTTGATCAAGGCCTCTAGTTTCATAAAAATGTTCTTCATAAAATCCTTTTGACTACTGCAGAAGTCTTCAGAGGTGTGTCTTCAGTTGTTTTGGCGAGCTTGACACGACAGTAACGGGTTGCTCAACTTTTAATCTCCTGCAGCTTCTCCTGGCGTGACTAAAACTGGAGAAACCTGTGAAACGGCGTCGCTGGTTTCTGGTCGTCTTTTGACAACCAGTGATCTGGCACAAGAACATTCAGATGTTTTGATAAACTGGGTTAAGGCAGACCAGGACCTTCTTGTGTCAAGACATGAAAAGAGGATGCAATAAAAGAACCAACTCCCATGGTGGCAGAAATGTCCTGACAAATCAAAAAGGCTTACAAATTAAATTTGATGTTTTGGATAGAGAATCCAGAGCAGTGATGATGACTTGTCAAAAAGTTGTTGATAGCATGTTTATAAATAAATTAGAAGTAAAAATGTTTCATAGTTTTATTGGAAAGTGCATGCATTGTAGTAAATTGATGCTAACAGTAGCTTTGAGTATTTCCATTTTCGTTTAAATGTGTTTTATTTGATTAGATGAAGTGAATTTTGGAAAATTTTACATATTGACCAGAGTGTGTGCTTATGATGTTTCTGTGGAGCCTAATATGTATGTGTTGACATAAAAGATCTGGAATTTACTGCGTGTCCTAATCTCATCCTTTTTGTTTTAAAAGTATCAGCCAACAACATGAAGCAAGTACTTAGAAGGTCTTAGCAAAGCATAAGCAAAGACAAAAAGGCATTTTGTTGGATTCCTTCAGAAATTCAAAATGATCAAGTTTTAATCTCTTTATAATAAATCTCTTGGAGGATTAATTCCTGTTTATAATATGAAAGAGCCTTTAGCAGATTTATGGATAGTGACTACAATCGTAAATAAACTAAATACATAAGTAGACAAATACTGAAAATGAATTGTTGCATTTTCATGTGGTAATTTAAGCCTTCAGGGGGAGGAGAGGCTGGCTTATTTTGAGATGTGCGGCAGGATCATGCAGGAAAAATGGATGAATGGATGGATAACAGTTTCAACCCTCAAAAAGAATACCTTCTTTTAATATATAAGCAGCTGTGCCTAGCTTGTTTTAACAGCACACACCATTCTGATCTTTTTCTCCACCCACAGCACTTTTTCTCATATTTTGAGTAATAAGTTCTTTTTGTCACTGAACCTGATGAGTCATGCTTCAAGAAAAATCTAGAAAAACACGTTGGGTTTGATGCCTGACTCTGAAGTCAACGTTGACAGGTGGATGTCGATGTGTTCCTGTTTGGAAAAGGGAGGGAAAATGACCTTCACACAATCTCACAATCAACTCATTCAAGTAATGCTTGCTGCACTACTGCATTTTCTACAACAAAATGCAAAAGAGAAGTTCAGCTTAGACTTGTGAATTAGATCTGCTGTAAACCTGTAAATGTAAGACACAAAAGTCACTAGCAAGTCTACCAGGAAGGTTGAAAAGGTAGTTAAGTGGACAACCTCTGCAAATTTAGAGTAGGTCCAAAAACATGTCATTTGAATGGCTGTCAATGGGAACCCATTTGGGCCAAGAGTCCTACATGTGCAGTGAACCTGCAACTTTAAAAACTCCACTGGTTTCCAATCAGACCTTCACAATTTCAACCACTTAGCATTGGAAAACAAAGAGGCTTTCGTATTAATGCAGGCAAATATATCATCTACTAAAAATTAATTAGGTTCCACTAAACTGAGCTGAACTGCACACAGTTGTACTATTTTGAACTAATGAAATCACATTTTAAGGAATTTAGTTATGCTACATTTTAATCAAGGATGTTACAGTAAGAATGGAAGAATTAATATGAGCGCCATACATCATATTTTAGTTGCACAAGATGTGGAAAATGTTAATTTAATATTTATTACAATATTCAATCATGTGCTAGTTGAGATGTTTATGAACATAAATCCCTCTTGAAATAATTAAATCAACAGTAGGTAACTTTTATAAACTCTTTTTGTTAAAACTATCATCCTATTGTGACAGTATAATGAGACGGATAATCTGCGGAAAACTGATTGCCTTCGTCTCCCAGAGATACACCGCTCTCAGAAATGAATCGCTCAGAGGAAGGAGGAGGATCTTGGTGTTGTCAGTCAAGCTTTGGTACACGCTGCTCTCCCCTTGTTCTCTGCAGGTTTCTCCCCGTCAGCACAGCCTGCCAGTCTGAGCAGGAATGCTAAGGCTAGCTAGTTAGCATGACCACTGATGATGACTTTCTGTAACATTTAATTGTTTCTCCACCATTAGCACACTGTGCAGTGCATACATAGGATTGATTGATTGATAGTGCCAAGACCCTCTGTCACGTAGGGTGTGGTTGATGGTGAGGAGATGACGCTGAGACCCAGGTAAGATGATGAAAATGAAGAATTTAATGATTATAGTGCTCTGCTCAGAGCAGTCCAGGAAAACAGGCAGCACGGCAGACAGACAAGCACACAGCTAATTGCCGGTAGCACTGAATAAAAGACTGACAACTGGAGCTGACGCCGACACAGGACTTAATCAGTACTACTGAGACGACGGACAGACTGACGCAGGACTAGACGTACGTGTGACAACAGACAGCATTAGACAAGGATCCGACGAAGAACACAGACAACAGGTGAAACTAAATACACATGGGGTAATCAAGGGAGCGAAACAAACCTGGGAGACGATCAATGGGGAAGACGCAGGGACAGGACTCACAGGGAACAGGATCACACAGAAAAACTCAAAAATAAAGACACAGAAACACGAATCATGACACCCTGCCCCTGGCTCTGATTGGTTGGTTTTGACCAGGAGTGTTGTGCTCTGGGAGGTGGGTGGAAGAGCTCGTTTTTTTTTTGTTTTTTTTTAGGCCCGAGCAGCTAAGCGCTGCGAAGGCCTATTGTATTTGTACTGTTTATTATGCTTCCGCCAAATGAATTGGCTTTTTGGGGGCTTTATCATATTCAAAAACTTACCAAACTTGGCGGATGCGTCAAGTCTGCATGAAAATTACGTATTTTAAAGTCGTCCCAAAACTCGCACAAGAAACAGCTCAACTTTCAAAAGACCCTTTCCTATTCACTTACTTTATCGTAGAAACTTGAAATTCGGTACACTTGTAGAACTACCAAGACACTTAGAATTTACAATTAATTTCATAGTGCAAGTATGACAGGAAGTCAGCCATTTTGGATTGAAGTTCTGATTTTGACCCCATTTTGGCCGTTTATAGACGTCGCATTTGATCCAACTCCTCCTAGGGATTTTGATTAATCGGCTTCAAATTCGGTCAGATTGTTCATAAGGCATGGCCGATTCAAAGTTATCAAAACGATGAGTTTTCGTGCATGCTGAAGAGGTCACACCAGGGGTCAAAGTTCACTGACTCGCCAAGAAACACGAAACTGTTATAACACTGACACAAAAGCTGACATGGGGACCAAACATTCATTGATTGATCATCATTGGGTCCCTTAGAATAATCAATGGTCAAATAACATCACTTAGGCCACGCCCCCTTAGAACAGGAAGTGTCATGTTTTACTCTAAACGGTCGCTATCTGACCCCTTTGACCTAATCAACATGAAACTGTGTCCACGAACAGAAAACATGTTGGTGTGTTATGGATTCCAACCCCGTTTGTTTTTGATGGAGTAGGTGGGCGTGGCGGCGTGGCGAAGTGACCTTTCACGGCGTCTCCTTATTTTTGGCCGTGAATTCCACAGTTTAAAGCCCAGCTGCACCCAACTCACTGGGATAGATCCTTGTGGGCCCCTCGACAGGAATCCATAACGATATTTTGTGGGCGTGGCCCAATTTCTCTACAGCGCCCCCTAGAAGATTTTAATTGATCAGCCCCAAGCCATGCTTTAACCTAGAATTATGAAACTTGGTACACATGTGTATCTTGTCAGTCTCTTAGGGCCATGGTCAAAACCTAACAAGAAGTCGGCCATTTTGGATCAAACCCGCCATTTCCTGTTTTTCAGAGACGTCAAATCTGATCGAACTCCTACAGCGTTTCAGATTCAGACTTCAAACTTCAAACTCACTCAGCAGAGAGTTGAGATATTAAAGGTCAAAAGTTATCACAGGAATTTTTGTACATCAAAGCAAGTGGGCGTGGCTAAGTCCCAAACTTTGACTATTCATAAAACATCAAAGTGAGATAACTTCCACATAGAAGGTCACAGCTACATCAGACTTCCTATGTCTCACTACTGACCAACCCTCATCACATTCTAATGGTCAGATGATGACATCACCTTAGCCCCGCCCACTTCCGACAGGAAGACACCTGTTTTTTCTACTGTATTTCTTACTTTTAGTGTGTTATTGATATAGAATTAATCCTCTGCCACCTGACATGAAATGACCTGATGATGAACTCTGTCAATGCTGGCTGACCCGTGGGGGCATGGCCAAATGGCTGTCCCTCGCCATATGCACACGATTGTCTCTAAATCACACACGTGACTTCCGATTGGCACCAAACTGGATACGTATGACCTTTGTACACCGCTAAAGAGCCCATCAGGATTGAATTGTAATTTGACTCTATTGCGCACCCTTGGTCATTGCATCAGCTATATCTCCACTCTACATTGATTGATGTGCACCAAATTTGTGGTGCGTCGCCAGGGAACCATGCTGAACTAATCGGTGCATACGAACGTGCCTGGCGAACGCCCGCTTAAACTTCACGAGAGTGTACGCGGTGGCAGGCTGGATGCCCCACGGTGGCTATAGGCCGGAGCGGCGCTTGGCTGCGAGGGCCGCTTGAGGCGCAGCAGAGCTTTAATAATTTTTTTTTTTTTTTACAGATTACCACACTCTCACGACATGGACATGATTTTAATAAATATGTAAAAAAGCTGATTTTTAAAAATAAGTTGCATACAGTAGTCTTGACATTTGCTGTTAAAACTAACAGAAAAAAACTATTTTACCAAAGACTGCCGAGGCAGTTCTGACTCGTGGACTTCATTGCTTGGTGCAGCAATGCAGCAAGAGAACAGTAGACAACATCAGATCCCAACGCATTCCAAGGATCGCTCTGAACAATTCAAGCGTCATACAGTCCTTTAACAGCTACATAGCCCAACCCACTAGCCACACAATCTTGAAAGCACATTAATGTTAACAGCTTGAAAACTCAGTCCCAGTAATTAAAAAATCAATTCTACCCAATCTCATAACTAAAAGTTTTCTACCACATGTTCACAGCAAAGGCTCTCATGCTGTGGACTGCTACATTTTCCCCACAAAAACATAAAACGTATAAGCTAAAGTTGACCGACTAGTTTTGGATGCATTTTAAGCGTCTCGGCTGCTTCGGCTGACAAACAAAAGAAGCTGTCTGGAAAACATTGCACAGCAACAGATTACTAGGTCTTATCTCCTTACATCAAAGTTAAAGTGTCCAAAAGTTAACAATCAGAAATGCATGAGCATTGTTTGTTTTGGATTCCTCTTCAGACAGAATGTGCCCGGGAGTGAATTTCCACTTCGTGTTGAGATGAATGACAATGACTGAAAAAGAAAATAATTCTTATTTTAAATTATTTGACTTTAGATATATTTATATAATTAGAGAATTGTCTTTTAATACTTATCTTTTCAATGAGAAGGGTGAAACCTGCTTTTGACATTAGAAAATCTTTAAATTTGGACCAAACCAAGTCATCATACTCATGCGGTTGCCCAATAAAATGAAAAATATTTGATTTAGTCTGACAGGGAAGCCATGTTGAATGCACTAGTAGAGAGAAATGTATTGAAAAGGGTTTTCTAGAAAAAAAATGAAGGGCATCAAAAATTTGTCAATTTATCTTTTGTTAATTCACACTTCTGTACGCCGTCGAGTAAGTTTCTTCATCGAAATACATAAATACAAAGTTGAAAGACGTCAAAAGGAGCATCTTATCAAACATTGCTGAAATCCAAAATTTTTTGCTCAGTTCTCCTGAACATGTCAGTCAAGCTGAGCTTTGACTTTCAGCCACTGCAACACAGTTTCTTTTCTTTTCTTTTTTTTGTTTTTGTTTTCGTTTTCTTGCCGTATTGAAACATCGGGTCGCTGAGATGAAGCTTCAGGTATTCAGTGTATGGCCTGATGTCTGGTTAGGAGTTCATGGTTAGAAGTTCGTGTTTGGGTTGATGACTGCGATGTGCAGCCCAAATCATTATCCCTCCACCACTGGAGGGATAATGATGGATTTGGTTTGTGCATTAGGAACAACTATAATGAGAGAAATTAGATGTACTCCTTGAGATTGTTTGTGTTTCCTCTGAGCTCCCCAAACCGATGGACACCAATGAGTGAAACGCCTGTGTTTCACTTGTTGGTGCGTGACCGATGACGAAGTTCACCAATGACCAAGTTCATCGGTCTTGTCTTGCCTCTCTGTGCTACAGTGTTAACACACATATCTGTAGGCCTCAAACTGACCAACATCCTGCTTTTATAAAAGTGACCACACCAACGGTGGTCAGTTATAGTTAAGTTTGTTCATGTGGCAGCACCTAGCCGCTACTTTTCCTCATAAATCATATGGAAACAGGAAGAATGTGCTTAGTTTCTACACAAAAAGTGTCAACTTGATAAAATAACAGTTTGGAATCTGTTTTGTTTTTTTTAAGCCTTAGATTAGATTCATAATAGTGAGGACTTGTGCCTAATATGCCTGCAAAATGCGTGGCTGTAGGTAGGAAACTTAGTAGGTAGGCTTTACCTACTTGGTAGGTAGGAAACTTGCTGTGCGGTTTGGCGCTTTCACTGTCTTACTGATATTCAGTGTTACATGTAATGAGCTTTTCAAAACAAATGGAAATGATTATTTCTGACCAACAACTGGCAATTAAACATTTGCTTATATAAGGCACATGTCCCACAGCAACCTTTCAACATAAGATGGACGTATTTTCCCATGGTGAAAACTGTTGATTCATTCTGACTCTGGTATGCTTGAACTTTTCAGGTCACATTCTTACCTGGCACACCTTCTTAAAAAACAGGCGTAGTTTTTCCAGGAAGCATTTCAAAATCGCTCTACTAGTAATTTAAATGTAGTCAAGCAGGTCTTGTACTTACAGTCTTGTGAGAGGTTAAAGACAAACCATTAGATATTCTCCTGGTTATGAAGAAATGCTCAGTTCTTGACATTTATTCTAGATTGGCTTGGCTTAATTGAAATTCTTCTGAGACATATTAAAATCCTTTGCCAGACTCATAACTGCTTCCATCTTTTTTGTCAAACTGGACACCAAACTATTCGCTGGGCCTTCCAATCCTGAAACATCGGGTTGCCACAAAGAAATAATTAAAACCAACAGGAACATATAGTTTTGAATGACTTTAATCACAGTTCATTTATCACTAATCACCGTTTGTTTTTCACATTTAATAAAATAACAGTATGATTGGTTGCTAAAAGTCCCAAACCTGTTGTTTGTTAAACACTTTAGATTTAATTTGCATTCATAGTCCGGTAAATGAAATCAACACAATGTAAAAGACAGAAAAAAGAAAAAAATATGTCAATTTTATGAGAGGTTTGCTAAACTAATTACCAGATAAACTTATTTCACCCTTCATTTGCTTTGTAGAAATCTTAATTTGTGAATTATAATTAAGTCAGATGAACAATATCAACATTTTGATTCTAATGAAGACAGAGTTGGTTATGAACTAGAGTGCAGCATGAGTGAAAGTTATGAGTTAGTTTCCAGCACCTCCAACAAACAGATGGAGAAACAGAACAAGAACAGAGAGAGGGAAGACGCGAGCGATGGGAATGAGAGTTTCACCACCGCCAAATATGCTGTCATCAGTGGTAGGATGCTGAGTGGTAAAGTAAGGGTGCTGACTGGTAAAGTTGGGGTACCGAGTGGAAATGTACCAAGTGGGAAAGGGAGTGGGAGATGGTGGTGGTGGACAGGTGTAGTTCAAGTCGCTGTCATTGCCTGGGGAGGTGTAGGTAACAAAGCCCGGCTCCATGCCAGTGATTCTGTCGGTGATCCATTTATGGTACTGGGACACACGAGTGTAGACAGAAGGTCGGCCCAGGTAGTGATCATAAACATAACTCACAATCCCACTCTGGACCCAGATGGAGTCTTTCTTGGTCACTAGAGCTGCGCCTTCATCTCCCTGTGGAAGAATTTTACAACGTGTTTAACAGTGTTTTTCAATCTGGTCCAATAGAGACAGGTTGTTTAAAAAACCCCAAAACACTGTTACTATATTACAATCAACAAAGTGAGACAGAACACACATCTCATTAAATTGAGATACGAACTGACTAAATTGAATGAAATCTGCTGTGTCACTTGGAAAATATGTCATTTTTTAATATATATTTCTTAAATCGGTCACTGTTGTGATAGTACGGTATGAGACATGGCACACTGTAAGACCTCAAAAATATAAAATGAAAAAATTAAAGAACAAAAAGGGGTAATTACATAATATGCATCCTTTGTGGCATTTTCACTTCCAGCACACATCATGTTGTCTGTTATTGAACGGCCATTGTAGTAGTAGTAATAGTAGTAGTAGGTGCGGTAGAAGCAGGAGCATTTAGTGTTTCCAAGTACTGAAACATCAGCCTCCTGGAGAGTGTTGGGATAATAGTAGTACCCTAAAGAAAAAGGTTTTAAGGGTTATTTCGCTTTGAAGAATTCAACAATGGTATTGTACAGAAAGCTGATGTAAAGAAACAAAACTGTAGAAATTACCTCTGTAGCCAAAACCAGTAACCCAGCTGCTGGTTCCATCATAGAAAGTGCTATTTTCTGCAGCCAAACACACTGGTCGGATGTAGTCAGTGAAGTTGACAGGAGCAGACAGCTTCACAAGGCAGATGTCGTCTCCACCATAGTAAGTGTAGTTTTCATGGCAGGCTATGTAGTCAACTCTCCGAGTCACTTCACCAAGTCCAGACTGGTTGGTGGCACCTAAGTGCAAAACTGCACCACTAAGGTAATAGCTTAAAGAAGAGAGAAAAAAGTGTTTGACTGTGATTGTCACAGAGAACCACAATAGGTAGATATGAGAGATGTGCCGATCAGGTTTTTTTCCTGCCGATACCGATCACCCATGAGGGTCGATCACCGATACCGATCACATAATTATTTTAATTTTTTTATCATAAACACTACCGGTTACATTATGTGGAAAAAGGAACCATGAATTCCCCTTAATTTAGACAAAAACTTGTTTTTAATAACTTTTTCCAAGAAGAAAACTAAACAAAACAGGCATTGTGCAAATTGTACTGCTATCTGTAATACTATCTTTAACAGACTGATAACATATGAGGCTAAATAATGCAAAGAGCCAAAATAAAACCTCTCAACATTGCCAAAAAAATTCAAGTATAAAACTTAACATTCAAAGGCAAATACAGGATCCAATACAATAAACAATCCTGAGTTACTGAATGAAAACCTCCTGATATCATGGCGGCTAGCTGATTACTGCTAGTTCTGAGTGACTGTTTCTGACTGAGCAGAGTAATTATGCAGAGCAGGGAGGAGATCGATTATTTTTTCAGAGATTATCTGTCTCATGTTAGGACAGCGAAAGTTTTAATACGTATGTACAGAGGCGGATCTAGCAAGGTGGCAGGGGTGGCAGTTGCCACCACAAACGAGAGCCTCGTCACCCCTGTTGCCACCCCAGCTAGCGACAATGAATTCAATAAATAGTTATGGCAAATCGGACATTAAGCGCATGAAACTCTTTTTTCCCCGACAACATTGAATGCAACACAATGTAACCTGACACCCACTGCTGAGTAGCGGGAAGTGTGAGAGAAGGACAGAGCGCGAGGCAGCAGCATTGATAGATGTATATGTTACTGGACTGGACATTATGATTTATGGTAAGTCACACATGATGCGCCATTTCTGTCCATTGAGTCAGGAATATCGGTGGTCAGGAAAATACTACAATCACGCAAATAATCAGAACAACGAACGCAATGTTTAGCAGTTAATTCAACCATAGATAATGGTAATAAGGGCTTCATATGTCACAGCTGAGGAAAACGTTTTAATTTAAAGAAAACATTGAACAAATGAGCAGTGGGTCAGTTATACTAGCCTAACTGTTGTTAGCCTGCTACTGACTTTGATAACCTTAAACAGTGTTTCCCAACCCTGGTCCTCAAGGCACACTGACCTGCATGTTTTAGGTGTTCCCCTGCTTCAACACACCCCGTTCAGATGATTGCAATTCAGCAAAACCCTTTTAATCATCCATAAATTGAAATCATGTGTGCTGTTGCAGGGCAACATCTAAAACATGCAGGTCAGTGTGCCTTGAGGACAGGGTTGGGAAACGCTGCATGTGCTGCGCAGTTCCGTGTGTTTTGGTTCCGTTGGCACTAAAACAGGTCAACCCGCCCATCACGTCATCAGTAGAGCAGCTGTTTAAATCAGCTAATCAACCGCCGCTGTGCTCAGGCGAAAACTTATTAATAATCACAATATAGACATTAAGCCTGACAGCATAATGTAACAGACTGGATGTTCTGTTTTAGTGCTTTTGCTACTTTTTTGTGTGGGAAATGTTTGTTTTTTGGTGTTGATTCCCCTGATCGGTAATCTCTGCTCTATCTGCTCGTTGAGCTGTTGTTTGTCGGTTGCCTTGGCAACGGGTCCGTAAAGCGACACATAGAGCGAGAAAAGGCAGAATAAAAGTTGTTGGAGCTATTTTGTCTTTATCTCTTTATCCATTTGAATTTTGTTACTTTATTCTTAAATTTCTATTTTTTGTATTATTTACAGAGTTTATTTGTAGGTTGATAATTGTTGCTTTTATTCATTTTTTTGTTTTATTATTTTCTTATTTATTTTCTAAATTTAGACAGGAAGTAATGTGGGTCAGTCCACATAGATAAGTGCAGGGGCCTGGTGAAGGACCAGCAGGCATTTGGGTTTGGGGCCGATGGTTTTTAAGAGTGGTAGCATGAGAACAAATGAAAGTTTGATGTCTGTAATTGTTTGGTGAAAAAGGAAAATAAATCACCAAGAACAATCAATAAGTTTGGACATTGAACCTTCTTTTGCCCGTGTCGAGAATCATGACCCCAGTGCCTTAGTAGTGGCTTGGTGGAACTTTTATTGGATGTTTGGCTTTGCGAACAGTCAGAAGTGGTTCTGTTTGGTTCTTCACCTGTACCTTTATTGTGGCGCACTGCAGCCGCTGCAATTCCTAAAAACAAGTGACAAAAACTGAGCTAATCCCGTGTTCTAAAAACATGGTGATATTTATAACAGTCGTCAAACTACGGCTCCTACAGCATATTTAAAATAAAACGATTGACCAATAGAAGTAGATATTTGCCCTTTCTTGTATCTTGACAGAATTAACAGAAACTAAACTGTTTATAGATTTATATCATGGAGAATTTATCAAACATCAGTTTTCTAATCTTTATTTTAAGTTGTATTTAATAGATATATTAAATAACAAATGATGGTGCTACTAATATTTTTGTGACAGATTTCTCCTTGTCCTGTATTGGGATAAAATGGTTTTCTGGACACAATGCATGTCAATTGATATGCGTATCAGTAATGCATATCAATTAGCAGGAGTACGAAAGATGTGAAAATAATTAAGAATTATTAAGAACATTAAGAAAAATAAAGAAAAATAAGAAAAATTCTTAATATAGAAAATACAATTTCTACATTAAGAAATTGTATTTAAGCCTCAGTGCTATATGAAGCTAATTTTGAAACAATGCAAGTTAAAAAAAAAAAAAATATATATATATATATATATATATATATATATATATATATATATATATATATATATATATATATATATACTGCCACCCCTGAAAAAGTCCCTGCCACCCTCTTGCCACCCCATAAATATTCTTCTAGATCCACCCCTGCGTATGTAAAATGTATTTTTTTAGGTTAGATGCTGCAGCTTTAAACAGAAGTTCAGTGTGAGAATCATTACCAGGTGGAGCAGAAGCGGCGCTCCGTCTGTCAAATATTACTACCTGAAGCGTGTAGCGGCCATTCAACAGCGGGAACAGAACAAGCGTCTTACATCGCAGCTTGAAGACTTAAATAATTTTGCCGGTTATTTGTTTAGCTTTCTGACCGTCATGCTAATGCGCTGCTTTACCTGCTATCTCATCCTCCATATGTCTTTTTTACAGCAGTGAGGCATTGTTTTTATGTCGTATTAGCTTCGTTGTGTTGATGCATTTTGACCTGCTTCAATTTTCCGCCGCAACACGCAAACTTCCCCATTCACTCAGTGCGTTATAGTTCCACATCACTTAGGATTTGTTGCTGCACGTTTGCGCAGTGTGAAGGAAAGAGGAGACCAGCTGCACAGGCAGACTGAGAAATGAGATGCAGGTGATCGGTATCGGCAACAAGAGTCAATGATCGCTGATCACCGATCATGCACTTTTTCACGAAAATCGGCCCGATTATGATCGGTGGCCGATCGATCGGCACACCTCTAGTAGATATTTATCTTCCTTTCTTGCTTTCAATGCAATAATAAAGGTGTAGAGCTGGCATCCTCGATCCAGTTGCTGAACTGACATGACTGCTGCACTTCAATACAGGTGAAGTCTCAGTTTTGAGTTGACTAGGTTAATGTTAATAATTTTATTTAGAAAACCCTTTCTACATCCAGTTGAAATATCCAAGGGCTCATTCACACATGATGGAAAACTATTGCATTGTAGCAACAGTTGCCATGGCTGAGGCTGACAGAAAAGATGCTGCATGTTTTGCGCCATCGGTCTGACCAACACCGACAGGCAAGGTGGGTGAAGTGTTTTGCCCTGGGACATAAACGATGAGGGCAGGGCAACCGGGAACTGAAAGGCCTTTGAAAGTTTACTCTAAGAAACAATAATGTGAAGTACAGCTGAATTATTAAAAAAGAATGCAATACATTAAGAAATTTAATTTGTTGGTTCCTTCAGTCTTTGGTTCATAATTACAAGGGAAAATATCAAACCATGGCTTCCTACCTTCTTGAGCATTGAGCAGCTGTTAGCACCCACTCATCGGTGATCAGAGATCCTTGACAAATGATGTTGTAGCCATCTGAGGTAAAAGCCACATGCCAGGGCCAACTTCCTGGAGACGCATCTTGCCCTCCAATGATCCTGCTGTTGATGGGAGTCCTGGCACAGGCTTTACAACAATCACAGAACAGGGACAAACGTTAATGTTGCAACCAGTTTTCAGTGGGTTGGTCAGTTAAAAATTTATTTTTCTACTCCCCCACAACACACAGGCAAGTCTTTGTCAAAAATGTGGTGCTTGAAATGCTAAATACAAAAATTACACCATAATGATCTTTTTTTATTTTGCACCACTTTGCATTGATCTATCACATTGAATCCCAAAAACATACATTCAAGTTTATGGTTCCAACCTCACATTCAAAGGGTCTGGGTCAAAAGGGTAAAAAAAAGCTAGAAAAGGAGTGTTTGAGACTTACCGGGTTGCGAGTCACCTCCTGAAATTTACACACACACACACACACACACACACACACACACACACACACACACACACACACACACACACACACACACACACACACACACACACACACACACACACACACACACACACACGTGAAACAAGTTAGCTGAGGTTTTTTTTCTCACATTTCTGTCAGATGCACATCAATGCCATCATCAGATTTTATCCCCTCGCAAATTAGAAACAGAACTTTAATTTTTAGCCATAAGATTTAATGAATAAAAAAAAGACAATTGGATTTATATTTTACATAGATCTATTCAATCCCATATAGAATAAAGGAAGAGTAACTAATATTTTCTAGGTTTCTAATATGCTGAAACCTGGAAAATGGTTTTAAAGAGGTTCTCTTCACATATTAGTGAACTGCAAGCAAAACACGGTCCTTTGCCACCTCAGGTTTGTGAGGTGGTAAGGTTGTGTGTGGTTTTGTTGTGTAAGGGTGTGTGGCCAGCTGTGGAGGTAAGATTGTGGGGTGGAGGAGCAGGGAGCGGGCCTGGTTGTATGTCTGGTTCCAGGTCTTTCCTAGAAAAGGCATTTTACCATTTCTAGGAAAAGGAAAACTTCTTTTCTAGTACCTACATTAAAAATATATTAATGATAATTTTAAAAACATCAATAATAATGATTAAGAATATATCTAAATAATAAATCAAAAATTCCAAGAACCCATTTGATTTTAGCTCAATTATTAATCTAACTCTAAATTTGTCAAGAGATGTTTTTCTTTAATATAACTGTTGAATGTCTTGTTTCCAATATATTGGAACCTGAACAATAAATCTTAATCTTGTTAAACAGCAGTGGCTGATTCAGTGATTATAGGCAGTTTGCATATGCTCTATCAGTATATAAGTTAAATCTTTTTTTTCTCACCTTTGAAGAACAGCGCGATCATCACAGTGATGCCCCATGCAAACCCTTGAAGAGCCATTGTCACCAGTACTTCTTTTCTCTGGTTTTCAGCATTAAATACTAGAATGTTTTGTTTAGCTCCACCCAAAGTGACATAATGTCCCATATACTTCCTCCATCACAAATAATCTCTCTCTGATCTGCATTGACTTGGATCTAAAAACAAAACAAGAATGAGTCCAAACTTGGGCAAGGTTATGTTTTCATGGTATACAAGTCAAACAAGTTGGACAAGATTATTTATGGATCATAGCTTAACAGAGACAATCAAAACTGTCAGATGACTGATTGACCTGCGATAATTCAGAAATAGTTCAAATAGTTTGGATGTATTTTAATTTCTTTTCTACTTATGGAAAGTTTCTATTTATATTATAGGTTTGTTGTGCCTTTCTATATAAAATAAAAATATATAAAACGTCAGATATTTCACAAGGAGATCTTAACATTCATGGAAAAACCTTATGTAGCATATTTAAAAATGTAATATACTGCAATTTAAGTAGTTTGGGAATAAATGGATCAAATGGACTAGTTTCTCAGAAGAACAGTGTTCGACTCATGAAGAAGACAGACTGAAGAATTGCAATTTGCAAGTGCCTTGTATTCACAGGGAAAGAAGAATTATATTTACAAATTCAGTGAAGAAACATCTAAATGGCCATATAAAAATATACGCAATAAGAGAAAAAAACAACAAAATAACAAAAACCAAAACTAATTAATCCCACCATTAATTTATTACTAAACCCACACCCTTCAGTCCGTTCACCCCACGCTGGGGTCGATAAATCCCAAGCAGGCTGGTCTTGGAAAAAGTGCTTGGTGCAGTACTGGTCAGAGATGGCTTAATCAAGGATCAGAGTGGGACAAAAGTGTTCACAGGCTACAAGGAGCCTCCTACCAGCCTGGCAGGAGAGCGGGAGTCTTCACACACACACAGGTGCTATCCTTTCTATGGCTCTAGGCCTGGACATTTAGCTCGCCATCACCTGGCCAGATCCGCAGTTTATTTTACTCACAACCTGCCGTCTCTCCTGGCTGATGGTAATCGGCTCCTGTAGCTCTGCTCCCCTCCTATTGTTCATACTTCCCCGCCCAGTTAATATGGCCGGCAGATAGGCTGCAGTGGCACACGTGACTTCGATACTGAGCAGTGATTGGCTGCTTCATAATCTCGCGAGAGCAACATTATTATCAATATTATCACGTGATCTGATAAAGAGGGTTGGAGAAACTGGAAAAAATTAGGAAATAGGAGTTAGAAATTTAACACCCGGGTTACACTTACATAACCTTATATTAAAGCAGAAAGTACGGCGGCCACCATAAGAAAGGCTTATAGTAGTGATGGGTAAATGAGGCGTTTCGACTCATAGCAACACTGTATTGATACTGTGTCGATACTGTGTCACTCAATACTGACACCTGCTGGACATTAAAAATTCCTACAGGCGACGTAGTGATTTGATGACCAAGTCTAAATAAGATTTAAGTCTTTGTATTTTATTGATTATATATTGTATTATGTCATATCTTCAGTTACATTTAAAATATATTTGATATACAGTCAATAAAGAATGTGACCATGTACCATAAAGTGAAAATTTAAGTGAATGTGTTTGGAATGAGGATGCATGGACTGTTTTTTTCCCCACACATTTTTATTAAAAAATAAGTTTTTACAACATTTTGAAATTTAGCCTGTTACGCTTTTTTTGACAAAACTTTTGCTGTAGAAAAAAATTAAGTAAACACTACATTTACAGCGAACCCTTGTTTTTCTTAGGGGTTGCGTTCCGAAAATGATAGGCGAAATCCGTGAAGTAGTCACCTTTATTTTTTACAGTTATTACACAGCATAAATAAATACTCTACATTGAAACCAAAGAACAAAACCTGTTTTCAGGTCAGCGAATGTGCGTGTGCATCAATCGGGCCTTATTAATGTGATCCGCAGTCGTGTCATTAAAGTGTCTCCTCCAACCTGCACCGCCAGATTCCCTGCTGTATCTACGGCAGAGCGACGGATCTCATCAAACGAGCCTCCGGTCAGGTTTTGCGCTGCGTCTGGCCACAGTTTTTTTTTTTCCAGCAAACATTGAAAGTTTCAGTTTCCATCTCCTTAGTGGCCAATCTGTATTAAACACCGTAACGTTATTGGCACTCAGGTAGCGCGGAGACTGTTTTTACCAATCATATGGTCAATTAGGACGAAGAACACTGTGGAAATAAAAACTGCACAAAAAAATCTGCGAAGCAGCGATACCGTGAAAAGTGAACCGCGTTACAGCGAGGGTTCACTGTATATGAAATAATTTATAAAAAGCAACTGAGTAACCCAAGCCCCCATCCGGAGCCGGGCCGGATGGCTCACATGGTTGTAATTTGTCAAATTACAACCATAAACAAATATATTTTATTGAAATTTTGTGTCAGATCAACACAGTGATATACAGTCAGGTAGATAAATAGACATGACTAAAAATGTTTTTCTTTTTTTTAACCAATAAAAAGCTGAAAAGCGTGGTGCGAAGAGTATTCAGCCTCTGAGTCAGTACTTTGTAGAACCACCTTGTTGCTGCAGTTCCAGCTTCAAGTCTTTTACGGTTTGTCTCTACAAGCTTTGCCTTTTCATCTTTGCAAAATGGCTTAAGCTCAGTCAAATTAGATGGAGAGCGTTCATGAACATCTTGCCATTTTCACATCTTGCCACAAATCCTTGATTGGGTTTATGTCTGGACTTTGACTGGGCCATTCTATCACATGAATATGTTGTGTTTTAAACCATTCTATTGTAGCCCTGGCTTTATGTTTCGGGCCGTTGTCCTGCTGGAAGGTGAACCTCTGCTCCGGTCTCAAGCCTTTTGCACAATCCGAAGGTTTTCCTCCAGCATTGTCTTGTATTTGGCTCCATGCACCTTCACGTCAGCTCTGACCAGCTTCCCTGTCTCTGCTGATGATCTTATGGCTAAAAATTAATGAATAATAAAAAAAAAACATGACAGTTGGTTTTGTATTTTGCATAGATCTATTCAGTCCCATATGATATGATTTTCCTTAATGGTTTTCTTCTTTCCACTTTTTCATAAAGACCATGTTTGTGCAGTGAGTGAATAATAGTTGTCCTGTGGACAGATTTGCCCACCGGAGCTGAGGATATCTTGGCTGATTAATGATCTCCTTGTTCAGCCTGGAAGTTTAGGTGGATGGCTTCGTCTTCGTAGGTTTACATTTGTGCTGCACTCTTTCCATTCCCGGATGATGGCTTGAACAGTGCTCTGCGAGATGTTCAAAACTAATGAAATCTTTTTATAACGTAAGCCTGCTTTAAACTTCTCAACTTTCTCCCTATGCTTCAACTTTTCAGGTCACATTTTTACTTGACACATACAACAAGTCATCTTAGTTTTTTCCAGGAGGCATTTCAAAATTACCATTAATTTAAAGGTAGTCGAGCAGGTCTTATACTTGCAGTCACAGTTCACTATGGTCATCAAGATATCCTTGCTTCTTGACATTTATTTTGGAATGGCTGAATTAAAATTCTCCTGTGACGTATTAAAATCCCTCACCAGACTCGTAAACTACCGTCTTTGTCAAACTGGACACCAAAAGGTTTGCCGTCTCTTCCAACCCTGAAGCATGGGGTTGACTCAAAAAAGATTGAAACCATCAGAAAAGTACAGCCTTAAATTATTTTAATCAGTTCATTTATGACTAATCAGCATTTGTTTTCATATTTAAGTAATTCCAGTGATTGGTAAAAAATTCCAAAATTGTGTTAATCACTCGAGATTTAATTGACATTTGCCATTCAGGCAAATATAACTGACACAATGTAAAGGAAGGGAAATAAAAGCAATTTTTTCAATTTTATGAGTGAACTGTTAAATTAATGATCAGATACTTATTACACCCTTTATTTGCTTTGTAGAAATCTTAATTTGTGAAATGAGACTAAATCAGACGAACAATATCAACATTTTGATTCTAATGAAGAGTTGGTTATGAACTAGAGTGCAGCATGAGTGAAAGTTATGAGTTAGTTTCCAGCACCTCCAACAAACAGATAGAGAAACAGAACAAGAGCAGAGAGAGGGAAGACACGAGCGATGGGAATCAGAGTTTCACCACCGCCAAATATGCTGTCATCAGTGGTAGGACGCAGAGTGGTAAAGTAAGGGTGCTGAGTGGTAAAGTTGGGGTACAGAGTGGAAACGTCGGGGCGCTGAGTGGAAACGTCGGGGCGCTGAGTGGAAACGTCGGGGCGCTGAGTGGAAACGTCGGGGCGCTGAGTGGTAGTTGTAGGTGGGGGACAGGTGAAGTTCAAGTCACTGTCGATGCCTGGGGAGGTGTAGGTAACAAAGCCTGGCTTCATGCCAGTGACTCTGTCGGTGATCCATTTTTCGTACTGGGACACACGAGTATAGACAGAAGGTAGCTGCTGATAGTAATCAGTATAACTCAGAATCCCACTCTGGACCCAGATGTTGTCTTTCTTGGTCACTAGAGCTGCGCCTTCATCTCCCTGTGGAAGAATTTTACAACACGTTTGTTAAAACTGTTTTTTTTTTTTCAAGGTGGTCCGAAAAAAAAGTCAGAGCCCTTTTTAAAATAAACAAAAACGCTATTACTATATTCAACAAAGTGAGGCAGAACGCACATCTCATTAAATTGCTTGAGATAAGAACTGACTAAATTGAACTAAAGCTGCAGTTTGTAACTTTCTTATGAAAAAGAAACCCAATCCCTCTGCGTCCTCCCAGCGCTACCGTCATCTACAGAAATGAAATCAGGAGAAGGATTGTTGTAGCGCTATCAATCACTGCTCATATTTGCGCTGCTCAATGTGCTGGACAAACACTAAACAGTTTATCTGCTGTGATCAGTGGCTATGCTAACCAGCCTTAGCATTTGTGGCAGGCTCTCCTGATGAGAAACTATAGCGCAGCAGAGTAATTGTGAGGGAGTGAACTCTACACATAAGCATGGTTGACCCTCCTTCTGAGTTTGATTGGTTGTTTCTGACCGAGTCATGACTATCTGTCTCATAGCATACTGTTACAAAATAGTTTCACCAAGTATCTAGAAAAGTTACTTAAAGCTTCTTTATTGCAGATTTAACTTCATAAAGTTCAATTTAGCTTAAAATGTAAAACCAAAAAATAACAAAAAAAGGTAATTACATTAATCTTTTTCTTTGAAACAGTTTCGCTTCCAACACACATCACGTCCTCTGTTATTGGATAGGTATAGCCGACCTTTTTGTGGATGCAGTTGCATTTTGTGTTCCCAAGTACTGATGGATTGATTTCCCGGATAGACGGGGAAGTCAACGTTTCTGAAGAAAAAACAGTTTTAAGGGTTATTTCTCTTTGAAGAATTCAACAATGGTTTTGTATAGAAAGCTGATGTGAAGAAACAAAAACAGTAGAAATTACCTAAACTAATGGCCCAGCTCCTGGTTCCATTGTAAAAAGTACTGTTTTCTGCAGCCAAACACACCGGTCGGATGTAGTCAGTGAAGTTGACCGGAGCCGACAGCTTCACAAGGCAGATGTCGTTTTCATTGTACAAGGTGTAGTTTTCGTAACAGACAAAATCGGCAATTCTCCGAGTCACGCTACCATATCCAGACTGAATGGTGGCACCGAAGTGCAAAGCTGTGTCACCAAAAAGGAAGTATCTTAAAGAAGAGAGAAGAAAGTGTTTGAATATGATTGTCACTGAGTATCAATATAGGTAGATCTTTAACTGTTTTTCTTGCTTTCAATTCAATAATAAAGATTTGTAGAACTGGCATCCTTGATCCAGTTGCTGACCTGACATGACGGCTTCACATCACTGAGTTTACTGCAGTTGACTACCGTAAATTCTGGACTATAAGCCGCTACTTTTTCCCCACACTTTCAACGCTGCGGCCTATACAAAGGTGAGGCTAATGCATGTTTTTCTTTTTTGTTGTTGTTTTCCCCCACACTGCCAAAAACATTTTGCCTCATAACAATACAGCAGAGTTTCCCAACCCTGGTCCTCAAGGCACACTGTCCTATATGTTTGAGGTTTCCCTGATTTAATATGCCTAATTCAACTGATTACAGTTCAGAAAACGCCTGTTAATCAGTCATCAATTAAAATCAGCTGGACTGAAGCAAGGAAATACCTAAAGCATGCAGGGCAGTGTGCCTGGAGGACCAGGGTTGGAAAACACTGCAATAGACCAATGAAATTGAGGGGTAGTTTAGAGATCTAATGAAATTGTACAATAAATTAAGAACAATTTCACACATCAATGACCGGTATAGTAAATCTCTTTTTTTCGCTCTCATAAACATGGAAAACACTCAAAGAAAATCATATTATGCAGCTTTTACATTAAAGGCGATCATTCTGGCAGTTCAAGATGTCACAGCTGCTGCTGAGCTGTGACCACTCACACCTGATCGTCATCACCCGGATCCCCAGCTGCTGCCATATAAGGACGGATCTTCCCCCTGCACGGCGTCAGATTGTTGTGAAACCCTCAGCGGTAACACTTTCAGGCCTGCTGTAGTAACTTGAGTTAACTGCCCAGTACTAACCTGTCTGTCTCTTCCTTCTGCCTAGTTGCCTCTCCTGTCCCCGATCCTGACCCCCACCACTGGTTTTGGACCTCCTGGCTTTGACCCCCTGTCTGTCTGACCCTGAGATCTGGAATTGCCTGACCCTGATTTGGATTCCCTGGTTCTGACCCCGGCCTGTCTGACCAAGAAGTAGTTTATTTCCTAATAAACACCAGTTTTTGTATTCACTGTTCAGTCCCTGCGTCCATCAGTTCCTGAACGTGTCACAAGAAGGACATAATCTTGGCATAAATGAATCGATGGTGAGACAGACGCCAGCATGAAGAACTGAGTCAAAGCAAAAAGATGATGAAAGCTTGAAAACTTTCTTTAAGACTGGCTTAAGACACAGACAAAGTGGCTGCAGTGTTTCTACTGTGCAGATCAGACTGAAGGCTAAAGGAATCGCCACCGAAGTGAGAATCGAAGATTTTAGAGGTGGGCCTTTGTGGTGGTCAATGTCTCAGTTTATGAGACGAAGAGGCCTGTCCATCAGGGCATGCAGGGCTTTGCATCAGCAGCTCCTTCCATGACTACGGGGAAGAACTTGCTAACTTCCACATGTTCACTCAAACCAAGATGGCAGAGAATTCCATCAGGCCATAAATCGTAAATATGGAAGAATAATTGATGTTTGACCTGCCTCTCATTGGGACTGATAATAACGACAACGAAGATCCCAGAGACGGAGATGTTGGAATGTTGTTTGTGCACTGTTCAGTAAAAAAGTATAAGCAATGTAATTTATGTTACTGATACATAAACGGTTACTTTTTAATGTATATTTTAAGGTAGCCGTGTTACAAGCACTGTTCGAAAGAAAGCATTTGCAATATGTATGAGTTTATTATACGAATTAAATTAAAAGTTAAAAATTGTAATATCTTTCTGTGTAAATATGTCATATTACAATGTGGGTCACCTGCAATTTACCATCTTACTAATCCGGTGCGGCCTGTACAAATACAACATTTATTTTCTTTCTAAAATTAGAGCATGCGACTTTTAATCAGGTGTGTTGTGTAGTCTGGAATTTACGGTAGGTTAATTTGAAAAGGTCTTTGAAAAATAACTCAACTCTAAGAAACCTATGAAGTGCAACTCATTAGTTGGTTACTGCCGGGGTTTTGTTCATAATCACAAACAAAATGCCAAACCATAGCTTCTTACCTTTGGCATTGAGCAGCTGTCAGCACCCACTGGTCGGTGATCAGAGATCCCTGACAAAAGAGGTGGGCGAATGAGGTAAAAATGACACTCCAGGGCCAATTTCCTGGAGACGCATCTTGCCCTCCGATGATCCCGCTGTTGTTATGGATGGCGCAGGCTTTACAACAATCACAAAACACACAGGGTAACGGCACTGATAGTTTTCACTTCATTTTTTATTTTATACTTTATTTTTGAAGGAATTTTTTATACAGGGCAAACCATAACAACAAGAAGGAAAAGAAAAAAAAAACAATAAAAGAAAAAGGAAAGAAAAAGAAATATCACAACTAGGACAATAAACGGCACTCAAAAACAGAGGTCACCAAGGGAGGGAGACAGCTATACCATACAAAAAGATAAAACTAAAACTGACATATAACTGACAAACATGTTACAGCGTATGTAAAGTTCCGTGAAGAGTCAGACAGGTGGGAGTTTCTTTCCAGATTTACCAAGTCCTGCCAAGCCACTCAACACCAGACTCCTATTATCACACCTGATGATGAAATAATGATACTCAACTTACTCTCGAGTTCCTATATGTTAACCATTTCAACCAATATTTTTTAATTTTGTTTTTCCTGAAGTCTTATGGAGAAGGTGAGCATTTCCAATTCACATATTTCTTCTACGGTGGCTGACCAGTCTCTCAATGTCGGTGGGCTCCCACTAAGCCACTTTCTTGTTATTGATTTTTTTCCTGCTATCAGTAGTATTTTCAACAGGTACTTATCCTGAGTGTTGAGTTCATTTGGTAAGTTGCTTAAATATATAGTTTTAAAGTTGTGCTCAATTTCAAAACCAAGAATTACACTCATCTCTTTGGTTACCTTTGACCAATAGGAATAAATCAATGGGCAGTCCCAGAAAATATGAAAGTGGTCAGCCATCACATTATTACATCGTCTCCAACAAAGCCCAGATTCAGCTCTGCCGCTCTGGGAAAATGTTCTTTTGGGGGTTATGAAAAACCTAACAATATTCTTCCATGAAAATTCCCTCCAACATCCTGAGCTAGTGGTGGTGGAGTTAATTTGGCATATGTTTAGCCACTCATCCTCTGTCAGTGATATTTTTGCCTCCCTTTCCCATGAAATTTTAATATATAATGTTGATGTTTTTTAATAGCTTCTAAGCACACATGTAATCTGGACAGCCTCTTCTTACAGGATTTACCTTTGTAAGCATCAATGAAGACGTTAATGAGGTCCTGATCATATTTCTCCGGTATTTTAATGTTCTTATTAAAGTGGTGCCTGAGCTGCAAGTATCTGAAAAAGTCTCATTTGTCAAGGTCAAATTTTTCTTGCAGTTGTTGGAAACTATCCAGATCGGTTCCAGAGGAAATCACGCAGTATGATGTAATGCCTTTTTTGGTTAGTTGATTGAATTTTGAGTCAAGTTGTGCTGGTACAAAATCCCCATCATGCTCAATCCATCTTAATAGCCTAGTTTTCCTCTCTAAAAGTGGGTTGCGGAACTCTCTAAACCAGATGCTGAGGGGGACTTTTGTGGAAACGCTCAACTCATCTGAACATATAGTCTTGAGGTGTTTATCCTCCAGCAGAGCTTGCGGGGGGATATCGATTTGACTTAATTCTAGTTCTTTCCATTTTGCTTCATACCCCTCTTCACACCAGTAAACCGCAAATTGCAGTTGTGCTGCTCTGTAATAATTTTCCAAACGGGAGTGACATCCCTCCTTTATCTCTTGGTAATTGTAATGTTTTATAGCGTACCCTTGGTTTCTTATTCCGCCATATAAATCTGGAGATGATCTGGTTCCACTCGTTAAATTGCTTGGTAGGAATTTCTATTGATAAAGATTGAAAAAGGAACAACAGTTGAGGTAAAATGATCATTTTTATTATTTCTATTTGGTTGTACAAATCGAGCATCAGGGGAGCCCACCTGTCCAAGTTATTTTTTACTTTATTGGTCATAATACCATAATTTGTGCTTTGTATATTTTGTTTAAATTTCTGGTAATGTTAATACCTAAATATTTCATGGTTTTTATCTTCCAATTAAATTTAAACCAATTATTTATATCCTCTCGGGGTGAGTAGTGGAAGCACAGGGTCTGAGTTTTTCCAATATTTAATTTATAACCTGAATAATGTCCAAATTGGTGGAGGCAGGACATGAGGTTAGGTAGACTGGTATCTGTGTCGGATAAGGTCACCAGAACATCATCAGGGTATAGACATGTTTTGTATTCTCTTCCCTTAAAAATGATTCCCTTAATTTCTGGATCTTCCCTAATTTTTTGAGCAAGTGGCTCTATAAAAAGTGCAAAGAGACTCGGGCTCAGATGGCATCCTTGCCGTTATCCTCGTTCCAAAGGGAATGTTCCTGAAAGGCCACCATTTATTTTGATCTGGGCTGCTGGTGAACTGTATATTGATTTTAAACAATTTATGAGTGTGTTATTAAAGCCAAACCGCTGTAGGACCAGATATAAGTATTCCCATCGTACAGAATCAAAGGCTTTTTCAGCATCAAAACTGATTGCTAAAGATTTAAAATTATTTCTGTTCATGATGTCAAATAAGTGTAACGCTCGCCTCACATTATCCTGTGTACGTCTATTTTTAATAAATTCTGTCTGGTCTGTATCAATCAGTTCGGGGATAATATTTTCTCGTCTACTGCCAATTATTGAAGTGAATATTTTATAATCAATGTTCAAGACCGAAATGGGCCGGTATGAGCTACACTCACTTTTATCCTTTCCTGGTTTAGGTATAACGGATATTATTGCTTGTTTCCAGGAAGGTGGAGTC
Source organism: Poecilia reticulata (assembly GCF_904066995.2). Classification (NCBI taxonomy): domain Eukaryota; kingdom Metazoa; phylum Chordata; class Actinopteri; order Cyprinodontiformes; family Poeciliidae; genus Poecilia; species Poecilia reticulata. The sequence goes on along the minus strand of NC_088847.1, from coordinate 8,582,184 downwards.
TCACCTCCTTTAAGCACATGATTAAAACAATTTAGCAACAAACGTGTTATATAACTCCTAAACATTTTATACCATTCAGCTGGTAATCCATCACCACCTGGTGACTTACCTGTTTTCAATTTTGAGATGGGTTTATCCACCTCTGCCAGTGTTATATCTGCAGATATCCAATTATTTTGCTCTACGCCAATTGAGGGGAGATCTAAAGAGTCTAGAAACTACTTTACTGAGGAAAGGTCGGTTAATTTGGGTTGACTATATAATTTCCTGTAGTACATTTCAAATAATTTATGTATTTCATCTGGGGAGAAACTCATCTGATTGGAAATGGGATTTTTAATTTTAAAGATGGATATGTCTAGTTGTTGTTTTAGTCGCCAGGCTAATTTTTTTTTTTTTGCTCGAGGTCCATTGTCATAATCTTTTTTGTTTTTAAAACAGTGGGTCGGTCAGAACATACAGGCAAATCTTTGTTAAAGGGGCAGCATTATGCATTTTCCAGACACATGGTGCCATTTTATGGCACAATCAAGCAACAGTTGTTATAAAAGTGCTACCTATATCAAATATAACTTAGAAATTTGACTTCATAATTTAACTCCTTGAAATTAGACCTCTGTCTCTTTAAAAACTCCTGCTCTCTATGAAACTCTACCTTCAGGGAGTCACAATGGCGCTCCTTTATTAACCCTTTAACATTTCATCAGGGAAGAAGGAAATTAACACAAATAAGTTTTTTCCCCCTTCCTTTCTTCTATGTTACTATTACCACTATTGGCAACTTGTTAATGTTAACATACCATCATTATTATTTAAATTTTTTTTACATTTTACTTATTGTTACATAACACAGATTAAGAATCTAGGCGTACATTGGCAAGGAGTTACTAATTATTCTGATGCTATATGTCCATTTGTTATTTATTATTGTCATTATTACTATTGATGTCATCCATAGATTTTCTTATGAGAGTGAGTTTGTAACCATTTTACTGATATAATATAGTTTTTGTTGGTTCTGTAGAACAGTATATTGAACAGGCACATGAATATTATAACTTGGGTTTAATTACAATTTTTTTATAATTATTGAGCCAGTAAGTGATATATTTTATTAAATTGAGATGAGGGATGGTATTAAATGAGTGTTCACTTTTTCATACTCCTTTTCAAACAGAAAAGTAGTGGTAAACTAATTTTGTTCTTGGTTATGTATGCAGATGTTTTCTCTGTCCTACTGATTGCTTGTTTTTAAAAACTTGTTTGAAATAAATGAAATCAAATCAGTGTTTCACTGAGAAGCAGCTATTATAGAAAGTTGAGCTGATGTGCAGTTCCACCAGATGTTTGCTAATTGTGGCTGACTAGTCTGAAGAAGCGGAGTGGGGGAGTCGCAGGGAAGGGAGGCTCCGAGTCGGAAGATTGGAAATTGCAGCTCGGAGGAGGAGCTTTGTCCTTGAAGGCGGAGCTAGGTCCACCCAGGCGTTTTGCGGAGCTGAGTGGTTCCCAAGACAGATTAGGGGATTTCTCAAATATTAATGGAGAAACAAAGCAACACTCCAGGAATGTTTTTGATGTGGGAATAACATAACATGACATAAAGCTCAAAAAGTTGATTTTACGTAACACTGCCCCTTTAACAATGTGTTGCTTGAAATATTTAATACAGCTATAAAAAACTGAAAATTAGATTTAGTCCATATACATTGTAACTTAATATTTAACAAAACTGACTCTACTGTGCCTTAGACATACCTGTTTTTGTGATACTACAAACACCAATTTCAGTTCATTTTAAAAGGATTTTATGGGATTGATCAACACAACACACTATGATTAAAATTTAATTTATCATATTGAACCCCAAAAATATACATTCAGGTTTGTGTTTGTAAGCATCACGTTCAAAGGATCTGAATACTTTGATCAAAAATCTTACAAATCAACATGTGATCATTTTCACCATTTTAAAGGTAAAAAATCCCCAAAAGTACAACAGTTTTTTTTTCCTGTTAAAAAATTAGAAAAGGAATGTTGTTTACTTACCGAGTTGTGAGTCACCTCCTGAAATTTGCACACACACACACACACACGCACACACACACACACACACACACACACACACACACACACACACACACACACACGCACACACACACACACACACACACACACACGCACGCCAAACAAGTTAGGTGAGACTGTTTTCTCACTTTCTGTCAGACACTTGTGTCAAATCCATCATCAGATCTTATATCCCCTCACTACAGTCATGTGTTTACATCATTGATATTAAGAGACTGATTTTGTCACTGTCATATATGAAGCCAAAAATCAACAATATAAAAATTGCAACAACAAATAATATTAAATAAGACAATTGTCTGTATATCATTGATAGTTCAGCAGTTTATCCACAAGTTTGTGTGACAGTCTTTTGAGATCACCTGTAGAGACTTAAATAAACACAAACATTTAGTACAGTGGTCCCCAACCTTTTTATTACCGCGGACCGGTCAAGACTTGGAAAATTTTGCTGCGGCCCAGGGGGAGGGGGGGGCGCGTGAACCGTCAGATTCATGTTGGTGTTCCCGCTAAATCCCGAATATGCCCAATTTGGGTTGCCTTGGCCTTTTATCGCAACTTGTAGGGTTTTCCCTGACTGGGAATGAGAATACGACCTGTTGAATGTGACAGGTAGCCAATCAGAAAGCGCAGTGACGTAAGAACAGAGGGGAATCCCAAACAGCTGACATATCGGGCAACTGAGAGTCCGGTGGATATCGGAGATGATATGTGGAAATGTTTATTATTTAATCTAAAGGTCCTTATTATGTTTATTCAGTTAAAAATGTTAACTATGAAAAAACACAGTCACCTCCAAATCCTAGTGCAGCAAATAGAGCGGCTGCTCCCGTCGTCTTTTATCCACTGATTTAGTAGATTCAACCAAAACCACTGAACATTTCCTTAGCTCTTAGTTTTGCTAAATCATAATCCTGTTTTCTTTTTCTGCATCCTTTTCCATGTTGTACCTGTAAACAAACCACGTCATACTAACATCTATCAGTTTTCTTCTGGTAAAGCATTTCTGTTAATTATGGATATAATCTCACAGATAAATTACTTGTAGGCCAGGCGTGTCAAACTCATTTTCATTTTGGGCCATATCAAAAATCTGAATGTTCTTAAAGGGCCTGTTGTGCCAGAATGTTTTCATAAAATCCCACTAAATTAACTATAAGTGTTTTAGCATTAAATAAGTGTTTCTTAAAATTAACTATTACTTAACATCTTTTCACTGATCAGTCCATCCAGGATTTTGCGATTGTTTTTGTGGTGCTAATTTATAAATATTTGTAAGGAATTTTTTACATTTGCACTAATGCATGATACTTAAACCCACTTAATACATTGAGTCACTTAAACTCAATGTATTTGGCCAATTTAAAAAAAAACAAAAAAAAAACTAAAATCTGAAAAAATGCGGAGATCTATTGATTTAGTGCGAATTTTGCAGATTTGTGAAAAACAGGAGAAAAACTTATTAATGTAATTTGCAGTCTAGAAAGGCACATGAAAAGCCACAGCAGGCCAGATTTGGTCCCCGGGCCCTGGGTAACAGAGGTGAATTGCAAAGCAAATGACTGATTCGATGCTTATAGATGATGTGCGATGCTTTTTAACAGTATTTCAATCAAAGAGAAATAAAAGTAATATTTTTTTCTCACCTTTGGAGAAGAGTGCGATCATCACAATGATCCCCCATGCAAGCCCTTGAAGAGCCATTGTCACCACTCTCTTTTCTCTGGTTTTAAGCATTAAATACTTTTGTGTTTAGCTCCACTCAAAGTGACACGATGTCCAATAAATTGCTCTGATCACATATGAGCTCTCTCTGTTACGACTTGGATCTAAAAAAAAAAAAACAAGAATGAAACCAAACTTGCCTTTCTGGATCACTTAGTTGGTAATGATGTACCTGAAGCGCTATGCACAGAGCGTTTTTGGGAAGTGAGGTCATGTCATGCCGTGCAACTCAAATAAGCTAGACAAGGTTATTAATCAAGACTTTCTCTGTCTTAACAATAGATCATCCAATTAGATCTGCGTATCGGTGTATAAATGTGTGAGCGTTTGAGTGCGAATGGGCGAATGTGACTCTAGTGTAAAGTGCTTTTGAGTGGTAAAAAATGATTGGATAAAGCGCTATATAAGTTCAGTCCATTTACCATTTAGTTCAGGATGCCACTCAGCTACTAATAATCAAAAACACTGGGAAACCATTTTACTAAATAGTTGATTTGTGTCAACTAAGAGGGCAAATTGAAAAGAAATGCAATAATTTTCTGTTAATACTCGAGCAGTTATAAATGTTGACCACGTCTGAGGTTAATACAACTATAAAGAAGCACAAATGATCACAATGATTAAACATCGCAAAGGTAACAAGTGAAATTCAACTGTTTACCGTAGAGTTTCTCATTTCCGGTCCTCCGGGCCCCCTGCCCTGCATGTTTCCCTTCTGCCACACACCTGGATTGAATCTGTGGGTGATTAACAGGTTTTGCAGTACTTGATGGCTTCAGAAGAGGTCATGAAATTATTTAGATCAGCTGTTCTGGAATAGAGGCGCATCTAAAACACGCAGAGCAGGGGGGGCCTGAGGACTGGAATTGAGAAGCACTGGTCTGTGTTACAGTGAGTGTACAGCAATGAAACACAAGTTTAAAAGACCAAACTAAAATTTCCAAACATTTTTCAATCTCATGTCAATAAAGCTTAGTCATAAAACTGAAAATTATCTCAACAGAGCCTGTTGAAGTTAGAAAATCAACTGGTTCACTTGATTATTATATAAATATTATGGTCATCATTGCTAAATTTACATTTGCTTTTTCAAATACATTAAAAAAAGATTGAGCTGATGCAGTAATGAACCTCTAAAGGTGCTGTTACACTGACTGTTGCAGGCAGCAGATGGACGTCCATTACTACTGTCCTTTCTTGACATAACAGTCACTGGAGTTCTGTGTATATGAAGCAAATATGACTTTCTTTTCAAACACACAATGGCCCCAACCATACTGCCAAATTAAATATTCTCTCCATTTACCCTTTTACCCCTCAATAGATCAAAACAGGACTATTTTGTCATCAATCTTTGTGTGATGGACCGAGTTAAAACAGGAGGAGTCACAGGATATTAATTAGAAAAATAGGGTTTTTTATTTTAACCCAAAGATTATAAAAGGACAAAAAGATGAACTGAGCTCATAAAAGAGGTCAAAGAAACAAAACTGAACTCAGGCAAAAATGTAAACAAACTGGCTGCACAAACAAACATAACTGACCTCCCAAAGAAATGACACACAGGGGTTTATATACTGGCTGATCAGACCAATTAAGACACAATAGGGGTAACTAAACAGAATACAATTACAAACACAAAAACAAACACTACAGCTAAGTTTGGCTAAACTAAAGACCCTCAAAATGAAAATCAAAAATATTAAAGTTTAAATACTAATATTTACTTAAATACAAAACTTATCTAAACAAAGAAACTACAAATTTCCCCTGCCAGCAGGAACTAGTGGTGTAGTCCAATCAGCATTTAAGCCTGCTGAGCCCTGGCCCCCATCTTTTGTCTGGCCACTCCAAAGCAGGCAAGTACCGGCAAAACACAAACAAAAGGTCAGTCTCAAGCAAACAAATTAAACTTGATATAAATACACATGCTAACTAAATGTGCGCGCCAACATAAAGAACAAATGTATCCAAATCAACTGATAAATGCTTTACTGAAACTAAAGTTTTGTGTTTGAATGAAAAACAAATTGTGCATAAAAGAGTTACCGACTTCAAAGTGTGGCCATGGATTTGGCCATCACACTTTGTATTAAAAAAGTCACAGGTGAATTTCCTTGAGGCTGTGTTGTTGCACCACTTTTTTTTTAGTTATGGCATCTTTTTACGCTGCAGACCAATCACTGCAATTTTACCTTTTGCCACATCACTACAGCCTCTTATATTCACCAAGTTTGTGTGTGCATATTCTCAATGGAGTGGAACCGACAGCATTTCCTTCATCATGTTGCAGAAAACACAGAAGTCATTGTTTAGGGAAAGTATAAAGTCATAGATCAACTAGATGATGCAAACTAGGGATTTGTGATATGGCATGAAATTCATATCATGGATTTTATATGATCTGATATCACGATATATATTGCAATGGGTGGCGGTAGCAACATATATTGCAATATTGTTATATTTGTAGAAAAATTTGAATAAAAACAAAAACATCTCTGACTGGAATGTATATATTTATAAAAACTCATTTAACACTCGATTTTGTATTTCTTAAATGTTTTATTGACTCTAGTGGCCTTTATTTGATGGTTAATTGACAGGAAAGTGGGTAATGAGAGAAGGGGGACTTGTTCGGCAAAGGTCGCCAGGCCAGGAATCAAACCTGCGACGGCCGCGTCAAGTACTAAGACCTCCATATTAGGGCTGTATAAATAAATCGATTCGGCGATATATATATCGATATTTTCTGCCCTAGGAAAGTATCGATTTTTCATCCGCGAGTATCGATCCGTTAAACCATAGGGGTCCATAGTCTTATAGCTCTTTTTAACGTCTAATTTGTTACGGCGTAGCAGCAAGACTCCGCTGCTACGCCGTAACTCTCAACTTGAGCTTAAAGTGCACATTATAAACTACACACCAGTTTTTCAATTGTGTTAATAGGCCAAGTATAACTGGAGTTATGCTAAAATTAGTAAACCATATTTTTCCGAATGTCAGAGAAATGTCAAAAGCGCCGCCATTCCCCGGCTTTTCCGGTTATGTAAGAGGGAATGAGCTTCCAAACGTACAATACGAAACGAAACATTAGATTCCTGTGTTTTTGGAAATGTAAAATCTTCAATAAATAACCATGGGCTGTATTTTGTTGCTGAGAAACGAACTAAAGTTGCGCAAGTAACCGTGAAAGAGAAGCGGGAAGGAGTAGCGCCGCGAACGGAGCAGCTGCAAAAGCAGTGAGATCTGGTAGCATTCACTTCGTAATTAGTTTTTAGCTTAGCGGTTTCTGTTCTGTATATAAAGGATTACCTGAAGAATGAACATGGGTTGATAACATCCGCAGCGGGCGCGCAGCGGCGCTGTGTTTTGAGCAGGAAGACGAAGAGGATAAAAACCCCCAGCCGGAATCCGCGGCGCAGTGAGGATTTCCATGATAACAATGGCTGATCGATCATTTTTATTAGCAACAGACAAAGAGTATCAGAGACTGAGAGAACGATGAGATCCTGGCAGTCTGAGAGGCAGCTACTCAGAGATCCAAGCAGGGGAATAGCGGCGCTGCGTAGCTGCAGGGAGTCGATCACTAGGGGGTGAGGCGGAGCCACGACTTTAGCAGCTAGTAGTAAACAGCTTACAGCCACGGCTAACTCCGGGAGCCAAGGAAGAAAAGCCTTTTTCCCCATAGTCCAAAAGGCTGCATTTGTGGCTGCATTTTTACTCCAAAATGCAGCCACAGTGTCCAAAAGAAAAAACATAAGTGGAATCATTTGCATCTAGAGAGGCTGATAATCTCCCCACTCTGCCCCTGGATTACCGTTTAAGTTTTATGTCAAATCCACATGAATTAAATGACAGAAACTAATTCTCTCACTGCATCTTTGATTCATTTTGTCCAGCTGCAGACTGTTTGACTGTCCAATCAGAGTCAGGTATTGTGTAGTTGGTGCTTTTAATCAGTTTTCAGTTAATTAAATTCAAGTCTATGGAACACAAAATGTCACCAAAATCACTCTGTCCTTCTAAAATCTTTCAGAAAATCGCTAAAATGCACCGAATCGTATCGAATTGTATCGCTCAACAAATATCGTGATACATATCGTATCGTGACCAATTATTGTACCACTACACCCCTACTCCATACGTGGGTTGTGCTTAACCCCTGTGCCACCACAGCACAACTCGGGTATTTAAACTGCACAAATTATTTACAGAGTGCACGGCTGGTCTGTGGTTTCACAAAGATCGCCACCCCGCCCCACGGTGCTTCCCCGCTGTCCGACCGTGACGGAGCACTGTGCCAAGATAGTGAGAGGGATAGAAACTGTGTCCACTGAACACGGCAAGCTTTACTCCCTGACGGGTCCTGTGTGCTTTTGCACCCTGTTAACCTGCTGTCTGCAGCGCTCCTTCTGAGCATCGCGCCAAGACCATGGGAGGTTAAACTCGAACCGAACCAGGTCCAGATAGTTGACGTTTTTTGCACCTGCCTTTTTAACAAGCTCTTCCCTTGCGCTGTTAGCCATGCTGCTTCCAGCTTCCTTCTGTTTTGATGCCGGTCGGTTGCATCATCAAGAAGCATCACCATGGTTGGCCAGTAGTCTACAGATCTTTATCGTTGGTCGAATTTCTACTGGGTATACTGTTTATATCGCGCATTCCTAAAGCAAACTACAAAAACATAGCCAGAAATGAAAAGGCACTTACTGCTTCATATCATAATTTTGACAAATATAATTTACTATTTAATAAGCCTATTTTCTTAAAATGAAAAATGTTGCTATCTTTCCAAAACATTACCCTGAAAACCTGGATGCCTTTATTTCCAGTAGCAAATATTCTGGTAATGTAGCTCTACCGCCGTCTTTTGACAGAAAAAAAAGAGCTTCAGTTCATCCAAATAGTTAGCATGTCTTCCCTTTAAGTAATCCTCAAGCTGGTTTTTTTTTAAACACTGATCTCTGCACGGAGGACTTTGAAACAAGTTTATTTAACCAGAATAAATGTGATATTTTACTATATAGTAATACATTGAGAGATATTTCGAGATAATAATGCATTTAAAATACTTGCATCATTCAAACAGAAATCCAACTCACTTCATTTAAAGTCACTCTGGTTTTACGTATAAGGCTAATCTATAAAATAGCTGATTTTATGCCTTTTCATTGAAAATATCTAGTTTCTCTTTGACATTGGTGAGATGTGCTCCGTATAATCAGTTTGAGCCTCAGTCTCTTCAATATTACAACCTTTTCTAATCCTGACCACCCATAAATAGCAAATGTCAGATTTTAAAAGATGCACAGGGGTTGGGGGTAACTCTAATCGTATTTGGTTTTAGTTCAAGGTGGCTTTATCAAAAAGTAAGACAAGATTGAAATCATTTTAGTATGGATGAATAGGAAGGGTATTTGGAGGTGGAAGGAGAGGAGGAGGGTGTGAGGATTACACATGTTGACACTGTAGGATAAGAAGCTTTTATACTGAAGGTGTGACTGGTTGTTTCCCGAAATGTTGTTGTCTTTCAGCCCCACAATTTCATTCATCCCAAAGGGACAGTTTGGGTCAGAGGGTTAAAACATAAGCACAGGAGGATTAGCTTAATAATTCTCATTAAACTTTGCTGAGCTTCAGTTACCTTTAATCCTTCTGTAAATTATTAAGACATAAAAGCAGGAAGACGGAGGCTCCATTCCGGCGAGACGTTTTCATCAAATTGTGTGCAGTTAGAAAGAATGGGGCTACAACGACGTAGTTGAAATTAATTTGCAGGAAGAGAGGGGGGAACAAACTGGACACCACGCAGGAAATATGTCAGGGAAAGGAGCAGAATTCAAACCGGTCATAGAAACGATGGCTCAACATGGAGCAAAACACATTTCTGAGTACCGTTTTGAAAAAGTGTGAAAGTAGTGTCTGCAGAGAGAGAGAGCAGTAAATTGGGGAGAAAATCTAAGATCATAAATAGGGCTCTTAAATTGAAAATCTAAAATCTTAGATAATAAATACAAACAATATTTATTTATAGATTTAGAAATGGTAACACTGATGGTCTGTCATACTTTGAATTTGTAGGAATTCCAAGGTTTTCAACATGGAATACCTACAAACGTCTAGTGAAACTTATTAATAAATGCGGGTAAATCAGTTTTAAAAATGTTTATTACTTAAAAAAAGTTATTTTAGTTCTCTGGTACTAATTTTAATCTGCCATACATTACATATGGTGTGATATTGTCTGTGTTCTTAAATATTAGAGCTTGAAATCTTGTAAATGACACCACTATCAAGTTATATTGTTACTGGATGATGGTTGATCATTTTATTAATGTCTTCCTCTTAAAAAAAAGCCACACATATTCCATTATTATTTCTACTTTATGCTAAATGACAAATGTATTTATCCAAAATGAATATACAATTTGTAGGAAATTTTATGTTCATGAGCATTAAGATTTATATAGATTACTATTTTAGTTGCAAATGATTCTTGCATAATTGTTCTGTTGGACATATTTAGCAGACAAGGACAACAAATCTGAAAAACTGAATATTCAACATAAAAAGTCTTTAATCTTTACTCAGTTGAAGTTGAAAGGGCAAAGCTGAAACAGGAACAGTCAGTTTTCTTAAGTGAAGCTCCAAACTTCATAAAACAACGGTAAAATGTTTCTGCTATTTATATAAATGTAATAAAAACACACCAAATTCACACCATATATCTGAAAACCAAAATTCACTTGTTACAGGATCATTTAAAACAGATTAAAAATGGATCAGATTTTTAAAAATCAACTTGGCTCACACATATCTAATGTCGCAATATTTGATTACTTGTAGTACTTGATTGGCAATACATATCACAATATTCCTGTTAGCTCAGATTAACCCCGATGTTACGTAGCTACATATTAACAGCAAGACTATTCAAAATGAATTTAGTTGACTGCTCAAAAGAAAAATAACTCTTTAATTTTAAAAGTTGCACTATGTGTTTAGTAGCACATATTTTATAGTGCAGTGAAGTATGAATCATAACCTTTTTCCCATCTGTGCATTGCACAATCCTCAGGAAGACATTTACTTCCAAGCACCGCCCACAAGAAATTGAAGGAACAGAGCAAGAACAGCAATTCCCATGAAGTGAGTGAAGTGGCTCAGGGTTTCCCCACTGCAAAAAATACTGTCGTCAGTGGTCATAGTGGGAGTGGTGGTGTGGGGGGCGGAGGTGGTGGTAGTACAGGTGAAGCTTAGGTCACTGTCAATGCCGGGCGATGTGAAGGTAACAAAGCCTGGCTCCATGCCAGTGACCGTGTCATTGATCCAGCTCTGGTACTGGGACACTCGGGTGTAGATGCCCGGTTTCATTGGGACAGCACATCCGTCACCAAAGCTCACAACTCCGGCCTGGACCCACTGAGGACTATTCTGGAGTTGAACCATCAACGGTCCACCTGAATCTCCCTGTAGGGGGGAAGAAAGATAAGAAAAGTAACAATTACTTGTGGATTGCAGTTTTATATTACACTCTCATTGTCAAATTTTCTTTTATTTTTGGCCTTACTGATTAGGTTTTTCTAAAGTGTGTCTGCTTTTTCTTTGGTTCTGTTGCATTACATGTAGTGCAATGCTTCCTGTGTTCAGTTTGGGACTGGACAGCAAAAACAATGCTGCTCTTTTTGTTTTATCCTGTGAAATACCTTGATTTTAATTAGGGGTGCAGCCGATTTATTGGTAAGGATTTCCTTAATTTTGAGAGATCAGTGATTGGCCAATACTTCAATGTGTAGCCAGTCTTATCCCCTGATCTCATCTACCCCAGCAAATGTCTTAAAACCAACCCCTGTCCTCTCCTGCTCTCCTGTGAGAAGTGTGACTGTTAGCCCCACCCACTGGGTCAAGTCGGCACGTTTGCACTTAACAAGAGTCACCCCACTGTTGCCAAATCAACAACTTTCCTGCTATAGTTAGTGACATTTCAGACAAAACAAAAATTGGTACCAGTCAAAATTGGAATCGGCAGGTTGGGCTAATCGGCAAACAGATAGAAAACTGCAATCTGTGCACCCCTAATTTTAATGTCAATTCATAGAACTGACTGTGCAAGAAAAAGGCTTTATGCCGGTTATGCCAGTGTTCATGCCAGCGCTGGTCAATACAAGCCTATCTTGTAGAACAGGGGTGGGCAACTCCAGGCCTGGAGGGCCGGCCGGCCTCCTGCAACTTTTAAATGTGTCTCTCCTTCATCACACCTGGGTCAAATAATGAGGTTATTAGCAGTGTTCTGGAGAACCTGACTGCACTTAGGAGGTGATTCAACTATTTGATTCAAGTGTTGGACTCTTAAGAGTTGCAGGACACCCACCCATGAGGACCAGGATTGCCCACCCCTGTTATAGAAGAACGTTAAATAAGATAATCCTCCACGAGTGGGAAGTTTAAGTTGTCATGGCAGAAAGTGTTCAGTACAAAATAAGAGCAACAGAAACTAAAAACAATGGAATAAAACAATAGATTTTTGGAAAAACACCATACAAGCTAGCTAGAAATACAAATGTAGCATATAAACGTATATGCCAAAAACCTCCAAGTTTTTTTCCTTTAAGATTAAAACATTGCATATTCATAAGATCCAGACTACATACTGAAAACAGAGATTCATACAAAATGAGTCTGTTGTTACTTGTAAATGCAATCGATTTGTAGAAGTTTGAAATGACTCTTCTTCCTTGTGTTTTATGCTGAGAATTATTCCACTGACCGGTAAAAAAACAAAACAAAAAAACATTACAGAAATAAATTTGTAGTTACCTGACAAGAGTCCTTTCCTCCCTCTTTAAATCCAGCACACAAGTAGTTATTTGGGTTTAGGTTAGCATTGAAAAGAAGTAAATTCATGAATGTTTCAGAGTAGTAGCACATGCATCTGTTGTTTCCAACTATTGGCACCTCTACTTCCTGCAGAGTGCTGGAATCTAATCCAAATCCAATACGCCGGGTTTCTAGAAGAGAAAAGTAAAGGTTTTATATAAAGTCCACAAGGGGTGTGTTGTCGGAGACGGTGACTATTGTGCAACTTACCAGTGACGCCAAAACCAGTGACCCAGCTCACAAGGCCATCGTGGAAAGTGCTGTTCTCTGAGGCCAAGCAGATCGGCTGGATGTAGGGAGTAAAGTCAACGGGAGCCGAAAGCTTCAGAAGACAGATGTCGTTTTCATTTGTCGAAGAGTCGTACTCAGGATGGCAGATGATTTCAGAGAGTTTTCGAGTCACTTTAGTTGAGTTGGAAACGCCGTCTAGTTGTACAACACCAACTTGGACTTCTGTGTAGTTGAGGTCGTCTCTTACGGAAAATCAAAACACGCAAGAATAAGAGTCTGCACATAAGTTTAGACTCGGTTCTTTCAGTATCAACAAATGTTGAAAAACATAACGAAAGAGTCATCTCTGATAAAAGCGACGGTATGTAACTTTTATTTTTTAAAATATTTTTTTGACCTCTTTGTTGAAACTGTCACTATTGTCACAGACAATGTGTAAAAAAAATAAAGTTCCTCAGTGTTATAGTGAGGGGATAAGATCTGATGATGGATTTGACATACGTGTCTGACTGATGGAAAGTGAGAACACTGTCTCACCTGACTTGACATGTTTGCGTGTGCGTGTGTGTGTGTGTGTGCGTGTGTGTGTGTGTGTAAATTTCAGGAGGTGACTCACAACCCGGTAAGTATCAAACACTCATTTTCCTAATTTTTAACAGAAAAAAAAGTGTTTCACAGATTATCTGCATCATGACATGGCGATAGTTTTAATAAATATGTAAAAAACAGATTTTGTTTTATAAGTTACAAGCTGCAGCTTTAATCATTTATTAACCATCTGATTTAAAAAAAAAAAAACTCTCACCTTGTTATGCAGTGAGCAGCTGTTAGCACCCATTCATTGCTTATCAGCGACCCTCCACAGTAGGAAACTCCTACAGTATAATATACCTGCCAGGGCCAGTCCCCCAGCTGGGCATCTTGACCCCCAATGATCCGCGACTTGCTTCCAGCTGCTTTGCCACACACTGGGGAAAACCGAGAAGAGACAAAAGCTGAGTGAAGGTGGAGGAAGCGATTATACAGGTCAAACTACAGCTCATTGTTTGACACGCCTCTGCTTTTCTACTGCTAGTTTCATGGAAAACGGGTACAATCAGTTTTTCAATGTTGAACCAATTTTGCATCGTTATTTAAAAAATATTTTAATGCTGTTTTGTATTCGTTTTTTATTAAACAATTCTAAGAGAAAGCAAACAGGTTAATCAACATAGCAAAGGCTATAACTTATAAACTTATAAAATGAACTTGAATCTTTTTTTTTTTAGAGAGAGCAAACATTACATTGTCTGTTTCAAGTCCTGCATGTTGGAAGACTGAACCAAACCGGTTAAGCTTGTTAAAGTGTACAAGATGCTTACCAGGCTCCTGTGATTGACAACCTGAAATGCCAAAAATAGACATGTTAAACCAGTCATCAGCTCACATGACCAGTTAGAAACTATGGTTTCCCACACATTCATAATATATATATATATATATATATATATATATATATATATATATATATATATAAAACATCATGGCTGTTTAGCTGAAGTTTTTGCCTCTCATATTTAAATGTTTCTGGTACATTTTCAAGAACAAGTCAGAACAATGTCTGAAAGTCTGCCTTCATGATTTCCTGTTAGAGGAACATTAGTGGTCAACAAACTCCTTCATGCACCTTTAGTTGCACATTTTAATTATCATTATTTAGTTAGGCTTTCTTTAATATAAAAATTGGTTTGATAATGCAAAGTATTGGAAATGTGACAAAAAAAACTAAAACTGAACCAATCTGTAAAACTGGAAGTACTTTTTTGCCGCATTGCAGCTCTTGAAGGACAGAAACAATTGCCTTTCGAGCGTACACGCCGCTGTCCTTGCATCCTGAATTAAATGTGTCTGTTTCAGAGAGCAAACTGCCATAACTCATATGCTTTTATAGAGGTGGGCAGATTTGCTGTTGATTTATTTGAAGTGAATGTGATTACCAGTACGTGGCTGCTGTTGGGCACATTTTCAGAAAAGTGGTTGGTGCATACTGTACTTTTTCCATGCTGGTTTTACTTTTGAGTACTAAATGAGCGCTGAATCTGTTGGAGGTCTTACTGGCTCATTAGGATTTATTTTAAATCTAAATTACTATTACTTTATTTATAAAGCACTTTAAACAGTAGCTGTGATGAAGTGTTGTACAGATAAAACCAATAACGGTTTTGGTTTTTTGAATGTTTAAAATATTTTGATAATTTTAGACATTCAAAATATGGAAAGCACAAAAAACAATATCATACCATAAACCATAATGTGATCTAAAGGAAGTAGGAGGAAAAGTGTCAACATGTTTAAAGCTATAGAAGGAAAATGTGACTTGCAAAGAGTTTTAAACGTGGACAATATGGGGGCACATTTAATACATAATGAGAAAACGTATAATTTTGGAGCGGCAACACTAAAAGCTGTGTCTTCTAAAACTAAATCAGGATTATTTATGTATTGTATCTCAACTAATAAAAGTGAGAACAATATTTAATAAAACTTGTTCATTTGAAATGAGGATGTAAATGTTACATTTTTACTGTGTAAATTGGTCACAAAGATAAAACATCATTGAATAAAATGTGACTAAAATAGCAGCGCATGTAGGTTTGTCTTCTTATCTAACTCATAATCTACAGAAACCTTTCCACCATCTATGTGTATAAGGATTATCAGAGACACGTCATTAAGCTACATGAAATGTAACATATGAATCATGAAACACTCATTCTTACCATTGGAGAACAGAAGGATCAGCACAAAGTATCCAAACAGGTTTTGGAGAGCCATTTTTAAAGAAAAGATACCCTCAGCTACAGATGCATGCAGATGCTCAGCTCCACTCCAAAGAATTCATCTTTTATACTGTCAACCTCCTTAACACATGCAACATGAAAGGAAACCTGTTGGTCGTGTTGTCGGAGTTGAGTTGGCCTATTATGAGACCAGATGTCCAATCAAGGAAGTAAGTTATTTTTATCATGCAACATGTTTGTTTTCCTTTCATGTTCTAAAGATAATCAACAAAGTTCATTTTCCTAATCTGAGCACCTCCGACTTTTATTAACAAACGCACAGATATTTTATGTTTTACGGAATAATTCAAGAGTTCTTGACCTCTTAAGTACTTATTTTAAAAGCATTTTTTAAAAAGTAAGGAAAGTTTTTACTAAATGGTTGTGATTGACCATCAGTGAAGCAGAGGAGTATTTATTGCCATTACCTCAGACATTGCTCAGCTTCAAAGTACTTTCCTTATTGTTTCCTTGTAATTCCCACTGAGCCTTTTGTCTTCAGCCCATCAAAACCGGTCTGTTCTCTTTGCTACATCTGTCAGTGAAACTATGAAGCATTTACCAGCTCATCATTTCACCCCGTCCCCAGTGAATTGTTGCTGTTTTAACTTTGTTCTGTTTACCTCATAAAATGACCGTTCTACCTGCCATATCACCCTGACATCAAACTTTCCCATGTAAAAATATGATGTCAGTGTTTTGCTTCAACCATGGCAGCAGAAAAATAAAAAGCTTGCCATTTCATTTGCTAATACTCCATTACCTCTTGGTAATACTAACTACCAGTGTTAGGAGTAGCTGTCATTGAAACACTGGTAACTTTTTCTTTTGCACAAATCTTTAATATTCTGCTGATGTCAAACACATAATTTTACAGTTGCAGTGTTTTCATTTAATAAAATTAAAACGTGAATAATTTTGTCATTCAAAATTGATGTAAGCGGTTACATGAGATTATGTTCATAATTCAGCCATGGCGCTAATGCTCATCATCTATCATCCAATCAGAAGAGACGTTGGCATCTTATTCGGGCATTGGAGCACATTGTCCAAAAAAACGAAAACAAACCATCATCCTCTTATCACTTCCTGTTATCGTCTTTGTTGCTTACAGCAGCAGTAACATCTGCCTGTTGATGTGACTTGTCTGATACCAAAGAAAAAAGGTCTTCTCATTTCAGTTTTTCAAAATACCTTTATTTCAATAGAACCAAAAGAACACCTCAACAAAAACCTACTGAAAATTGAGGGGGTTTTCCCCCCAAAATCGCCGTGTTTTTATTAAGAGAATTTTCATAATTTCAATTTGTGTAATTCTATGGGTAATAGAAACCTTGATTGCTGACATATTTGAAATGGTGACGTCAAGAAACGACTTTAACAAAGCTCAGGCTACTGCTCTTTAAAGAGAAAACAGTATTGTCCTAAATGGAAATGAGGAACAGACAGACGTTAAACCTGATTTCATTCGTATGAAGGAAGTTAAATAAAATATTTTCCACTCATCCACTTGTGGGAAGACGTTGTACAATGCAGCTAGCTGCCTTAACAATTTCCCAACTCTGAATTAGTTTTCTCATTGTAAAAATCATAACATTTGAGTTGCTTGGAAACACTCTTGACCTTTGCTTCTCTGTAAGGAAAGTCTCCTGGCAGGCTTTTGTATTTACTTTTCTCTAGGAGTGCAAACCTAGATTATCATTACCTTGACAACCATACAACTGTATCTCTGTTTGGACCAGCCTGAATGTATACATTTGTTAATCTGCCTTGACGGTGGCATAGTTGCACAAATTCACATTCTTACATAAAAGAAGCAAGTCACCTAGACGTGTAACAATAATTAACCGCCGTTCAACTCTTATAACTGTTGGATATTCTGCGTTTGTTGATTTTGTTTAGCCTATGTTATTAATTCCGTCTTTGCACAGGAAAATTTCTTGAGATTCATTGTCTCATATACAAGAGAGACCCGTTGCACACATCAACAAATTACATAAAAACAATATTACAATCTAAACACCTACATTGACAGAAGGGTTAACAATGATAACAAATACAAGTGAACAAAGACACATTTTTAAAACCCTTTATTATTAAAATGTTAAACTCCCCAAGTGTGACCAAATTGGACACCTTCAGAAGTTCAGTACGCACTGAAGGAAGACTGAATGTGACAGTCCTGAGAGCAAAGGCCGTGGTATTGATTCTTGTGTGAAATGTAACATAAGAATGATTAAATCAGATGGAGGCTGGATTTGTAAAGCGTGTCTTTGCAAGAGTGTCTGTGTAGAGGGGGCCATTTAACTGAAGTGCAATGGTGATAAATCCAACAGTGTCTAACAGACATATAGAGCACCGTAATCTAAAATACTCATAAGTGGTAGAAACAAGCTTGTTTTGAAAAAAGAAGCCTAACATCTTCTGTTTATTCAAAAATGAGATGCTCTTAGTCTTATTTGCCTTCAGTAGCAATCTAAATTTTAATAGTTGAGACTGAATGACTGATTTTGCCTGACAATAAATTACTGAATCAACATAAAAATGCAGAGCTGCACTTGTAAGACCGTGGCCCAAATTGTTACTGTTGGTGTTTGTGACAGCCGACCCTACTGTCACACAGACCTGAATGGTAACTGTTTGTTTTGTTCATCCTTAATATTAATTTAGACATTAATTAGTGAATAGTTTAGATTTTTATTTTTGAAAATTTTCATTAGTTTGACTTTTTAGTTAACTATTTGAAGTGCACGCATTTAGTTAACTTTATTTGTCAGTTCTTTATATTTTTGTGAAAAGCAACAAATTAATTTATTTGTTTTGAGTTACCAGTTTCCTTTGGAGCTGCTGGAGGGTCACAGAAGAGTTCCAGCTAATTGACATCCATATATGGCTGGCAAACCTCCTCAGCGGGCCGTTTGCCAGGGGACGGGGAAATTTGGTTTTCTTTAATTTAATTTGACCAGTTCTTTAATGTCTCTTTTATTTGGTAGTTTCAGTCCAATGTTTGTTAAATTTAAAAATTTGGTGTTGTATTGATTAGTATTTGTTTAAGTTTTTGTATGTTTAAATTACCCCTTGTGTATCAGCTGTGGTCTGATCAGCCACTATTTAAGTTCCCCTCATGTCTTATTTGTTAGGTCAGTTTTGTGCTTGAGTTCTTTGTGTTACTACCTGAGTTGGAGTTTGTTATGTTGACCTCAGTTTTTGGGCCCAGTTCTTCATTGTTTAAGTATTTTTGAACTTTTTTGTAATAAATTAAGATTATTTTTGGATTCCATTCAGCGTCTCTCTGGCTGGTTTATGCAAGAACCCTCACAGCATATGTCCTAAAATGGACCCCTGTGGAACCTCCCTAAAAATGTCCATGTAACTTGATGTTTGACAACCACATTGTGCACACCGTTTATGGCCAGTCAGATAATTTAGTAACCACAATCTATTCAGTAAACCCATATGTCCAAAAGCCTTCATAACACATTGCTTGCTGTGTGTGTGATCCCACCACATATTGAAAAGATAGCCCAGCATTTGATTGGCTTTTAAAAAGTTTAAACTGCCTGGCAGTCCACCGGTGACACTTGGCATGTATTCAATGCTTCTAAGACCATCTCTGCAGGCTCTTTTATTAGCGGCTGTGTTTGCAGTCACACAAACTGCATTCACATTGGGATGTGGTGCATCATATTACTGATGACTGACAAAAGATTTGACCAGTGTTTCTTAGGTAAGATGAAAGTAATCAACAGGTAGGCCATTTGAGTTTTAACCTTGCCACAATCTTTTATCATTTGTTGTTTGATTGGTAATGAATATCATAAAATCCTAGATTTTACATATATGATAGATTAATTATGCACAGTCCCCAAGATGCTTGATTACTATGATTCAAATTTGTAAAATGGGTCAAAATGATGTAAGAAAACTTAAAAGGGAAGAATAAAATTTAAAGGTTCAAACTACTTATTTCACAGCTTCAACCTAAATCTGACAGTGAAGAGAATTTGTGTGAAAGTTTTCGTAAGGTAGAAAATTACACACTCGTATATGAACTGCAGCAAAGCTCCATGTTGACAGAGCGTATTAGTGCACTCAGGAAGTCGCTACGTATTAAAATGTTTTCTTTGCCAAAAAACAACAAGAAAACATGGAGAGATGCTGCGAGAAACGTGATTCTTTGGCCAATCGTTCTCTAACCAAAGAATGATTGGAAAGACTTAGGTTTTCATCACTACCAACAATCCTATCATCAGTGGTGGGAGGCATATAGGTAGGACCACATATTTGAGCACTCAGGAAGTCACTGTATATTTAAATGTATTCTTTGCCAAAAAATACATGGAGAAATGTTGCAAGGATGGAGAACGCCATTGAGTGATTGAATGGACTCAGGTTTTCACCACCAGCAAGAGCTTTCTCGTCAACCGACCCTTCGAGGTTACAGAAGTAACTTGAATCCTTGTCACTGCCAGAGGGAGTTAAGGTGAAGAAGCTCGGTTTCGCGCCAGTGACCATGTCTTTGATCCAACTCTCATAGTTGGACACTCGAGTGTAGATTCCAGGTGTCAGTGGAAGGGCACAGCCTTCACCCATGCTCACAATCCCAGCCTGAACCCAGTTGCGGCCCTTTTTTATCATTAGTGGGCCCCCTGAGTCTCCCTAGTGAGAAACAAGTAGTAGAGCATGTAAAAATTATTTTAAGGAATTTTCCAGGGAAACATTTTTCAGCAGAGAAACCATATAAATAAAAGTATCATTTAAATACTAAAACTTGATGTCAAACGTTACATTACAAACATAATATTGTATTTGAGCAGTAGATTTTCTTGATGCTTAAACATTTACCCATCTTAAAAAACAAGTAATCGCATTGATGGTTGACTGACACATCGCATACACAGGTTTAGATTCAGGTGTTTGTCAGATACACTCTTGGGTTACAGTTGCCACTACATCCATCTTGTATGGATGTAGTGGCAACTACATCCATACAAGATGTAGTTGCCACTACATCTTGTATGGATGTAGTATCCATAAATTCATGCTATAAAAGTCATGCTATAACTGTTATTATTTATGCAGATGTTGGCTGTTGTGGTCTCTTGTTTTGTTTCTCTCCCTTTCTGCAGATTGAGGTAGACTTCAGTGGTGTTGACTTGTTGTCTTTATGCTTATTTCGCTTCTCTAGTCAGTTCTCATTTCCTTTTAAACCTTTTCTCCACCTGTTACACTACATTTGAAATAAACGCTAAGAAATTTCTGAAGGTTTTGTAAATCAAATGGAGCGTCATGGCAAAAGGCGTAATACTCCACTCGTGAAAGTAAATTTGTTGGGCCTCACCTTGACACTCAAAACGATTTTGAGTGACATGCTGCTTGATAGTGGGTGTTTAAAAAAAAACAAAGTAAAGGAAAAAAGATAGTTACCTGACATGAGTCCTTTCCTCCACTAAAATATCCAGCACATATCATGTTGTCTGTGATTAAGGTAGACTTTTTATAGTAGCATGAACACCTCTTTCTTCCAACAATTGGTACATCTACCTCCTTCAACTTGCTGGATGATATTCCGGTTGCTGTGGTTTTTTAAAATAAAAATTAAGAGCATTCGTGTAGAATTAAGAAGGAAGAATTAAGTAAATATTCTGTATCTTACCAGTTGTGCGTTTCTTACCAGTCACACCAAAACCAGTAACCCAGGCCTTATCCCCGTCATAGAAATTACTGGTTTCAGAAGGTAAGCAGATTGGTTGGATGTACTTGGTGAACTGGACAGGTTTCGAAAGCCTCAGAAGACAAATGTCATTGTTAAATGTCCTAGAGTCGTACTCAGGATGGCAGATGATTTGAGCAAGTTTTACATTCAGCCGATGGGGGCTGGTAACATCCAGTTCTACAATACCCAGTTGGACTTCTGTGATGAAAAGATCATACCTTAGAAACAAAAGTACAATCATTAATTTGAACTTTTGACCTGACGGTAAACTTGGTGACTAGTAGTCTGAGATCTTTGTCATAGTAACTGAACAAATAGTCCAGGAATCTTTTATGCCCGTATTGCTGAAACGAGGCTTTAAAATAAAATTGTACCCTGCTTCTGTATATCAAATATTACTTAATAATTATACTAAAAATTAACCATGTGTAGTTTACAAGTTGTCCCAATATAATCTTTGAATGGAACATGCGTCACAAACAACTTGGCTACAACAGGTGCAAATTGGCAACATTAGTTTTCGAGTCAGTAAAATCCTGTTCCTATTAAGAGAAGTTTGTTTTTATTCCTGCTTGGTGTGACTTCTATCCAGACAACACATGTTTAAATCAATCAAGTTTATTTATACACATTTCAGCAAGAACTTTTTATTATGTGTGCGACCCCACTGGACCGCACGCATAATAAAAAGTACCTGGGGTCCAAATGACCCCAACGTTTAGGACAATGGGAGGGTTAAAGAAAAAACTGGATATGCTTTGTCAACCTCTCACCATGTTACACAGTGTGCAGCGGTCAGGACCCATTGATTGTTGATCAGCGTTCCTCCACAGAAAGAGAAACCATTCTGATGCAAACTTGCCTGCCACGGCCACCTCCCAAGATTTGCATCTAAACCCCCAATAATTCGAGAGCTGGCCGTCAGACGGCCACATTCTGACAACGGGGAAGAAAAAATAAGTAAGAAAGGACAAATGCAACAAGTTCTGTAATAAAATATTCCTTTTACTTTCCATGTCTATGTAGAACGTTCAGTGTTCCATGGAACAATTTTTACCTTTAAGATATGTGTGGTTTGCTGATTTCTATGGGTTTTATTTATTTATTTTTTTATTTAATTATTTTAAATAATTTATTTCCTATGTTCATTTACATCTGGCATTGTTACTTACACTAATAAATGAAACAAAACTGGTAAAAATGCATGGGTGTTGAAACGTGTTTCATGTTAATTCTTCTCTTTGGCTGCCGTTATAATGGAGGCAGAAATTATGGCGGCTTTGACTGAGCTCCAATTCGCACACAGGTCTGGTGACACTGGCCTTTGGAAGGGATACTTTCTGGTATTAAAATATGTGACATTAGTGTAACTTATCTCTCCATTTGCTGCAGAAGAGGGAAAAAAACATTCAAAACTTGCACAACTTCTCAAACTGGATGCTTACCAAACGGTTGTGACTGACAACCTGGAACACAGAACAGAGGAACAGCTTCATCTCAAAATTAGGACAAAAACAACATACATTTAGTGATACGTGTTGAAACTGACCACCACTATTCCAATGTTCAAGGCAGACTTTAAATAATATAACTAGATGGATACACATACGTTTTGTAGATAGATTTTTATTTGAAAAATAGAAATACATAGTCAAATACCTTTCTCTAAATATTGCTAAATTCAAGTTTGACACTATGAGACACATTTTAATGTATGTAAAGAAATATTTAAAATAAAATCTTATTTCTTACCACTGTACAGCAGAAGGGTCACCAGGACAAACCCAGTCATCTTTGGAAAAGCCATTTTCAAACTCTTCTCAGGTCGCGGTGCATTTTTTTCCCTCTCTTAGAAACAGGTTATACACTCGAGTTTCTTTTTTGTCGTACAAATGCTAGACCTCCTTACAAGTACCAGTCCATGCTGTCATGATCCTCAGGTGTTTGGGGCAGTTTGATTTTCGTTTGTGTTTCTGTTATGTACTTGGGATATTCAGAGTTGCTATAGTAACGGTAGCCTGGGGAATAATGGGTAGGTTAGAACATGGCAGTTGAAAACTTGGCTGATCAACAGTGGATGTTAAACAACACAACAAGAATGATGGTACTTCATGTCTTCAATGTTGATAAAAAGGGATTCAAGACAGAAGAATTGAAGAATTTACTTTCTTTCATTATTTTAATATTTTAATTTTTCTATTAATTATTGTTAGTAAGGTGGTAGAGCTTGTCAGTGTAGAGTAGCTGTTCTCAATGTGGGCGGTACTGCCCCCTCAGGGGCGTTCAGAGGACGGCAGGGGGCGCTGGCGGACATTTTTAGAATGTCCGCCAGCCTTTGGGGGCGTTTGGTCGAAGGTAAACTTTACACCTTAAATGCACAACAATGCCAGTTTAGACTTTGAGCAACTTGGTAAAACTGTATTGTGTAACATTAAATCATGCTTGGCTGCAACTGTATCGATGGCAGCTCTTCTATTCAGTGTTTGTTAGCTTCTGTTAGCTTCTTGGCGCATCTCCGTTCTCCTGCTACTGGTAGCTAAAATCACGATACCCTCACTGTGTGTCCCTCTGAAAAATGAACCCATTTAAATAAAGAAATAAATAAATCCTTCCATGGGTGATACCACAATAGAGAGCATACATTTTATAGCGTTTACACCGGTGCTGTAAGTAGTCCGGTATGAAACGGGGGTGATAGAACAACACAGCACTTTTAAATTTCAATAATCAGAATGCAGAGAATGTTACCGTTGTTTTAAAAGATGTATATCAGTCTGCCTTTTCCCCATCGATACGCTTCCCGACTGCCCTGCATCATAGGGGCTTAAAAAAAAAAAAAAGACGCGCACATTGCGCAAAACTCTGAAACAGGAGAAGCGGAACATAAAACGGAGCAACGAACTAGATGTGAATTATGGCATAAAAACAGAGAGTCCGACGCTGAACTGTGAAAAATCAACACATGATGTGAAACACATGACGATTAGGCGGCGCAGCAGGTGATGAGTGAAGATTACTGATGGTCAATAAACGATAAAATAAATCTAGCAACAGGAAAGAAACTAAAGTGGACATAGCAATAAACCAAGAGAGGATAATATTAATCAAATGTAGCTAAATGGAAATGAATGAAGAACAAAATGCAAGAATAAACTAAGAAACTAAAGTAAATACAGAGGAATAAACTGGTATGGCAAGACCTTTAGAGCAATAATTGATACAGAGACTGTATGGCAAGAATAAACAGACACTATTTCCAGATAAAAGGTGAAATAATATTGTTGAAGTGTCATGGGTTTGTTGAAACCACATCTAATACTGAGAATAAATATATCTTACAGACCATAACAGTAAATAACTGATCAATTATTTATGTTTTTAATTAGATTTGATATATTTATTTCTTCAATATTATTTTTCATGTCAGTGTTAATGTCATGAGGCTGATGACTCCATGACACTTTCAATTTGACTCATTAGGATTTGATTAAGAATCAGATTTGTTCTTTGTAAATTCTGTCCAGTAAAACTATTAATCTATAATCAATAGACAGGTCTATATAAAGATATAATCCATGTTTCTGTCTCATATTTGTATGGCATTAAAAGGATCTGGAACTTTTGTTTTTCCACTGAAAGCTCTGGTTTGCACAATAAATGCCATGAGGGTGAAATTTTATGGATGATACTCTGATGTCCCATTCTCCTGAAGGCAGCACAGAGCTGCACCACCAGAAACCGACAGAAACACTGAAGAAGAGTTATGATTAATGTAGTTACAGTTCTATCCATGTTTTAATGTTGCAGAGCTCAGTAGTTTGCAAATAGATCAAAGTTTAAACTGGCATGTTGAACATATTTTATCTGGTCATTTTGTGGAATATTTAACAACTAGAAAATGGCACAAAATAAGAATATTTTTTCCACCCTGACTGGCTGCTGTTAGGCCTACTGATTTTAACTTGAATGTTCATTGCATTTTTTGTAGACGCCTGTGAAAATAATTTCTATTCACATGGGTTTTTTGTTCTCTGGGAAATTATTTTTGATGATAAATACAGAAACAAGCATAAAAATCAAAACATCTACAATAGTGATAGTAATATTAATGATAAAATAATGGTCAGTGCAAAGTAACCTGCAAATTCTTTGGTGGGGGGCGGTGAGGGACCTGGATAAGGGCTAAGGGGGGGGCTGGGCCGAAAAAGGTTGAGAAACACTGGTGTAGAGCTTAGTTGATCTCCTCCGTGTTACCTTATAATGTCCCTTGTGTAAATATACACAATAATGTAGTTTAGATAGTCTGGCTCTCAGTAGATGGCGATAATGTACCTAAATATTGGATCTTTTAGAAGGAAGCAACCTGTAGCCAAAGAAAACAAAGAAAAAACAAACTGAACTGGAAACCTGTCGCTGCCCAATGAGGAACTAGACTGTCCTGTTGTGGCAACAAGATGAGAAGCTGTTCCAGTCTATTTGAGCTAACCATGCTAATGCTAGTAGTGTCACCAATATGTGTCTCTTGATACTCTTTGCAAGCTTTCTGAAACTTGGCTTAGCCTGATTGGAAGTTAACAGAAACCTTTTCATTTGAAAATGAACTATCTTTGATTTTCACTGTAGAATGTCAAATTTAATTTGTCTGCTAATGGCTTTATAGTTCTTCTCAGGTAGATTATTGGCAATTGCTTCAAATAATTGCTTTGTTTTGGTAATTGCTGTGGCTTTTCCTTCTTAGCATTTTTCTAACATACATTGTATGCCCCAAACAGCAGACTACTGACACTGGTTTAATTATCAACATCTGGAACTTCTTTTCTGACGAAATCAACAGTTTTCCATCTTAAATTTGTCTTTGACACTGTATCTCAGGAAGTTATCATTGTACTATTAAAAATTAGTTTGGATTTCCTTTGGTGCTTTTCATGACTGCTTGTTTTACTTTAAAACTAAAGGTTCAAGTTGTTGCTGATAATGTCACGTTAATTTTCACTTACTATTTACTAAGTCATTATGAAAAAAAAAAAGCTGTTGTTTTTGTAGATTTTTACATCTGTATCTTGATGGATTATGGATTCGTTGAACTGTTGTACAGTTCATTGGGTATGATTTTCAAGATTCCTGGGAATCATAAAAGAATGAGGAAGGTTGCACCTAAAGCCCTGTAGAACTGGTTGTTCAAACGTAGCTCAAAAAGTGTTGTATCGATCGTGGCTTGTTTTTATGCCGAGTTGAGAGTAAGAGTCAAAACAGTTTGTGTCCAGGATGTGTGGAGTCTGCAGCGTTTTTTTAGCCACCCTTTTCCTGACCCTACGTCATGAAGGTCAGCCTTTGATGACCTCCTCTGCAGACCTGTTGCAGTTTGGACCCACCTTGTTTTGTGCATGAGCCAAACCATACAGTAATGACCATGTTTTCTAAAAACCAGAATGAATCTACAGTAGACGGTGATGAAAACAGATGAACCAACTTTAATAGAAAATTTAGATAATTTCTTTTAAGAAATTATGGTGTCAAGTTAAGCAAACATAAATAACTGCGATATAATTACATTTTAACAAATTAACTCCATTTTGTTTAAGTTGTACCTCCATTCTCTTTCAGTGTAGAAGCCCATTATCATCTCTACATTCTTGAGCGTGTTTATACACCATGAGTCTTGTGGGAAACTCCTCAGAAAGAAGATATACTTTTTGATACTTTGAAATTGATATACTTTCAGTTCCTTTCAGAAATCATGTACGGAAAGTAACCGCTATACTTTTCAGAATAAAATCCCTTTTTTTTTTTTTACCTCTTTGCCTAACAAGATAATGGACCATTCCTATGTTCTTAATAGGTTTAGCTCTTAATTTCCATACCTCCCACCACCATATAACTGCTTTTTATTTTATTTTCCCTCCCTTCAGTGCTTTAGATATGTGATATAAGGACAGAGCTGGGCGGTTTGGAAGTACATTTATTTGATTACTGTTCTTGAGACTTTGTACTTTCGGTATTTAATTATCTTTGAAAACACCCATTCCAATACTTTAACTTGATTAATATTTGGACAGAGCTTTGTTTGTTGGACTAATATTTGACCAGCACGATCAGGACTTTTGACTCAAATAATGAAACAAACCACACATTAATGTTTACGACTGAAAGTTACTCGTTTGATTTAGTTTTCATGAGAAGAAAAATTGCAGAATACACAAAATATTTATAATTTGCCAAGGATGTTTATTTTTGTCATAAATGCATGCAAATCAAAGGACTGTATAAACAAACCTTTAAAGGAAAGTACATCAGCCAGTGACAAATCAGATGTGATCATAACATTTAACCATATATATAAGTACAGAATTAACTGTTTAATTTGGATTGAATACAGATGATGATTTTAATAGTAAAGTTGAGATTCTACTTATACACCTTTGTGTTAACATTTTTTCAACTAAGCGAAATTAATGGCAACTAGCTTAGTTGAATCCAGCTACAGAGGTGCAGCACAAGAAGAGGCAAGCTTTTTCTTTTGTTGTTTTTGCAACATTTACATTCCACCACTGCCGACAAAGACATGGAGAATGAGCGCAAGTGCGGAGAGAGCCACGACGTGAGTGAAGTGACTCAGGTTTTCACCACTGCCAAAGAGGCTGCCATCAGTGGTGGTGGGAGGCATGGTGGTAGGGCAGATGAACGACGAGTCAAAATCAAAGCCTTCGGAGATGAAATCGACAAAGCTCGGTTTCATGCCAGTGACTGTGTCGTTGATCCACTTCTGATAGTTGGACACTCGAGCGTAGGCTCCGGGTTTCATTGGAACGGCGCAGCCATAACCAAAACTCACCACCCCACCTTGGACCCACGCAAGACTGTTGTACATCACCAGCGGTCCTCCCGAGTCTCCCTGTGAGGGGAAGCAGAAGAGATTAGAATTTTACTACTGCTTAAATTATTTTTTGTGCGAGTTGAGATTTGTTTTTTCTTAAGCACGATAGAATTTACATTGTGCAAAATCTGCTTGGCCTGATTCTCTACAGGGCAAAAAAGTTGAGCTAAAATAAATCCTTATAAATTGGTGGTGTATCACCTCCCAGAATGTAACTTCTACAAAAATGTTTTTTTTTTAAACATGCTTATTAAAACTATTACCATATGATGACAGTAATATGGTGACCCTTTCTCACTTCAACAATTCACTAAACACAACATATTCAAAAACACAAAATTAACTGAGCACATTTACAAATTAAGAAAACACAGATACTAAAATAGAAGAGCTAGATATTGTTGCTGATAGGAGGACACCGCTTTTGGCTTAACAATGAGAAGTTATTCTTGCTTTGGCGCGTTTGTTAAAAATAAGAAACTTTGACACAGCTATCAAAGTATATTTTTGAGTCGGGACACAATGCAAAGCTCTGCTTCGTTCTTTTTCCTGAGTGATAAGCTTTGTCTGTCTTCCTGCCCATCTAAACAGGGAGTGAATGCCAGAATAATTTCATGGATCTAAAGTGAAAAGTGGTCTCATCCAATCAGCGATGACCAAGGTTTCCTGCTGGGATCTCTTCCATTTCGTTAATGTTGTTTTCTTAATTGGTAATTCCGCTTAGTTAATGTCACTGTTTTTGAATATATTGTTTTTACATTTGTAGTTGTGTTTGATGAATTGCTGTAGTAGTTTGCACTTCAGGGCCACCGTATAGTAGATTATGAGACAGATAATCTGTAAAATGGTAAAGCTCCTCCACCCGCCCCTGTGTTGCATGCGAGTTGCTATCACTCAATAAAAACTAAAAACCTGCCCTGCCTTTGCCAACATCTCATGCACCAATGTCTTGTCCCTTGAGCAGATTGAGGATACAGAAAATGGACGGATGGTTTATTCAGTGAGGTTCGGTCATAACTAGGCTGGACATCATACCACCGTATGTTTTATAGAGTTGAGAAGATCCATGTACATGACAAATCACACACACACACAAAAAAATAACCTAGTCACCTGACACGAGTCCTTTCCTCCCTCATCAAGGCCAGCACACATCATGTTCTCTGTGATGGTGGCAAAGCCTTGATTGTAGCATGAGCACTTGTTATTTCCTATGATCGGTATTTCAACCTGCTGCAGGATGTCAGGGAAGCTCCTATTACCTAATGAAAGAACAATTTTAGCATTTTGTTATATGGGACTTCAGAAAACACCACCGTTTGAGCTAACTTACCAAGGTCACCAAAACCAGTGACCCAGCTGTTGGTACCCTCAAGAAAGGTGCTGTTATGTGAAGCTAGGCACACCGGCTGAATGTAGTCTGTGAAATTGACGCGAGCGGACAGCTTCAGCAGAGCGATGTCATTGTCGTAAGTCTGAGGGTTGTAATCGGGATGGCTGAAGGATTGCACGATCCCCCGAGTCACTTCATTGGGGTTGGGGTCCGATAAATTGTAGGCACCCAAATGAACTTGAGACATGAGGATGTCACTATAATAGACAAAAGTAACAGAATGAGTTGTGAAATCAGCATTTAGAGATTGTCACTCACTAGGCGAGAAGAGTAACACTATTTTAACAGTTTTGCTCAAGGAAAAATAGAGAGTAGCAATCTAAGAAATTACTCAAGTGTAACAAAGCATTTGGTAAAGACTACTAAACTACTGAATGGCTGATCAAATCATCGACCATTAGATATTTAAAAATTATGTGGTCAGACAGACCAAAATGTCATCACATTATCTGTATGGACTACTCGCCACAGAAAAACATCCCCATCCATTGAAGCTTGCACCATCATGCTTCAGCATAGGGATTGTAATTGGGGATTTAAATGTTTTGTGGTCTAAAGCAGCGGTCTGTAAGATTTATGATTTTTTTTTTTCTTTTATCACATATTTCTTAAAATTATCACAATGTTGTGACAGTATAGTATGAGACAATCTGTAAAAAAATCAAACACTCTGCCTTCTCCTTATGGATCTGCTGTTGCCTGAACAAATACATTGCTCTGTCATAAACAACCAATCAGAGCCAGGAGGAGGGTCTTAGTGCTGCTAAACAATCAACCTTGTTTACATGCTGCTCACACCCTCCCCGTTTCTGTCTGCTACGCTGCAGCTGGTTCACCACAATGGAGGCTGTCTGAATGCTACGGCTAGTTAGCATGGCCGCTGGTGAGAGAATAAATCATTTTCTTGGTACTGTAAGTTGTTTCTCTTCCGTTAGCGTATACAGGTGTGATTGACAGCGCTAAGGCCCGCCTTCTGGCTCTGATTGGATGTTTTCAACTGCGAGCGGTGCATTTCTTCAGGGAGAAGGGGGAGGAGCTCTGTCTTTTCACACATTAGCTCATATTGTCACGACATGGAGACAGTTTTA
Source organism: Poecilia reticulata (assembly GCF_904066995.2). Taxonomy (NCBI): domain Eukaryota; kingdom Metazoa; phylum Chordata; class Actinopteri; order Cyprinodontiformes; family Poeciliidae; genus Poecilia; species Poecilia reticulata. Next base: position 8,551,376 of record NC_088847.1, on the reverse strand, counting down.
ACAAATATGTAAACTTATTTCTGTAACAGTTACGTACTCTAGCTTTAACGGCTACCAGAAAAGAATGTGGAAGTAAATCCAGACATGATCAAATGATTGCAACCATCCCCAATGAGACAGAAATCTCACCCGTCAATGCAGTGAGCCGCGGTCAACACCCACTGGTTGGTGATCAGGGAACCTCCACAGAAGTGACCATTTTCTCCCTGTATGCTGACCTGCCAGGGCCAGCGGCCCGGAGATGCATCCTGGCCCCCAACAATCCGGGATTTTATAGCTACATTACCACACACTGTTACGGAAAACAAGAAACGATAATAAATGTCATTAATGTCGATATTTAATGCAACAAAAAAATTACATGGTGTATAGTTTCACCAATAGAAAGTATACCCTCTTTAATTAAAGACCAGATCAGCATAGGACAGATTTCAAAATGTCAATACTTAAGCCAAATTTATACAAAACCCAAACCAATTATACTTCAAAAATTGTTCTGTGCAAAAATTTGTAAAACTATAGAATTTAAAAGTTATACAAATCTGAAAATAAAATGAAATGCAAATTTTATTTGATTGTTCAAATGGCTCTATACGTTGGAATCACTGCTAAATGACGCACTCGTTTGATAGAGTTCTGATTTTAACGTCGCACACCTACTACTCAAGTAATCCAAAGAAAGAACACCATTGTCTTGAAACGTGATGTTAATACGCTCTAATCTGAAAACAAAAGAAGTAAACTTGTAGAACATGTAGAATTAATCTTTGAAACTTACTTGGCTGCTGTTGTGCCTGACAACCTGAAACAAAGACCAAAGATGAGTTTATTAATTCAAGAAACAACCGTCTCCAACCTGAACAACGTGTCATTACTCACAATATGTTTTGAGTTTTATTTTCTATCCTTTATGTTTATAGTCCATTAGATTCTAATCTCAGATTCATTAACTACGAATGAGGACCCAGTTTGTGAAGTTGGTGTTTTTTTGTTTTTTTTTTGTTGTGATAAATTTATTCAGACATCAGGTTAAATTTGCATCCAGTACAAAATAAGCAAACAATTATTTGTGAGGAGCAGTAATTAGTTTGCAATCAACTCAACTCTGCTGGCTGTAATACTTGATCAATGTGGCATTTTATTGGTGGCCCTGGCCAATTTTAACTATGTTTCTCAATCTTGTAAATATTGTTTTGTTTTTGAATTTCAAGGCAGAAATTGAAACGTTTTATTTACGATCATGATTTATTTCAAAGCAGAAAAAAGCACGTTGTAATTGTCACAGCTTCTTGCATATTGATTATGTAAAGTAATGCATCTAAAAGTTCCACATATGTAGGCAGGATATACCAGATGCCTTGATTTAAATTTTTAAAATTCTTATCATTAGACAAAGTACTGAACATGCATGTGATACTTTTAAGCATCACACTTTTGACCTTCATGCGCAAAACATTACACTCTATAAAAAATAGAGGATACTCCTGAGAGATAATCTGCAAATTTCTCAATTTATTTCAAGTATTTTTTGCAATAGGAATTGTGCAATAAGAATACTACCGAGTTAGTATCGGTATCGTATCTATTCAAGCATTTTAAGATCGATACATTAGTGTCAGATTCCTTCTTGAAACTTTGTTTTATTTTGGTATTATCGTTTCTCAACTCTATCTTGAAAAGATTTTGTTTTGATTTGTCGTAAAATTAGATGTTTTTTGCACTTTGTTTTAGAAAATTGCTCACTAATATTTAAATATGAAGTATTTTTGTAGACACATATAAACTTTGAGTTAATTTGCTCAAATCGAGGACAGAATTCGGACAAAGAAAAAAAAAAACACAAGAGCACCTAAACGTGAGAAGTTTGATAGTATATCAAACTTAAATAAAAAGTGTCAGTATTGGCAATACTGACCCTGGATTTGTATTTACCTGGCATTGAATACTAAAATATACAGAATTTATCACTTCTACTGATTATATAGTTGGGCTCAGATTTCCTTTGAGAATAACAGCAAAAAAGATGTAATAAAATTTTGACAAATGTCCTCCAAAATGAATAATGAAACAGTTTATTAGTAATGCGCGTTCCTAAACTACTTTCAGAGTTGAGCATTGTACAAGTACTGGCATTGTGCCAAAGGAAAAACTTGTTAAACAACCTTCAAACGATTTAAAAACAATTTGTTAATCAAAGTGCATATTCTCTTAATTTGATTTAATCAGTTTCACTTTGTACAATTATTTAAATGCTGGAAAAGTAAGAATTTGGTCATAGTGGCATGTTGTTTAGATAGAAAATAAGTTTTTCTCCCACAACCATGTTGAGTCAGATGATAATTATCAGAACAGTAAATAAAAAAGAAATATATATGAAGAGAGCAAGTTTGTAAAAATATGTCTTACCATTGCAAATGAGAATGGTCAACACAATGGACGCAGAAAGTTTTTGGAGAGCCATTTTCAGAGTCTCTAAGCACTCATCACAAAGTGTCGGACTTTAATAGTCAGGCTTCAGATGCTTAGCTCCGCCCCTAATGTCATCCGTTCTATTGACTTCTGACCTTCATTTTACATAAGCCGTATGACAACAAAGATTGATGAAAAACATGTTTGTCCTCATGCATTGGTTAGGTGGTGCATTGCGCAAAAGACACAAAAGATGTTCAGTGAAGCAACAATAGATTGTAATCAAAAGGGTTTTTTTTTTCCCGCTCTTCTTCATCCTCATTGTTCCCTTTTTGTCTTTGCCTTCACTTAAGCAATAATTTGTAATTCAAAGTAACTTTGGCTCACCTTTCTCAACATCTTTCTACCCCAACCTGATTAATCAATGGTGTATTCAGCAACTTTCTTTCTTTTCTTCCCTAGAAAATCAATTGAGATTTTAGAGTCACTTTGGTCTATTTTTGGTCTATTTTTCTCTTAAACATCCATTCTTGAAGGAAGGAAGAGACTGGGTTCAAGTGTTATGGGTCTTTGAGATTAGACGTTTTGTGTGTGGACTTCGATGGGTTTCCTAAAATAGAAAACTTTAAGCCAACTGGCATAATGAGCTGAACTGTTCTCACTATTGGAATCCATTGAAATGCATGTAGCTGCATCTTTCTGTAAAAGTTGGAGCTGGGCAACTTTTATACCTCTGGAAGATTTCACTATTTTATCACTCAGACATATTTAGCCAAGAGTTTCTTGTTGTGACAGTCACTAGCAACAACATAAGGCAGTTTTAAAAATAAACTCTTTTGTTCGCACTTTTGTGGGTCTTAATGGATTAGAGACTGAGGGAGGATATGCTGTAAAATGTCCTCGTTTTTCAATGGCATTTCCACAAAATATGTAAGGTGATACAAAAGGCTGAAGCAGAAGGGCAACACCCTTAAAATGCTGTTCAGCTAGGTGGAAACAATGTACAGTACTTGGAAATCTTCTTTACGTCAAAGCTGTGTATACACTGAGGAGCCATGACATTACCAATGACTGGGCTAAGTGAGTTACGCTGATTGTCTTCACAGCATGGCACCTGTTGGTGAGTGGGGCAGTTTGGCAGCAAATTAATGTTTTTGTAGGTTGCATTCATGATTGGAGTATGCCCTGCATTTAAAATACACATAAAGCTTCTGGTTCTCAGTTAAAAAGTGTTGGTTTTAGAGATTCTTTAAATGTTGACTGTAGTATCGAAGTGAAGCTAAAATGTTTTCTCTGACTTCTGGCTCTGCTCTCCTTTGGTCAAACTGTATTCAGAGCTAAAGCAAAAGGTGGAAAAGTCCAGTCCTGCAGCTTTTCGATGCATCGCTTCTCCAACACACCTGAATCTTATGAAACACTATATGCTTCAGTACTTGCTTTTTTTTTTTCTTTTTTTTTCCACCAAATCTTTTTCTGGGTGTCCAGATTTCATGATTTCTTTCTATGTTTGTAAAATCAAAATGCGAGTACCTCTCCCTCAAACCGGGGAAGACCATGGCCTTGGAGGCACTGATCCTCATCCCTAGCAACTTCACACTGCTCTAGTGAAAGCTGCAGATTGTGATCTGTTGAAGCCATAGATACGATCATAAGGCCCTAAACTCCTTGGCTCTGCTACAAATTCTGTCCATAAAAGTTATGATCAGAATCGGTGACAAAGGGAAACCTTGACAGACTCCAGAGTTTCCCCCTGAAAACTTGCTAAGCCCGGTACTCGGGGCGCTACGGCAGTAATCCAGCTACCTGCTTTGTTTTTGAGTTAAAAAATGTTTAAAGTTGACAGGAAATTTGAAAATATAATTTGACAGTTATGCATTTTTTGGAAGACTGGAAGATTAATACCTAAACACCAACTATAAATCCTGGAGTCCAATTTTTACTGTAAATGAGCCTATTGTGGTGTTGACAATGTGGACCAGGCTCTGACACCAGTCATACAGCGACTTAACAGACTTGGGGACCAGGTCCATATATTTGAAGTTGCTTTTGCCGGCGATAGAATAATCTTGTCCTGTTATAACCATAAAAAAGAGTCACTTTTATGTTGTGTGCTTAGTAAAAAAAAAGGTTTCTTTCTCTCATTTTAATGCGTGGCAGATCAATCAAAATCCCAATTTTCCCAGCAAAGCAGAATGAAATATGACTTCAAATAGGAGGGCAAACACGAACAATCAGATGCAATGAATAACAAAAAAAGAGAATATGAATAGAGGACAGAAAATCATTTTCCTAATAAAACAAAGTAAACAAAAGGCACAGTTAATTGTGTGATTGAAGGCTTGGCTGATACCGAGCTTTTCATCATCAAAGGAGTGTGAACATAGAACATAAACAACTTGGGTAAAATCAATAGAGAAAGGAGAATTCAAACAACAAAGACAAGCCATGTCAGTGCTATAACCATAATTACCTTGGTGGATGCAGGAGAGCTCTGAATTCTGCATGTCTGGGATGTAATTGTCTCTGAAAATCCTGTGGGACACCAATTATTCACTTCATCTTTATCTTATTGCAGCTTACAATTACACTCTGTGTTGGATGTGTTAATCAAATGGTTATATGTATGAACTTTACCTCATTTATCAGGCCTAACATACCAAAAATGTGTTTTTTTTTCACACTATAATTGTGAAATAAATCAATTGGATGTCTACAAGTGGCAATTTATTTATTCAGAAACAGAAGATTCTAAGATTTGTTGCACGATGACAGCAGTTGTCCACATTTGAGCAAGATTAATTTAATAAATCCATCTTTTGATGCTGCAGGCTCATGTTTTAGTGAAAATTAGCTGTTATATGATTTTCAGGATTTTCTTTCTTATATCACCCTTATACTCTCATTTCACTGTTGCATTGACATTGTTAGTATAACATAGGAATCTGCATTGGCAAAGGACAATCATCCTTCAGTCATCTTTCTATAAATTCAGAGCAGCATACCTATTTTAGTTACCAATGAGGGCCAGGCTGCCACTGGTTGTTGGACATGTCCAGAGGTTTCATGACATATGATGCACATGCCATGTGTACCCCATGTGTAGCACACATAGCAGAATAAGTTTGAGCGCTAGAATGAGGTTGATTTTCAGTTTATTTAGCAAAACTACAATGGAAACACTTTTTCATGTCACACGAGTCATGTGACGACTGGCGGAAAAGATGAAGATGACAGGAAGTGGTAGCAGCATGTTTGGTAACACTTTACTTGAAGGGGTGTGCATAAGACTGACATGACACTATGAATATTGTTCTTTGAACTTCTACAAAGTAAACTTGCCAGCTCCTTAAAATCTTACGTATAAATGTTAAATAATTTAAAGTCTTTTAATTTATATATGCTGAAACCATTATGTCAAATTTAGTAGCGATGATAATCTCAATAAACAAATGCTACATTTATATATCTGTGGTCTATGTTAAAATATTAGCATTTATGGGGCCCCTGAAGCTCTGGGGTCCCAATGGAGCTGCTGACTTAATTTGGATATAACAGAAGTAAACATAATTGATATTCATTTTAATTGTATTTTTTGATTAGTTGTTTTTAAGACTAGTTGTGGGTTTATATAGCAGTTCACTGATAATGTTTTCCCGTAACATAATACCCAGTGATATTTTTACTTCTATTGTCAACTTAACATCTTTTAATACAAAAACACGGTGGACCGCCTCAGCACCCCGACCACCGGGCTTAGCAAGTTTTCTGGGGGAAACCCTGGATGGAATTAACTCGACTGCACTCATCCTCTAACAAGAAGTCCCCCATTATCTTCCACATCAACAAGCTGAATTTGCTGCAATCATCCATCACTTTCATTGTTGCCAAGCTCATCAGTTCATTGTTTTGTTCCCAGATTTGATTAATGCGGTTGGGTTCCTATTGTCCCAATAATATCACATTGATTCGTTTTGCAACTGCAGCCCAACAGTTGATCGTAACCATTTCAGCTTTGGTTTCCTTCACGGCCAACATATTTTTATTTTTTTTGCTTCTCAAAGCAAGGCCATTTGAAGGAATCTCCTTCACTACCTTGATTGGTTCCACCTGAACTCACAACAAGCTGATTTGCGACTGTGCCATTTGCGCTTTGCAGATGTGTGGTGTTTGGTATGTTTGAACCACATGACAAAAGACTAAAATCCTCTTCAAAGCCAGAGGTGCGTGAAACGGTAAATTGACAGCTGGCAAATCACACGTGGCGTGAGCACAAGTCACGCTGGCTGAGTGCAGAGAATGGATTTTTTTTCTTTTTTTTTTTTTTCTTTTAGTATGTGCACATGGTGAGATGCTGACTGTCATATTTTCTTCTGACATTCATAGATGTCACCCATCTGTTACAGTGTTCAGGTGGGGGAATGATTGGAATGTGATGTGGACAGATGCTTGATTCTGACTGTGTGAATTTGTACATTGTGTTGCGAAACTGCGTCTTGATTTTTTGTTTTTAAATACAACCACAAATTTCTATTCCTTTTGTTTTGGACTTTGTGTCTTATCTCTGTGTCAAATTGGCATGGAAGAAGAGTGAGAGAGGTTTTAAAAAATATTTACGAGAAAGTCTGTAAAGGTGACAGTATTCATTGCCATTTGATGTGATCAAAATAGCCATCAGTGCACTGTCACTACCTGCATTTCCAATGACTGTATAATTGTGCAATTTGACATTTTAAAAAGAATTGTGTACGCCAATGTCAAACAGAAACTTACAATAAAAAGCTTTGCCGCCACAAATGAGGTGTTTTTTTTTGTTTTTTTTTTTTTTTGTCCATATTGAAATTGGTATAATTGCAAAACTGCAATGGGAACACTGTTTCTGCATCACATGAGTCACATAATCAAAAAACGGATGTTACTACTGGCAAAAACCACAAAGACAGGAAGTAGTTGGAGGATGATGGTGTGAAGTGCTTTTTATTTAAATGACTTATCGCGTGAACAAACTCATTCACGTTTGATTCTAATTGCGCCTCTTACTTAATGGAAGCACTTCAACTGCAACGTTGTTTTTTTTTGACATTAGCAGAATGACAAAGTTTCATGCTTCTCCCCGACGATGACTATCATTGGTTTTAGCGATGGTAGTGACTGTCGGGAAGCAGCGGGGAGATGAAGGCAGGATCTTGCACTCGAGACGTCAAAGGGTCTATAAATGAGAACAAACTATAACCGTGACATAAACTGCAGCTCTCCTACCACGAAGCCACAGTGCCAACAACAAGCCTTTGAAGTTGCCAGTATCTTCAGTATTATTTCTGTTTTATGTTTCGGAGATCAAAAACGGAGCAGAAAATTGTGAATGTTTTCCAATCTCTGAATATGAATCTGCCAAGAAACTTATTTGGCAGTAAATCATCTTCCGTCGCCGTGAACGCTATTAACACTTCTGCAAGACATTTTGCGGCTGCTAAAGACTTGTTTGCAGTTGTCAAGTTAAATTAGAAATCATCTGTGAAGACACAAGTCACTTTGAAGTCAAGCTAAAGAAGGCTTCTGAGAAAAATCAACGTTTAAACCCAGCAGCATTTTTTTCTTCTTTTTTTTTAAGTAGCAGCTTTGATTTCTCTAGAAGTCAAAAGATGATGGCTGATACAAAACAGACAAATGAAGCGTGGAACTTCGTCTAAGCCTTTTACTGAGAAAACCGGCTGTGCAGCCTCTGTCCGCCTGCATGTGAATCACTTCAGAAATGTGATGGAAGCATTCAGACTGCGCTCAGCTGACAGGACAGGCATCTTGGTAGAAGGTCGGTGATATTTCTGGAGTTCCCAGAATTTCAGGAAATTGAACCTGGGCGGAGGTTCAAGGTCCTGCATACAAAGGGGCAGCACGAACTTTGTATAACGAATTCTTGGAAAGTCATTTTTCTTAGTACGTACAAGAATACAAGAAAGTCTGTAAAGTTGACAGTTTTCAATGCCGTTTGATACGATCGTAATGGCCACAAAAATAGCCAAAAATAAATAGAGGAAACAATATTTAAATTCTTATGCTTTATTCACTTTGTTATATCGTTGTTTACGATATGTGCTTTTTGTACAATTCAATCATTTTTACTTGCATACTAAAACATTAGCACGTAATATTTTAACGTGTAAAACAAACATGCTAATTAGAAACGGCAGAAAATATTCTATTTAGCAGTATTTGTATCTTTATTAAATGCTGTGTAAGTGTAGAATAAGTTTGCATGGCAACAGAACATTTGTTCAGAAATGGACAATATGTGCCGATAGATTGTTAAATATTAAGTTAAGACAGAAGTCATCGTGCAAAATTAAACCTTTATTATTACCAAATATCTAGCATCGGCTATTTCCCTTATGTCCCTTTAGTAAGCTCAGGAAAACGTGTGCTAATTAAAGAAAATTTGATGATGTGATGAATTCCACCTTCCTGAAGATATACCTGCTTAGAGCTGCCACCTGTAATTTAGAACCATTACGTAAGACAAGCCCAAACATGCTAGTTAACTGCAACCGGCCTGTACTTGCAGTAAGTAGCTGTTATCAACACAGCGTGTATAAAAAATCAGTAATTATGTTATTATAGCTACTTGCAGTTAAATTAACGTCAATTAATGAGGCTTTTAAAATACACATATGATTCGTGGAGAATCACTGTTTGGTAAGACACTGTAAAACATAAAACAGTGTAAATATATGGAAAACTACTATCTTAAAACAAGACTAATTAGCAGAATTTGACATTTAAGAGGGGTGAACATTACAGAAACCAAAGAGATGGGGGAAATAAACTCAGCAGAAATATGAATACGGCTGAACCAGCTTAAGTTTTTGTCTTAATCTTTGTTCTAGGGTGCTTTCACACCAGCACCGTTTTATCCGCTTTAATCGAACTGTACTTTGTTGAGAAAGTTTGGTTCGCTTGGGGAGGTGGGAATTCGCAATTCAACTCTGTTGCTGACCAAAGTTGTAATAAATGTTGCAGTTTTGCTCCCCAGTCAAACTAAATCTACCAGACTATCGTGTGAAAACACCCTTGGTTCGGTTTTATCATCCTCAGCAGACTGTTGTCAAACACTGGCACAGAAAGCTCAGTTTAAATGTTTAGCAACAGTCTCATCTCCATTGTTTTCTTCTCAATATGACTTGTAGTCAGGGGAAAAGTCACAAAGATGAAATGACTTCTAAGTCTCAGTTGGAATTTGTCAAAAGTCTCGACTCTACTACAGAGTTCACTGAAGTTGTTTGATCACCTTGAAACCTGAATCTTCCTGCCACTCCTTGCTGTGTAGAGTCGGTTCTTCCAGTCTGCTGTGACATCATTTTCCACAGTGTGCTAAAAAAGAAACAACTTTATTAATAAACCTGACAATGAAAATTTAGACTTTATTTCCTTGGTGTGTTTCTATTACTGAACTTTTAGCGTTGTGCCAGTTCGTCCTTAACAAGTTCTATGTTTATTTTACTCAGAATAAAATAAATTAAGTCAGTAGTTCACTTGAAAAACATTAACTATTTTAAGATTAAAGATTTTAAGACTACATCTGCTGTCTAGTCTAGTGTGTGTGTAATCTGACTTTATTTTATGCTCTCATGTTGTAGGAAACTCATCAGATTATTACTGAATTTCCAACACAGCTCCATTGGGATTATGTTTGTAAATAGTTTTGCGCTTAAACTACTAAAAGTTTTTAATGTTTCAAAGATCTTATTCTGCTTGAGTACATCAATTGATAACTGGCGTAAGTTAACATTAACATATGCTAATAATTTTCTATCTAACATCTTGTCAGTTATTTTTTTTATTTAGCATTTCATTTGCCATCTGAAAATTAGCTATAAAGGCTAGTTTACATTACAGATGTAAGCTTTACCCTTGGAGAAATAAAAAATGTAAAACATTTATTTTTATGCTTTCAACTGGAAGTGTTTTTGTGATGTTGCGGCGAGAGAATGTTGGAGCCGAGCTGCATTTAATTTGCTTCCAAAATGATCCATAACCATTTAATATTTCATTAATTTGGAGAGACATTAATGTAGTAATGGTTCTGTTTTTACAGAAAAAAAAATTTCCTGTTAACTTTTTCAAAAAGTAATAAGCTCTCCTGATACTGACCAAACCTAAAATTTACTATTTCTGAACTGTGAATCCCATTTTCTGATAAAATCAAATTGTTTCAGAAGGATTTTTCCCCCAGTAATGTTCTGGTGTAAATATGCTCCTACTGGTCCACAGGTTGCCTATCTTAACATATTTTTAACATCCAATGGTTAATATTCCTCAGAACCAAACGATTAGACTGAAAACTTCAAAAGCAGTTTTTGCTTTGTCGATTTCACTTTAGATGTGGAATATTCCAGAGTACACACCTGACTGACTCTGTCCTTTGTGTTTGAGCCTGAATGACTGCGACAAGGCTTATCAGAATATTGGGAAGCGAAGGGGATCCCTTAAGACCCGAGCGAGGCGGTGGTTCTGTTCTGTACTTCTCCTGCTTGTAAACGTGTGGAGTGCTGAAGAGCCCAGCGCCTGGAAAAACGTCCAGCTCCCTCTGTTTTGAGGCGATTTGCCTCTGGGAGCGTGCTGAACAAATCAAACAGTTACGCTAAACTAATAACTGCTGGGTAAAAATCCTGTGAGACTTTCAATTATAGAAAAGAAATTACATGTTCCAGATATTCAATAACAGGCAAGTGTGTAAGCATAAGACAGAAAATACTGACTTTTATTATTATTTATAGTCTTTACTCTTATGTCCCTACCACATTACAAAACTATGTGCTGCAAATTGTGGTTTGTTATCGGATTGACTAATAATTACCTTGAAATCCTACAGAAACTACAAAGCTGGGCTATTTTCATTTGGTTTACAAAGTGATATTGATTTGTGCTCTGCATGATTTTTATCTCATCACATTTCAAATGGAGAACCGTGACTCACAATTAAAAGGACAGCCGTAATATGTTGGGTGAGCGGTAAGGTACAGCGTGAAGGTCCATTCGTTTTTTACAGGCAAAATATATTAAATAAATTGACTGCAAAAAGTTATAGAAACTTAAAAAAAAATGCTAAAAGCAATATTTACATAAAGGTCAAACTGTGTAGGAAAATATTACATCCCAATTAATTTGAATACTATTTAAAAAAAACTGCTAATTTAGTAGTCAAAACAAAAGATGTGGCTAGCATTAGCATTTGACATGCTGCTCTCCAGCCTGGCCATTGAAAACTAACATAAGTGAGTATTTTCCTTCTCATTTGCCAGGGCTGCTTAGGTACTATTTTTGGTTGCTTGGTTACTAGTGTTGGCCTATCAATAATCAGATCAGTAGATTCAGAGTGGATATAGCCAACCTGGGACAAAGAAGTAGCCAGCTGTAGGTGAGCAATAGTCTTATTTTTGGCACTGATACCGTGCTATACTTTTGAGCTGCTTCATTTGAATTGAGCCAGAATGTCAATCATAAATCCAAGAACTGAATAGCTAAAATACTTTGTAAAACAAAAACCCTGCTGGTATTTTTTTTTCCATCGGACCATGAAGTCACGTGTTTTAGGAAATTCCTGAAATGTGGGTGTAGCTTAGCAGAAATAGATTCACCTGTAAGATCTGTCACCACAGTCAAAAGAACAGCTTATTGTTTGACTTGCCTTTTGTTAATTACATAACCAGGAAGTAAGCATCCTGTTCTCACAGTAACAACACTTTAATCTGCACTGTGAATGACTCCAGAGCTGTCATTTTACTTCCTGCTTTTACAGTTCCCAGAATAGCCGGTTCTTTCAAATGTTGTTTTTCTTAAACTATTACTAAATTAAAAAATAAATCATAAAATCAAAATGTTAAAATTTATCAAGAAGCGGTTCTATAATGTATAGAAAACAGTTTTTCCTTGTACAAAGGATGAAGGAAACACGGTAAGCAAAACTCCAAAACTATCTTGTTTGTTATAAACTGTGCCAAACAGACCAACTCTCGTCCCAAATGAATAACAGACAAATATTAGAGGAACACAATCTAAATGTTCTTCTCTTTTTGCCTGTGGTCCTTTAGAACCGTATGAACAAGTGTTGGCAGTATGGCTCTCTGCCCAGGGTGGAACGGCCTACGGGCAGCATCACACTACAGGAAAAGGTTAGCTTTCTCTTGTTCCTCAAAAAGGTTTTCAGTTGCTTATTATAAACTACTGTAAATGGAAGTGGTGACAATGTTAGCAATAATATTGCTGTACAAAAGGTGCCTGAAAATGTTGTTTTGGCTGGTTGAGCATCAACTGAATACTTCAAAACACAATTTGAGATTTAAAATCTATTTGTAAACACAAAAATCAGCATTTCATTAATAGACTGAGATTAAATCAGAATATACTTTATTGATCCTCAAGTGGAAAGTGCTTATTTGTTGACAAGCTACTCCCATCCAAATTGTTCAGTGTTAGCAAACATAAAATGTAAAAGTGAGAAATTACAAGTAATTTAAATATGACCTGAAAATAACAAATTGAAAATAAGAACAAGTATCTATATGAACAAGGAAAAAAAGCAAAACACTCTTTAAGATTTTCAAATGAATTATTCATGATTTAATGTTTTTAATATGTCCCAATTGAAAATGGGCTTCTAAATTTATTCAAGAAGTAGGCACGTTTTTAGTTGTGTGTGAGGGAAAGAGGGCCGGGTTCATGAAAGAGCCGTCATGACAATGTTGAATTCAAATATTTGTCTTTAGAATAAATCATTGTTGCTGCTGCGTTCAGGTGCAGAGTTCAAAGAAACACAAAATCCTGTTGTACTTGAAATTCTAAAGAATACGTACAAAGTTTGACCGCATCGCTGCGCCCAGCCTTCTGCTTTCTTTGCTGCTTTCACCCTTTCTTTGACTATTGTGTTTCTTTTCTCAGCTTGGCTTACGAAGCACTTTACTGTAGAAAAAGATCAGGCACAGTTGCTCAGCATGAATGCTTTGTTTACAACAGAACACACGATTCACTCTTTTTAATTCTGAATATTTACGATTAAAAATATTATCAGCTTCATTTTCATTACAAATGAAGCTCGTTTATTAGCAAAAAGTGTTTCCGTTGCAGTTTTGCTAAATACATTTATTGGCTGAAAAGCCACCTCATCTTAACGCAACAACTTTTTCTCTGAAAACTTACATTTCTTAAATTGTTGTTTCCCTTAAGCAATTAGATTTTTGTAATTTCAATTTGCTCAATTCTATGGTCAATGGAAATCCAGCTCATGTAAGACTGATTCTATCAATTCAAATGGAATCCCTGCCCTCAAGAGTTTGCTGTTCTGCATGTTTTGGACATTGGAGACACTTGATTCAGGTTTGATGAACTAAGCAATCACCTCCTTCAGATGTTGACGATGTCTGGGGAAACTCTTGATTCAGGTGTGTGGATCCAGAGAACCTCACACTGCCGCTTTGCTGTTCTCCTTCAGTCCTATCGAGTCTTTGTCTTCCTCAGTGCGCGGCTAAAAGGACATCGTGCCAATGACAAAACGTGCCAATGACGAAACGTGATCTGCATAACCAACCTGAGCGCAGCAACGTAAACTGTTAATCAGATTTGGACTGGCAGCAACTCCAGCAGAACAAATTGGTTTACAGTTAACACAAAGTCTGTGGTGGGTTTGTTTACTTTCTCTCACTCGCTCCAGAGGTCGCTGAAGGAGAACGAGAAGAATCGCCCTGCTTTACATCTCCTGTAAATCCTTTAGGCCTTGGACTTCTGCACATTGAAACAAGCCAATCAGGTTTTGTGCCCATCAGTACGTGTTGTTTTTCTGCCCACGGCTTCTTCCTCTCTGCTGCACTTAATTTCCCTATGAATATGTCTTCCTCGACCTTCACCTTGACGGTCTCCTCTTGACCAAAGGGAACGGCCTCAGGGACGGGACAGTTGCGGGCGAGGGATTGGAACGGCCGACGTAATTAGTCTGATCGCTCTCGGACCGGAATGACAAATTAGAGAAGAGATCAGCAGAGGTGGCGGGAAGGGAATACAAGTCGAACGGGTTGTGTCTTTGGGCTAAGACCCTGGATTGGCAACAATAAGAGGCGATGATGCACCTGGGACGTGGCAGCTTTTTGAAAAGCGCTGTCAGCAGCTTGCTGAGAGACCAGGAGTGTTTAAGTGAAAGCTACAGAAACCATGTGGGCGAAATCTTTGTGTGTCATGTGCTTGAACTGAAAAGTTGAACATAAAATGAGGCAACCCTCCACTCTTACTGGTCCTGCTGAAGACTTAAATTAAATAGAAAATATAGGAAAACATCAACCTTTAGATCAGATCCACACAGTCACAAACACCGAATTAATTCCAAAGTCTTTTTGTCCGAGTCAAAAAGCATCTGTGAGACTTTTTAAACAAAAAATACACAACTTACACAATATGAAAAGAGACTAGTTTCTTTTTTCAAAATAGGAAAGATGGGAAAACCTTCCTAAGTGAAGCTAATGTGTATCTCTAATTAGAAATCACTATAACCCAGATACAACAGGCCGTTTGAAATGTTCTCACAATGGCGCCCCCAAGTGATGGTTTGAAAAAGTACACCACCTCGCAGTGTTTTCCTTTATTCTGTTAAAGCCAGAAGTTTCAACCCATTAAGAGATAAATAGACGTATTTATTCAAATCAGACTGAACCTCTCTTGTTTCAGATCAGTTACAAATACCAACAATTATTTCTATTTGCTATGTAGAAATAGACATACAGATTTCTCAGATTTTGAAGACAACTATTTGACATATTCTTTCTCTCATTGTTGTGGCATATAGCAAATAGAAATTAGTTTTGTAATTAAATGTCACTCTTTGAGTTTATGTGTTTCTAACTGTATGGATTGTACTTGTGAAAACATAATCTGGTTCACATTGATTTATTTACTTTGGCTTTTTAATCTGAACCAAACAAATCTTTCAATCCCACTTCTCCAACCAGATTGGAAAAAAAAAGTTTAAAATGCGTGCATGTCAAGTCCTGCAATAAAATCTCTTTATTCTTCCTAGAGATCTCCTTAAATTAGCCTTTTTACCGTGCGTGTGTGTGTGGGGTGGGGGGTAGGGGGGGGCGAGGGGATGTGAAGTGCAGGATGAGTCACCAGTTTTAAGAATAGCCTGGCTCTCTTTTCGAACCCCCCTTCCAGCCTCACTTGGCCCTTTGCTTGTGTCTTGCTTCCTTCTTTTCTTCCACTTTTATCTCGGGAAGTGCAGTCACAAAAGTAAACAACATCACAGCGAGGCTGTGAAACTGGTTGTTTCTTTTTTCTTTTACTGATGTGAAGCTGGACGTCGCTGTAGCCTTACAAACAAAATAAATGACATATGAATCGGTGTAAAATCTATTGTGAATCTCCCAAAATGTTGTGAATTATCAAAGACCCTCTAAAAAAATTTTGTCCTGAAATGTCATCAATCAACCTGAACATTATGATTAAAAATTGTCTGTGTGTTAAGTTTTAAAAAGCAAACAGTCAGGCTAGATGACAACTCAAGTTGATCTTTCCTCCACATTCAGTAAGGTGGATGTCAAGGAAGTAAAAAAAAAAAAAAACACTTCAAGATGTCCCCATGAGAGAACTGTAGCAACATTTTCTGATGTAAAGTTATGCCGCTGCCAAAAAAAGTAGGATTTATTTGAGGTTTTACTCATCAGAAACAGTTGTAGGAATCTGAATCTTGAGCTGTACTTAAATTTACTCCTACAAAGCAAAAACGCTTCTCATCCAAGTCTGTTCTTATTTAAATACAACTGGCAGGAACTTGGCCAATTTCACACCTCCTCAACAAATTATGCAACTTAAAAATGACAGAATAAAAAGAGAGTCTAGTTTTGCTCTGCTTTTTAAACGTTGGACCTTTGCATCCCAGCCAAATGTTTGGATTTTATTTTTTATTTTTTGCTTGCCCCATTCAGGCTGTAGCAAAGTTCGCTCATGCATTGATTAACCTTGTACAACCAGTGTCAGAGTATTAGAAAAGATTCTGCCTTGTTTATGATTTAGTTCTTTTTTTAAAACATTTTTATTTAACGGAAGTTGAATAAAATCGATTGCTTTCAGACGAAAGCAATCGATTTAGTACCTCTGTTTGCCTCGTATTCTAACTAAAAATCTCTTTACGTGAAGTTTCCAAACTACATTATAGTTTCTTTCTTCTGCCTTTTTTAAGCTGCAGTATGTGACTTGTGTAAAAAAACAACTTTTTTTTACATATTTGTTATAACTATCATCATGTTGTGATAGTATATTATGAGACAGATAAACCGTGAAAAGATTGAGCTTCGCCACCTTGGAGAAATGCTAGAAACAACCAATCAGAGCCAGGAGGCGGGTCCTAGCGCTGTAAATCACCTTTGTGAATGCACTGCTAAATGTGCTAATGGTAAAGCAGAAAAACACCTCATCGGTGGTCATGCTAACTAGCATTAGCATTCACTACAGGCTCTGCTGACGGGGAATTGCCGTATTGTAGCAGCGACTAAAGGGAGGAGATATTGATTGACAGCACTAAGACCCGCCTCCTGGCTCTGATTGGCTCTGATTGGTAGAGGCAGAGCTCAGTTTTTTCCCCCCACATGTATTGTCTCTCACTATACTGTCACAACATAGTGACAATTTCAACAAATATTAACAAAAAATACTTTAAAAAAGATGCATACTGCAACTTTAACCGTACCTTTTAATCGTCAAAGTTAACTTACTAGCTTTACAAAAAGTCTAAAAATTCCAAGCGAAACGTGACAGAAGTGATTAGCAAATTTCACGCGGCATGCGTGTCGTCTATTCTCTATTTAAACAGGCAAGCCGTTGGATTTGTTTGGCTCCGCTCCTCCCTGAAATGAACTCATACATGCATTCCACTCAACAGTCGATTTATGCCCCACATTGTGACACAGATTGTAATCGGATGTGGCCATGACTGGCATTTTAATAGAACTCTGGCCTGAGCACAGTGCAGAGCTTATAGAGGAAGAAGCATGAATATGTTTGCGTGTGTCACAGTTTTTTTTTATCCTCTACTGCATTCTGTTGCCGTTCGGATAGAATGTGCCTGGAATTCTGATGGTTTAATTGAAACCTGTTTTATCCCCCATTTACCACACTCATCTGTTGAGGATTATAGAGGAGGACAGGAGGACAGGAGGCGAGGGAGTCGGGGCGGAGGAGCGAGGCGATAAGAAGATTGGAGGGAAGAGGCCAGGGAAAAGAAAAAACACTGGCAGGAGAAAAATTGGAGATAACAATCAGGAGGTTTACAGGTGCATAAAATAAATTATATGTTAGAACATTTGCAATTACAGTATGAGAAGAAAATGCAACTCTAATCTGAATGTTTCTGTCATTTTGGAAATGCATTTGGAACCAAGTAGTGGGTTTTTGCTGTGGATTTGGCATCGCTTTTGTGTTTATTGGAACATTTCTCTGGGAAATAAATCCCTAAACAATAAGATCATTTTCCAGTTGGTGATCCTAAAAACTCCACAGAGTGAGATGTACAAAGACTTGTCTAAATCTGTGACAAGGAGACTTGTGTGGCTTCCAGCAGCTTTCATGAGACCACCTACTCTCCTGTAGTAGCTGGATGTCTCTATGAGTCAGCTAGAATTACCAGACACTCCCATAATGAGAAGCTCTTCTGCAATGATCAGGGGCCGAGGTGAAAAAGTAAAAAAAAACAACCATGGATGTTTTAATATAATACCACAGCTAGGAGCTTTAGCTAAGTACTGCTCCAGGATCACCTTTCTACATGTCTGATGGAGTAACTGCAGAAATCCTTAAAGGGCCAGTATTACATACTTTCCAGCCACACATAAAATTTTATGGCATAATCAAGTAACTATGTTACCTTCAGTTATAAAAATGCTGTGTTTATCAAATATCACTTAAAAGAAATTTCGACTTTGTAATTCAAAGGCTTGAAATTGGACCGCTGTCCCTTTAAGAAGCTCATCTTTTTGAAACTCTGCCGTCAAGAAGACATCACAACATGGCTCCTTTATTAACCCTTTAACGTTTTTACCAGCGCTGCACAGAGTAGTAACTCTCTGAAGCTCGTAAACTTGGAAACTGCAGCTTCGAGGCGGAGTTTTTTTTGTTTGTTTTTTAAAGCCAGACCTTGGTAAACGTGTCTGAAGTTGCTGGAAATGGATAAGATAAGAACAGCCTTTTGATTAGATGTACCTGAACAGTGAGAAGCCAGAGATACAATGCAATAACGCCCTAATTCCTAAAACTGCTGCCAATGCATTTCCTGAAGGAAACCAAAGAACAAAATGTAAAAATGCAGTGAACAGGCAAAAAAAAAGATGTACAAATTTAAAAATGTGCCTTTCCAACCTCCACGTGTCGCATTTTCCTGCTGTGTGAATGTTGCACGCGTCTTCGAAATGATGCTTAAGTAAAAACATGGCCTCCTGCGTTAGCCGTCTGTTACCAAAAACAAAAACTGTATGTACATGTAGTTTGAATGAGAAATAACACTATTTTACCATCTTGAAACACATGGCATATTCACAATAATGTCAAAACAGAACAGCAACCAGATGTTGTACTCTGAAGCAAACATTATGTGCAAATGAGAATTCACTCAGTTAGATAAATGCCCTACAGGGAGCAACAAGGTGGATTAAAGTCTGCCGGCTCCATGTTTGTCTTAATTAAATATTTGCAACACGATTCAAGAGGAACCAAGTCCTATTTTACATCAATTACACCAAGGCCACTTTCCAAATAAACCACCAGTTCCACCTTTTTAATATAGACAAAACATTTTCATCCTATTATAACCCATTATTAACTAGACAAATTGTGTAACACATGTGTAGTGATTTCAATATTTGTTGACACAAAATGAGGATGAACACTGAAAAAAATTGGGAAAATCAACTTGCATATGAATTGCAAAACAAAATCGAACACTTTAATAATCTCCTTTTGCCCACCGAACGGCACGAAATCCTGTATTTTAATTTCACATTTTGACGTTTCTTGTTTTTTTTTTGTTTTTTTTCATTGCTGGCGTCTGATGAGAAAATCCAATTAGACCAACATGAACAGATGATCAAACAGAACCTAGCTGTGAAATTGTTCATACCAGCCTCTTCCACGATGATGATTCTGTCACAACAACCTCGACTCTTTCCTCGAAGACCTTTCGCCCGTCGTTCTTTGCGGTGAAGGAATAACCCGTCAGAATGTCGTATCATAACAGAAATGGTTGAAAACAGAACATCCCGAACTCCCTCGGACCCCCACCAGATGAACATGAAGTGTTAATGAAGACTGTCAGAGCAGGTACTTATGAGCCATCACCTGTGAGCCCGCTCCAGTCACAGCAGATTAATCTCAGTGATTGCTGGTAGCGCACTTGTGGAATTCATTGGGTTTATGCCATCGTTGTATTTCTTCCTGACATTGAGCTGTTCTTGAGTGTGTCTCTTAGTTGTGTGTTTGCACGAAAGCCGTGACTAATTACATTTGCTTCAATTAGTAGCTTAGGGAGCGGATAAAATTTTGTAACTCATATGAGATACTTCAAACTGAGGGCTTGTCCACACATAGTGTTTTTTTTAAAGGGCCAGTACTATGTGTTTTCCAGGAACATGGTGCCATTTTATAGCATAATCAAGTAGCTATGTTACATTCGGTTGTTATACAAAATGCTATATATATATATATACTGTATATATCACATATGACTTAAAAGAAACTTCCTGATTTAATGCCTTAAAATAGCGTAACTGTCTCTTTAAAAACTCCTGCTCTTTCTGAAACTCCACCTTCAGGAAGTCATCATCACTCCTCTTAACCCTTTAGCAACATTTTTACCAGGGTTGCACTGAAAAGTAGTTCCGATTATGAGCTCAGCAGATGTGCAGTTCCACCAGGTGTTTGCTAATTGCTGCTGGCTAGTCTGAAGAAGCTGATTGGAGGAGTTGCGCGGGAGGCCTGCTCTGTGAGGTTTACATCCGAGGAGGAGCTTCATCCTTGAAGGCGGGGCTAGGTCCACCCAGGTGTTTTGGACAGGTGAATGGTTTCCATGGAGATTCAAGGATTTCTTAAACATGCATAAAAGAATCAAGGCAACACTTCAAGTATGTTTTTGATGAGAAAATAACATAACATGAAATAACGCTCAGTCGTTTTTACATGACGCTGCCAATCACAATCCTTCAAAACAACCACGACTTCCTATTGGGAATTGAACATTTCGCAAAGATTCATTTATGTGGACTGACAGAGAACTTCTTTTAAATACTGCGTTAGAATATAAAGTTAATAATAAAACACAAAGCAATGACGACTGTGAAACATGGTAAAGTATGTGTACGCATGTAGAGGTTGAACAGTGTAAAACAGCTCACCTCCTATGAGTCTTTCTCCTTTGCAACTCAACATTTCGGAGCAGTTGGACTTATTAAAAAAAAAAAAGTGTCTGAACCAACATAAAAATCAGCACCTCTCTGATAGCAGCCATCTTTCCTCCACTGCATGGCCAAACAGTAACATTGTTTACACATTATGTGACTTATAAATTTCTGGTTTCCGACGTCCAAAACGCAAAGACAAAGGAGGAGAATTTGCGCTGATCGGAGCTTTCATTATCGATTGTTTTTAGTGACACTAAACGGAGGTAACATGTTCCCTGAGAAGGCCTCAGTTAATTGCATTATGGGTAAAAGGAATGGGGTTTTATGTAATTTTTAATTATTGTAAAACAGTTTGTCACTGTAAATTTAAGGTTTGATCAGGTATGTCATTAAAAAAAAACATACATCATTATGCCTGACACCAACAGAATCTTTAACCTCGTCTTAGTTGCCCGATGCTCCCATTAAGATTATAGACCATGAATGTCAAAGTCAAAAAGGACATTTAATAAGGGAAAAAGACCTTAGAAATGGAATTATGGCGTTTGGAAGTTAAATTAAATCTTGGTAACTCTGTAATTTAATCTTTTTGTTCAATTGGACAGAAACTGAGTGTAATCTGTCTTCATAGCTGCCTCACTCTGTCCTCTATGAACAACACAAACTGACCAGACTGTCTACATTCACGATTGAGGCCTCAGCAATAACGGATAGAATTACTTTTTTAAATTGACCACAAGGACTATTTTTGGCAATGCAAAACTCACAAAGACCTATAAAGATAAAAACAAATGTATGATTATGTGGGCTTTTCTCCATGACTGGAAAGTCTCTCCATCTTTATCTTCGTTTCAAATGGTGGTGTAGTTTCTCCATCCCGTCATCGTACTGGTCTATTCAGAAACCAGCTGATGAATTCATGCAATTTCAGACTTTCTCCGTTGAGTCCCAGTGTGGTGTTGGATTGTATTGATTTAAGTTGCTTCTCAGATGGATTTTCTTTCTGTAGAGACTTCAGGGTGCTTGGTTGAATCTTTTTGAAGAACTTTGACGTTTTGCACAGCTGTGCCCCCCCCAGTGTTATGCCTCGTTTACTGGCGCTACACTTGGTTTGTGTTGAGTTTTTGCTTTAAAGAATGCCCTATTTTAAAGATTTCTGTCCACCTCCAGGCTGCCTTCAGGTACTACTCAGTCCAAAACTGAGCCAGTTGTTTTATTTTTGCTGGTTGTGTTTATTGAATGCTGAAACTATCTAAAATTTTGAATGGTAACACATTATTTTATATATATCATTATTTAAAAGTTCTAAAGTTTTATCTACAATGTAATAAAAGTAAACTTGCAAGGGACGCAAAATCAAACTGAAATTGAAGAAGAAGAAAAAAACTACAACAGGAAAAATAAACCCAAACACATTTATACATTTTGTTTAGTTTTTAGAGGGAAAGAGTAAAAGATTATAAAAGATCTTCAAAAAAAAGAAATAACTTCCAGTGAAAAGTCTCTGAAAAGAACTCCTGGTTTATGTGGTTACGTAAGGCGGGTTTGGCTCAACGTCCTCCTGTGATTTCCTGCCAAATTTGAGAGTGGATGTTTACATAATCATCCATCTTAAGCATTTCAGGTTGTTCAGTGATGAGTCCCTTGTTAGCTTGTACAAGGGGATGTCTGAGTGTTTTCTAATAAACTGGTCACAGATGCCATGTTTTTTAATTACATCTCCGGCTGACACAGAATAACAATGAAAGAGAGATGAAGTCGTGTTGGGATCTAACAGCCGACATTAATTTCTTTCTTTTATGATCACTTACTGTCTTTGACTTGCATGCTTTATAATGCCAGACAGAACATTATAATGGATCTATTTCTTTTTTCTCGTTGCTATGGAGAGCGAAGGTAAATTCAAGCATACAGAATCTGCAAACGATTTATCATCTTTCATATATTTCTAGTTTAAGTATTAAACTCAGATTGTATATTTTTGCTACATAATTTCTGTACATGTATGCTAAAGAAATATTATGACGTAATTTTGTCTCATTGTGTGCTATGCAGACACTCGGTCTGCACTGAGAAAGATCAAGCAAACTTGACATGTTGAAAGCTTGAAGTAGTAACAACAGCAACAAAGTTTAACCTATTTTGGAATAATTCAGCTAGTTATTATCAGACCATTCGAGGGAACTAGTATAGAGATGGCGTAAGCAAAAAATAATTTAATTCCCAAGACAATGTGGAAGAAAGGATTTGAAAGGATTATCTCCAATAGTTCTATTACTGATGTTGCCAAAAAGACAATTGGCTGACCCGTGTCGCATTTCTGCCTTTTTAAAAAGTCATTAATCTACCCACATCAAATTCATGCGTATTCTTATGAGCCAGCAAACTGACCTTTTTTTTTCAATCCATTAGAGAAAATAGAAACAAAATGCCTGCGATGTCCAATCATTTGCCTGCCATCATTCATTCTCATTTTAGACGCTCAATCAAAATCATTGTTTATTTGCGATCATCCGTCCTAATCTATTCAACCCTCTCCAACGTTCGGACGGTTTGCCAGATAAATTTATGAGATCAGACAGAGGCCACTTAACATCCACAAATATCGCAAATCTGCCCTATAATAACCAATGATGGGAGATGACGAGCCAGATGAACCGAATTATTGCTTTGAAGATGAAAAATGTACATTTGTCCTTCTCACACATCCCCACTCATGCACAAAACACGACGGTGGACAAGAGCTGTATACTAAGTGCAGAGTTGTTTCACACTGATATTCCCAGGAATATCAGTGATTGTAGGCTGGAGAAACACAATACATTATGTTCTGCTGCACTTGACAATGACGTTAAAATGACTATAGGTTAGGACTATAGATTACACTCTTTTAAAAATGTATTAAGATAGAATTATAGGAATGTTCCTTTAGAAGTTAGTTTTACAGCTGAATCTTCATGTCATTCACAGCCGCTCCCGTCGTTTCGTAATGTTTCCTTTTTTCCTTTCCTCCCTGTGTTTTTTTTCCTACCCTAAATCCCATTTGCACCTATGAATCATGTGCTTTAAAATGAACATTTAAGTGCCGTCAGCTCTGGAACATTTAGCACAGAAAAGTCTGTAATTATTACAAGGAAAGAAAACAATATCGAAACTGAGCGTCACTGAAGATAGACACTTTGGTGGGGGAAGCCACTCTGCGCTTGTCAGCTCAAACGCATCTTAAAATGACTGAAGTCGCTGAAATATAAAACAGCCTGCAACCAAAAGAAAATTCATGATGGCAGCTCGTGAAAGTGAACCAAATAAATCAGCAAAGATGTGAAACAAGCCTCAGAGTGCAGTTTGTCTAAAATTCCCTTTACTGAACCGAATTTACAGCTTTAAGATTTAGCTTCATGGTTGAGTGTACCACAAACTTTTTAAATTGCCCTGTATTGTCATAAAATGCTTCCTTCCACGTTTTCTGTTTTGTTTGAAAGAGGCCCAGTGGGACTTTATCATCCTGAAATGTTAAAGTGCAGAAAGATACTGGCAAACCAACTGCTTAGCGTACAGTATCTAAACACACTTTACTGCAATGGAGTTGCTGCTAAATGTATTTTCTTTTATTATTCTAAAATCAGGAGTCAGATCTCCAACCTGGGAATGGCATGCCGTTAGAGTAGCTTGTTCCAGGTGCGAGAAGAATTTGCAAATTGTTATGATGCTAACAGGAGCCTGAGTTGCTATTAGCAATATGACCGTTTACCTATAGCAACACGAGTAGCTAACGTATTTTTAGCATTGGCAGTGTAGAACTGTGGCTAAATGAATAAAAGATATGTCTCCACCACCAATAACCACAAAATGTAAAAAGAAAACTATTAACTTTTTGACTTTTTTTTCAAATGAAAATCAGACGAGTTTAACGCAAATGCAACACTGTTCCGAGTTGTTACTTTATAAAATCACACTTTGCGATTTTTGAGAGTTTCTCTCCATAGCAGGTCTCTTCAACTCCAGTCGTCGAGGGACGGTGTCCTGCAGCTTTTAGACATCTAAAAGCATAACACTCCATCTCTATATTCTCTGTACATTTATATAAACTTCATTTATTTTGCTCATATTCACAACTGAATCCAAAAGTTTACATACACCAAACAAAAAGAGACATTCACCTTTTTATCTGATCATCTGAAGTTGAATCAGACGGATCATCTCTTGTTTTAGGTCTGTTAGAATTATTACAATTATTTCTGTTTGCTAAGTGCCACTATGGTTAAAGGATATGTCCGAGACATGGTTATCTATGTCTTCAAAATCAAAAGTTTGAACTGCATCCAGTCCTTCTGACAGAACCGGACTGAGTCTGGTTTGTAGATCACCTCTCTCTGCTCCTCAATTGTTTCTAGAATCGAGTCAGGACTTTGTGACGGCCACACCAAAGCATTGGTTTTGTTGTCCCTAAGCCACATTGTGACCTCTTTAGGATTACTGTCCATTTGGAAGACCAATCTTTGCCCAAGCTTTAGCTTCCTGCTTGATGATCTTTAGATATTACTTCAATATTTCCACAATTTGTTTTGTCCTCATGATGCCATCCATTTTGTAAAGTGCACCAGTCCCTCCTGCAGCAAAACAGCTGCCACAGCATGATGCTGCCACCCTCGTATTTCACATTTAGGATGGTGTTCCCAGGCGTCCAAATGTAACGATGGTCACTGTGGCCAAACAGTTCCACTTTATGTGACATAATTCCACAATTATCCTTTAGACTTTCTAACTTCAACAGAAATCGATGGCCATGGAGAAGGTCGGCTTGTTTTCCAGCAGATTCTGTCCACTGTGACACTTTGTTGGGCTTTAACTTCCTAAACTTGTTTCCAAAAGTCTTAAATCGACATTGAGGGAGGAAATTGCTTTTCTTAAAACTGTGACGGTCTCAGAAGATTACTGCCTTGTGCCGTGTTTCAGGCCCGTAGCACAGGTGTATTTTTACATACGTTCAAAACAAAAATCATCCCCGGAGCAGCCTTTATTCAGGGCATGCAAATTCCCCGAAAAATAAGTGACGATGAGATGAAGAGAACGAGAGATGGCAAGAGAAAGAGAGAGAGATGAGATGGGACGTGAAGGGCATACAGGTGCGTAAATACCTCACTCTGATCTCTAATTCTCTGGAACAAACACAGACTCTTCAGTCCAAAGGCAGAGAGCGTGCCAAACTCCAGCTGACAAAAAAATACTTATGATGAATTTGCTCTCAGCCTGTTTGATGGAGAGGGAGATGAAACTATCACTCAACGTCAAAGCTGAGGTGAGTCTATGCTGACGGGTGAAGAGAGACGAGTGTTGACAAACTGAAGGACAAAAACTGAAGTGCTAATTGTTGTTCGATTAACACGGACGTGCAGCATTTATTGACCTCAACCCAAACGCTTCATCTGGCCGTGTTTAATTCCTCTGGAGGAATGTGAGTGACATAAATCCAGAAATAATGAGACAAATATGCTGGCATCAGATCAACTATTTGCTTCGTCGTGAATACCAATTCTTTGGCTTGTTGTAAAGCTAGAGTACAGGATTAAAAGACAAAATATGCATATATACAATCACTTTTTTTTGCCAAAAGTGATTGTTTTGGCAAAAATCACTTTTGGCAAAAAATAACTAAGGCAACTATTTTAGGTAGGTGGCGATATTTGACAATAGTTTTAGTTCAAAAACATTTCCAAAGGAGGCCTTTTGTAAAAAACTGTACAAGGAAATTCACACAGGTATCTCAAAGCGCTTTTCTTAAATGTGTCGGTTTGTCTAACTAATTTTAAGCTCAAACTAGGCTAATCTGAGTATATGCAAAATGGATAAAATGATTTAAGTGAAGTCAGATTATTTATGTTCAGCTCTCTGTATTCTAACTTTAGCGACTGTTCAATCCTTTGCATCTGCCCTTCAAAGCAACATCTTACTCTGATGGGTTTAACCATCATCACATCTGAGCAGCCGAAATAAATTATTTTGACTAAGCTTAAAAGTAACGACCACCTAGAAGTCCATCCAGTCTGAATGAACCCTTGATATTTCCTCTCCTCATTTGCTCTTAGAGGTGCCTACTCTGGTTGCTGCAGTTCTCTGTAGTTTATATTTGAATCCCATTGGCTGGCGTCTCTCTGCAGTGAATTACAGTGACTGCCAAACCATGACAGTTATAAAGGCTGGAAAATGCAGCTGAAAATGGATTAACAATGAGTTTGGTGGGACAGGATCCCTCCAGCTGTTCAATATTCTCCGTTTTCTGCCATGTATGTCTTGTACCTATAGCCCACTTTTCATTGGAATGGTGATTCCTCGATCTTATTAATCCCAGCAGCGCCAAGCCGGCTTTGCATCATTTATGGGTCTCTCTGGTCTCTATCTATTATGAAATGCTTTGCTTTAGTGCCCGGAATAATGTAAAGGAACATCTGTGAGAGCTGCAGGTCTCACAGGCAACCTGAAAGAGCACCAACCAACAGGAGAGGTTGATAATGATGTGGCTGAGATCGTGTCGGGCAACCAAATCGGGATAAGTTCAAGAAACGGCAACACCCAAGAAAAACCAAGGGCTCAAAGAGTAAAAGTAGAAGTTGTTGAAAATTGGGAAAATACAACATCTGAGATGTCTGTCCAGAAGAGAGGAGGGACAGCTTAGATTCTACCTGACAATCTGTATGGCTTTTTTGTGCTTTTTTACCACTTAAAACCACAAAGTCAAATGTATTTTTTACCCAGATTTTATGTGTTGTACCAATACAACAC
The DNA here is from genome assembly GCF_904066995.2 of Poecilia reticulata. Classification (NCBI taxonomy): domain Eukaryota; kingdom Metazoa; phylum Chordata; class Actinopteri; order Cyprinodontiformes; family Poeciliidae; genus Poecilia; species Poecilia reticulata. The sequence goes on along the minus strand of NC_088847.1, from coordinate 8,523,771 downwards.
ATCTTTTAGCCTTCCTGAATCATTCTGCAGAAACAGTCTTTGAACTGGAGCTGCGAGTCTCTTGGAGTATTTAATATGCAACAGTGGTTCATTAGATAGAGTAATCAACGTGCAGGCTGAAAATTATGGGTTCAATTTCAGCTAACTTATGCCAGATGCTGATGGACGCCCGGGCAAGATACAAGACATTAAGTTGCCTACTGGTCTGGGTATGTTTGTAAGTGCAGTTCAGTGAATGTAGCAGTCTGTCTTAGAGTGAGTCTCATGAAGCTTCTGACTGAAGACATTCTGTTGTGCTGCAGTCCCATGAAAGGTCAATTATGGCTGAATTGTGATCAATTCGATGCATCAAAGAATGTTGCCCATACAGTAGCTGCTTTTCCATTGACCATATAATGGCACAATTTGACATTTTGAAATGAAATTTGCTTAATTTTCACTAAGCTCCTGAATGTTTGTAGCAGTAATCTGTTTTTGGTGCAGGACTTTAGACGCTCATAACCATGTAGGTCATGTAGGCTACATATACCCTCCTATATGTAGGCTACAGGAACACAATCACTTGCATAACAATGGAAATGTTCAGAAAATAGCATTTTACTGAAATATAATTTATTACAAATGTAAACATTTCACTTCTACCACCTCAAACTGGTCTGCGTATTCCCCTCCAACCATCAGCAAGACATTTATGTCCGCATAACTGCATCTTCCCCTACATGTTAATGCTTTAGTCCCCTTAGTTGCTGATTCTTCATTTGCGTAAACAAGCAATTATATTTCTTGCTGGGACCAGCACAGCTGACCAATTAAAAATGATTGCCTGAAAAACATACTCATGGTGTCAGACGCATTGGCTTCAACGTGGCTGCAGATGAGGCATGATTCAAGGTAGGATTACTAATTACGACATAAAGCAAGGTGTGTTGTAGAGGGTGAACAAGGGAAAATCTGGAATGCATTACCAGAAAAACACAACTCACAAAATGTAACTAATCTCAGCTCAGTTTATGCTACTTTAGCTTGGATTTGCAGGCTAGCACCACTTCCAGACACAATCATATGCAGAGTCAGCAGGTTATTGTGTAGCCTATTGAAGAGTTAGGAATCCCTTTGCAGGTGTTTCTGAGGTAATTAGCTGATTAAGTTGTGTAATAGTGCAAAATATTAAAAAAATCTTGCATCTTCAGTCGTTTTACCTTGAATGACGCAAATCGATAGCAAAAGTTCTATGAGCTTGAAAAGGCGGCCAAATGAGCAAAAGTTCGGCATTTATTGATCAAAGTTTTCATTTAAATGTGCATAGCATCTTACAACATGATTGTTGTAGATGCTAGATGATTAGGATGAAGATGTAAATAATGTTTGTGATATTTTTTCATATAATGCACCACATATATTATCATTTCTCAGGTTTTCTCCCAGAAAACTTGCTAAGCCTGGTGGTAGGGGGCGTAAGGCCAGTCATTCTGCCTGGTGAGGGCACAAGTAAAGCCTGGAGGCCCGCCAGGCTTGTAACACACTGGGGGAAATCCTGATTTCTGGAAAAAGAGCTACCTCCGCATTTTGTAAGAACTGGCAGTATTACATTATGCAAAATGTAATAATGTTATTACCTAGCGCAGCAGTAAGCATTACAAAATGCTTACAAGGATTTGAGAATGTGAAATCATGAGTTTCCATTGTTTAATTTTTTAGTGTTCTAATTTCCCTGAGCTGCTAAATTTTTGACATCATACGTAAAAAATGGTCATCAAACTTACGAGGAACAAAGGCTTGGAATATGCTGAAGTGTGATTCTGTATCTTATGACTTTCGCTGTCTGAGACAACAAGCAAGATAAATTACACTTTTACTAAATATTCACATTTTTTGAAATGACTGTTTTTTGTATGATTGTTTTTGTATTTCATGAGATTGCGGCAGTTTCAGTAGCAGATGGAAAATCGGTTTAATTTGTTTGTACAGCAGGTGGGCGAACATTTTACTGATCTATTCACCAGGAGAGGTGTTGCTTTTGTCTTTGCTTCAGATTTACAATATTGTCGCATCTTTTCTGTATTTTTCCCACTTTTCTGGTCTGTGGTCTGGTCAAGAATAAAAAAAGTCAAAATTGATCGTGAAACTTGTTCCATTTTTGTTCAGACCAAGCAAAAAATTAAATGGCATCACTGTTATCTCCTTCACCACCTCCGACTCCAGTTAGATTTCTTTTAAAGGGTGCCTCACATTATGTCCATGTCCAAGCTGGAGGAATGTTGACTAACAACTTTGGCTTTTTTATTTATTTATTTATTTTTATTTATATATATATATATAATTTATTTTTTACAGCGGCGTAACGGTGCTGCAGATAAACATGCCTGAAAGATAGCTTATCGAAGCAGAACAGTGTCTACTGTTATTTTGATGGCTCATTCTTTGCAGGTGTTCCCCCCCCAGTCTCTCTCTCTCTCACACACACACACACACACCGTACAAGATGAATAAAAGTAGGCACTGATGAACACACAGCCACATAAACACTATGAGATTATGAAAAATAATATTATGTCACCCAGAAGCAATTTTAGTTTGTTGTTTGCTAGGAGCTGAACGGGAGTCACTGGAGTGATGCTGAGCTGACTCAGCTCCGTTTCCACTCCTGTAGACATTTGTTTGTGCGTGTGTGTGTGTGCATGTGCGTGTGCGTGTGTGTGCGTGTGTGTGGGGGTGTGTGTGTCTAGGTATTAATATTCTCCCGACTGAATCATCTGCTTCTTACTGGCAAGTATAATGTGTATTAAAGAACTTGGAATCGTAAGAAAGTTTTCTTTATTGAATCTTTTTTGAAAACCGTCAAGATGTTTGGCAAAACCTCTAACCTCTTTTTGTTTTCCATATTTTCTTTTTTTTCACAGTGTCACCGTCAATATAAATTAGAGGGAAATGGAGAAACATTTGTATTTCCAACCTTCAATCCGTATCCAGTTGTCTTGACGCTGTGCTTTCCCTACCCTAGTCCTTCTTTTTCCTGAGCCTCTTCATACCTTATTTTTTTTCACCTTGCGTCTTGTGTTTTCCCACCTAACTTTTTTTTTTTCACTCATCTTTTTGTTAGTACAACTAAAGATAAACACTTTCTTTAGATCATGCTGGAACATTAGTCCTTTTAATTCTGGGAATGTTCTTCAGGTGGTGGAAGGCTGATTTTGTAACTGTCTTTATGCGTCTCTGAAGGTTCAGGTGTGGGTCCTGACTCCATTTACATTTTCCATCTTTTTGTTTCCTTTTATGTCGTTCCTTTGTTCCCCATATTTTCTTGCATTGTTCCTTCTTTGGGTTCTTCCTTTTTGTCCCAGACTCAATATTTCAACCAGCCGTCTTGCTTGTCATGAACCATGGGTTGGAAACCGGCAATGTTTTGTTTTGCTGACATTTTGAGCTTTTCCAAACAAGATCAACGACCTCACCACACTCTGCCAATTTAGAGTGTTGGCGGCTAATTCAGACGGTTTTTAAGTCTAAGGGCCGGGCTTTGACACGATCAACAGAAATCAACATGTATCTGAGAACTCTGGGGGCGAGCCGGCTTAACCCCTTTGCTGAAAAACATTGACCTCCGTCTCACCCCACAAAATTGGTATTTCAAGCTGCTCTGCCCCCCAACCCATCACCCTCTGTGCGACCGCCTTCACACTTCATGTGGTTTATTTTCCAAAACTCTAAAGCGCAAACGGCTGGAGCGGGCAACACAAACACATTAAAGGGTTATTACTCCATGGAAGGAAATCTGACTCTGATAATGAAGGTTAAATGCACATTTCTGTGAAGTTTTGACCTCCTTGTTTATTTATTTATTTTTTCTTAGCTCGATCGGAAAACGGAGCAATTTTGATCTATGCGGGAATTTAATCTCCAGAGTTGCTGTAATGAAGTGCTTCACTGGACAATCAATAGGTCGCTACTATGCCAAGCCAAATATAAGATTCGACTGTAGATTAGTGACCCAGTATCGACAGAATTACAGTCAGCGTTTTGCAGAGTGGGCAGCCTTCAGAGCTTTAGTCAGAGCAGATTTTTACCATTTGAAAACTCAAAAAACATCAGCTATGTAATGTTTATTAAACCATTGTCCTATTTGCATTTGGTGGTAATTTACCCAGAAGGTAATGGGTTTCGTGCACATGAAGTGGAATCAGGAGCATTGGGAAGTATTTTCTTTCTACACTTTTGGTCTTCTGACAGGTACATTGTAGTTATTTTTTAACAAAATACACCAAATACAAAATACATCAAGTCAAAAGGCTCCTATTATTTCAATAATCAAAACACAGATCATCTCAATCTCTTTTTTCAAAATATACAATCTGTTTTTTCAAAATATACAATCTGTTTTTTCACTGTTCAAGGACCTGAAAAGCCTTCAGTCCAACAGATCAAAATCAGCTGCTACTGCCTGATGCTATCATGTTAATGCAAACCAAAATCTCTGAGACTTCGTTGAAGTCGTGACAATGACCACCAGTGTTAAGAAATCAATCTTTTTTTTTTCTAGGGCTGTCAAGTTAACACGTTAATCCATTAATCTGAGAATATTAGCTTATTATTACATAATGCAGTTTAATCAATCTACCTATTTCAAGCCAGCAGCCTCTCTAGGTTAATTCCCAGCAGTTCGTTCTGAGCTTTAGAGTGAAAGTTGAGATTTTTTTCCCAACATTCTCATGCACATCTCCGCGTTCGAGTTCGAAGCTTCACATGCACAAATTACACTCGACTGGATGAGGAAAAGCGGCCGTCGCCTCATCTCTCCAGTTCCACAGGAAATGAATGGAGAGGGACTAAACGTCTAAAAGTAAATGAATTCATTTAAACCTTCCTCAATATTAAAAACCGGAGGACTGAGAATTTTCAGACATGCTTGGTTTGAGACAACAAAACATTTTCTTTGACATTTTTTGAAAACATGCATACAGTGGTGGTTTTTGATATGGGTTATATGAGCATTTGCCCAGGGCGTTATCAGAAAGGGGGCGGGCAGTCAAGAACACAATAATATATATATATATATATATATATATATATATATATATATATATATATATATATATATATATATATATATATATATATATATATATATATATATATATATATACCCTGTCAGTTGTTCCATGAACAAGTTTGCTACTATTTGTATGCATGTGTAATGAAGTAAGTTTCTCTTAGTTGCTGTTGAGTACTGGGAGACATTTCCTGCTGGCTTAGCTTTTAATTGGTTGGAGTGCAGAAGAAGGCGGGGCTTGTCCAGGGCAACATTCCTGCAAGAACCACAACTGTGTGAATACTTATATTTCAAGCTTACAAAGCTCAACGTAGCGATTAATTGTGATCAGTCACAGTGATGAGGTATAGATTTTTTTTTTTTTTACTCAATTGACATCAGTTTTTTCTTGCTGCTGATGAAGTATTGCAGATGTGTGGTTTATCTTTTTTCAAAATGTTTTGCATCTTGTGAAATGACTGTCCTTAGCTCTTCTTACTAGTACTGCTTTAGCTAGCTTGATATGTACCAACTCTGTCTGAAGCAAGGTCATTCACACGTTCAAAAGCCAGTTTGATAAAAAAAAAAAGCTATATAAATCTGTCAAAGATTAGAATGCTGCACCTTTCAACCTCACATTTATTATGTATTTCATTCCCCACACTCCGTAAATAAGTATGCTTACGAACACTGAAACGAGTGAATTTCAATTATTAGGCGTGCTGGTGCTAAGAAACCCAAAACAATAGAGTTTATCTAGTGCAGATGAAAGTGGCAAAGTCGGTTGGATAAAAGGATTAAGTGACAAGTATGAAAGAAGACAGCGGGATGCTGCTGTGAAGACAGGCAGAGGAAAGCGGGTGATACCGGCAGAGCAGGAAGACAGAAAAACATAAACTCCTGGTTTGAGGGAGATGAAAAGTGAAACGGAGAGTAAAAGGTGATGTGGAAACAGGGTGATAGAGGGAAAAGAGACAGGCTCTGATTGGCTGAATACTGTTATTTATTTTCATACTTTGCTGTCTGAAAGTGAAATTTACCGACAATATGAATGTCTTGCTGTTAAAGGGGCAAGATAATCTAAAACATTTTTAAAAACTGACCCCACCTCTCTCCCGGAACGTTAGCTGGAGATGGGCACCAGCAACCCTGCTGACCCCATTAAGGGACAAGGGTGTTAAGAAAATGGATGGATGGATCATGTTATGTTATTCCCTCATCAAAAACAGACTTGGAGTGTTGCTTTGACTCTTTCATGCATGTTTGAGAAATCCTTTCATCTCCATGGCGACCAATCAGCTGTACAAAACACCTGGTAGGACCTAGCTCCACCTTTCGACACAGCTCCTCCTCTCCTAGCTGCAGTTTCCACATTTCCAGGCTTCTGCCCTTCCCAACAACTCCCTCGCTCAGCTCCTTCAGACTAGCCGGCAGCAATTAGCAAACACCTGGTGAAACTGCAGATCTGCTGAGCTCATTATACTTCTCAGTGAAACGCTGGTAAAAACGTTGTTATAAAGGGTTAAAAGAGGAGCCATGTTGTTATGACTTTCTGAAGGCGGAGTTACAGAAACGAGTTTCTTAAAGAGACAGAGGCCCAATTTCAAGACATTAAGTTACGAAGTCAAATTCCTTGTAAGTCATATTTCATATATGTAGCATTTTTCTAATTAAATGTAACATAGTTACTTGATTGTGCTGTAAAATGGCACCATGTGAATGGAAAACACATAATGCTGACCCCTTTAACTGTACCTGCTTTGTTATGCGAGTAAGATACTCTTTACATGTCTCTTTGTAAGTCTGTTTCATCAATATTTTTGATGCCTGATTTAGTCAAAACACACTATCCACTAGCTTAGAGCTTGTCTAGCCTCTCAAAGCATTAAACACTCCCAAACGTAATAAAATTCAAAATTAATCCCAGTAGTCCTCGGAAGCATTGTTGCTCTTGTATTACTATTACTCAGGATACTGAGATATCGGAGGTGAAAACTCAGCACAGGTGTTTAGGGGAGACACAACAGGAAGGAAACACACAAACTTGCATCATCGTGACACTGAGACGAAGAGACGGATCGCTTTTTGTTATAGCTATGGGGAGCGTCTGATAACTGCTTGGCCTGGAAAAGGTTAATTTGATTTAGTCTGGCCATATTCATTTCCGAGCAGCATAAAATTGATTCATAATGATTCGCTCTAATGTTGCTGCTGTTGGTTTATTATGCCGTGTGATAGAAAGGTAAAGCGAGGAGACGTATTAAGAGGGCAAAAGGAAAAATCAAGAGGACGAGCAAAAAATTGCGAGAAACGGGAGGGGGGCTGCGTGAAATGAAAGGTGATGGGGGGGAAAAAGGCTTTTAATGTAATCATGATTGGATGTGTAGTGTATCCACGTTAAGTGAGGAAAGAGGCAACAAAGACCTGATGGTGCTTTAAAAAAAAGAGCTGAACTCTGAAATGTATGGGGAAGAAAATAGGCAGCAAAAGAGAACAAATAAAAGCCAAAACCACACCGGAGATCAGAGTGCACAAACGGGACGGGCAACGGGTTAATGCCAACGCATCATCTGCAAAAACAGGAAAACAAAGGAACAAAGTACTTTCTTGCCTTTCTGCCTAAGTACAGCAGCTTCCTCAGCGATAAACCTGACTGCCACACACTGACAAACAACACAGTTCCACTGAGGTGTAATTTATGAAGTGTGTTTTCACACCTGGTAGACTAGTAGACTTTGTTCAATTGGGGACCAAAGTTGCATCATTAGTTAGATCTTCAGCTGCTTCGTTCACTTTCATACTGCCCTGTGTCAAATGATCCAAACTCTTTGAAAAGCCTAAGAAGCTCAATCAGTAGAGATGTGGAAGTGACAGTGCATCTGCAGTGACATTTACATGGCGTAGGTCCTTCTTTGATTGAAGCTCCTAAATTGTTTAATAAGCTTTTGCTACATCATATAAAAGGATATTACTGACTAATGGGGAGTAGATGGGAATCCTGAGGATCATATCCATCCATCAGAGGGTAAACTATATAATCCTACATGTTGAGATCTCATTAGCTTGATGGGCTCAACATTTCAGATTAGCCCTTCTAGTGCTGTGCACGGTGTCTTTGACAATAATTTAGAGCTTTGTGAATGAAAAACGCTTCAATTAATCGACCAAGGCTAAAGGGTTTGTTAACAGTATAGGGAATTGGTAATAATGTGGGAATTCCATGAGTTTTACAACTATAAGATCTGATAAAGTATTTCTAGAGGGCAATGCAAACAAACGGTCAACAGTGGATGGTCAGCGCCCCCAACGCTTCAGTCCATCCTTTTCTTTTCAGAAGCGTTGGCACGTCTGATGAAACTTTCCACAGCTGAAGTTCAGCAGCTTATTCTGTCTCAAAGCACTTCAGCATGACATATTGATTGTATGTTCAGGGCAACAACTGATGTGCGTAAATTGACGAGAAGCACCATGGGATGAGTTAAGAGCGCTCGCCTTTAAATCCTATGAAGGTGAATGCTTTACGCTCAACACTGTGTATCGTGGGGTTTTTACTGCAAAGTAAGTCATAAGATTGTTCTGGATTTGCCATATATGTCAACAGTCTAGTAATATTTCATGAAACCTTGGAAACTCTTCTGGGGAACTTTCTCTATATATTGTAAACAAGCATAAAAGCCACAAAATGAAACCTGGTCAAACAAGGAAACCCTGGATTAATCAGCACTATATATTTTTAGATAATTCCTTATTTAAGAATTTTTTTGTTGTGTAAAAAAATCCTGCTATACTTTTATTAACATAAACCTCTTGTTGGTGGTTGTCTCGTCCGTTGCACTCAGTGTTAGTTGCAGCTGTCATCGCCTAAAACCCGGAAATGTTTGAGAATTCAAAGATAATTTTAGTTTCGTAAGCTGTTTACCGAGGGAGAATCAGCATGTGAATTATTTTCAAATGCTAAAGTATAATTTCTGCTGTAGGGAAAGTAGGTAAATCAGTAAGAGTATATTTTAATGTAAAAAAAAAAATCTATTATTTTTGAGCGTTGCAGACTTCAAACCTTTATGGAAAAGACTTTGTTGGGTCTGACTGACATGTGGGAACATTTAAGCTCACAATCGGTCGCAAAATGTTCAGTTATAATTCATTGACTCGATAAGCTTGCAAGTGGCCTGTGTCTCCATGTCTTACGTGATCTAACAACATAGTGGATCTGATAAAGTATGGAGCTAAATTGGGGCCATAAAATTTGCTCAAAAGGAAAAAAATAAACTGAAAAAAACCTTTTCATATTCGAGATTTTTCTTTTTTTCAATTTTTCAGACTCAGATCTTTTTTTTGTTTTATTTTGTACAAACTTTATGGCCCCAATTTAGCTCCTTAAAATGGGTAAACCTGCATTGTGAACAGAATACTGTTAATATGACTTGGTGGTAGGTTTTCAGAACTTGGTGGTAGGTTTTCAGAACTTGGTGGTAGGTTTTCAGAACTTGGTGGTAGGTTTTCAGAACTTGTCATCAATGGAGTATTTAGACATAGTTGTGGTCTGAGTTCATGTTTTCCATGTGCCAGGAACGTATTGGGAAGACTTGCTTTCAGTCTTCCATGGCAGCAAAAGAAAAGCAGTGTAGAGTCAGGATCAGACCCAAAAATGGAGTTATTTTTAGAACATTGCATGACGAGCGTGATTGAATTTCTCTGCATAGTGTTGGCAGGACTGAAATAGATGGTAGAAATGAATGTTTTATTTCATTCTGCACTGCAATTATAGTACCAACATTTATATTTTCTAGACTTTTAGCATGCTTTGATGCTTTGGTTGCTTTCCAAAAGTTTTAGAAGATGGCAGAGTAGAGGGATATTTGCCATTTACAAGTAAAAAAAAGTTTAATCCCAATGTTTTTCCTTGTAAAATATTCTTTTAGGGTCTTTGCATGCATTCATAGAAACCAGTCATTGCCATTGTTAGCATCTGCGCTACGGAGACGTCAAGTGCTGATTTTTGATTTTTTTTTTTGTAATCATATGCCCAAACTTGGAGGCAACCACACCATCCTTATGTACAAAAATGTCTTTGTACTTTCTATTTCTGTCATATTTAGATTTTTCTTCATAGAAAGATGACCAGGCTTTAACTTTGAAACGAGATTTAAATTGCTAAACACGAGATTGTGCCTTTGAGACGGAGTAACCCAAGTTCAGCAGAGAATACAGCAATACGTTCATTAAAGTTTTTTTTTTCCCAGAAGATGAAAGGAAACCATCGTTCTTACTCAATGTGCCACTCAAACTCCCAGTTGTTATTGTTTTGCTTCCTTCTGAGGGAACAAGATGCTAGCTTACTTTTGAAGTCAAAAACCAGTGTCAGCTAAAAACTCCCAGGTCGACAAGAACCCAAAATAAAACTGATTCTCTTGTGATTTCAAGCCCTTTAAAGTAGAATAGAACTGAATAAAATTATACTTTATTTGGCTCTCATTTGAGGAAATCCAGTAAATCAGTTGCAAGTGACAGAAATATGGAAAACACACAAACACACGTAAAAACATATGATTGAGGTTATGAACCGTAGGTGTTTGAATCTTTGGTGTTTTCTCAGCTTTAGTTAAGATAATTTCTTTGTCGTTGATTTACATTATTGTATTACCATCTAAACATTCTAGTTTACTAATTTGTGTTAGTTAATTTATTCTGAACATTGTGCATTGGACTTTCTTCCTTAGATTCTTTCCGTTTAAGTTTCCGTTTTCCCCTTCATTTAGCCTTGGAACTTGTGTTTTCATGTTTGCGCGATTTGACATTTTGAAAACAAATGTGCTTAATCTAAAAGTGGCAAGCTCAAAAATGCTCTTGTTTGTCGACCAAAAAGTTTCACCGCTAGAATGAGGTTTTATTTTCAGTACAAACTGAAGATAAATGTGATTCCCATAATACAGGGTGCAGTAATGTAGCAGGAACTGGTAGCATTTATCACACAAAATGTAAATGTGAAATTCAAAGGAAGGCCAAGGTCTTTGCTGCAATAGAAAATATTTCTGATGTATTTTTCACAACAATGCAGTAAATGCTTGGACAATATTTGAAAAGAGAGCAGATCAGCTTCTGTACATTTCTCCAGCTATGAACTGGCAGCATAAAACGGTAACAGAGTTCAAGGATAATAAAACACGGTGGAATAAGTCTGTTGCATTCTTGTAAATGTATAAAAAATTAAAACTTAATTACTAAATAAATATAGCAAACTGTTTCAACAGCAAGTAAAGATGTAGGGCTTACTACAAAAGAGGTATATTCAGCCTAAACAACCTGGGTTCAGAAAATGCATAACTTGTATACCTATATTTATATATATAACATTTGCTCATTATATTTCACCCATTTTATACATTTTGAAAACAAATACTCAAATACAATCTGAGATTCATCAGTTCAGTAGGACTCTTGGAATATCTTGAATCAGAACATGTTTCACTTACAAATGCCAAAATGACGGTACAAAGCCGCACTTGTTTCACCAGTAAGAACAAAAGGACCCAAACACAGATCAGTCATAAACCCAGAATGGAAAAAAAAAACTTAAGTTAAAACCCTGTGGTGGCGCAGGGGTTAAGCACAACCCACACAAGGAGACCTTGGTCCTCAATGCAGCTGTCGCAGGTTCGATTCCCGGTCTGGTGACCTTTGCCACATGTCTTCTCCTTTTCTCATTACCCACTTTCTTGTCAATTTTCTATCAAATAAAGGCCACTAGAGCCAATAAAACCTTCATAAAAAACATCTTAAAACGTTGCTGCCATGCTAGGTAAAAACGAAAGTTGTTTTGATTTGTTGACTGAAATAAAATAAAAAATAAAAAACACAAAAACATACATTCCTTTAAGGTCTTCTAGTACACTAACTAAATGTTGTAGTAACCTTTGGATCAATATCTATAAATATAACACAATTCTGTTAAATATTTCATATTTAACAGAAGGCTGCATGTCTGCAACACACTTTGACACAAATAAATCCAATTATTTATTCCACATTGGAGTAGTGAGCAACGTGTACTGTATTACTTAGCATATATGAATCATTATGAGTTAATCAACATTCAAAGTGTGTGGGACAAATTAGCGGCAATTAAAGTATTTAGCATGCATGGTTGTTCATTTCCTGTAGGTCTGACTGACCTACTCCATAAACGCCCTGCAGGAAGCTTCTCTGGCCGGCTGCCACTTTGTGGATCGACTGTTGTCATAGCAACATCAGAGCCTGAGACATGACCTTCAGGTGTCACGCTACGTACATCAGGGGTCGGCAGCCCGCAGCTCTGGAAACCCTTCAGGCCAAGGTCATGAAGGGTCGCGCTCGACAGCCTAAAATTATTTTTTAAAAACGGATGATTGTAAATACAAATTGAGTTTTTCATGGCCTACTTATGAAGAACAGAGCAAATAATACAGGGAACCTTATTTATTTGATAAGAAAAACACTAAAAGTTTTATCAACAAAATTATTAATCACAAAATGATATTACATGTACATAAAATGAATACATTTTTCACAAGTTCATGTAACTTTTTGGTTTTAAACAAACTATTTAGATTGAACAAAAGCAAAATGTCACTTTGGATTTTCGCTGGTGTGGATTTTACCACACCCACAGAAATGGAGATTACAAAGTGGATGCGATGTTTTTTTTTTTTGCATATGTCTTTGTTTAACAGCGCAGTACGTAACTTCTATAAAAAATGTTTATGTATTAAAACTTTCACCATGTCGTTAAGTTTGTTATGAAACAGATAATCTGTGAAAAGATCAATCTCTCCTCCTCGCTCAGGTTTCCATTGCCGTGTGAAGAAAGCCATCACTCCTGGTCAAAAACAGCCAATCAGAGACAGGAGGCAGGTCTTAACGCTGTTAATCAATGTCGAGCAAGCGCTGCTAAATGTGCTGATGGCTAAGAAACAACTTAATGTTATAGGAAAACCGTTTAAACGCCGTCATCAGTGGCCAAGCTAAATAGCATTAGCATTCATGTAAGGCTGCAGCACAGGGGTGATTGACAGCGCTAAGACCCGCCTCCTGGATCAGATTTTTTGTTTCTAGTTAGCACTGCAAGAAGGCAGAGGAGCTCAACTTTTTCACAGATTATCTGTCTCATGTCTCACAACATAGTGACATGTTTAACAAATATGTATAATTATAAGAACAGAACTCGAATGACATCGTATAAAAATGACTGAACACCAGATACATTAAAAAAATAACATGTTGGATTGTTGCATAAACTCACTGCAGGGGGAGAGAGAGAGCTCACTGAATAGCAAAGAAACATGGATATTACATAAAACAGAAATTAAGAGGTGAAAGCAGAGACTCAAAGAGGAGAGAAAACTGACGACTCAAGGAAAAGAAATGCAGATGGAAAGATGTGCTAATGGATGAGGCAGGGTAATGGAGAGGAGGAGGAGACGTCTCAACCTGAAAGCAAATGGAGTCATTTCAGTTCCAAACAGAAGAGCAGCTAAGTGGTTGGAGACGGAGCAGAGGTCCCATCACGGACATCTGACACTGGATGAATTTGCTTTGTTGAAGATCGCTGCATCAAACAAACACACACACACGCACCCCCCCCCCCCCCACACACACACACACGCACGCACACGCACGCACGCACACACACACACACACACACACACACACACACAAAAGAAGTATACAGTTTTCCTTTTAATCTGACAACAGTACATTAAGACACTTAAGATACTTCATTCTTTAATTTGCCATCTCCCTACTTAGGAAGCTGTGATGAACGTTGGGGAAATGACACAAACACCCTCTCTGCCCTGACATTTCAAAACTGCAATGAGACACTTTTTTTTTTTTTTTCCAGCGATCCATCTGTGAGTTGGAAGTAGAGGTCCTCAGATCCTCGAATCGTTTCTAGTAATTGCTGACTTCCAGTGAATTTTAAAAACGGGGGGTGGAAATCATGCTTATTTTTATGACATTTAAGCTTCTTGAGGTAAATGAGTTTCTGAATTAGCAGTTTTTCTATTTGCGGACTTTCTGTCATAGTTTAATCTGAATTTTATGTTCTGTATTCCTTGCATGTGTGGTGGTGTATCAACAGTCTGGTTTGAAACTAAATGTTTCTCTCAACAGTGTGAGGCAGCGTGGAATAAGAGTCAAAAGGTGTGCACAGCTTCAGCAGACATGTTGAGCTTCTTCTTAGTGGATTTTACTCAGATGTATTCATTGAGAGAAATGAGAGAGAAAACTCTCTCCCTTTCAACCAAAAATCCAACACTGTAGCAAACAAGCAGCTGCTGAAAATCGTCTGCCAATTTCACAGTTCCGTTTCTACTGAGAGCGGTTTGACGGCTCCAAAATGTAACGTACAGCTACACATACGGGTCAAAGTTCGGACTATGCAACCTGTCTGGCCGTGGAGGGAAAAAAAAGGATTAAACATAAAACCTCAGACATAGTCTGGACAGAAGCCACCAGTTAGAAAGAAGAATAGATTAAATGTGGCAAAACATTTGCTGGTGCAGTGAATCTCAGTCTCTGCAGGACATGGTTCAGTGGACCTGGCTGGAGCGGTCGACGCCGCAGAGGGCCGTCTGAAGCATCAGCGCTCAGCCGAAAAATTCAGGGAGAAATCTGCATTAGCTTGGTTTGGAATAAAATCCCACAGAAATATGATGGATATTGTTACAGAGCAAAGAAAATCTGAGAAGATGAGTCGAAACCACCATTGTTTCATTGAAGTCATCTTTGATTTAAAGATTTACTGCCAGTTTTTAAAATGGCAATGTTATATATTTTCCGGGCACATGGTAGCATTTTATAAGCACAATCAAGTAAGTATATTACCTTCAGTTGTTATAGAAATGCTATATGTCAAAAACGACTTAAAAGTAATTTGACTTCATAATTAAACATGCTGAAATTGGGACTGTCTCTTTAAGAAGCTCCTGCTCTTCCTGAAACCCTGCCTTCAGGAAGGCTTTACATTATCGCTCCTCTATTAACCCTTTCACAATGTTTTTACCAGAGTTTCACTGAGAAGTACCTCATGTAATGAGTTCAGCAGATGCGCAGTTCCACCAGATGTTTGCTAATTGCTGCTGGCTAGTCTGAAGGAGCTGATTGGGAAAGTGGCAGGTAGAGGGGTTCTCCGTGAGGACCGATGAACCTTTTGATGAGGGAATAGCATAACATGATCTAAAGCTCAAAAAGGTCGATTTAACATGACACCGGCCCTTTAAATATGGCAACATATACATGGCAAGAAAAAATGTGATCTATAAAAAACATCAGCAGCCTATGTGTCCTTTCACCACCAGCATTATGTACATTGTTCAGTGCTACAATCGACCAGAAACATAAGGACACCCTCCAAAGTGTACATGAGCGACATATTTTAACCGCAAACCAAAATAAAAAGTCCGTTGCGGGGCACCAGCCTTTCTTTGAATTACCTGGAATGTAGGTTTGTGCATTTACACCAGCACTGGACTAGCTCTAAAAAGGTGCTCCTCTTTAAACGACACTGCTGAAAGGTTAAAAATGCCTCGACTTCTGCTAAAACGTCACCACCAGTAAAATTCACTATAATCCAGCGGTTGGTGCAAAATAACACAGAGAAGAGCAACCTCTTGCTCTGCTATCCGACACAAATAGCATCGCTCCCTTGTCCTCTCATCCTACAAGCTTCCTCTTCACGTCTCTTTCCTAACATCACCCTTCAGTGGTTTGAAACAGCACTGTTGTCTTTGGAGGTCCAACACACTGATTACCACGGAGGAGAAACATCATTATTTACTAATTTGGTCTCGTCTTCTCACTGGAAAACATTGAACTTTTATGGTGATTGTCAAATGACAGGTAAAGAATGTATTAGAAGTTTACGGGTCGTTATTTAGCAGTTCATCAAATTTGACTCGTACTATTATGTGAGTTCATTACACCCTCAGAATAAAAAAAAAAACACTTGGTAGGGTTAATGATTCACGAAATAGCATATAAGTAAATAGATTTTGTTTTTTTCAACCCTTATTAAGCAAAGAAGTAGCTTTTTTGCAGGATTTTGGGGTGTTACATTAAAATAAAGGTTGTTTTTTTTATCCCAGTGTCAACAATAACAATGTAATGAAAAAAAATTAAAGAATATGTCACTTAAGTGAAGACTACAAAAAAGGAATCGTCAATTTTGGTCTGTGTTTTAGTGCAAATATCTTAGTACCCTGGAAAAAAGACAAAACTAAGCTACAAATAGCTTTTCAACATGATATAGCTGCTTTTGCAAGTCAATATGTCCTTAATATTGAATAAAAAGTATTAACTACACTGGCAGATTGTTTCACTTACACCATTCTTCCTGGTTCTAGCGAGAACGCGAGCAGCAGCGTTTCAGATCAACTGCAGCTGTCTGATTGTTTTTTAATTCACACTGTTGCAGTAATAAATGCGACTAAAGATAAACACTTGGATGAGTTTCAGGTGACAGAAGGCCGACTTTGTAACTGTCTTTATGTGGCTTTGAAGGTTCAGGTCTGTGGCCAGTTTCGAATTTTTGACCCACAAAAACAAAAATTGTGCCACTTCCCCGTGGCAATACGTCTCTTGATTGTTTTCAAAACGTCTGTAGTTTGAACAGTCGTGTCGCATTTTACCCGACCTTCACGTCATTGATGTGAGACATGTCTGATGCAGCACATCGATATGAAAAATACAATCAAAATATGAAGCGTTTGGACTAAGCAAGAGTTTACGGTCAAGCCTTCAGGTTGGTAAGGATATTAAATGCTAATGTCAAATTTGCACCTGACCCCGACGAGAAGCAAAAGAGGAAAGCAAGTTGTGGCTTCTAGTGTTTTCTTGCAGTTAAGCCACAGGACATAAAGAAGAGAAGCACAAAAACTAGCTACTCTACTGAATCTAGAAAATGTTTCAGTCGGCTGACAATATCTCTGATCTAAATGGACCAACAAGCCGTTGCTCTGGGAACGACGCCTGTTCCCTGTCCCATGTTAAAAGCGAAACATTGCTTACACACCCTGGCATCGTATTTCTTGTAATTAAATTTTAGAAATGTGTTTCATTGAGCCATTTATAGCATGGACCCATATCTCCCACATGGCTTTTGAGTCTATTTGGACTTCATGGTATAAAGAGGTATCAGTTGCTTGACTGCTTCAAACTTATTATACAATTTAACAAGCGATGACGGAGAGGGTGACTAACCTTTAAGGCAGGTCAATGTCGGCCTGAATTGGGTGGTAAAAATCTCACGGCGGAACATTTTTCACCCCAAAACTCTCCAACCAAAAGAACCAAGTGGAACCAAAATTGTAAGTAGTTCATTTAATTGGTGTCAATTCACATGCGCTTACCAAACACCTGATCTCATGATGTTCCTTAATCTATCGCACACTCGTTCCCAGTTTCTCAATTATTTCGATCTCTTTTCTCGCTCCAGCGGTCAGTTTCACTGCTGTCACTGCTGTTGTGTGCTTGTGATTATAAATGAGAGTGCTGGAAAATAAAAATGCTAAATGTTTCATGCAACCTCTGAAAATCAAAGATATTCTGGTCAAATTTTATGATGATTCATCATATGTTTGCTGAGATCCTTATGATTGGGACATGGCAGTGTGTTGCCCAGTTTTCACAGGAACTTTTTAGTTGCTGGACAAAAAAACAAAAAAACAACATATTAAGCTTAAGTCAAAGGAGGGCAGAGCATAAAATATGTGCATCAATAGCTGCAATTCCATTGATTGTATAATTGCGCAAATTGGAATTATGAAAATAAATAAACTTAATGGAAAAAAAAAAAAAAACTCAAAAAAAGTTTTTGTGCTAAAGATGAGGTGGTTTTTGCAAATCTTTTTTCGCATCACAAGCCGCATGTTAAACAAGAGGATGTTCCTGCTGGTGGAAAAGACAAAGAAGACAGGAAGTGGTGGGAGGATGATGGCGTGACGTGTTTAAGGACTTATCGCAAGAACAAAATTATTCACGTGTGATTTTAATTGCGCCTATTTAATGGAAACATGTCTTATTGACATATCGGCAAAGTTTTTTACACATTTGTACTGGTAATGTGGCAGTTGTCAATTTCAGTATGTATATTTAGTTTTTCGGTATCCTTCGCAGCCACCAGTCTCACTCTATCTAATTCAGCTTTTCTGAGGCCAGGTTGTTAAGAGATCAGGTCCCACATAATGTTTTCAAGGTCATTCTGGGAGAACGAAATTCATTCCCTGAAGGATTATAAATTCTCCCTAGACAGTTGTAGGTTTGCCCCGGGGTCTCCTCCTCATGTGTCCATAAATCACTCAAAGGTAAAGCGCTCTGGAGGCGTCCCGTGGCGATGCCTGTGGAGAAACAGAAGCCATGTTTTGAGTTTCCTCCGAATGATGGAGGTTTGTTTCCCTAGATTGAGTCCAGTTTTTTTTCGACGGACGTCATTTCAACTGTTCGTACCAGATTTTTCATCCCTTCCTCCCTTCTGACCACATTAAATGTCCAAAGGTGAGAGTCGACATGTAGTCGGACATGCATGTGAAGTGTTTCTCGTTTCTGCTGAGCTCGTTCTTCACCACACCGGATCAGAGCCGTGTTCAGGTTACAGGAGAACACTCCGGAACAAGAGACCAGAATCTGAGACAGACACCCAGAGCTGGAGGAAGTCGTTCTTTACCCCGGTTGAGAAACATGCTGTCCGTCTTACGGGGACCGACTCTTATCAACTAGTGCGCTAAATCAGTTTAAATTTGCTAAATTTTATAAGAAGGTTTAAGTCATGTTGGTTTCCGTCTTTTAGAGATGTTCTGGTTCAGTGTAGCAAAGGAGATTCAGGCAACAGGAGACAAATTAAAAGTGATTCTAATCTTGAAGAGATGACAAAGATAAACATAAAAAATATTGTGATGTAATGGACCAGCAATTTTTGGATGATTATGTTGTTACGAATATCCAACGAGGACAAAAAAAATACTTATTGTAATCTGCTGCAAAGGAGCAGAATAGTGTTATTCTGTCACTACATAATGATCCTATCACTCTTTCAGTCTATTTAATTCATTTAATTAAAGTGTAGATTTTATTTCAGGTTTTTTTAGCATGTCCTATCTGGCAGCGTGGCTGCCCGAGGGTCGAGGGGAGACCCAAAGATCACGGCTTTCTCATGATGCTCCACTTGATGTGTGTGCATAACTTTATTCAAAATTTCTTAGGGTTTATTTCAAACATAACGGACACAGGAGAAAAGAAAGGGAGAAACGTGGGGAGCAGGGGAACAGGTTTCAAAGGAAAGAGAGAAGAATCGAGGGAACAAAAGTGAACACCCTGGAAGTCTGTCTCTAAACCTGCAGACAGAGGGAAAAAAACAAAACAATGTAGGATTTTCAAAGATGCAAAAAACACCCAACGCTTAGACAGCAAGAATTGATCTAAATTGATTTCAGAATGTGTTCAATAAGGCAGTGGATGCTTTGCCAGGAGATTTTGGAGAAAAACCACAAATCGCAGAATTCATCTCTGTTTACCACCCACTGATGTGTTACTTTCCTCTAGAGCTGCCGATTGAGCAGCTAAGAGCATTTTGTAAGCAGTTGTTGGGTTATGAGATATTTAAATTTAGCAATATCTTAAATCACTTTTAGTCACTGGAGCTTTAAACAGCAGTAGCATCTCTTGTATTTCATGTAGCGATGTGACCAGACATACTGATGTAAAGATTAGTCAAACCTGGACTGAAACGGTGCGCTCATCTCTCTCTGAAAACTGATTCTTCAAGAATCAGGTTTGTGTCCTACTTTCAAAATAACATCTATTCCTATATAAACATTTAAATTAACTGATTTCTGGTGAAGCCAACATTATCGTCTCATAACCTGGATGCAATGCCACACACCTACACTTGAGCGTATCTATAGACATAGCAAATAGACTTTTGCTTTGCTCTTTTGTTCGTTTTGTTTTGCCTTTGTGAAGCACTTTGTGATCTATATGTCTGTGAAAGGTGCTAGAAATAAACAAAATTACTTAGTTCCACCACTTACATGCTTTAAAATATCACCAATTAAGGTGGCGTACCTAAATGTTGGATGGTTTTCCCCAGAACGCCCCGTTGGTGTCAACTGTTTATCCCCTGACGCTCTTCCTTTTAACAAATAATAAGCAAGAGGCCGCTGCAGTCTGCACTGATCCTATTTCTGCAGGGTAATTACCAGCTGAACCTTGGAGTGCCACATTACCCAGTCATCCATCTTATCCATGCTTCAGTTTCAGGAGGAAAGCAAATATGTGCTTCCACCCCTCTGACTGTACTTGTTTTCTAAAGCCTTCCTCCAAAGGAGTTGAGATAAGAAGTAATGGCCGGACTTCAGCGTGTCCACTCCAGTAAACATTAAAAACACAAGCTGGTGCTGATATGGAGTTTCATTCCTCTGCCAGAAGAAATAGATAATGGAATCTAATTAGTTTGAAAGGCATCTGTGATTATTCAGCAATTTTTCGGAGCCATTTTTTAAAAAAGGGTTTGTGTATTCAGAAAGCCTAAAACAAGATTAATGTTTCTACTTGGATCTTTGATATTAGTTAATGTCACGTCCTTTTTCTGAGTTTTGCATGCAAATAAATAGCTAACTTAATATAAGAAAATAAGCATTTTGCTGCATAAACTGTAATAAGTCAGCCAACAAAAACGCTACAACAAATCTAATTTGACCTTTTTTTTATTTTAGTGTATTTGCTATCATATTTTTGAACATTCAATTAAGTAAGGCATAATTAAAAAAATTATTAAAACAAGTACATGTTTCAAATGCATGTAAAGTGGAGAAATAAAAACCTCAATTTTGTGTTTGCACATTAAAATCCAGAGGAGTCACTAAACCCGAGTACATACAACAACAAAACCGTTTTCAAAATATTCTGTCTTTAAAATATCTCATGTGACTTTGATTAGTTCACTGGTTTAAAAAAAAATCCCAAACTTTAAATTTAGCCTATTTTAAGTTGACTCACTTTGTCTATTCACACAGTCAACACGAGGACAAAGAAAACGAGTGTGATGCAGGAAGAGGACGAAAGCTTTCCAGCTTCGGCTGGAATGGAAAGCCAGTTTTGCCCTTAAGAGCCTTGAACTGCTGTGGTAGATTATGACCACAGGTTTCAGCCACTCTTAACAGCTTTGGGTAGAAATAAAACACAAGAAAGCTGAACATATCCAACAGAATGTAAATATGTAGATGTAGATCAGGTTTTGAGAGGTAAAATTGATTTTAACCTTTTGGTGCATGAGTGACACGACCTTCAGTTTTGAGTAGGTCAAAAATGTTAGAATCGATGCTTTTTTGTGATTCTTTTGGCATTTTTGGCTTACGGTATCCATTTGTAGTATCTTATTAAAACTGTATCCATATGAGAATGTTATCATGTTTGGAATGATGTCATTTTGGTTTTCCAATTTTTAAAGGGGCAACATCATGTAAAACCACCTTTTTTTTCTTCTTTCTACCGTGTTATAATGTTATTTCCACATGAAAAACATACCTGGAGTGTTGTCTTGATTCTTTCATGCATGTTTGAGAAATCCCTTAATCTCCCGTGGCAACCGTTCAGCTATGCAAAACACTTGAATGGACCTGGGCAGGAGTTTTTAAAGAGACAGAGACCCAATTTCAATGTGTTCGTTTAGAAAGTCAAATTTCTTTTAAGTCACATTTGACATGTATACAGCATTTTCATAACAACTGAAGGTGACATAGATTCTTGATTGTGCTGTAAAATGGCACTGTGTACCTTAAAACACATAATACTGCTGCTTTAAAATAATGCAAATATTTAAATACTTGAAAAGAAATGTTCACAACAGCAATAGAACCATATATATCTTGTATGTGTGCGTGTGCGTGTGTGCGTGTGTGTGTGTGTGTGTGTGTGTGTGTGTGTGTGTGTGTGTGTGTGTGTGTGTGTGTTTATTGGTACCAAACACAGTTAATTAGAAACAAATGTTCCCAATAGATTCCATAAGAAATGCATCAGGGTCATTTTTGATAGAACCTTGGGGTAGTAATGTATACATTTGAATTTTGTAAATAATCTGAGAGGTATTGGATCATATAAATTCACTTTTTTTTCTTTTTAGGAGTCGCTGAAATATGAAATCAGAAGTTTTAGTTAGAAAACATACTCCATCCAGGAAAACAACTTCACTGGGCCACATTTGACTCGTCTAAATGAATGACTTTTCATTCCGAACCGAAGCTCAGTGCATCCGTCGACATTAAGAACATTTTGGCAATAAAAAGCGACTAACTTTTTGAGTTGTAAAGAAACTCAGCAAACAGAACGACTGTGCAACCCACCGTTGACAAGAAGCAGTCTTTCCAGGTCAGCCTGACAACAGCTTAAGGGAAATCGATGGGGACGGATAAGAAGTCTCTGGTTTACGACAGGTGGGGAGACTGACGGGCCCAGAGCGAGAGTCAGCAGAGAACCGGTGGGAGGACGCAGGCACGGCGCTACATGTAAAACAAAAAATAATGAACACGCGCTTCGAGTAATCAACTCTTCAGCGTTTTTTCATTTATTTATTTTTTCTTTTCCTGGCTGCTCTCCTCAAAGCAGTAAGTAAGGAGCAGCTGGGGACTCATGGAGGAGACGCAGACGAGCCCCCGCCTTCCAGAGCGAGGAGGGCTTCGGGTCTCATCGGCATTCAGAGCGGTCCGAATCAGAGGGAAACTTGCAGAAATGTGAGCCGTGTTGCATCATCCGCTTATCCCACTTGATTCTCAATCGGAAACAACTGACATCTCATCAACACGCGCCAGAATCCACAAGTCGTAATTATGATTAACGCCAGAGGAGATGATTAATTCATTTTTAGCATATCTAGATAGCTTTCTTTTTTTAGTAGTTTTTTTTTTTTGTCGTGTTAAATATGTAGAATTAACAAGCCAGTTCACAAAAGTTTTCAATCAAGCTATGGCAGCGAACAGTTTAAACCATCGATCAGGTCTAAAATTTCTCTCTGCTGTTAAAATGTGGTCATGATTATATTTGAGGTTGATTTAACGTTTCTGTTTTAATGGAAAGCCATTTTGTTTCTAACTCACATGGTTCATAGTTGAGGATTTTAAGGTCAGAACTGTAAAACTCATCAGTTATTGATTTGATTATAGCCAAGGCAACATATGTTTAGTTATTCTTTAAGCAATTGAAAAATTAGACATTAACTGGTTGGGTGGTTGATCAAGAAAATCTGAAGTTGTGACCATTCAATCACTTTCGTCTGGTTCCCACTCTGGTAACCACCTCTGAGAGTAATCAAACATTACTGGATTTCATATTACTTACATTTTTATCTAATTATAGTTTAAGATTTTGGCTTCACAGTTTTACTGCATTGATTTTGGATTTTTTGTTGACGTGTTTAAGCTGGATCAGCTCTTCCTGTTTGTCTGCCTCCAGCCGGCATTTAGAGACAAAATACGGATCAGATCAGACAGACAGCTCTGTCTGATCTTGAAAAAAAAAATAAAATATATATATATATATATATATATATATATATATATATATATATATATATATATATATATATATATATATATATATTTTATTTTTTATTTTTTTATTTTTTCTGATGTGGAGTTGCACCTTTATGAGAAATGAAGAGAAAGTGTTCGAACATTGTTTTTGAAAGAGAGGTAAAATGACAAAAACTGGAACTTAGTGCACCTGTTTCAATACTGGATCAATATTTTTATTACCTAATTAAGTTACACATTGCAAGCTAGAGATTTATTCTTTTTATTTTGTGTGGGATTTACTTAATCTCCTAACCAAATTCACGGCTGCTGTCAGAGTGAAATTCATTGATTAGTGTGCTTGGTGAAAAGTAAAACTTCCTGCTTTGATGCGTTGATTGTGAGTTTATATAATGATCTAAATTTAAAAAGAGTGGGCTTGCTAGTTTATGTTTCCCCGTAGATTTCTGCTCCATCTGCAGTTAAAGATACCATCACACAATCACACAGTTTTACAGAGATTATAAAAGGGCGGCGAGGAGGTTAGAACAAAAGCCATGAAATGCAACCTGAATCTTCAGAAAGTCCCGGCAGCGGATATCTGTCTTTGTGACAGTCAGAGCTGAGCTGAGCAAACACCCAGAGGCCAGCAGGATGACACAATAAAACTTACAAAATGTATTCATCAAAATAAGTAACCGAGGTTACTCAAGCAACTTTTTCTAGGAATGCCCCTCCCCTCTCCCCGACTCCTTTAAAATAAACGTCACATCATCAAAATCAATCTAGTTTGCAGAGTCATTTTACAGCAGTCAGACTTTTGCTCAAAATTGTGCCATCTTTTTAAAATCACTCATGTTTGTATTGCTTTAAGGCTATTCTGATTCATGTTTTGTTGAAATGGAAAGAGCACGACGTAGAGAACTCCTCCGAGCGCTCTATTACAGGGAGGCCATTCACTTTTCTTTGCAGTATCATTTTAATAGGTCCCTCTGCATTTGTAATGATCTCGATTGTAAAGTGACTGCGGGGAAATGAGAAGAGGGAGACTGCTGAAAAAGATGTCTGGCTTGCAACTATACAACTATAGTGTGTGTGTGTATATATAAGCTATAAAATGTGAAATTTGGATATCCAAGTTCCAGAGCCAGACATTTCTAGTATCCTAGGTGGTAAGATGAAGTTTTGTCAGCTGTCTAACACAGAGATAAACTTTGGAAATAGTCATATTTTACTGGAAAACTCAGTGTCGCACCAACAAGCTAATCTGATCTGGCAGTGAGAGAGAAATGGTGAGGTCTGCTAAGGTCTGCTTAGTGAAATACATCATGTGAATCCTCAGCTAGATGATCAAAATTTTTTTTTAGAAATCATAGCAAAGGTTAATGTCAGAAAGCAAGTGTTTAAAGGTGTGTGTTTAAGCGCACCTTGTCGCTAAGCTGAGTTGCTAGCTAGGTTTTTAGGAATGTGTATAAAGGTGTGAATAACACCAGCTGTGTTTTGTTTTAATTTAGAGTTACAGAACCATGCTAAAGTGTTAGCATGGATATTTTAAAGTGTGGTTATGTGAGGGTTTTATTAGTAATTAGTATACTGGAAAGCTCCTCAGACTGGTGGAAGCTAACAGCTAGCCCCAGCGGACATTTTAGCTAATCTTAGCGATTTTAGAGACAACTTAGAGTAAATTGCGCCACCGTGCCGTTTGTGGTGGATACTCACTGCCAAACATTTGCATTCTTTCATGTTAATTCTCACTAATTAAAATACTTTTTCTTAATGGCATGGCTTGAACGTCTTTTATAAGAAAGTTGTGTGTGCTGTTACAAAGTCCAAGATGGGAGCATTTTGGTAGGATGGCAAGGAAAATAACTAGTTAATAATGTAGCAGCATCACAACTACTTTCACACTAACAAACGTCTTCCAGATCAGCCAAAGTCCATCCACAGTCGAGCTGGTCATGAAGATGAAAGAAACAGTAGTTGTAAAATGCCAAATGCGCAACAAATAATGGCCTGTTCACACAATTTATTCAGATCCAGGCAGTGTGTGGAACAGAGTGAAATATACTGAAGTGAAAAGAGCAGAAAAAGAGAGAAGAGAGGCAGCAATAGATTTTAATGAAGTCCTCAGTGTATTGCACAGTCTGATAGGATGGCACTTCAGAGACCAGCGACACGATAGGAGGGCAAGAAACATAGCGACACATGCAACTTGAACCCCAGGCGTCATTTTACTTGTTCTCCTCGCTGCCCAGCGATCCTCCACCATAGTGCAGGTATCCCAGTCATCCACATGCAAACCTTTGCTGAAGCCATGACTCAGAG
Source organism: Poecilia reticulata (assembly GCF_904066995.2). Taxonomy (NCBI): domain Eukaryota; kingdom Metazoa; phylum Chordata; class Actinopteri; order Cyprinodontiformes; family Poeciliidae; genus Poecilia; species Poecilia reticulata. Next base: position 8,497,884 of record NC_088847.1, on the reverse strand, counting down.
GTTCATGTTTCTTTTGTTTTGTTGGAATATGTGGTTATGTGAATGTTTCCCCAATAGCTGATTTAGATGCGGGGCCAATTTAGATGTTGACCAAAGTGATGGAACAATTCAGTGAGATAAAGTAAGATGACAACAATACTCAATTCAGTCAGGTTTATATTTTATAGCACATTTCAGGAACCAGGCAGTTCAAAGTGTTTTACAGTCAACAATTGAGAAACCAGCAGCAGACGCTACGTTTAGACGAGTGCCATCATCAAGAACACCGATACACGTCGAATATGTTGGTCAATGTTTCACTTATCATGCTTTAAAAGCAACTCTAAGCAAGTGGGTTTTAAATCTTGATTTAAAGGAACTCAGTGTTTCGGTTGTTTATAGACACACAAAAGTAAGGCTAAGGCAAAAATACAAACATATTCCATAACTGTCATAACAAGAGAAACTTTAATTCTGTTTCAATCAAATGCCAACGAGAAGCCAGAACCGGAGATATGTTTTCTCTGTTCCTTTTGTTTGTTTTAGTACCTGTTATAATACGACCTGCTGAATTTTTAACACGCAGAAGTGATTTTATCTTCAACAACACACAAGACATTACGATAATCCAACTGAGAGGCAATAACTGCTTGAAATAACACTTTCAAGGTCTTTGGTGTTTTAATATTAACATATTTTATGAGAATGATGCCGTTTGAAGCATGAGATCTGGACGCTTATGTTGGATTTCCCATAACTAACTTGAACTTAAGACCATTTGAATTAACACCAAAAGCCTTTCAGTACTCCTGATGCAGACAGTCTACAAAGCACATCTTAATAGAAATGAGATTGCTTTTCTGAATATGCATAGAAACATTTTGGAGAATTTTCTAAGAAAGCTTCTTCATTTGATTGTAACTTTCTCAAGGTTTTATCTCCGACTGAATTACAAGAATCAGGGAAAAAAACGAGTAAAACTCAAAATTCTTACAATGCCTTTCATTTTCACACCATAGGAAGGCATTAAGTGCTGAACATTCTCTTCCAAAGCACTATTAAGTTATAAAAACAAAAAAGTTAAAACACACAAATCTGGTCACATTTAAGACTAATAAAACATAGAGAAACAATCATAGAACCATTTTAAGGTCACAAATAGAGGTTTAATGAAGATTATCTTTTTTTTACTTCACTTAAATGGTAATGGGTTTTTTTCAGGTTGAAAACTATTTAAATAACTTTCATCAATGTGATTCAAAACTTAGAACCAAGTAGTGACAAAAACAGAACCACAGTCGTTACATCCCTATGGGCAATGGAGGTATGTTGTTTTATTACAGCAGTCAGAAGCTCTTTTATTGGAGCATATAACAGATTTTTTTTTTTTTTATCAAACTATTTATTTGAAAGCAGGATTTCTTTTCTCGTTTTTTACCCTCCCCCTCCAGAAAGTTCACTCACAGCTGTTGTGCTGGGAGACAATTATGCTGAGAGTTGTCCAGAGCAAAAGTAGCGAGGGAGAGAGAATCCTTCAGATTGTGAGTCACCGTGTTTGACAGCGGCGTCGTTAGAAAAGCAGCGCAGAAAGAGGCCATAAAATGCACTGCTGTGAAACTATTAAGGCCGCGGAAATATGATGGCGAGACTCATGAGGAGATGAGGGGCCATTTGGAGGCAGCAATAATGGGGTGAAACAAAGGAAGAAAGGAAAAGACACAGGCTAATACGTGCTTCATTTCAATTCTTTTCGGCAAACATTTCAATGTGGTTTGACTGCTTAAAGGGGCAGTGTCGTGATTTTGACTTTTTTTTTAGCTTTATGTTATTCCCTCATCTAAAACATGTCTCGAGTGTTGCTTTGATTCTTTCATGTATGTTTGAGGAAACTTAATCTCCATGGCAACCATTCAGCTGTGCAAATTGCCTGTGTGGACATAGCCCCGCCTTCTGAGCCGAAGCTCCGCCTCAGAGCGCAACGCTCTCTTTTGGCTCCCCTCACTCAGCTCCTTCAGACTAGCCAGCAGCTATTGGCAAACACCTGGTGGAACTGCACATCTGCTGAGCTCATTAAACAATCTACCTCTTAGTGAAACGCTGGTAAAAACTTTGTTAAAGGGTTAATAAAGGAGCCATGTTGTGACGACTTCCTGAAGGTGGAGTTTCAGTAAGAGTAGGAGTTTCTTAAAGAGACAGAAGCTCAATTTCAAGGTATTAAATCAGGAAGTAATATTTATTTTAAGTCATATTTGAATAATCAGCACTGAAGGTAACATCGTTACTTGATTGTGTGCTGTAAAATGTCACTCTGTGTCTGGAAAACCCAAATACTGGCCCTTTACACACCATACCTGTAACACGGCTCATGCCTCTTCTCTGCTCCCTGTTCTCGATTTCCTGTCCCCACGCACCACGGATATTACTCTGATCTCCCCTGCTAGCTTCCATTTGTTGGTTTTTCAGGTCCTTGTAAAACCATTTTGTGGGAAAAATTATGCCACTTCCCTCTCATTTGTAACAACATTCCCTGTGACTGCGTCCCCTCTGGGCAACACCAGATGCCGGAGCACGAATCCAAATGATTTGCAAGTAGATTACTTGTCATGCAACTCGACTTTGGAGCCATGGTGAGGGATAAAGGTCCTGCTGGAATAACTCTTACTGTTTGTGTAGGTTTGGATTTTTTTTCCTGCTTAATTTTCTTTCAGGTTCCATCTCTGATAATCTGGGTGGGGCTTTTACGACTTATACGACTTTTTTTTTTTTTCCCCCCATACTTGGACTTTACTGGTTTAATTCTGTCAAGATTATGAATGAACTTGTCAGATCATCTCTATCGCTGTCCTCAGGTGGTGTCACATTCTGCAGACAAAAAAAAAAGATTGCATAAAAAAGAAATGCCTCAATGTGTGACCTGCAGCCTGTAAAGCTCTTTATAATCAACTAGAATCAGTGTTTTTAAAACTGGATGACGGAAAGTCTGTTATGTCATCAGGTTGGGATTTTCATGTAAGTCCAGGAAAAGGTAAAAGTTATTGAACTTCCTGCTAAAAAACGCAAAAAGACTTGAATTATTTTTGTATTGTTGTAACATTATCTCAATCTCTCAAATGTACAATTCCCACCCTTCAGTTTAAATGCATTCATTCAATAGAAAGAAAAAATAATCCAACATGCACTGAAAAAAGGAAAGTGGAGTTCCAACTTTAAAAACAAAAAGAGTTCATTGGTTATGTAGTCGATTAACTTTATTTAAGTTTGTTCAATATGACAACTTAATAAACCTGACATATTTACCTGGATAAACATAACTTGATTACTTGTAACAAATTAATTTCATTTTATTTTTAAGTTGGATCAGCTGCTGCACTTCCTGGCCGTCATTTCCTATAAAGTAAATGTAACCAAAGCATTTTTAATTCAAAGGTCACAATTAAAACGATCAGTGTCTAACAATATAATATTAGCTACACTAAAAACATTTTTCTTTGAACCAAATTTTTTTTAAATACTCTCATTTGTTACAGCTAATTTGCACAAGCTGTAATTCTTAATTCTGATTTTAGAACTATTCAAATCAAAGAAACATTGTTTTATTATTCATTTTTTTAAGCAGTAAAATATTCATTTTGTTGCATTAAATGAAATAACAGCATTCCTTCAGTGACTTTGAAAGTGATGAAGCTAAAGCTGAGGAGTTTTGGGCAAAACATATTTAATGATGGTTTTTTTTTACATCTTAAATGAAAAACATATATTTTGCTAAGTTTTGGCTTAATTACTGCTCTGAATATTTTTTTCAGAAAATGGTCTTTTCTTGAATATTTCAGTCGATGATTAATTGATTAGTAACTTAGTTGACGATTATTGCAACAAGCGATTCCTGGCGATTAATAATTAATCATTTCAGCCCTAGTCACTAGATATGAGGCTCGTAGCGACGCATAAGAATTTGCAGATGTAGTTTTACTGAAAGGCTGGTTCACAAAATATCAACCCAGGAAGGTGCTGAGTCATCACATATTTCAGATTTATTTATTTTTATTTTTATTGTTATGGAAACTTTTAAAATCAAATCGCCTCACCTATCTTTTTGTCCCCTCCAGTTTCTGCCATGTTGCTCCACTTTGTGTTGGTCCATCAGATAAGATCCTTGTGGTTTTCACTTGGAAAAAAAAAAAAGAAAGACAAGGTGGTGTGAGTTTCTTTTGAACGGCAGACTAACACCAAACAATGAATGCACCCACAGAGATTTGCCATTTCAAAGCCGGCCATGGAGCAACAGCTGCTCGGAGGATCTGCGGTTGATGAATGTGTTGCCTGGAGGGTCGAGTTGCTGCGACCGAAACCCGAATGCAGCCGGGAAATGGATTCTCAAAGGAGATCGGTTAGCTTCTTAAAATGATTAGATTACTGCCGTGGTGGTTGTTTTTCTTTTTCTACAACAGGGTCAAAAGATGCTGTGTTAGGAAAAAGTCATGTATGTCACTTTTTTCTTTCGCTAGCTAAGAAACAGTAAAAACAAATTATTCCCAATTACTGTCTCAGTTCAGCACAATGAGATCCTGAAAGTCATAAATGAGACAAAGTGATATTTCAAGACCGTGAGAGAGCTCTGATGGAGTCCAGGGATACAAAAACAAAAATCCTCCTCCCTCCCATTACTTCCTGTTGTCTTCTTTGTCGTTTTTGCCAGTAGTAACATCCGGTTATAGATCAGGTGACTTGTGTTTCCATTGGAGTTTTGCAAAATACACCTATTTCGATACGACCGAAAAACCTCACGCTTTTATCTGTTTTATTTACCTTTCTGCAAGAATTTGATTTTAAATTTTAAAACTATTACATCAAAAGAAGTAATTTCTAGTTGGGTGAGAATAAGTGGTGGAAACCCAAGGGTATTCCAAGATCATAACACTTCCTCTTTTTTTTTTTTTTTTTTTTAAGTGTGATGTGTACCATTGTTGTCCTCTGAGCAGCTTCACACTTTTCTTCTGTGTCTATTTTTGTCTCAAGAGTCACTTTGTGTCTTTCTTTGATTCTTACCTTCCTAATTACTGGCCTCTTCTGTGGTTCTGTTGCCCATTATTTATGAGGATGTCTGCTTTCCCCACTCTGCCCCTCTTACACACACACACACACGCACACACACGCAGTCACATCTGTCTCTAACCCTTGTTTGCTCCCTCCATCTGCCTTCGCCTGTGGCTTTCCTTACGGCGCAGAAACACACAGTTATTTATAACTATATGTATAAACTTTAATGTGTCTTTGTGTCTGAGACTGGCTAAATTTGCATCCAGCATCTATATCAATATCAATATTAATTTTTGTTTGTTTTTCTGTAAATATTCATCACCACGTACATTCTATTTTGTGAAACGTATTGGGTCACTAGGAACTTTAGAAGCCTTCTAGTTTTAGATGGTGTAGATTTACACAACTTTGTAAAAATGCGTTTATAAAATTTTTCTTCATATAAAGTATTTCATTTTTTAAACATTAATTGAGAAAGGATATATGAAACAAACCCACAACTCAGTTTTTTAGAACATTTTAATATTGCATCACCTCCAGTTTTGAAAAACAAAAAATTTAAACGCATAAATCCAATGTATTTGCAATGTAATGGTCATTTTACCTACAACTACCGTTGCGTGGAGTCAGCCATCTTTGTTTCCACCCATTTTGCTTCAGTTTTATTTTGTTGCTGTCGCTTACAGGGGTTGAGATTACACGTGCCGACTGATGCTGTGGTATCTTCGCAGCCCTACTGTTTTTTAAAATCCATATTTACCAGTGAAATGCAGGAAGCCGGGAACATGATAAAAAACCCAACCTTGATTCATGGTCATCACGATGCTAATTACACGCTCTGGACTCCTGTTGCTAATTAGGCCACTGGTTTCACTGGATTTTATTTTAAAGGGCTTCTAAAGTAATGAGGACAGATTGAAAATGCAGAACACACTTTTAGCTTTTTACTTGTTAAAAATATTTTTAAAACAACTTTCCAATTCTGATTTTGTGCTGATTTCTCCCACGAAATCCCAAAACGATGAATTAAACATAGTTTTCACCTGACAGGCGGCTAATAAATTGGAGGATCGCTGTTTAAATATTGATAGACTTAAGCAAAAACACCCAGCGGTTAGTGTTATGCGTAATTATTCATAATTTCATCCATTTAAATATGAAATCCATCTATTTATTAAGTTCAGTCAATCAAGTTTATTTGAATCGTACATTTCAACAACACTGCAGTTCAAAGTCATAAAAAAAGAAAAAAATAGAATAAGAAGTCCATAAAAACATGCAGTCAACAACTGAGAATTGCAAACCAGTGGCAAACGTTACATTTCCATCATCGAGAGCAAAAGTTACACAGTCTGTCATTTGTGTTATAGAGACAGTAACAATCTCTGTTCAGATTCATTCTTTAGATTTTTGCAACTAAATTTAGGCAATAAGGGAGGCCAAGTGAATATTTTTACTCATGGTGGGTTTTATCTGTCATTTCCTGAAGCTGCAACTTGCGCTTTCATCACACATTGTGTAATTATCTTTGGGTTCAGGGCTCTCCCATAACTCATTTACAGCTGACGACTATCACTTGGCGAATCCCATACTGAGTCATCACTCAGTACCCACAAGATGCGGCTCTCCAGCTAATAAAGGTAATTGTCTCAGCGCCTTCCCCCCCCCACCCCCCCTCTCTCTCTCCATATTCCAAAAACGATCATGTCCGCCTATGAATTGCCCCGCATCTCGTCCAGATAATCACCGTGGAGATGAGACGGCTACTTCGCCGCGCGCGCAGGAGCCCGGGATCGTGACTCATATTTTTTTTTGGCTCGTGCGAGTCTGACTTTGATTGATGATTGCTTCTTTTCCTCATTACTCCAGTCTGTCTGCGGTCGGTCCGAGGGTTTTGATCCGAGAATTCACAGCAGACACGTAGGCGCGGCGCACGCCGGCGATTTTCTGCTCGGGCGTCGTCAGGCGGGGCCGCGCCGAGTTTCCCCCCCCTGCGTTATTCTCGACAAGAGGGACGCGTCTTAGACTTGTGGAGGAACACAGCTGCAAACATTTCAGAGTAATGCGATCATTTCTCATTGCGGCAAAGATTTTAATGGCTTGAAATGATAGTTATTTACTCTAATTATTTCTGCAAATATACCTAGTAACAGTGTGTGGAATTGGTTATGGATTTGTTCACTGCCAAACCAGACGCTGCGTGTTCTCTGTCGGATATTAAATGGGCGATATTTTACATCCTCCAGCCACATAGAGCCATTTTATAGCACAATTAAGTAATTGTGTTACCTTAAGCTATTAAAATACAATAAATTTCAAATATTACTTGAAAGACATTTGACTTTGTAATTTTACGCCTTGTAATTGGGCCTCTGTCTCCTTAAGAAGCTCTTCTCTTTCTGAAACTCCACCTTCAGGAAGTCATCAAAGCATCACTCGTCTGTTTACCCTTTAACAACATTTTACCAGCGTAAAATGAGCTATACGGCATTTATTATTTATGATGATTCTTCCTATAATCACTGTAAAAAATATTTTCAATTATTTCAAGAACTCTGTCTTCATCCATTTAATCTGCAGTGTGTAAATTTTAACTTAAAACAAATTGTCACAGTGTCGTGACATGGTGTGGGACAATCAGTGAAAATAATCAAGCTCCTCTGCCATCTCCCAGCGTCCAGTGTTTTTAGATATCTATTATTATTTGGATTATTCCTCCACCTGAATTGTCTTACAAACCTGTTCTGCTACTCTAAGCCAATGGAAACAGGTGTTTTAAACTTGCCGTTGATTCTGATGTTTTATTTCTTTTTTTGCTCATTTGGAACAAAATATGGACTCACCATGCTCACCGTCAAACTACATCCAAAATGTGGCAGAGGAAGGTCAAACACCAAACACGTTACTCTCCTTGTCTGGGAATTGATTTCTAGTTTTCAAAAATACCATTTTTTGTGCTTTTACTTTTTAAACACATTGGTCAGAGTGATTCTTAAATTGCTCTCATTTCTTCCACTTAACTCCCCAAGAAAAGATGGCCCAGAATCGCACTGTGCTTCCATTTTATGGAACAGCATCCAGTGGGATTTCTCCTCTTTTTGGGGGGGAAAATAATGTGAAAAGGTTATTACCAAGCAGTACAATTACTCCCTGAATACTGCAGCACTTGACTGTGTGAGTAGAGGCCCCTTTGTATGGTGCATGACTGTTTTCCTTGGTTTGCTGTGTCCTCCTTTTTTTTTCAAATATGAAAAAAAGTCATGTTTATTTGTGTAGCTTATTTTCAACAACAAGGTAGTCCAAAGTGCTTTACATCATAAAAACATCACATAATCACCAAATGTGAAGCAAAATGTGAATTACATTTTGTCAAAGGCCGACGTCAAAATCGGTAAACATGAAATATGTTGGTCATCTATGAACAGGTGGGATTTTTCTGAACATTTGCTCCAGATTTGTGGTGCATAGAAACTTGTTTGGTTCTGTGGATGCAGAGCAGGCTGGAGCCAGACATTAGCCATTTAATCCTGGAAATTTGTTCTTCAGGTGATAGAAGGCTGATTTTGTAACTGTCTTTATATGTCTTTGAAGGTTCAGGTCTGAATCCACATTTACCACATCCACATCCACATCCATATTTTTCATTGAAACATTTTGGAAGAACTCAAAATAATGTTGTCCTGATATTTTCTGACATCATGACCTCCCAGTAACCAGAATCTTACTGGTTGTATGCAGAATTGGAAACACCTGCATTTCATCAGAAAGTAGGTCAAACCAAACACCAAAATCTAAACAGAACAAAAACACAGGAATAAAGTTATTAATGTAATTTAGAAACTGATCAACACAACTAAATGATTGGTTAACTAAATCATTAACACAGGCCAACTAAAAGGTATCTTTGAAGAGAATGTACAGAAAAAGAAACCCTTCCATTTGGTTGTACCCGGTGATGTAATCGGTGACATCACACACCAATTTAAACAGGACTGGCGGGCCGGCCCCTCCCATACATCTGTTTGATCTGATGGGACAAACAATGGTGAGCAAAAAAAAACACAAACAGAAGGAATTTATCAGAAATGTATATTGTAACAGAAGAAACATTCATATTTATCTAATGGTCTAGTAGCATTAGCTTTAACAAACATGCATGGATGAAAACTGCGACATAAAGCTACCACAAACAAACCTAGGATGGTAAGTGATGTTATGGCCACAATGTTTTAACTGTTAACTATTATGTCCAACTACAGAAAGTTGGAATAAATAAGAAACAACCACTTTATCAGACATACATATTACAGAAGGCCAAGGGCCATTTTAGCACATCTTCATATTTCCTGTCTACTTTAATGCTGGAGACGACATTAATTTATACTTTAATATTTTCGAATCTTCTGTTCTCTTTTTCTCTGTTCATATTCCGAGTTGGAATACAGGAAAAATCAGATTTCAAACTTTCCTGGGTTTTTTTCCATACGAGCCCTGAATCCAAAGCACAAACAGAGAAGCATGAAACCAATAACAACCATGCATCCACATACTCAAAGTGAATTTTAAATCACCAAAAGTCCAAACAGATTTTTTTTTTTCTTCAAGCGTAGCTCTCTTCACTCCTATTGCCAGCAGTTGTTTTCCCCAATAGGTTTTCTTCGGACTTTAAACAACCTCTGGCTTGTGAAAAGGGGTGAAAACTGGAAAACGTGTATGTTCGCAGGAGTGAAAGAGAAATGGGAAGATTGTGGAAAAGAGGAAAGGTTTAATTGGGAAGAAAGAGTGAGGGAAGGGTAAATGAAATCCCTCGTCTTTTTTCCATCATTTGGTGGAACGGTGACTGATGGATGGCTGTGTGGATTAATTGAAAAGGGAAAGAGATCTGGCTGAGTGAGGAAGTTCACACACTGATGGCGCACCAGTCGACGTGACCCCGGGGCAAGGTCGCAACTCAAGTAGAGCAAACAAATACGGTGCAGCGAAGCTGACCCTGAGATACTTGGTGAGACATTTTTGTCGTTTCGGCCAACATTAAGGCAAAAAAGATGGGCAAAATGTTTTTTTGAATGAGTCATACATCAGGTCTGTGACGAAATTTGCAGAAAACCACAGAAAAATTGATGTTAAAGTTCAAAGGACTGATCTTAAAAGATTACAACTAAACAGTGATAAATTGCTTTGCAAAAAAATTCATAAATTTGTTGAATCCGTAGCTTTTCTGTAAAATCACCAACTATAATTTCCCCAAAATGCTGCACACATAGCCGCTCCCCAGTATAAGCGGTTTGTTGCTCTAACGTCTGAATAAGACGCCAACGTCTCCTCTGATGGTTGATGGGTAACGAGCGTGCAGATGTCAACATCTGTCGCTGCCGCGATTTTTGACGACTTACCACGTGAACAAGCTTATTCACATGTGATTTAATTTTCTTTCCTACGTAACGGAAACGTCCCAATTGTGAATTTTTTTTCCAACATTAGCAGAATATCGACAAGGATTTGCGCACGTTCGTAATGGAAACGCAGCCACTGTTGTATTCAGCTGCTCATGATGCTGCCTACAGGCTTTTGTCCATCTTTTACATTTTTTCATCCAACGTTTAGGTTTTGGAAATGGAATAAATTCTATTCCACCCTCTCAATGCTCTGGGTAAAGCGTGTCTCAAATGAATGTTCCCCATTGTCAACGTTTTTTCCAATTATTTTTCCTCCAATTTTTACGAGTGCAGCGCATTCCTAAAGCTAAACCCCAACACTTTGTCATAGGCTCAGTTCCTCCAGGTAAGGGGCGTTTACTTCGTGACAAATTTCAACCGCCGATCAGTCAATTCCCTACAGACACACTGAACTGATTGACGGGCGGCATCATGTCAGTCGATAGCTCTAATTTTTGGGGGAACTGTGGCAGCATATCATTTAGTGTCACCTCATTTACCCCGACAGAGGTTTATACGCCCGTGCTGGACCCTCCCTATGTGTTGTTCCTGATGCTTTTCTGTTTGTGCTCTTGCCTTTTGAGAGCAGCTAACGGCAAAGGTTTGATATGCACCGAGAGAGAGACGGCGCCACAGAGCAATTATTCTGAAGGGCTGCGAGGTGAGACTGAATGAATGGCAGTGCAAAAGAATCGGAGAGAGATGAGTTGATGAAAATAAAGAAACGGAGCAAAAGGGATGAGATGGATGGGGGGGTCATGGAAAACTGGTAAAGGAGCAAAAACAAGAGAATGAGAAAATGGACTTGAAGGCGACTTAAACCAGAGGTGACAGAAAAATCAATTTGAGGAGCAGAACTGATCCAAACCATTTCAGACCAACTCTTGGGAGAAGTGTGATCTGCCTGGAACTCGTGTCTTAACTCCAGCTTTTCTCCCTTTTTTAAATCTTCACCTTCGCCGCCCCTCCGTCTGTTGTCACCTTCTGTGTCTTCAGCGTTATTTCCCCGCTTCCCTCTCTGTCCTTTTTGTTCTCCTTTCTCCTTTTTCCCTCACCGCCCCCCAAGCTTAGTTCCCCTGATAAGGATGTGAATCAGACCATGAAGAAGTCTGAGACTGCGACGCGAAAGGAGCCAGGATCAAAACTTCAGGGGATGCTTCTCCTTTTTCATTTTTTTCCAAAGTAAAACTGCCAAGATTAGATCAGAAAGTCGGCTTGAGGAAACCCCCACAAAAATATGGGAGAGAAATGAAATATTCATTGTGGTTATTATTCTTGTTTAACAAGATTGAGTACCGCTCCTTTCTGGGATTCAATTATTTATCGAATAGCTACAAGAAATCCCCGCTCCGATTCCCTCGTCCACATCAGCAAGACGTAACGCAGCGCACACTACGAGCATCGATACTGGCATTTTGCCAGAGCTGCTGGCCTTTGTGACAGATGTTTTTGTGCTGCGTCTGTGCGGCGATGTATTAAATTTGCAAAATGTCAGACAGAGAGGGCTCTGCCAAACAGCTTTGACCCTGCTGACCTTTGCTTCATCCTGAGCCTGCCACTTAGCAGTCCGACAACCTTCAAAGTGTTTGTCAGTTTGGTCAGTTTTGTCCAGCAAGACTCTGCAGTACTTTTCAATTTATTTGAGGTGTTAAGTATTTACATTGCTTTAGTTAATATAATTTCAGTGAATAAATGTGTAGCAAACAAGCCTCAAAAAACACAGCGTACGCTAAGTCCATACTTTCAAAAAACATTACATTTGCAACCTAATGCTTAAATATTGACTATAGTCTAAAAATAACTCTAGTTTTATGATAAAGCAAATGAACAGTTTTTATCGCTCGGTATTGAAAACGTACTCATTTACAAAACAAAAAGCAGTTAATACAACGAAATAAGTTGCATTAACTGCTCTACAACTTGTCTGTCTTTTCCTGTCCTTAAGCTGCCGTTCGCTAATACGTAAACAGGAAGTTGTCCTTTTAAAATAAAAGCATAAAACCTAAAATTGGAAGTTAGTCATAGGCAAAACAGATAAAAACAAAGTAAAAGGCAATAAGCAACAAAAAAGCAATACAAACAATTAAAGGAGTTAATTTGGGGTCATTTACAAATTGTATTGTAAGAATTGCACTGAATGAGTACGTTTCTAATGCAAAATGATTTGGATCATAATCCAAATTTTAAAAAAAAATCTTGATTGGGTCATTTCTCCTTAGTGAGTGGGAGCAAAAAAAATACAAAGTTATAGTAGCTTTAACTTAGCATGCAGTGTAGCGTTAGCCATTCCTAGGATGTTCTTTTTAAAAATTTTGATGTAGTTAATGGCAGTGTTATCGCCACCTACGGGTTGTTCATTGACACTGCAACATTTTTCACTGGGATATCAGAATCACAAGGAGCAATCAAATGCTGTTGGAAAAACTGCATTTTCTTTTTTTTCGATTTTCAGCCTCTACCCTTTTAATCAATCTGTATATAACTAAATTATTGCTATACATTAATGTACAAAAACACCTTTAATCTCACCCTGTCTTCTCTCCACATGCTTCTGTTGAGGTAGAAACTTTGTAGTTTACAGTGGGGACCCTTTAAGAGATGACTCGCATCTTCCTTATCCAAAACGAAAGTGAAAAGTTTTCCCAACTTGACACTTCTCTCGTCTCTATACTGTTTTTCTTTCACCTTGATTGTACGTCGTGTTTACCGTTGAATTGGTGGCTGAAATAACAGTCATTGTGGGCCTTTCGTTATTACTAACCCCAGCCTGGAGGGGAGAAGTAAAAAGTGGCTCTAAGGTGGAAATTGTTGGTACCCAACAACATAGTGCGGAAAGACCGACGGCTCATCCGTCTGGATGATTGAGCCCATTTGATGAAATTTGTTTCCTGTCTTCACCTTTTTGTTTTTTGCTATGTTTGTTCTTTTTCAAACAACTGCTTAACCAGAGACTTTATAACAAATATCTGAACATAATACAATTTACACACGTTTGTTTTCCCATTATAAAATGTGTGCAAAATACTACAAATGTATTCACATAAATGTTTTGAGTCTTTACCATTTTTTGTTTTTATGTAAATTTTCAACACACCCGCTCTTTTTTTTTTTTTTTTTTTTGCTTTCCAGGCAACACGTTTATTTTTCCATTATTTCATCTGTTTTTTCTGTGCCCTTCATCTATTTTCATTTTCGCCTAATTTGCCTTCAGTTTGCTTGGCAGAATGTTTTTGTTCGGTCAGAATAACACTCCTTTTATGACAAATTTTCTTTTCAACTCCGTTTTATTTTTTTGTGATGCGAGATCTGTTTAAACCAGTTGGTTTCTTTCATCTGTGTTATTTTCAACTAAAGCTGAGCCCACAATCTCTTGTTTCTATTGTCTGATCAGTCTTTAAAAAAAAACAAAAAAAAAACAGCTGCTCAACTTCTTTTTTTGGAAGTTGATAAAGTTGTGCTTTGTAAAGAAATAATTTTACACACTCTTAAGTAGCTGTGTGTGTTTGTCCAAGTGTATCAATATAATTTTTCTTTTTTTTTTGTTTTGTAGTAATTGGATGCAGCTGCAAATAATCATAAATTAAATCTGCTGCTGGAGACGCTGTTCCAGGTGGCCATCATTTTCTTTAATTGGAACCCTTCAAACACTTCCTTATGTTTCCACTACACAAGACGCATTTCTTACACATTTATCCAAACTGTTTCTTAAAGGGGCAGTATTACGTGGTTTCCAGCCATGTAACATCATTTTTTATAGCACAATCAAGTTTCAGCTGATATAAAAATGCTGCATAAATCAAATGTGACTGAAAAGAAGTTTGACTTCGTGAATTAGCACCTTGAAATTGGGCTTCTGTCTCTTTAAGAAACTCCCGCTCTGTGACTCCGCCCTCAGGAAGTCATCACAACAATGCTCCTCTGTTAACCCTTTAATATTCTCATTTAGTACAGAAGTTTGATTCCTTCCAGGCCTTCATACCTTCTCTAAACTGGAATAATTTTTTAAAAATGGTTTCCCTCAATACACTGCTATGTTTGTGAATTGGAACCAAAACGCAGCACAAATCCAAGCTTGTATCTATATAATTTTTTACACTGATTTACTTTAATTCATATACCTCACAAATTTACATGCAACATTTTTTTAATTCAACTAATTTGACATTTTCTTCCTGATAAATTATATGCAGGCGAGTATTTCTTAAGAGATAACAGAACAATGCAAAAAAAATATATATATTTTTGAAAAAATGTATATATTTATATCGTTCCCAGTAACTAATAACTAATAAAAACCTGAATCTTTAACTACAGTACAGCAATTATTTATGTTTCTACTGGTATTTTGACAATTTGGCTCCATTTGCCATCACACCAGTTTATCTCTCGACACAGATTCTCTCAGTCGAGTCAGGGGTCTAAACAAAACATTAATATTATTTCAGTCGGTCACAAGGCATGTTTGTTTCACCTCCGTGTCCATAATTGTTGCACTTAAAGTCAAATCATGAGAAGATGCTGAAATAATCACTGAAATGTTAAAACCTGAAATCCATAAGCCAATTTCAATATTGTGTTGTCTCTTCAGTCATATGATGTAATTACTGTTTAGCAGCTAAAGGTTAATATACTTGCATTAGAACGGGTTAAAATGACAAAAAATATATTTTTTAAATGAGTTTATTTTCACATGAGACTGAAAAAGTACAAAACTTTGAAGCTACAGATGTGTAGGAATCCTGTTAAACTTTTCAAACGCGATTATTGTTCACTGTTTGACCGCCTGCTTAAAGAATTCATGCTGTAAAGTCTGTGGAAAAGCTTCAAACAAAACACTTTCTTTCTTTTGAAAAATGGAAAAATAAAAATAAAAAAAATCCTTTGAAGAAGGGCAAAGGGCAGCATTGACCCGTTCTATAAAGCAAAACCGAGCGCCAACTGATTTACAGACTGACGACATACATGTGCAAGAACCGCTTCCCGGCTCAGGAGGATCTGCAGTGGTTGGCAAAAGTATTTAAATTCTTTGAACTTTTATTTTTGAACATTTTGTCATGTCCACGCACAAACGTTTTCATATTTCATGGGAAAACGCAAAGTGATTGGAAAACTATTCAACGCTTTCTACATTTTCTCACTTTTCAGACTCAAAGTTGAACATTTGATGTTGATGCAAGTTGACCTGTCACAATAAATCAATTAATCGCATAGTAAATTAAAACAAACTAATGTATTTTCTTTTTCTCTCTCTTTCTACCGAAAACTGGATGACAAAAGTCTTCAGTTCTGGTTCTTTGGTCTCAACTAGCAACTTTTTAAAGGACAATTTTGTTTAGAGAAACTAAATAATTCTTTTTATTTGTTGTTTCTGTTGTTTTATTTATTTATTTTTATACATTTAAAATGTCTTTCAGCTCCAGGGTTAAAAGTTTATTAGAATTTAAAGTTTATTGATCTTTGAAAACGTGTTCTCACATTATTATATTAAACACATTACCATTAAATTACTTGAAAATGGTCTGAAAACAGCGATATTATTGCTTACCGCAATAACCTCTGGGACAATTTATCATCTAGCAAAATGTTATTGTGACAGCAAGTCAGTACTTTGTTAGTGAGCTGTAAACTCAAAATACTTCAGCAATACAATGCTAAAAATTGAAAAGTAAAGAAAAACACTGAGTTATAATGCAAAACCTGCATGCTGATTTTTATTTTTTCTACTGTTGGAGACATTTCTACGAGAAATAGCTGAATATAATAACAGATACGGTTTACAGTTTCCATCGCGGGATAGGAGGATCTTTGTTTAAGCCAGATTACTGAGCAACAACCGGTGGTTAGTGAGACACAACGGGGAAAAAGACAGAACGCTGGTGTGAAAAGTCCAAACGGAACACAACAGTCCGACTGGGGCAGACGTGATAACTGTATCCCACCGCCATCGCATCCCAAGTGCTTCTGTCGTGAGAGAGATTTGGCAAGGTTTCCGAGAAGGAAAGCAGGACTTCACAGAACACAAATGGAGCTCTGCTCTAACAAAATTCAGCTTTTTTTAATCATTGTTATTTGTTAAATGACTCTCTTTCAGTTCTGGCAGACTTTGGTTTCTAACTGTTGAAGGATGAGTGTCAACTGATCAGATGGACAGACGGCCCATCTCAAAATTTAGCAGAATAACAAGAATGTTGATTTTTCTGAGAGAAAACCGACAACTGAACAATGGGTTATAGTTCGTAATGTTTTAAAGAGGCAGTATTATGTAAAGTAGATTTTTAAAGTAGATGTTATAATATTATTCAATTGTTTAAAACATACTTGGTGGTGCTTTGATTCTTTCATGCATGTTTGGTTGCCATGGGGAACTCGAGGATTTCTCATTCAGCCGTGCAAAACACCTGGATGGACCTAGCCCCGCCTTTGAGTTCACAGCTCCTCCTCCGCGCTGCAGTTTCCAAGCCAAGACTTCACAGAGCAGCACTCCCCTCACTCAGCTCCTTCAGACTAGCCAGCAGCAATGAGCAAACACCTGGTAGATCTGCTGAGCTCATAGTATGAGCTGCTTCTCAGTGAAACGTTGGTAAAAACGTTATTAAAGAGTTTAGAGGAGTCACGTTGTGATGACTTCCTGATGGCGGAGTTTCAGAAGAGCAGGAGTTTCTTAAAGAGACAGAGACCCAATTTGAAGTCATATTGATATATACTATAACTGTTTCCTCCATTCATAACAACTCATTATTTGATTATGCCATTCAGTTCAGTTGACTTTAACAATTTTAAACGACTCAAAGCTAAATTATTTGACACTGGGATAGAACTCTATGGTACTGTAATTAAATCAAATACATAGATTTAAATTATCTTAAGCATTAGTTTTGTTGATTAAGGACAGTTGTTTGGATCATAACAAAATGTATGACTTGAAGCTGCTAAAATTCACCAGAATACAGTGTATGTATATTATTTTAAAAATATTGTAATTAAATCACACACCTGGAAGTAAATTGTCTTAAGTTCAGATTGTTGGGATACACCAAATTTCTGAATAGCTTCTATTTCCCTAAACATTCTCCTCAAAGCGAGAAAGCCAAAAGATTTGAACAAAATAAAACGAGCAAAGTGGGACCTCACTTTTATCTCGGTAAAATCGTCTGGTGACAGAAAGGGAGACTCTTCAGATAAAAATCGCTCTTTAAGTCCGAAATCTCCTGCCAGTTGCAACAAGGCCATCGTGTGTCAGCAGGATTATCTGATTCAGCAGCTGCTTCTGTCAAACTGACAGCTGGCGGTGAATATCAATACCACTGATCGTAGTTATGCAGCATCAGCAGCTGCGTAAGCAACACTTGGCTTCGTGTTTGAACAAAAATCAGTTTCAGCCTTGAATCTTCAAGTTCTCTAAAGAGAGAATCCGATGAAGGCTATAGTAAAACATGCGGTTCAAAATTATATCAACAAAAGGAGCTGCAAATATTGAATAAACTCAAAACTACATGAGATATGGGAATAAGTGTTGAATTGCTAATCCCGGAAGATGTTCACTCAGTTTCACTTTGTATAAAATGAAAAAATGAATATTATAATTTCATATTTAACACAAAAAGTAAGGATAGTTGTTGGTTAATCATTTCCTTGTTTTAAACTATGCTTCTTGTCAACAAATCTTTAAACATGGGGAGGTTTATTTCCTTAAACGGCAACACATTTGTGACGAAAATACTGTGAAAATACCAAATGTTAGAGAATCTTGGGTCTAGATTCTAGCGCAAATGTCTTAGTACACTTAAAAAAAGACAAAACAAACCTACAAGTACCTATCCATCAAGATACAGGAGCTTGTTTTAAATAAATAATCTTTAATATTGATTAAAACGTACTAACTCCACTGGCAGATTATTTCACTTAAGACTTTGTTCCCATGATATAAGTGAAATATTTTGACTCATCTGATGGCTACATTTTTTATTCAGGAGTAACTGAGAATTTTATTCCAGTTCTTTTTTTTTTTCTTGCTCAGCAGAAAGAAAGCAGCCGTTTCTCTTCTCACACATCTCTTCACTAACTAACACAACATGAAGAGCAATTATTGCTGGAAATCGATGACAAATTGCTTGACTTTCTCTCCCAACTTGGACTCGAAGCTACAATGGAAGTTTTAGAATGCGGCGTCAAGAATCGATACGTTCGCTGCTGGCCAGAAAACGCTGCTGCATTATTGAAATGGCAGCTATTGAGTGCAGCCATTTTATTGCGTGCATTAGCTGGATGTAGGGCTTTGAAGACATATGCTTAGCTAATGGACTTTTTACACTTCGCCGCAACACAACCACAAGCTTCATTGTGTTATGTTTGGATGTAATGTGTCAGAGCAACACAAGGTGGAGCATGTAATGTGATAAGGAGAAAAAAAATACAAAATGGTACATGAGCAACAATTTTGTTTTTTAATATATCAGAAAAATGTGTTGTGGTTCTGCAGTCAGAACATCAATAAACCAAATTATTCTGCAATTTGTCTCTTGGGGCAGTATTATGTTAAATTTACATCATATTTCTTCACCAAAAACATATTTGTAATGTTGCTTTGATCTTTTTCTTTTTTTTCTTTCATGTTTGGGAAACCCTGTAATTAACCGTGGCGACCATTCAGCTGCACAAAACGCCTGGGTGGACCTAGCCCCGCCTTCGACTCCCCTCTCAGCTCCTTCAGACTATCCAGCAGCAATTAGCAAACACCAGGTGGAACCACGCATCAGTGCAAATGTGGTAAAAACATTGTTAAAGGGTTAAAAGAGGAGCCATGTTGTGATGACTTCATGAAGACGGAGCTTAAGACAAAGCAGGAGCTTCTTAAAGGGACAGAGACCCAACTTCAAGGCGTTAAATTATGAAGAAAAATTTATTATGTGATCTAAAAGAAACAACCAAGTGCCATTTCATAACACTTGATTGTGCTATAAAATAGCACTATGTGGCTGGAAAGCACACGACACTGCCCCTTTAAGGCAAAACGTCTCAGCGGATCTCACCTGTGTGTTTTGGGGAACTCTTCATCCTGTCAGAACAGCTGCTGCCGAGCCGAAGTACATCGCTTTCAAGAAACTAAAAGTCCACACACACACACACACACACACACACGCGCGCGCGCGCGCGCACTCGCAGCGACAGCAGCAGCAGTGTTTATCTGAATGGAGAGAGCTGGGAGGGATTACTCAGGAGGAATCTAGGACAGTCGCTGCCGGTGACGGATTATGTTCGGCGGAATGACCAGGAGTCTCCCTTCATCCTCACTGTTCTTCACAACCTCCTTAAAACTTGTATTTTTTTTTTTTATTCTGCTTGTGGAGTGGTAGTTGCTGTTGAGAGAGCAAAATCCGGATGCACTTTTTCCTGTGCATCTGGGAAAATAATTGAGAGGGGAAAGAAAAAAACTGTGGTAGTAGATACCCCCGATGTCAAACAAGGCTGCTGTTTAATCCACTCAACACTAAGACGGTAAAAAACACGCATCCAATTTGGCGGAGCATAAAATAGGATGAGCCAGCATATTCATGGAAACTGAGTCCTCTCTTGACTTTAGAGTGTTATTAGATCTCACTAGACGCGTTTCTTTTTATCGGTGTACGGACACGACAGACACCAATCCCACTGTGTCAGTGTCTCGTCTTATGTCCCTGTCGGGGATGAATACAGTGTTGTTAAAATGTGGTCGTCTTTTCACAACATTTTATGAAATGTTCAGAGAAAAATTCTTTCCAAATAAAAACACAAAACTGCAAATAAAACGTTGCGGTATTGCACATAATTTTGAAATGTCTAGAATCTATCGGACATGACTCCAACGATTAGTTGTTGGTCAACCAGGTGTCACTACGCGGTGGTCTTGTAACTCAGAAATCCCGGTGCAACTTCATGATTTAAAACGATACAAATCTCATCGTGTTCACAGAGTGGAGTTCTTTGCCGTCCCAATGGGAACCGGGTTTCTAACTATCTGTGCTACCCATGAATCCGTCCTACCTTGTAGTAATATGCATGAACACATCAATGCTACGCCACACACTGCTTACTCAGCAGATTTCTTATCAACACATCCTACCTGTGGAGGTTTCGTTTCGTCGTTCCTTTTTCTTTATTGCTGTGCTAAGCACAACTCCTAAACTTCCACTCAGGTCTCGTCACTCAAAGAATGTTATCTGATGATAATATTTAACATTAACACAACCCGCTACAGTTTTCAGTTTGTAAACATGACGGAAGCAGTTTTAGACACGTAGCACTGACAGATGGACACGGCTACCTATCCGTGCTGGGATAGGACGAGGTACCACTGATGGTCAGAACGCTGGTTAAGAAAAAAGGACAACCGGAAAAGTCTGTTAATGCAGTCAATATAAGATTACACATGTATAATCTGTATATGACTGTATCTGGTGATATTAACATGAGCTTCCTTAGTGGTTGAGATCTGGACTGGCTGTTTGGTGGTTTTATGCTGTGTTGAGGCTGGAAACTGTTAGATGTGGCAACCCTGGACGGTTCGACGGATGAATCAGGTCGGTACTTTTAGACAACAATTTTGACCTAACTATTTTTCTGATGATCAGAAACGCCCCTAATTTTCATCTAAATTACTAGTTTTATTAAATAATTCTCCTAAGCAGTTTGTTCTTTGCCAAAACCAGACCTTTTGTTGAACTACATTTAGTGAGGATTACGTTCTTTCTCTTCTGCTGACCTTCCCAACACCCTTATCATATTTGCCAGTGGGTTAACAATCACTTTTACAAAGCTTTCTTCCTCCCCTCAACCCAAACACACACACCCCCCCCCCCCCCACACACACACTCCTCCCACCCTGTCAAACCACTGCCCTCAGGTGGAAAGGACCAGTGGCTGATGCAGGGACTCAGTTGGTCGGGGTACAAATGGCTGAACTGATGAGTCATGAAACTAATCACACTTTTTGACCTTAGGATCTGTTTGGACTCAGCTTGAACCAAAACAAGACTTCAAACCGCTCTTACATCTTCTTATTTTCTCCTCTTGGTACTGGATTGTCTTTTCCCGGTATGAAAGCATCCCGTCAAAGCATGGTGCCAAGCTAATGGGGATTACTTAAAAAAACAAACTTCACATTCTGGTAAGTTTTGTTTTTGTGTGTTTTTGGCTTTATGAGATGGAATAAAGATGACATTTTCCCCTTTAGACAAAAAAGTGGATTATTTTGTGGCATTGGAACTGGGAGTGTGTATCTCTGTTCAGGTGACAGCCTTTTAGTGGAAGGTGATTTAGCTCTCTGGGAAGAGTGGTTATTGACCACTGGATTTATGCCACCGGCCTCGTTTTCCAGTTTCTACGACTGCTTTAAGGGTCACTCCAAGTATAAATGATTTATGCGCTCCTCTCTTGTCAGAACTTTGAAAGCCTACAGTAAATTATGTAGCATTTATTTTCATTCCGTAAAAGAACGAGGTGGTGGTGAATTATTATTTTTTTTGTCCAACGCAGGCAATGAATCGGCATGTTGTCTTGTTTGGACCGCAGTTCCATTCCTCCGCATCGGCATTTCCACTTGTCTCTTCGTGCTGCTCCAGTCTGTAATCTCCAGTTTTAAACTCTACTAAAGACCATAATATTTCAAAATGAATGAATTCAAGCTAAAACAATTGTCAATTGTCAAAGAAGGTATAAAGTCCTCTGGGTTGGTGTCAATTCTACTTGAAGTCGCTGCAGAAACACAAAATCTTACCAAGTATTTTTGGTCCAGCTTCTTGTGCAAACAATATATTTTCTCCATGCTATAAGTGAAATAATCTACTTTTTCATCTATATTAAGAAGTTATTGTTTCTGAACAAGCTCCTATATCTTGCTGAAAAGTTACTTGTAAGTTAGCTTTTGTCTTATTTGAAGTGTAAAAAGAACTAGACCAAAAATACTTGGTAAGATTTAGTTTTTGCAGTGTAAAGGAAAAAAAAATAACATTTCCAAACTCAAACAGGTTGAGGTTACATGACCAGAACCCGTTTATAATAATTAGAAAAAAATCTAAAATAGTCAGAGGTTATGAAAAAAAAAAAGTCTCGGAAGATTAAAATTATTAAGTGAATAAGTGAATTTCCAAACAAGTTTGCATCAGCTGACGCCTCTTCTTCTATTATTATGCACTCGGTTAGCAAATATTACAGAACACACTCAGACGACGCTCCCTGCCTACCTGTGGTTCCTCCTGTGTACATTCTGGACCGGAGTTAATTATTTTTAAGTCGGTTATCATTAATGCCGGCGACACTCTGTACCTTAAGGGGGTTTTGCTCCTGTGATTTTTTGCCTCGGGCTTCTTTGTGTGCGTCTACATAATTAATATTTATGACTCAGTGGGTCTCCGTCTTGGGGCCTCCTGGAGCAGAGTGGTACAGCAAATATAAAGGACTGCAGATGGAAGTAATAATCTGTTTTGTCAAAAGTAGTCCATGCTAAGCTGCTGTCCATCAAGAATATTTTTTTTTTAAGTAAAGAGAACTGAACTGAATGAATCTTTAAAAATTAAGGTTGCTTTTCTTGGCGGTGCCTTTCCCCCCTCCCAAGAACACAAACTAGTTATTTAAGTGGACCTGTTTATTCAAAATTTACTTTTTCACATCATTATGCTTCCATTTGGGTTTCTAAAAACAGCCCAAATGGCAGAGAAAAAAAAAAAGAAACAGAAAACACACCCTGTTGGTTTTTTGGCAATAATGTTAATGTGTTTTGGTGTCTGGAAAACGAGTCATTTCAAAAACCTGCCAATTGCCAATATGGATCTTCTATCTATATTTCTATCAATGTTGAATGGGTATAAATATTCTAATCTTTCAGTTTCTAAAAAGACAAGTTAGAGTACGATCTCCTAAACAAATGCCAGTCAAGATGTCGTCTTTCTAATTTATTGTCCTGTTGATCCGTTTCCCATTGGTAGAACGCTTCCGGAGGCCACAGCGTGCCGGGCGTGCTGTTTTGAATGATGCAGCCCAAATATGAAAGCTAAGGTAACAAATTGCAGTAATTGTGTGCAGGAGAGAAGGCGTTGAGTCACCAGCATATTATACATGTGTAGGTGGTTTGCAGCGCCATTGTCATTCCACACGGAGTTATTTCAGGGAAAACGTCTTTACATATATTCATGAGGGCAGCTGAGGCAAAACACATACCTTAGCTGCACTGCCTTTAGATCTTTATTTATTCTTGTTTGCTTTGTTTGTTGCACAGCGCTGTTATATATCAGGAGTTGCAGCCAATTGGGTGCACAACAAAGCAAGATGGCAAACCTAGGCTTTCTTTCTGAGGCCTGTCCTAGCAAACCTCACAGCGCCATGAAGAAGAAACGGATGATGTTGGGCGGATGTGAATTAACTTTGTGAAACTTTGCTTCCTAATAATTATTCTGTGGAGAAACAAAAAAAAGATAAAAGAACTATGGAAAAACTCAGGTCACGTAAATATGAGAGGTGGACTATGTATGGTAGAGCGTTTTAGGAAAGGAAGCTAGAGAGAGAGAGCGGGAGGTTTTTACAAATGCTCTTGTTTATTATAGCTGCTTGCTATAGAAAGAATGATTTCCATAAACTATAGGAGACATTGATTTTTCATTGCTGGAGGCAAGGCAAAAAGTCCAGCATATATTCTGCTATTACTATTCTTTGCCACCCCACAACAAAACATCCTTAAATCAGAACATTTTCCTTGTACAAAGTGTCAGAAGAATACGCCACGTTGTATCTGTATCAATAGAGAAAAACGGCGAGATTCAAACACAGTTTTCAATCCCTCCCTAAAATATTTCTCTTTTTTTTATTTAAAGACTTTGAAACCATTTCTGAGATCCCCAATATCCATCTTGCATTTAGGGAAAAATTGCTTCATCCAGTCAAAGTTGAAAGGTGATTTAGAGCACCATGTCTAATGTGCGCTCTCTCAATTTGCAATGTGGTCGTCTGATTCCAAAGCATTGTTTTTCTCGCGTTATCCCAAATGTCTTCCCACATGTCAGTTATGATAACGATCCGGCTCCTTCTCCCAGATCGCTCCTGGAGTCGTTACGACATCAGAACAATCACAAGATGCACCAATGGAGGCTTTCCCCTGAGAAAGAAACACTACTGAGGCATAAGATGACAAAAAGCATTTTGTGTCCTTTGTAATAAAAGCCATGACCTGAAAATAACAGAATAACTAACAGGATAATTCCTGGATATGTTACCTTGAACCTAAAGAAGACATTTAATTTTGCATGGTAAAATAAAATGTAAAAACATTTTTTAATAAAATTGTTAAACTATGTCAAGAATTCCAGGGATAAAATCAAACCCGTCAATAATGATGGTTAAAACAGATGTAAGACCTGATTTACATGTTCTAACATTATTAAGTATAACTTGTTTGAGGCAAGCTTTATAGTACAGTTCACTTTATTATCATAAATATATTAATCATTTTTACATAATTTATCACAGGATCGATATGTAGGTTTCCCAGCAGTCAGTCCAGTCGTCTGGATGCAGGAACGTTTGGCACCAACTCTGCTACCTCACGTTAGCAACATGAACAGCCTCCTTAACGTCTGAGTGAAGAATCACATTAGGTATGTTGATTTTATTCATTTTATCATAGCAAAGGCCTGCTGAACCGCAGCTAAAAGCGATTTGAAAAGCGCCGATTCACCAAGGAGGTCTGAGGACGGGAGTTTGTAGACTTTGGTATTAGGTGGAAAACAAAAACGACAGAAAATATTTGTTTTTGAACGAGAGCCTAAGTGTTGCTGATCTGTTCTCACTTGCCAGTGAATAAAACATTGCATATGTGAGGGATTTACGAGGCCTTCCAGTTAATCCCTCCCAACTCCAGCCGCCTCAAAACTGTACAAGTCAGACAGAACAACAACAAACTCTGCTACGCTCAGAGACTCTGCAGACGGGAGGGGAAACTGTGTGGAATGGTTAATGGCTTCCTGGACACGATGCATGTGTCTTACCTTTTACTGCGCCCGTGGGATTGAATTCTTTGCCTTTGAACTCGCTATTTTTATTAATGGACATGATTCATCACCGCTGCCCTTTCCAAGACGGAGCAAATTTAGCCGGAGCAGGAAAGCTCCCGTCGAGCTCTTTCCAGGCGTCAACTCTTACGGGGAGTTGTACAGTTTTCTGTTTTCTGTTCAGCTTACTAAGTGAACGTGAAAAAGGAGAGGCATCCATCGTAGTTGCGCTGACAAACGACAACACCCGAACATTTTTCAGCAGGATTACCAAGGTCACCCGACAGAGCTGTGTTAACCTGAACAGCCTGTCTTCCTGCCTCTTCGACAGTTTGTTACAAAAAAGGCGCACTCCGTCAAAATTACGCTATGGGTGAAATGAGGGGGAGATGGAATTTATTTATTTTCTTTAATCTGAAAGGGCAGCTTTTATTTGCTCCCTTTTGTTTGCCTGATTTACTTGTTGAACAATTTGTCATCCGAAATGTCAACACAAAGACGTTCTTAACGAAACACGGTGCTTTCCCGTTGAGATAGAAAAGGCTGCTGCTGCTTTTTCTCATCAATTTGATGTAAACGTATCTGAAGATTGTTAACATGGAGACTCTTATTACTAGATGGATGAGTGAGTTGCCTGTATACCTTTTTTTTGTTTGTTTCATTCCAGACCTTTTACTCAGGGTTGGTTTTACATGTCAGAGTGGATCGTTCTCCCCTCTCCACCAGGCAGCTATATTCCCAATACTTCCTAATTTATAAAGCGATAGTTGGATTTCTGTCTACTTACCTACTAAGCAGTATCAACCAAATACCTGCGACATGTTATTTTCTCCCAGAATTTGAATTCCAGTAGACACGTTTTCCAGAAATCGGAACATTTGGAAAGAAAATGCAAAATTGCCCCAATTGGAATATTCTGATTGGATTTAGCTGAATGAAACCATATTTTGAATTGATAATCTGAACAGCGTGCGCCGACTTTATCCGACCCAGTCCGTTGTTGCTCTATGTTTAGAAGCATTTTCCGGTCTTTGGGAATTAAGCTCCATTCATTTCCCCCATTCATTGGAGACCAAAATTGCAACATGTGTAACATTTTCAAATGACGCAGTTTACTTTCACAATACAATGTGATCCAAACCCTTTGAAAAACGTGATCCCCTCCCCGTCTGTGGTGGCGATGCACCAAGAACTACTGCAGAAAGAGACGTGAAAACCTTTGAAGAAGACACCGACTTCATGAAATGTAGACAGCAGTGGAGTAGAATCTGATTTGAGCGGAGACAGGATTTCTCTTTTGTCTTTGGCAGAAGACCATCAGCCATTTATCCTGCGAGGAATTAACTCGCACATTTGTTTTGGTTGTATTTACCCAGAATGCCCTGTTCTACAGTCCACTACCTCCTTCTGGAGCGAACTCTGGTTCGCTTGCCATCCACATATGCATTCATACCGCACCAGAGTTCACTTAAACTGAAGTGAAACCTGGGTTTGTAGGCGGAGCAGAGTTCACATTTTTGGTCCACATCAGACTTTGATTGTGCTTTCACACTTCCCCAAATGAACCAAACTTTCTTGGCAACTGAACTAAAGTTCAATTAAGTCGGACCAAACAGGTCATCTGCTGATGTGTTACCCACTATAACGTGCACTTTTACTGTTCCATGGAGGGACTCTGAGTAAATATGTGGAAATTAGGAGTAAAAGCGGAAATATTTCATGTTGGATAAATGCACACTTATGTAGCACCCCACTGCTCTGTCCGCTATTAACTGGGACAAGAACTTAAACTCACTGATGGGGTGGCTATTTGGGTTCGTTTAGTTCTGGTAGATACCACACAGGTTTACCTATGTTGAGTAAATCCTTACTCATCCAATTACCATACACTCATTTAAAGTAACATAATTAACTCCAGACAACCAGTTAACCGAATAGTTTCTTTTAATAAGAACTTGGAAAAATAAACCGTTTTTATGAAAAAACTTTTTTTTGAACTGTTTTTTCAATATAACCAGAATTCAACTTTTGTCACTAACAGAACTCCATACATATACCAAAATTTACAGTTTTAAACACAATATCACACATGGGCCCATACTCTCTCACTCACACACACACTGTCCGGTACCAGTTAAAGTTTTCGTTACAGGCCTGATGAAGCTCGGGTGCGATGTCGTTACGACAATCCTCTTCTCCCCTTTAAACAATAAAACTGACTCAGACCTGCTTGCTCAGCCGACGTCCTCTCCGTCAAGGTTGCTTTGCGAGTCCAATTTCTGTTAGAACTCCACCACACAAGTTGCAGGACTCCTCCTAAATCATGGTAAAGCAGGGGTGTCAAACTCCAGTCCTCAAGGGCCGCTGTCCTGCAGTTTTTAGATGTGCCACAGGTACAAAACACTGGAATGAAATGGCTTAATTACCTCCTTCTTGTGTAGACAAGTTCTCCAGAGCCTTGCTAATGACTTAATTATTCTATTCAGGTGTGGTGCAGCAGAGGCAGATCTAAAAGTTGCAGGGCAGCGGCCCTCCAGGACTGGAGTTTGACACCTGTGTGCTAAAGCCAGCGTCGCCATGTTGACACGTTCCTCTAGCCACCTCGGATCAGCCGCAGTTCTCCTCCGCAGTTCTTCACTACAAAACACTTCTGCAGATACCCTAACCACCGGGTGCAGATTTACTTGTGCAGAACGTGCAAAAAAAAAAACAGTCCAGTTTTTGCTCCCACCTCAACCTCTGCACGCATTAGCAGCGGTCTCCATTAGCTTCCTCCTTGTCATCTCCCGCGTTCTCCCTTCGTCTTCCCATCATCCCATAGTTCCGTTTTTTTTTTTTTTTCACTTGTCCCTCGTTAACCTAAACTACTTCATAGATAGGAAATTCAATACAGTCTTTAAACTAATAAGTAGTACACAAATCACCTCCAGAAAAGCTTCGGCTTTCTGTTTTTCTCATTTTTTCTCACGCTACTCACAACAGTAACCGCTCCCCGCATGTATATAATCACTCGGATCAAAAATTTACAAAAACAATAATACAAGTTTCTCACTTATATTTTCTGTGTACCTACAACCAATCTTGTAAATATTTTGTAAATATTAAAGGGACTTAAGAGCATGGTTTTTAACCAGGGGCTACACTTAGTTTCGGTGGGCAGCCATGTCTTGGTAAGTTTGGAATTGTAGCCAACAACTACAACCAACCTCTGTTGTCCACAGCTTTATTCCTGATCTGCTTATGCTTCTTTACCTTCATGTTTCCCCTTAGTGACAGTGGTTAAGAAGTTGATAATTGCTCTCCAGTCCAAGGTTTATCTAATGTATAATGCATAAACAGCTGCTGGATTATTGCAACAGAAATTAAGTTTTCATGTTTTTCCCCTAGCAATGTCAGGCATGTGTTCCACAGAGTCAGATATGTTGTGTGGTGAATATAATGGAAAGAAACAGCACTTTAATTAAAAATCACGTCAGGCATCATCAGTAGTTCACTTGTGTGTCGATTACTGGTTGGGCTTATTCTATTTTTATGGCATGAGACACAATGACAGGCCCAGACAATATTGTAGTTGAAAACTCTAAAAAAATAAAAAAATAAAAAAAAACTTAATGAAGGTGACTCAGAAAGAACAAATACTGCTATGTTTTTATAGTGTGAAGCATGTAAAGAACAAGAAATTAAGGTTGAACTTTAACAAAAGGAATAAACAAGATGCTCAAAAAACACAGACAAGATCCAGATGGACAAAAATGGGTCAAAGTTCAAAAGGTTGATGTGTATTCTTGCTATTCTGATCCTTTATGAAAGGCGACATGCCTGTTAAAGAAACGTGGAAGTTTTGGGAACTAAGAAGGTCAACCTGTTATTGGTAATAGAAGGACAGTTTAATTTAGAGAGACTCGTAATTTAATTTAATTTAATTTAATTTAATTTATTGTTTTTGTTTGTTTTTTATTCTGGATATTTCAAATATCTTCTCGTTCCAATGTTTAATGTTTTTTTTCTTTATTTAAAATGTATTGATCTTTGGGAATGTGTTCTTGCATTAATATGCCATTAACATTATATGACTTGAAAATGGTCTCCAGACAACAATATTATCGTTTATCGCCATAACTTCTGGAACAATTTATCATCCAGCAAAATTTATCATGACAGGCCTCAGGCATTTGTTTTATCCAAAACTACCTCATTATTAGACTGCTTTTTTTACTTGTTTGTTGTTGTTGTTTTTTTTTTTTTTTTTTTACAAATTATGAGATTATGTGTAATCCTGTCAACCTCACATAAAATTAAAAGTGCCATCTCTTCGCTCTCCCTTCTGGGGCCCCTGACTAGAGCTCTGTTCATTAAGCCGTAAAGTGGACAGTTGATTTAAACCCTCTGTAAAATTATCCCGATTATTATTCATGACTTTCACTCCATTTAATCATTTTGTCTGGAGCTTAGCCAGCTTTAAACAAGCCCTGATCTCTGGAGAGTAGCAATGAAATGGAATGAATTAGCCACAAAAGATTGTTGATTTACCGCAGGTCAATCCAAGCGCCATTAAAGCAAAGTCTGGTTGTCCGCTGATGTGTTACCCACTATAATGTGCACTTTTACTGTTCCATGGAGGGACTCTGAGTAAATATGTGAAAATTAGGAGTAAAATCGGAAATATTTCATGTTTGATAAAAAGCATTCTGGAAAGATGACCTTAATATTTATTGGCCTCGGTTGTTTTGAACTAGAGAACCTAACCACAATGAGAAACAGTAAGGAAACACTTTTCATCAGACATGTTTGCACAAAAAAATCATTTTGGTTGACTTTTATCAATCGTATATATACAATACGATTTATCTTATCGCATCGATACGATACATGATGATATCGTGAAAATGCTCTAGTCATGAGAATTTTGATTAACCGTTGTTGCAATAAATTTCAATTTTAGTATTATTTTTACCACTATTTGTTCTATGAAAGCATCAGTAGATATGAGTGAATTCAAAATATTAATTAAATTGACTTGCTGTGGGCAGTTTAGTGATATTAGTCAAATTTTTTCACTAAAAGTGGCGTGCTGAAGAAGCCCGTTTCAAATGGGAATGTTTTTTAAGAACAATATTTGTGTTTATGCTTTTACAAATGCCATGTCAGGTAGTCACAGCCTTTCAGTTACGTAGAAACTGATTGTTTTTTTTATTGCAAATGTAATCGCTATCACAATATCACCACAAAATATCGCGATTACATTTTAAATTCATGTCGCCCCCATAGATTTTATGTAATCTTTACATTTTCTAAGAAATAGACATTTGTGTCTTCATTAGATTAAAACTAAATTCATCAAAATTAACAGAAATGCATCACTTTGTGTCAAATGCAAATATATTAGTTTAATATTTGTGATGAACTGCTACAAGACACCTAATTTATAAAACTTCACTTGTACTGTCTGGTGAATAGAATATGCTGATTTTAATTTCAGAAAAAAATGGTTGGAGACACTGTGGTTTATTTAATTTATTTTTTTTTTCTTTCTTCATTTAACTCGGGTCTTATGCATTGTGTTTATGGCACATATTTCCTTTTCTGGTCCTATTCTCAAATAAGCAGATGTGACACAAGAGATGTGACAAAGAAACAAACACAAAAGTAATGGATAAATTCAACTATTCAGACAGAAGGTGCAATCTTACCTCAGGAGGTTTTATGGTAACACTTTATTTGAAGGGGGCTGAATAAGACTGTCATGACACTGTCATAAACATGACATAACACCTGTCATGAACATGAATAAGCCTTCATGAATATTTATGACTGTTGTCATAAGGTGTCATTCGGTAAATTACGACACTTTTAATACAAAGTTGACATTATTCAAAATGTCTTTGTTATGACAACTTGACATTAACCAAGAAATCATTAATGATTTAAATTTGTTATAAAAGTATTACTGATTGCACTTTAAAAATTAGGTAACTTTGTTATTAAAGGTAAAGTTAAAATTATAAAAAAAATAACACATATAAACGATGCTTTTTTTTTTACCATTGTAAAATAATACGCTTAGAAACCGTGTATAAAACCTCATCAAATCACTTCTTGTATGTATAATAAATGCAGGAAAAATAACAGAAAACAACACCGAATCGACTGCTATCATTCACACTCGAAGAGACGAGCGGTGTGTGGGAGTTGATCGCTATGGTAATGGGATTTTCTTTTTTTTTTTTCACGTGTGCACACAGTGAGCTGTGGCGTAACAGCTTTCACTGTAACACGGTGAATTATGGTAAATATTTTAAGAATGGAGCGGACGACGGCAGACATGAGTTTATACCTGCCGGAGTGACGTCAGGCCCGGTAGGAGGAGAGCGACGTGTCGTGGTGAGTGGCAGTTAATCTACATCCAGCACACTGAATCAAAAGCGACAAACATGCCCTTGGATTCCTGATGAAATCCATTACAGCTGATGGTGCTAGTTATCTGCTTTACGAGGCCCAGTGTTGCTGAAACGCGAGAAGCTCCTTCTGAGCCCTTTTATAAATATTTATTGCCTTGTTCGACCAGTGACCTTGGCATCTGAGACAGATGTAACAATTCTGTGTGAAGCATTAAGTGGAGGGGGAAAAAAAAAAAAAAACGTTGAAATGGGAATCTGACCGGGATCAATCTCTAGATGTGAGTGTAATTTATCTGGCGGCTGTGAATAAATATCCCAGAGGTCCGATAACTCTTCTAGCGGCGCTTTGGCATGACTTTGGCTTGACCGGAAACTATTACAGCACCTCGCCAAGATGTTTATGCTGCTTCAAGTTTGCATGTTGTCTAACAGCAACAACAAACTCCCACGTGTTGTTGTATTGAAATCTTGTTTAAAATTTACAATAAGTTATGCAGCAACTGGTGGAGAACCTGTTAGAGGATACAAAAGATTTGAGATGTGGCATGTCGCAATAAAACGTCAATATTTTAAAATGTCTTCTGGTTCCAGTGTCAAATGTTTATTAGAATTTAAAGTTTGGTGTTCTTCCATTATTTTTCTCTTACCACTATATAACTTGAAAATGTTCTCAAAACAACAACATTACCGTTCATCGCAATAACCTGGAAATCATTTTTCAGCCAGTCTCACAAAGCTTTAGCTCAGACCTACATACTTACACATACAGAAAAAAAACCATATGTTTACAATCACACAATAAAAATACAGATAGATATTTTTATCTCAGTGTCTGAAGTCAAATCAGACCAAAATTCTCTTAGCGTGAATTACCAATATTATTTCTATTTACTTAAAGCTGCAGTGTGTGTCTGTGGCACGCAGTACTGCCTCTTTAATACTTTTATACAGTCTCTCCGAAGCGTTTTATCTCTTAGATGCAAAATGATCCTAAATTATGAGACAGACATCATGGAAATATCGCGCTCCTTTGCATTCTCCCAGTGCTTCCAGTGCTAACTGGAGACAACCATTCAGAGCCAGGAGGAGAGTCTTAGTGCTGTCAATCAACCCTCACCCCCTGCTCTTTGCTATGCTGCAGCTAGCATAGCCTGTTGTGAATGCTTAGACTAGTTAGCATGGCCACCCATGACAGTGAATAAACAATTTTCCTGTAATGGTAAGTTGTTTCTCTACCACTAGCACATTTAGCGGCGAGTACATGCGGTTGAGTGACAGCGCTAAGACCCTCCCCCTGGTTATGATTGGTCAGTAACGGTGCGTTTCTTCAGATGCCAATATCAGCACAGGGAGAGGAGGTGGAGGAACTCAGTCTTTCCAGATTATCTGCCTCAACAAACTGTCACAACAATTTCAACCAATATGTATAAAAAACATACTTTTTATAAAAGTTGCATAGTGCCAGAAAAGTTTGTGAATATGATTATTTTTGTAACCTTCTTCAAATATGATTTTTTGCTAACTGCCCAGCATTAATATTGTATAAATATTTGATTTTATTTTTGTCAGAAATTTTATTTACACATTTGTTCAACCGACTGATTATTGAGCTTTTTCATCAAAACTGATTGTGATGGGTTTCATTGTGCATTAAAATTATGTTAATTTCTTATGCAGGTAACAATAGACCTGAACATACAAAACAAAAGCTGGGGTTTTGCTAATTTTACATTTTATTTTTTAGTGGATTTACTGCCTGAACACACATCTGTAAAATAACAAAAGTTACATTGTAAACATGCCTGCACTGAAAGAAAAAAGCTGTTCAGTTTACTTAATTTTATTGTGTACATCGGTCCCACACAATGCAAATAAGTAGAACAGACATATTTTCCCTCTTTCCCTCAAATACTTAAAGCTTGTCAAATCAACATATTTTATTTACCTGAGATTACTTGAAAATATTAAGTTGAAACTACAAACATTTTATCTCTTACCATAATGTAAATATATTATGTATTATCAATAACTTTTTTTATGTCTTAGTAACACAATTATGATGAATAACACCAGCTTATGTTTCATTGCCAGTATTACTCAAAGAAATTGTGTTGTGTCAACACAATTCTATCATGTTATTGGAACACATGTTACAGCTTTAAATCCTACTTAATTTTTTCAAGTTATCTATATACCTTTCTAATGTAAA
Organism: Poecilia reticulata; assembly: GCF_904066995.2. Lineage (NCBI taxonomy): Eukaryota > Metazoa > Chordata > Actinopteri > Cyprinodontiformes > Poeciliidae > Poecilia > Poecilia reticulata. Next base: position 8,463,812 of record NC_088847.1, on the reverse strand, counting down.
AAATTAAATAAAAAAGAAACAGATCTTTGACAAGAAAGACAAAGTGCAAGTGCTGCTGAACAATTGAACTTTATTTAAATGAACATTCCTAAATCACCATTTTGTATTTAACATTTTTTACATTTAAGACACAGAACATTTTTAAATTGAGTCTTACCTGAAATACAGTTTTTATTAACAAGCATGTTATTTAAGATATGAAATGATATCAAGTTTTGATATATTAATATTTAAGATATAAAATGGATATTAAAATATAAAAGTTAAGCTTTATAAAACACATTTAACATGATATAGAAAAGTATTTCAGATTTTAACAATGTTTTTGAACATGTAACATGACATTGAAGCTGCAGTATGTAAGTAAGCAAAATGTTTTTTTTACATGTTTGCCAAAATTATAACAAAGTCATGTCAGTTGAAGACAGCGCTGGATTTCTTCCAGTTTATGTCTCTTGCTTTACTGTAAATGACGAGGGAAATTTTATACAAGTGTTTTTAAAGAACTTAGTTTTTATAAGTTACACACGGCAGGTTTGAAGGTTAATCTGGAACATATTTGTACAAGAGATATACAAGATTATGTAGAAAAGTAAGTCAGATTTCAATAACACTATTTGACAGGGTGCCCATATGACTGACATGAGATTAATACTTTTTTGAACATCATACATGTTCAAAAAAGTTGAACATGTATGATGCTGATACTTTTCTAAATCATTAAATCTTTTATAGAGATATGTTAAAGGTCAACCTTTAAGATGCTGTATGTTCCCCTGAGAATTTATTTATTTTTTTGTAATTTGTTTAAACTATCACTATATTATTACATTGCAAACAATAAAACATCACAGATAATTAGTGAAAAAACTGAGCCTTGTCTTATACAGACATAACGTACTGATAGTTCTAACCAATATGTAAAAAGAAAGTTATAAAGTTACATACTGCAGCATTAATTTCATATTAATACATGTTCAAACAGTTTGTAGAAATCTGGCTAACACTTTATTTGACAGGGTGAACAAGACTGACATGACAGTCATGAACATAAGAGTCTATGAATGTTATGAAGTGACATTTGGTAAATAATGACACTTTTAATGAAAAGTTGCTCCAAACGTTGCATTAAAAGTGCCAACTTTGCATTAAAGTGTCATTATTTACTAAATGACACTTCATAACAGTCAGACATTCATAAAGACTCCTTCCTGTTCATGACAGATGCTGTCAGGTTTATGATAGATTTCTATCAACTTTATTGAACGTACATGCTGCCAAATGTAACTTTTGTGACAATTCTTTTGTACATATTTGTTAAAATTATTATGTCAAGTCCGTATAACACAGCTTAATTTTTTTATATCATCAGTCTCATGTTTTACTGTTTACTATAAAATATCAGTGAGTTTAAACAAATATGTGAAAAACCTATTGCTTATAAATATCACATACGGCAACTTAATAGTTGACCGTGTACATATTTCTGCAGTTAGTCATTAAAAAATAATAAAATTGTGCCCTGCAATGAGGAATACAACAACAGAAAACACAAAAAGTGAACATTAGAACATTATTAAATAAAAAATTTTAAGGAATAATGTCTTGTTGGATAGTTCACCTCCATCCAGTTCCATTGTTATCTTCTGTAACACCTCAAAAGTGTAGCGGAGGTCAGCAGGGTCGGCGAGGTTCAGTCCATATATCAGTCCTTCAAGTATTACAGCAGCTGTTGGCACACTATCCAAATTGGACACCACTCCGATGCGTTCATGGACGATCCTGATGTCTTCATGTGATGAAGTCTTTCAGATGAAAAACGCTGATGGTGGTGGTTCCAATAGCCTCTTCAATGGTAGCTTCATCCACACCCTATGTGAAGTGACGACAAGTTAATCTCTTTCTCTAGACCTAGATGCATCTATTTATATAGATAGATAGACCTTTCTCTATAAGAGCTATCTCTAAAAGGTTGGACAGATCAACGTAAATTTTGATGAATATAGATATCTCAAGTATATCTAAATGTAGAGATAGACATAGATGGATGTATCTATCCATGTGGAAAGAGATATATACATATCTAGAGAAATCTAAATCTAGATAGAAATAATTATGTATGTACAGATCTAAATCTTTCTCTATATTTAGAGAGATTTATCTATCTCTAGTTGTGTAAATACACATATAGATACATACCACATACTCCTGGATGAGCTTGGCTGGATCTTCTCCCATATACATGCAGACTTCCTTAATGACACACTGCCATGCAGCATCAACATCTTCACACTGAAAACAATTAATGGAATTAGAATCTTTTTTCAAGCCTTATGCTTGAAGTTTAACAATTTATTTTACACAACTGTTTTAAAGTGAAGACATACAAATAAAATTAGAGGTTGGAGTGAAAACAAGCAGGTGTAAAAGTTCATTTAACAAGGTGAGAACATTTAACACAAGAAAATGTAATTTTCTACATTAAAAAAGTTTATCCAAAAAGATTGATAGTTGTGTTGTGGCTATGTCACTTACATCCTCCATTTGTGCAACAATTTGTCCAAGCTGTCCTCTTCTTTTGATCAGCTTCATCAGGTTGTCAAAATGGAGATCCAGCTGAGACAAGAACTTTGACTGAAGTGGTGTGGTGGTAATTCTCTTAAACTCAGCGTTTATCTAAAAAAAGAGCACAAAGTAATGAGCTTCAAATGTTCAACACTTGTAACAGTCACTGCTGCAGTCAAGTAAATGTGCCTAGACATCTTAGATTAGCATTACATCCAAAAAAAGAAAACCATGTATAATATTGTTTAAGAAAAACATACGTCACCATCTACACTTCTTAGTAGATATTTACAGAGGGCACTTTACACAAGACTTGAGCACCTGGAAGACATTTGGATTCAAATAAGATTCTGAATTTATACTCAAAACTGAGCTCAATACCAGCGCGCTGGAGCTTCGAGCCTCGCCGTCCACACAGCGCCGCTGCCGCGGTGGTAGAACCATTACATTAGCAAAACGAAGCATGGAGATGGAGGGGATTATTAACGTACTATGCACCACAGATACGGAAAAATAACCAGAAAACAATCGAAGTACTCAAAATCCCTCTTATTCTTATTTGTGTCGCTCTGTCAGTGACGCTAAATGCAGACCCGTTACCATAACAACAGACATCGGTTCCGTTAGTTTACCATGATTCGACAAGACATGCAAACATTTTCCATACTAAGAACAAAACACTGAGTCCATACTAAGAACAGAACACTGAATCCATTACTCCAACAGCTACAGCCAGTCTAAATAACTGACTCAGTAGCAATGAGGAAAAAAAGCAACACGACACTTTGAAAGCTAGTGGCTTTTCACTAGCTAGTGGCTTTTCACTAGCTTGTCGAGCTATCAAAACTGCCTCGTTACTCTCTCCCAAGCACACAACTTACAAATTTCATCAGTAACAACTGTTTTTTGTGGACTACATTGATAAACTATGGTGTACTGATCTGTACTAGAGCTAAGCCCCGGTGCTAATAACGGCAGCTAGCAAAGTGAAAACCAAAGAACATGCAGAAGGTTTACAAATGACTTCTCATACAGAATGATAATTTTTGTGGAAAATACCCAACTATAAAAAATAATATTTAGATCACTTACCTAATCGGTCCACCTCCAAAAATGTGTCTTGTGTTCTTGTGGCTGAATAGTCAGAAGAAACTGCGCGGCAATCGCGATATCTTTAAAATTATCTGGTTTGTCTTCTTATTGGTTAAGATTCAAAAGCCCGCTCTTATTATTGTCCAATCATATTTAATTATTGTCTTCGTTATATTGCATCATTTCCGGTAATGATAAAACATGATTACAATGGTTTTAGTAATCTAATTTAATCACGTTAAATCAACATAAGAAAAATTTGTAGTTTCATTATTGTTGGTAATTAAGTAAATGGTCCTTTATTCAATTGTGTAAATACAAGAAAGATGACTGAATTGTGTAGTATTAACTTAATTTGTTTGTGCAAATTCAAAAACCCCCCAATTCTAATTTTTTCAGTGTGGTTGTGTGAATAAGAACAATAAATCACACAGTTCACTCTGACTTTTACCTCATCATGGGACAAACACTGCAAATCATTTGGTTGGGGCTTTTATGTGCACAACCATTAAATTAGAATCCTGCTTGCCAGAGTGATTTGCATATAAACGGCTGTTTGAAATACTTTGTTTCATCAGACTTCAGTTTGGATGTTTGGAAAAGGAAACACACACGTTCACACATGTAACCGTTTCTGGACCATCAACTTTCTATTTCTGTATTTCCATGGTTTCTGTAAATTCCTCACCGCCACATGAAGACAGTCTTCCTCTCCTGATGTTATGTACGAGGTTTGGATTCCCAGAAAGACCACCAATATCCCAGAAGAAAAAAAAGAAAGAAATGGTAGGAAATTTTGCATTAAAACTATAAATACCAACGACGCAGACACAACATTTACCTTTCAAGCAGCTGAAATAAGTTTCCGCTATAACAGGGGTGTCTAACTCATTTTCATTTTGGGCCCAAAAAAATTGGAACATTCTTAAAGGGACATTTGCACCAGAATGTGTTGCTAAAACCAATTAAACTGATAAAATATCAATAATTAGCTGTTCCTCCAAGATTTTGTGATGCTAATTTAGAAATGTTTGTCACGATTTTTCACAATACTTACAGAAGTGTATGATGTTGAAAGTGGCTTTTTATTAATTACCGTATCGGTCATGGACTATAACCTGACATCAGGTAAGGCAGCAGTCACTTAAACCCAATGTCTTTGGCAAATCCTGAGAAAATAGGCAGAAAAAATGTAGGGATTTGTTGATTTTGTGTGAATTATGCAGATTTGTGAAAAGTTGGAGGGATTTATTGATATAATTTGGAGTCTGAAGGGCCACATAAAAAGCTACTGCAGGCCAGATTTGGCCCCCGGGCCTTGAGTTTGACACATGTGCTCTGTGGGGTGGCTGGGCTCAGACTTAGCGACTGGGTGAGGAGGAAATCATTATCATTATTAACCAACAATGGTCATTTTGTCGCTTTGTAAAATTTGTATCTTTGTAGTTTTGGTCAACTCAAATCCCAGTTACGATAAGACATAAGACTAAACCAACACTGAATCAATTTAAATTCAATTCAACTAACTTTAATTTACTATAAGTGTAATGGCTTAAACATTAGAGATAATAAAATCCACATATTTATTAATGAATATTTCACTCTGTCAGGATATTTCATGTCCATTTTGACATTGACAATATTCTGCAGTCCAATCTGGTTTTTTTTGTTTGTTTTATTACTCAAATGCTAATTTATGACTCCAGTAAATAAAACCAACCTGCAGGAAGCCTTTTAGTGTCGGCTTAAAATTATCCTAACGTCTCATATTCAGAGAGCCAAAGTAATGAAGGTTTCAGCTTTTATTTCAGCTAAAATCAACATGTTTTACTAACAATATGATGAAATTTAGCTGAAACCCCCTCTGGTATTAATGAATGAGTAACTAAGTATCTAATGGTAAGTATCTAAAAACAGGAAGTTAGTCAGTCATAGTGACTATAGTAACTAAAGTAATAGTAACTGGTAGTAACTAAGTACATAGGAAGTGTACTTACTAACAGGGCAGCATTGGAAACGTTTGTTGGGTAAATTATTCTAACTAACTTGACCAACAATAGTCAATCAATCAATCAATTAATCAAGTTTATTTGTACCGCACATCTCAGCAACAAGTCAATTCAAAATGCTTTACGTCATGAAAACACAAGAATAAGAAACCATAAAATCAGTTGACTATTGTGTCAAACGTTACATTTTGACGAGTGCCATCATCAAAATCATCATAGACGTGGAATATGTCGGTCAATTTCTAAAGTTAAAGGAAACTCTAAACAGGTGTGGCTTTAGCCTTGATTTAAAGGAACTCAGCGTTTCTTTTAAGTTAACTCTGCCAATATGCATGTTGTTAAGAATAAGTAATAACTAAGCAAACTAGAACTCTGACTGTTGCAAAACATACAAATAGCAATGGTTGCAGCTGCGTTTCCAACCCTGTGAATGTTCAGCGAGTGCCGTTTCATTTCACCATAAACCAGCCATGGGCAGCTGCTGCTTGTAAAATTTCCTACAGACCATAAACACAGAATAATAATATGACGTTAAATCTTTGTTTCCTTTATTCCGTGTCTCACTGCTTGTCTCATAAATACAAATGATTTGAGCCCTGGAGGAATACATACTAGAGGAAAAAGTAATGCTGCGCTGACATTTGGATGAACCTTTGATTTATGGGTGAATAGGCGGGTAGTGAATCCCATCTCTTCCCCTTGAACACAACCGCAGAATCAAAACGAGCTCCCTATACCCGTCTTTTCAACTTTCACTCTTTTTTTCATGTTTTTTTTTTTTTAATAAAGAATGTATATTATTTTGAACATATTAGTTGAAATAAGTGAAACCTTAAATGGAAAAACAATATTTTTGCTTCTAAACTTCCAAGGTGACCTATTACGCTTCCTTGAACAAATAGGTCAATGTTGATAATTACCAACATTATCTGTTGGTAATGCAAAACAAATTCTTTTTTTTTTTTTTTGCGCAAAATCATTTTCAGATAACAAGATTCCACCTGGTCAGTTCTGCCTAGTTTGAGCTGTTTTCAGAGTGAGCTGTTTTAGAGCCTCCTGTCACTTTAAATTCAAATCAGCTGCGCCTGGCCACGCCCCCGCTTCAGTGTTCACGCTTGCACTTCGTAAAACTGGCAGCAAACAGATGCTCAGTTGTACAACTGAAGAAGAAGTGTTAATTCATGGTTGATCTACAGCTTTGCAGCGAACAGTAGGGAAGAACCTTCCTTCAGTCCACATCTCTTCTCTGGTCCTGCTGTATGCTGTTGGTTGTTAGTTTTAAAAACAGTCTGTTGTGAAGTGACTTTGCTCAAACTACTGTTTTCTTTGGGACGTTGCCAACAAACTCACCAGTGGATGGAGGCGTTCCACGACTCGTATCCCAGCCTGGAGAGCCTCTCTTTGGACCCCAAGATGACAATCCTCCCCCCAATGCAGAGGTTTGGATTTTGACGTTTTTCTGATCTTCGTGCCTCTGGTAAGGCACAGACCCACCAGTGCATGGGAAAGTTCGCTACATCAGAACTTATTAGACAAATGTTTTCATTGCCGCATTTAGCGCATTAGCTCTCAATTAAAGCCAGAAACTTATGAGGCCCATCTGGTGACATGGGAGAAAAAAAAGGCCACGACTTAATAACTCATTAGACTTGTTTCATTTGTGGCCATGACTTACTTTGTGGGAATGACTTTATTATAACAAGTCGTTCAGTTGTCGAAACAAGATACTAAAACTGTGTACACAAATCTAACAAGTCATTCCAATAAAAATATTAAGTCATGGGTATTTTCTATCCCTCTCCCATATCACCAGACAGGTTCTGTAAGAACTACATCAAGTTAGAGTACTTTTTAACTTTTTTTGTGAAATTGAGGAAGTTATTTTAAACTTCTAGTGCAATACTTAAAACGTAGAAAGATGGTTTAAAAATAAAATGAATCCATGTAGATGTGTTCTTCGTGACTTGATATAAGATGTTCACTGAAACACTTCGTTTTTCCAGCTGCCTCTGTAAATCTCATGCAGCGGTAAAACCAGCTGACCAAGCGTTCTCATCTTTGACTAATGAAGTGAGTGGACCTCTGCTTTGGTCACTTAGGGGCTGGCTTTGTTACGTTACGGAGTAGTGCTCACCGATTTTGACTTAATAATTGGGAGGTTTTTAGTAACAGCTGAATTTCTTGACATCAACAAAACATGTACTTATTGTCAAAAAATGGTCGTTTCTAGAAGCAGTAGAAACTCTGCGTCAGATCAGCCTCAACAGTGAAGAAAGAAGCTCACAAGTCCTCACACAAATACTCACAATGTTAGGTCCTGCTGAAATTGACCATTTGGTTTAGAATAGATCTTCCAGTATCTCAAATCTTTTCGTAAAATTGTCAATCGTGACATTCAAAACTCTAAATTAGGACTTTGGCCAGACATTTCATCTGCAGCTCTTAGGGGGGCGCACATTCCTTTCCTATTCAAAGGAAAGCTTTTGAAAATGTCAATGGTAAATTTGAGAGGCAAGAAAAAATAGAAAAGCTTTGATTGCATCTTCATCTTTATTTAAAAAGCTTTTACATAACGCTGTTTTTTTGTTGTTTTTTTTAACTTACCTTTGACACTGAGTGGGTTTTCCAAAATCCCAGCTTGGGCTGTTAAATGAAGCATTTCTCCTAAGCTTTAAAAAAAACACACACACACACAACCTAGCATTGCCCCTTACCAGCTAATTCTTGTACACACAGACAAATTGGTCCACCACGGAAAGAAAGGAGAGAAATACCTCTAACAAGGATTGGAGTGAGGATGTCGCTTGAGATGTGTGTGACATTTTAACATCACCCGTATTAGATGTGACACCTTTTGAATTTTTCATCCTCTCTCCTGTTCTCAGCTTGATGCTGAGTTTCTGCAGCTCTTGTTAAGAGTATGTCAGACCCGTAAGAGGCTCCTGTGTGAGCACGCAGGTGACCGTTGATGAGCTGGAGCTTGTGCTAGAGTCTAGCAGCAGCAGCATGAAGCAGCTTGCTGTAGTAATTAGGTAGACGAAGCATGACAGAGGCTCTTACAGCCTCCTCTGACCTCATCTGGTCGACACCTGCGTCATGTTTGATGCTGTGCGTAGGAGCTGGTTCTCTTGGGGACTCCAGGGGTTTAGTTTTGTTGCTCTCGCATAAAAACTATGAACTTGTATGCATCACTTTAAAGGGAAAATTTACATGTTGCACATTCCTGTGCATCCATTTGGGACTCAGTTGCATCTAAAAACATGCTAGGCAATTTAAAAATGAAAAAATAAAAAATTTAATGTATAGGGGAACTATGATGTTTTCCAGACAAATAGTATAATTTCATAGCACAATCTGATACATTCATTTGCTATAAAAAATTATATATCAACTATGACTTAAAAAAGATTTGACTTTGTAATTTAATGCCTTGAAATTGGACCGCTGTCTCTTTAAAAATTCCTACTCTTTCTGAAATTCTGCCTTGAGGAAGTCATCACATCGTTCCTCTATTAACCCTTTGACAACGTTTTTACCAGCATTACACTGAGAAGAAACTTGCATAATGAGCTCAGGAGGTGTGCTGTTCCACCAGGTGTTTGCTAATTGCTGCTGGCTAGTGTGAAGGAGACAAGTGGTGGACCAGCGGGGCAAGGAAGCTCTTGTAAGAAGCTTGGGAACTGCAGCTTGAGGAGGAGCTTCGTCTTCAAGGCGGAGCTAGGACCACCCAGGCGTTTTGCACAGCTAAATTGTTGCTACGGAAAATTAAAGGATTTCTCAAATATACATGAGAAAAGAATCAAGGCAACACTGCAGGTATGCTTTTGATGGGGGAATAACATTATAACACGAGATAAAGCTGAAAAAAAGTTGATCTCACATAACTGCTCCTTTAATGTTATTTGGTGTTTGAAAACTCTAGCAATCCTGTCGCCTGGCAACTCAAGCTGAGCTGCAAGATGTTTGGTCATCTAATTTAACCATTGCATGCGCTGTACAATGGCTGCTGGAAAAGAAAAGTGTTTTTTGTTGTTTGACTTTCCATCCGGGCTGCACAGTGGCGCAGTTGGTAGAGCACTTGCAGCACGAAGGTTCTGGGTTTGATTCCCGGCCCCGGTCTTTCTGCATGGAGTTTGCATGTTCTCCCTGTGCATGCGTGGGTTTTCTCCGGGTACTCCGGTTTCCTCCCACAGTCCAAAAACATGACTGTCAGGTTAATTGGTCTGTCTAAATTGCCCCTAGGTGTGTGTGTGCATGGTTGTGTGTCCTGTGTGTCTCTGTGTTGCCCTGCGACAGACTGGCGACCTGTCTAGGATGTACCCCGCCTCTCGCCCAGAACGTTAGCTGGAGATGGGCACCAGCAACCCTCCTGACCCCATTAAGGGACAAGGGTGCAAGAAAATGGATGGATGGACTTTCCATCCAGAAGCTACTTGTTGGTTGTGCAGGAGGCTCCACTTCTGTTTTTAAAATATCTACAGTTGTATAATTGTGCATCTGTTTGAGGCCATTTTTATGTGTGAGGGTAAATGTCGAGTCGCAGTCAGCAGCAGCTTATTTAGATTTAAAGAGACAAGAGGCCATAAAACAGCTCATTCTGCAAGGAGCTCTAAATAGGCAGAACTGACTGAAATGTCATTATCTCAGAACAATTTTGCGTAAAAAATTTAATGAACATTGCATAGAATATTGACCTATCCTAATGCATTCACGGAAGCACAATAGGTCACCTTTAAGATTTCATCTTTGGGCATGTCTCTAGAGACTCTAATGTTTGCCTGTTCTTCAATGGTAGAGTTAGCAGCCTAGAGTATATAAACATGAATTTACAACTCTTGCCACCGATTCTTAATTTGATTGTGGTCTGGAGTTTGATTGGGCCAATCTGATACACGGGTGAAAGTAGTTTTAAATTATTGGGGGTACTATGCCAAAAAAAAAATAATAATAATAAATAAATAAATAAATATATAAATAAAAGCTGGGTAGCCCTTGAACTGCTACAGAATAAAGCTGTATTTCCTTCAGCCCACTGGCTGCAATGTTGACACCTTGAGATGCCATGAGACCTAAATCCTGAACATCATGGCATGGAGTGCATTCCAGTTTTCCATGTCTGGCATATAACCATTCATTTTAGCCTTTAAACTGGTCATATTGATCTCGTGTCGAGACAGAGGGATAATCAGTAGCCCAGCATCATGACCCGTTTGTTCTGAAGATCCTCCAGCTTCCACTTCTCTTCCTAACATGGCGCCTCCTCACCCTGACTCTCATACTGACAGGAGGAACCACAGAGCTCTGTTAGGTTAAAACCACATCTTCTGAAGTTGGGATATTTTTCCTCCAACAAGTTCCAGAGGAATCACCTCAAACCAGATGTAGTACTGGATTTTATTTTAATGTCATTTGTGAATGTTAGAGCCTCATTTTCAACAGTGGAGCTATAAAGGTTGAAAAAGGTTATTTTGAAGAAAATCTCATCAACATCAATATTTCCACTAAATAAGAGGCAAAAAAAAAATGTGTTTGATAAAGGAAAAGCCTCTCAGACTCTGAGTCCGACCGCACCAAGCTATTTTTGTATATTAGACAATTAATTTAATTTCACATAATTATCGAGGTAGAAGCCATTTGTTTGTTAAATACTTAATGAAACATATTTACCGTGTTTGATGTTTGTTGTAAATTACGTATAGTCACAAAGAACGAGGTAATTAGTCCAAGTTTGTCGTTTATTGAATGTTCAGAAACTACAGCGGCTGTGAGGCGCCAAGACAAAGGAAAACAAAGGTAAAACAACCTGAACAGGTGATCAACTCTAAACCACTCTCACATTTTTACTCTCCATCTCCGTCAGTTAAGCACACCCGTTGCCATGGCAACCTCCCGCGCTCCACAAGCCGACCAGAGGTTAAAAAAAACATAACATTCAGTCCGATACGGTATCAGGTTTGCAGGCTTGATATTTATTTTGCGATTATTAATAAGCGCTAACCTAAACACAGCAGTGGTTGATTAGTTAATTTTAAACTCCTGCTGTGCTAGTTATTTTGGTAATGGAACCGAAATGCACAGAATTGCGCAACACCTTGTTGAAACAATAATCACTGAGTTTATTATTGTTGGGTCATTAATTGGAACATGTTTTGTTTATTTTTTGTTGTTGTTCTTTTAAAAAAGTTTCGAACGTTTTAAGCCAGTCAGAGGAGGACGTGCTGCTCTCAGCGTACTGGCGGCGTTCAGTTTGTCATCTAATGCCGAGATCGACTCAAAACCTTCCACGATCAACGTATTGCGCCCCTGCTCTGGCAAAGCACGAACAGTTCAGAAACAATATGAAATGGGAAAAAAGTTATTAACTTATTAAGTTGTGTTTTAGATTGTTCTTGAAAAACTAATGAGTCCCGGCTAATTAGTTGGCGCACTCGCGGCTGCACAGTGAATCCACTGATTCTTTACAGCAGACAGCTGCTCCCCTCTCTTGCAGGTACTGCGTACCCCACTAAATCTTTTAGGGGTACGCAGTACCCTGCCGTACCCCCTTACTTTCACCCCTGCTGATACATGAACACGGTATGGTAGCATTAAGCCACAGTCCACTGAGACTTTTCCCCCACCGTGGTAAAGTCCAAATGTTTCTGAGAGATGCTGGCCTTAACAGAATACAAAATAACTTATGATCCAGTGCCTTTGAAGATCTGCTACCCGCGCCTCTAAAATCTGATATGTGGTGAAAATTAGCAATAAGATAGTTGCTGCATTTTTCTCTCTCTCCAAATGGAGATTTGTAATGGGTGCAGACCAGCTCTGCGCCTGGTGACAGCCAAAATAGGTTTCCAGCCCCAGAGGACCCTGAACAGGATCAAACGAGCATAAGAAGCAAACAAATGAAAAGTACATTTTGTGAATGGTAAATTGAAATGCTCAATGAACTGAAACGCATCTCTGCAAAAGTGAGGCTTCGTGCAAAACAAATGGGCGCGATGCACTGAAAGCAGCAGTTTATGGGCGGATCAATGCAAAACATCGATAATATCCATATCAAGTCTGTATCTGGATTGTATCGATACTGATTTGGTAAGACCAACACTTAAGTTTCAGATTCCCTCATGATTTTTTTTATTGTTGTTTCTCAACTCTACCTCAAAAAAAGATTTTGCATTTGTTTTCAAATTGTTCATTTTTTGCACTTTATTTTGAAGAAATGCACACAAACCATTTTAATGCTATTAAAGTATTGTTGTAGAAACTTATAATCCTTTCCAAATTCTGTCCTAGGACTGAATACAATAACTGAAAAGAAAAACATCAAAAACAACTAAAGTTCAGAAGTTTGATGACATATCAAACTTAAATAAAACATATTGGTATTGGTATCACCAATACAGGCCCTTTATTTACTTGGCATCAGATCATTAAAAATTTTTTTTATTTTTTGCGTTTTGTGTTAGACCATCAGATAGAATAAAAAAGAACAATCACGGCCTCGGGGTTCCAGAGATCAGTTCCCTCCAGTCTACAGTCTTCATGGCAGGAAGTTTGAAAGTCTTGTTTAAAACAGAGAAAAAAAATTGTAGAAGTAGAAAATCAAACTCAAGACGTGGAAGTAGGAGAAGTAGGAAGGCTGTTTACTGAAAGCAATGCGCAAAATATTCATATGTTGGAACACACTTTCTCCATTTCACCCATCCAGTTACTTTAAATAACTGGATTATCTGAATTAAAATAGAATTATTGATTAATAATTATTATATATATATATAGATCTGTCTTCAGTAGAACCAGTTCTCTCTTCTTCATTACACCCTTAAGCTTCTTCCACTAAAACTGTTGATAAATCCCTTACCCCTGTGTACTCAGCCCTAGTGGTTTACATTTTGACTTACCCTCATTACATCACAAGATGATGCCGACGTTTGACCCAATTACTACAGAATGCGGCGCTCTGGAACGCAACAAAATTTATTGTAGTCTGAGAAATATTTAGTATTAACATTTTTTGTGTGGACAGAATGAAAGCGCAGTAGTTCCTTTTTTTAAATGATGTGTCAGTGGCACTTTAAAGTTCAGGGATGTGTGCTTTTACCATGATAGTATAGTCTTAGTTCCATGACAAAAGTTTCCAAAACACAAGAACAAGAAAACTTTTTTTTTTAAAGTTGTACACATTTCCAGTGACGATCAGAAACCTCCAGCATTGTTTCCCCTCTAGCTTGATGTTCTCTATAATCCTCTGTTGACCTTTTCCCCCTCACACAGTGCATAATAAAACACTTCACAATGTTTTCACTGCAACGCGCTGGTCACAGGGCATCATTGCTGCCTGTGGTGACGCTCCTTCACTTCCTGTTTCCCCCTTGTTTAGTTATCGCTCTGGTTAAATTTCACCAGATCGATTCGTCGTTTACCTCCTTTGACACCGTTCTCATTCCGTTGCTTTCACTCGCCACTTAACTTTTTTCTCGGTCAGCTCTTTTTATGGTTTGCGTTTAGTGTTTTCTTGTTCAATTATTCATCGCTGCATTTGACAAAACACTTTACGCAACAGTACCAAGGCAACATCTTGGTGAACTCCGACTTTGCTATAGTGACGCACAAACATCCCCTGAGGATCCTCCGCTAACTTTAAAGTTGCCATTAGCCCCTCAATATGAATCCATTTCATCGGAAACAAATCAGTTTTTTGGTCGTGACCTTGAGGCTATCGTTTTCATATGCATGTAGAATTTTTTTCTTTGTAAAAAGTACCTCTTGTTTCCAATATAGGAAAACAAACTGGTACTTTGTTTTAAAAAAGGAGGCGCAGTTCTTTTGTGAATGAGCTACAAGGCTATGTTGGTGTGTTACCTTGGTTTTCTCTTTTACAAAAGCTAAAGAACTTTTAAAAATCAGGATTAATTACTTGTTGGATTAATAATTCCATTAACTAATACCATGCATATAAATTGAAAAATGCTTGCCATGTAAAAAGCTGGCCAACTTTTCAAAAGTAAATAAAACCGAAGCCTTTTGTCACACCAGGGACGGGAAAGTGCCACATTACGTTAGCCTCCATTAGTTGGTCTAATCTCAGTGGAAGCAGGGGTCTGTTTCTAGATGTACCTGTTTGAAAACAAAATACTAATATGAGTTTCACAGTATAATTTACAAAATGCCTCACAATCTCTATTTGCATCCATCCTTTTGTACCTCTGTGATGTCTCACAATCGTCTACAGAGAACATTTGAAAATAAAAAGAGTAAAGGGAAAGGAGAGTTTTTCCTGTTTTCAAATCACCTTTTAAGTCATACATTAAAAACAGGGAACGTTTGTTCTCAAAGGCTGCGAACTGACGTGTTTGAAATATAAAGGGACTGTCACACTGTTTTCCATCATGCCGTGCGTTAGTGTACCAAAGAGGCGCATCTTTCATGGGTCTAAACGCAAAGCGCTGAGGTACGTTTTGTGGAACATCAAGGCAGCTGTCACATATGTTCCAAAGAACAGAAGAACAGAAACATCCTTTATTGTCCCGCCGTGGGGAATGTAAGGTGTACAAGTGGGAAGTTAAAGGTAAATTTGGAAGCATGCAGATTTAAACTAAGGTAAAATATGTCAAAACTGGAAAATAAGAATGAGACTGGGCCGTAAGGAGAAATTTAAGACAAACAATATTCAAGTTATTAAGAGCAATACACTCTGTCATCTCCTCGTATGATGGTGTGAAATCACGTAGGGCCATGGTTGTGACCGTTAAAACTGCAATGTGTAACTTTTAGAATTTTTTTTTCTTCCATATTTATTAAAACTGTCACCATGTCATGACAGTATAATATGAGACAGTTAATTTGTGAAAAAAATAATTTCCTCCACCTACTCCCCGAGTTACTACTGCTAAATGAAGAAATGCACCACTCCTCGTCAGAAACAACCAATCAGAGACAGCAATAGAGTCTTGGCGCTGTCAGTCATGCTCATGGACTCGCTGCTAAATGAGCTAAACGTGGAGAAACAACTAACTGTTTAGAAAATCATCAGTGGCTATGCATTCATAGCATGTTATGTTATGGTGAACCAACTGTAGCAAAGAGAAAGGAGGAGGGGCTGAGCAGGCACATACACAAGAGTGATTGACACACTAAGACCCTCCTCCTGGCTCTGATTGGTTGTTTCTGACCAGTATGTGTATTTCTGCAGTTAGCACTGGGAGAAGGCAAACAGCTAATTTTTTTTAACAGATTGTCCGTCTTATATATTATACCGTCACGACATATTAATAATCTTAACAAACATGTAAAAAACACATTTTTAAAATAAGTCATAGTGCAGCTTTAAGTAGAAATTGTATAAATTCCATATTGCTGTTTGTTTTGTTCAACTGTACTGGCATTTTAAACTATGAAACTCATCCAACAGATGTTTTTTTTGTGTTCATTTCAGAAAATCCAGCGGCCTGCAGATTACATTATGTATGCTCTGCTATCAGATTGCAGAGACATGACGCTAAAAGCATTATTTACTGAATTCATCATCCTTTCCTTAAAAAAATAAATTAAAAAATCGCAATACGGGTATGCAATAGAGTGATGGATTCATAGGTATACATCTCTCCCTTGTTAGTTCGTCTTTGGTAAGCTATTACTGCTACTACAACAATTAGTGGGCCATGTTGTGGACAGGTGGTGCGGACCAAATCCCTCTGTTGCCTGATTCGTGGCACCCTCGTGTGTATTCATCCAATGCCAAAAAGGCAGAGGATAATCTTAGATAAACAACTGCCCAACAATTAGGCAATCAGCAACGAGGTCATTTTAACACAATTTCTGTCTTTTCTGCTGCAACACAGTTTCATTCAGAGGAACAGACCTGAATGTCAAGACGCAGAGGAAATTGAAAAGAGACTTTCATTTGAAACCCTGAAGGCTTCAGTAAAGATGTCAAGGTTCACTGAGTTAAAGTTTGAGAAAGGACTGAAAGGGTATGGCTTTCTGCAAAGGGTTACCTTGACAACGTCTTTATTTCACAAAAAATAAAGGATTCAACACGGTTCCACTGGACAACTTTGCATCTAAACCAACCGTAGCATTTTCTGAAAGTGTTTGGTTAAAATGCCCAGTGACACATATGGAGAGAAACCAACCATAATGCACCAGCATAGTCACTGATTCAGAGAACAGGATAATGCAAAATCACAACCCTCAGTACAGCTGCAACCAGGTTTCAGTGGTTGAATCTCTTTGGCATTTTATATTTTATGTATCCAGATTTATTTTTGCTTAGCCCTGCTCTATACTCTGGACATATCTTGTCAGTGACCAGAGTCCTAGATTTTTCTTCCAAGAAATTAGCTCCGTTTAAGAATTTGAAACAAGTTCTCTAGATATTGTTTCAAATGTATACTTCTGAATTCATCACTGTATTGCATACCTGCATTGCATTTTTTTTCTAGGAAAGGAAGATGAATTCAGTAAATAATGCATGTATTTTCTCAAAAGTAGAACTCTGCTGACTGAGGTTTTAAAGGCAATAACCTAACTGAATGACGACTGCTCTTTGCCCAATAAGGATGAAAATCAAAAAGCTAGATCTTTTAAACATTTTTTCAAACTGAGTAAACTCTCTGGTCCCTTTATGAAATATAGTAGTTCGATTGTAACAAAACTAGTAGCTCAACACATTTAGGCATCTTGATGTGATGAAAAAGATGGGCTAAAGTTTAAATTAATTATGAGGTGGGTAAAAGGGATTGAAGGCACAACAGAAAGGCATCAGAAACTCAAATGACTGATCAATGTAACCAAGAATAGCAGAATACCATCACTGAATGTGATACATCAACAGAGGACCACAACACGTGAGCGCTAACTCATACTACTGTTCACATAATCTCAAGGAAATTAGATGCTAAATTGAATTGGACGTTTGTTTGTTTGTTTTTTCCACTGGTACTCAGTTTTAATTTCAGTGGTTTGGGCTCCATATTCATATCACACTTTGTACATTGTTTGAATGTCCGTCTGAGTATTTTTGCCAATCATGTCCATCCATTTGCAAACTAGACTACTCATCTTCTGATGGCTACTCCATGCAAGATAATACGCCACGTTACACAGCTCAGATCAACTCAATCCTCTCCCTTGAACATTGTAATGAGTTCAGTGTACTCCTCTACAGAAACCCGAGCTCAATCCAGCAGAGAACCTTTGGGATGGCTCATCTTATTCCGAATACATTACACCACGAAGAATTAAAGCTGATTTGAAGGCAAAAGGAGAGTTCAACCTGGCAGTAGCAAGCTGCACCTAATAAAGAGGCTAGCGAGTCTGGTCTCCTAGCTAGTATAACATCGGTGGAGTATATGACAGCTGACGCAGCGACTTTATCTCAGAGAAAATATAACGGGAGCCTGGGGTAGAGTTAAGATGCCGCCATGCTGCTTGAGTCACGAGATTTACCTTTTAGTTGACGTTGCAGCAGAGCTACTGTGGCTGAATGTTGAAGTCTGGACAAAATGTGACTGGAAGACCCATGAGGAAGAAGCTCCAACACTTTTTAGTTCTCTGGCAAACCAAAGGGCTACACAGCACAACAACTTGACAATTTTTTTTTATCTTTTTCTGAGTTCCATTCTCCTTATGGCCCTACCTAGAAATTAATGATGTAGTGAACTCTCTGTGTATAGCGATGTAATGTGGCGATGCACTGCTGACTCTTGACACCTATTAATGAAGTGGGTTTTAGTGTAGGGGGCGTAGCTTTACAGGACTTGATCTATAGCAACGGGAGGCGGGTAAAATGCCTGAATGCACATCATAAGTTGTAAACTGAACGATGAGAGTAAAGAAGACATATCTGTTCTAATGGATGAGCCTAATGCACTGACTAAATGGGGGATTTATAGCTAAAGGGAGATTAGTTTCAAAGCTAAGGTGGCTGGAAGCTGATTCCTAATATAACTCACTGTCTTGCTCATTGTTGTGTACGTGTGTGTTTTCATGTATGCCAGAGATTTGGATGGATTTAGAACGGGGCGGGCGTAGATTTTTTTTTGACAACCTCCCATTTTCCTGTAGGTCTGTTTGGAAGTCTGCACAGCATAACAAGGGTTGTTACATCAGTAATTCAAGCTGATTTAGAATGGCTGCTGAGCCTCCGGGTCCTAATGTGGTGTATTCGTCATTACTGGTTATTAGCGGTACCTGTGGTGAACAATCTCTGTCAGGTCAGCTGGTAAAAAAAAAAAAAAAGAAAGTACAACTTAGGATTTATGTTTAGGTCTGCCCAGAATGTTTTTCTCTATCTCTCTCTCTCTTTTTGTTCATTGGGGAGAAAACGGGGAGAATGGGATGCAACATGATTGATCCATATGTTACTGGTACAATATGTTTTGTTTGCTTCCGTCTATCTGTGAAATTGTCAGTGTGTCAAAATGTCCGTTATTTCAGGCTGAAACTTTCCAGGTGTGGATGAGTACAGAAAAAGAAAATGGTTCATTGAGAAATATATTTGTATTTCCAGACTTTCATCCCTGTCTTTGCTTGTACATTATGTAAACTCAAGCAACTTTTTTGAGCTTTACATCATGTTACATTTTTATTCCCTCACCACAAACATACCTGGAGTGTTGCTTTGATTCTTTCATGCATGTTTGAGAAATCCTTTAATCTCCCGTGGCAACCGTTCAGCTGTGCAAAATGCCAGGGTGGACCTAGCCCCGCCTACAAAGACGAAGCTCCTCCTCGTGCTGCAGTTTCCAAGCTTCCGCCTAACAGAGCAGTCATCCGACACGACTCCTCCACTCATCTCCTTCAGACTAGCCAGCAACAATTAGCAAACACCTGGTGGAACTGTGCATCTGCTGAACTCATTATACGAGCTTCTTCTCAGTGAAACGCTGGTAAAAATGTTTTTAAAGGGTTAATAATGGAGTGACGTAGTAATCACCTCCTGAAGGTTGAGTTTCAGAAAGAGCAGGAGTTTTTAAAGAGACAAAGGCCCAATTTCAAATTTTATCTTGTATATTATATAGCCAACAATTTTTATTACAACTAAAGGTACCACAGCTTATTGACTGTGCTATAAAATGACAAAACATATGATACTGCTGTTTCAATCTATTGTTCCTTCCTGACATCTTTCAAGGCATCCTTTGTTTCTATCCTACTTTACATCCATTGCCTCCATCCTCTTTCTCTTCTTTCACTAATGCTTTCTTTCACTTTTCACTCCTTTTTAAAAAAATTAATTCCTCTTTCCTTTCTCTGTCCCTTCATACTCCTTGTTGGTATTTTCTGTAGGTGTCATATGAAACCCTTTACAGTTATCTAAAAACTATGGGCGTTTTTGCTTTAAAGCTATAAATGAATTATAAATGCATCATCTGAGAATTAAGTTGACACAAATGTAGGTATTTGGTAACTACAGTACCCCAATTAGACTGACCAATAGATGAGACAAGGTAGTTCCAATATGATCAATGATATGCGAAGAACATTATATATATGTGTATCCTTGTCAATATTAACATTCACACAAAGGGTTAATGTGTTTCCTCTTTTTTTTTTTTTTGTATACAGAAATACTTTTTCAGAAGATGACCAATAAAAAAACCCTGGTAATTTTATACATATATAACAAAAATAAAAAGCGGAGGAATGTAGCTGTTAAGGAGCCGGAGTCTGTGGCGCGTGTCGGACTCTGGCTTCTCTCTCTCTCTCTCTCTCTCTCTCTCTCTCTCTCTCTCTCTCTCTCTCTCTCTCTCTCTCTCTCTCTCTCTCTCTCTCTCCGTCCCTCCCTTCCTCCTTCAGCTCTTGTGTCAGAGTCCTTCACAGCCGTTTCTCTCTCATCCCATCAAAGCCCTTCTTCCTCTCCCGTGTTTAAACTTTACCTTTTAGAAAGCGCCCATTCCAACTCATACAGAATGACTTTATGAGCGGTAGTTTCCCCCCTGAACTTTCGGAAGGATACGCTGTTATTTGGACCGGTTTCCGGACACAGAGCGACCCTTTTTTTTTTATTTTTCTTGCGCTCTCGACCGGGATGGATAACCCGCGTCCTGCGGGTCTGTCCTGCTGTTTCTCCGGGACAAACTAAACCAAGCCGTGCGGAGACGCGGGTTGTGGGGCTTATAAGACAACAGAAGAAAAACTGAATCCCCAATTCGACGAAATGACATGGAGACAAGATAATTAGGATTCAACACCAAGACGACATGCTAACGGGTGAGTAAAGTCTTAAACTCGCATGATATCTCGTGTATAAATGACAACAGTGCGCGCGCGCGCTGTGTTTTTGGGACTGGCTGGAGGTCAAAGCTGTTGCCCGAGTTAAAAGTGGATGTATGTGGAAATATGTCTGTTATTTTTAAAACATTTTTTTACTCGTACGATAAACACAAATCTGTACTTGTTTTTTTGGATCAAACTTTTATCAAAGGTCGGCGTAAAAAACAAAAAAAAAAAAAACACCGCAGCATCTCTGAGCATGCATCATCCCTGCAGAGGAGTGTGAATAATGTGGCGACATTCACAGGTGGTTCAAACCATCTAGTTCTTTCTGTTACCAAGAAAAAACCCTGCTCTTTAATGAAAATGAGTCTTTCCGTCTGGTTTTCTGGAATTATTAATCAGAAAGTAGCTCACCTGAAGAAATTTAACAAAAAAAAAAAAAAAAATCAAATATGGTGTGTTTTTTTTTTCTGCGTGTAAGGAGATTTCTAAATTAACCGACAGAAAGTGAGCCGCAAATCTGTTGTGTCCCACTCCGAGAGGGTGTGGCAGTTTCTCCATCCTGGATGCGCTGAAGATTTGCTGCGCACATATAAAGATATGCGCGCGCGTGTCTATGCAATAAACGTGCACTAATCCACTTGTCCCCAGGGAGGATTAGAGCTCTTTGGAGACCTGATTGTTGCCTATTTATTTGTCCATTTATTTATATATGTTTCCTTTCAAACGCTTTTCAACCGCATAATCTACAAGTCAGTGCACGTGCATCTTAGAGATGGAGCTACAAGTGGCGTCTTTTTATGTAGCATTTGTTGGAGGCTTTTGCTAACATTTCTGATCCAAGTAGAATTTCTTAAAGACTGAATTTGTTGTGATCCTGTATGATGTTATGTGAAAGTGACGCACATTGGTGGTCACTGCATGGATGGGGGTCCTGGGTAAGCGCCTCCTTCTGCCACCCTCAAAGCACTCTTCACTTGCAGCGGCAGCTATAAAGACCTAATGCAGTGTTTCTCAACCTTTTTTGGCCCAGCCCCCCCTAGCCTTTATCCAGGTCCCTCACCGCCCCCCACCAAAGAATTTGCAGGCTACTTTGCACTGACCATTATTTTATCATTAATATTACTATCACTATTGTAGATGTTTTGATTTTTATGCTTGTTTCTGTATTTATTATCAAAACTAATTTCCCAGAGAACAAAAATGTCATGGAAACAGAAATTATTTTCACAGGCGTCTACAAAAAATGCAATGAACATTCTACTTAAAATCAGTAGGCCTAACAGCAGCCAATCAGAGTGGAAAAAATATTCTTGTTCTTTGCCATTTTCTAGTTGTTAAATATTCCACAAAATGACCAGATAAAATATGTTCAACATGCCAGTTTAAACTTTGATCTATTTGCAAACTACTGATATCTGCAACATTAAAACATGGATAGAACTGTAACTACATTAATCATAACTCTTCTTCAGTGTTTCTGTCGGTTTCTGGTGGTGCAGCTCTGTGCTGCCTTCAGGAGAATGGGACATCAGAGTATCATCCATAAAATTTCACCCTCATGGCATTTATTGTGCAAACCAGAGCTTTCAGTGGAAAAACAAAAGTTCCAGATCCTTTTAATGCCATACAAATATGAGACAGAAACATGGATTATATCTTTATATAGACCTGTCTATTGATTAGACAGAATTTACAAAGACTAAATCTGATTCTTAATCAAATCCTAATGAGTCAAATTGAAAGTGTCATGGAGTCATCAGCCTCATGACATTAACACTGACATGAAAAATAATATTAAAGAAATAAATATATCAAATCTAATTAAAAACATAAATAAGTGATGGTCTGTAAGATTATATATATATATATATATATATATATATTCTCAGTACTAGATGTGGTCTCAACAAACCCATGGCACTTCAACAATATTATTTTACCTTTTATCTGGAAATGGTGTCTGTTTATTCTTGCCATACAGTCTCTGTATTAAGTATTGCTCAAAAGGTCTTGCCATACCACTTTATTCCTCTGTATTTACTTTGGTTTCTTAGTTTATTCTTGCATTTTGTTTTTCATTGATTTCCATTTAGTTTCCTTTGATTAGTATTATCCTCTCTTGGTTTATTGCTATGTCCACTTTAGTTTCTTTCCTGTTGCTAGATATATTTGATCATTTATTGACGCTCACCATCACCCTACCCATCTTCACTCATCACCTGCTGCGCCTCCTAATCATCATATGTTTTACATCATGTGTTGATATTTTACTGTTCAGCGTCGGATTCTCTGTTTTTATGCCATAATTCACATCTAGTTCGTCGCTCCGTTTTATGACCCGCTTCTCCTGTTTCAGAGTTTTGCGCAATGTACACGTCGTTTTTTTTAATAACCCCGTATGGTGAGCAGCGGTCGGGAAGCGTATCGATGGGGAAAAGGCAGACTGACATAAACCTTTTAAAACAACGGAAACAATTTCTGCATTTTGATTATTAAAATTTAAAAGTGCTGTGTTGTTCGACACTAGCGGAATATTGACAAAGTTTTGCTCACATCTGTAACAGAAACACAGTTAGTGTAATAGACAGTGCCTCTATTTGTTACATAGCCACAGACCAGGCAGTGTGCCCATGCTCACCCCTATTTCTTGCCAAAAGAACAAAGTCTCAGCACATAAATGGCATCAGAATTGCAGAACAAAGCTGAAGATCCATGGAGCTCCCAGTGGTTCAGAACCTGAAGTGATCTACTGGAATCTTGGTGCCAGATTCCACAGCACACTTTTGTAATTTAAAACAATCAAAATATCAAAAGTTGATTGCAATATTATGCCTGATTGGATTAAACAGCATAATATTTTAGAGATTGAAACAGAATTTATCAAAATTAGTCCAAATAACTCTGTAATTAATCAAATTGCATACTACCTTCAGCATTGTTAGCTAGCTTAGGTTTAGGTTGAGTGGTATTTTCTCACTGTGGACACCGTCAGGCACACTGACTGACTTGATGTGCAAATGAGCAGAAAAAGAAAACATGTGAAAAACACAAGCGGCAGACAACGTTCTTGTTGTTTTGAGTTCCCATGTCGCCCCCTGATCAGATGCCACCCTGGGTCGTCAGCTCTCTCATCATCATTGCTGCTGTGTGTAGAACTTAAAGCCACCATGAAATACAGAGTTGTGTCAGACTTAAAATAGTTTTTAAAAAAATTCAGATTCGAGGTTCGAAACTACCCATTTTCATTTACGGCAGGCAGATTCTTCAGCACACTTTTCTGCCCTCAGTCCTCCAATTTAGCTCATCTCTCCTTCCCCTATCTCCTCTCAGGGTCTCGGTTTAAATATATTTTCAATTCGGCGAGCTTTATTGCCATGACACTGGAAAGAAATATGGGCGAAACCTCGCCGTGGCTTTGCATGCTCGTGCGTTCGGTGCCGTATCTGCCCTGTTGCGTTTTCTCAGCTTTGCCTCCATTTGATTTATTCAGGTTGTCATCCTGCTCAGAAGGCTGACGGTTTCATACCTGCTTGTCTTTCAAGGCTTTTATCTCGAGTCTCTACTTCCATGTAATTGAGATTAAAAAAATGCTACTTTTCCAGTTTAAATATTCTTTTTTAAGTTAAAGATTTCCCTGCTCTATTGATTTAGTTATTTTTTTGGTGAAAGGACCAGGATGTTCTGGCGAAAATAGCACATGCACACAGCGTGGAATGCAGGTGGATTTGTGATGGATGTTTGTGTCAGACAAATAAAATAAAGCCCATTATCCAGGAGGCAGGTCGGCCACCCTGCCAAAGAAAGAGAGACTCTCACTAATTATCAACAGTGTGTACAAATAAGGATGCCTCTCCTCCTCTACGACTTCAAAAACATGCAATTTTCCCTCAGATTTGCCTTCTTAAAATGCCACCTAGTATCTTATCAGATTCTAAGAAAAAAAAAATCCAAGTAGATGTTCTTTGCACTTGAAAAAAAAAAAAAAAACGCCTGGGAGAGAAAAGGGCAATAACCGTGGGGATCAGAGTCTGAAAATAGAAATCGAGGTGGAGCTCAGTAATTCAGGGAATGAAATGGGATGTGATTAGGTGGTGGGGTTGTTGGTGGGCTGGGTGATCGTGCGTGAAAGCGTCACAGAAAGCATCTGCAAACGCCGCACACCTCAAGTTTGCAGGGATGATTGTGAGAAATTGTCTGTAAATGTGCATCCCTCTGTCCGGGCCATCTAAAGCCAGAATGAAATGAACCCAGAGGGTCTTCCCATCCTTTAGATAAGCAGCAACTTATGAGGATAGGTATGCCTGTCATGTGCAGGTGCTGCTGCTTTCAGCTATTGAGTTGAAAAGGAGGAAGGAGGTTTGTCTGCAGTGGTAAAGTGATGGTGATATTCATTTGTACCGTTTCAGTCAAATTTGCATGTAGTTTTGGACTTTCAAATATTTCTCACATCCTTAAATAGACGATGTGTACAAAACATAGTAGCAGCTACGAAAATAAGCGGTTTGTATGATAAATGCACCAAGATATGACTGATGAGCAGAAAAGAACTGATGGGTCATATAGGTTGGTCAGAAAATCTAGTCACTAATGGGTTGGTGGGTGGGTGATATGAACTTATAATTCTAGCGCGATTTTTTGTTGTGATATTGTGATAATGCAAATTATGATTTTAAAAAAGGATGAGTTCTTTTCTATGTATAGCTGTGACTGCATGGTCCTGCATTCGTAGCACCACAAACACAAAATATTGTTCTTCAAAAACATTTTCAGCGATGCAGAGAGACAGCTTTGCAACTTCAAGAAATCATTGTTGTGTTTTTTCCTTTCTTCCCAAGGCACTAAAGATTTTAATTTATGTAGAAAATTTTTTTATTTTTATTTGTTTTTCTTGGGTGTATTTGATAGCTGCACAGTGGTGCAGTTGGTAGAGCTGTTGCCTTGCAGCAAGAAGGTTCTGGGTTCGATTCCCAGCCTGGGGTCTTTCTGCATGGAGTTTACATGTTCTCCCTGTGCATGCGTGGGTTTTCTCCGGGTACTCCGGTTTCCTCCCACAGTCCAAAAACATGACTGTCAGGTTAATTGGCCTCTCTAAATTGTCCCTAGGTGTGAGAGTGTGTGTGCATGGTTGTGTGTCTCTGTGTTGCCCTGCGACAGACTGGCGACCTGTCCAGGGTGTACCCTGCCTCTCGCCCGGAACGTTAGCTGGAGATGGGCACCAGCAACCCTCCCGACCCCACTGAGGGACAAGGGTGAAAGAAAATGGATGGATGGATGGATGGGTGCTTTGATTTCTAAGATGCAGCTCATGACCTTTAGAGGTTAGTTGATGTGTTACTGAAGAGGAAATAAACAAAACACCCTTTAAAGGAATGTAATCTTGGGTTATGTAATTAGTGTTCCTCAACAGAAACGGTGCCACTAAAAACTTCGTTAGAGTTCAGTTCCTTTGATACAATAGACACAAAAGTACCTCTTGATATAAATTATTTCCAATAAAGTCACCATAAAGGACTTTTATGACCTTTTTTAGAAGTTTTCTAAAGCAAAACTTAGCGTCTTTTTTTAGCCCGCTAAAATATAATTTACATTATACGATAATACTTTTTATGGTGTAGCAGCACATATCTGTAGTTCATCTACGCTGCCAAAGAGGGAGAAAAAGCAATACTTAGAGCAGAGAAGGGAAGGGCGGGGCTATGTACATATTTATTGTGTAGTGCTTGTCTTGTTACAGTCCAGTGAACCTCTGCTCCTTATTTTCTTTATTTCCTCAACCGGTTAAACTATCTACTCCTCTATTTACTCTGCAATAAACAGATTAACACAACTTTATATCACGTATTCTTGTTTGGTTTTCTCTGTGCTGTATGTGTTGTAGACTTATTAAACCCGAGCCCAACCCAACAACCAAGAAAATAATTTTAGCCTGACCTGGCCTGAATTTTGGATTTGATTTTTATGGAGATCAGGCCATAAATCTAAAAATCTAAACTCTAAAATTCACCCATCCATTGTCCATACTAGCTTATCCTTGCAGGCTCTTAGAATGGCTAGTGCCTTTCTACAGCTGCTATATATGTATATATAGCTTTAGTAAATTTATTTTTTACACCTTTAGCAGAAATAACTATAAAAACGCAACCAAAATAGTGGCTCAAATACAGGCTTTCCCATCATTGTTCCTGATTTTTCTCTCTTAACTCATTACTCAAACTGACTGACTGGATGTGTTGCATTGTCTTCTGCATGCTTCTAACCATCCATGCTTCCGTGGAAGCATGCAGACATGATTGTTATGCCTGATTCGGTAATGCAGCAAATAGGGATTTCATTTGCCTGAATTGGTCAACTTTCTCTCTCTCTCCATCTCTCTCGGCCACGTCCCACAATATTTAAGTAAAGATCAGTCATGTGAAATGACTGCTGCATGCACCATCTGTGTGAATCTTTCAGTGACGTGCAAATCACCAAACAATCGTTCTTTGCATCTTTTAGCTCCAGCAGCGGGTTGGTGTTAGTTGAACATCTTCAATTACAGTCTTTGCACTACAGCATCGCTGTTTTCTTCATTTCAAATGGAGGGTAGAGACAACCATGATGACTTATTCAGCCTGGTAGCATCTTGGTTGTTTTAATGATGAGTGTGGAACGCAACTCAATGTTGCATGCGTGGGTATTTGTTAGTGTTGTTTCTCTAGGATTAGAGGTGGACTAAAGTTTTATCGTGATATTTTGTGGAAATGTTTTGATAATGATAAAAGTGACAATAAGAACAATTTATTTCTTCTTTTTTGTGACCTTTATTAAACAAACTGTGGAAAAATCATGATAAATTGGAATTTATCATTCTAAGAATTGTATCGCGATAAATGATAAACAATACGATTAATTCCAAGTAATGTTAAAAACCCCTAAAACTATCAAGATTGTTATTTTTTGGTATTTTTCTACACTGTTTGTTCAATAAAGGTATACCAATAAATATTTACAGATTAAAAAAAAACTATCCAGCACGTAGTTAACTTCTCAAGTCCTTAAAATCCTAAATGTTACAGTACAAAGTGAAATCTTTTGGCCATGTTTCTGCAAGAAGTATTAACAGTCCCATTATACTTTCAGAAGAAAATGTTAACATCTGCTCCCTCCATAAATGTCTGACAAGGTTTTCTGTCCCCTCCCCTTAAATCCATTGCTTCTATTTAGGAAAAAAAACCAAGGTAGTGCTTTCAAGGCAGAAAAACAAGGCTTATCTCAGAATGGGAAATCAATTGAAAATGGGACAGCCACTTTGTAAGTGTCGACTTTCAATTAAATTCGAAAGTTAAGCTCACCAGTTGAGAAGTAATGTTTTATGACAGCCAGTCATGTGTGGTGCTGAAATATTGATCAGTGCGCATTAGGTGGAGGTCTCTTTTAGCTTTTCAGGTAATGGATATTGAACAGGTTGTCAAGTCAAACTGGACAATAAAACAAATGAGTGGAGGTAATTTTTATTTTTTAGGATGTTATATCAGCGTTTATGTTGTACTGCGTGCTCAGCAGAGAGACCTCTACTGATTCTGTTTAGGTTTTGGGCGAAACAGTCTTTGAATTTTATCGCAATACTTTGTACTACTATTTAGACCTGTCACAATAAATCAATTTCATGATAAATTAAAACATCTTAATCATTTGCATGATTTATTGGTTTATCTTTTTTCTCTTTCCTACCAAAGACTTGATGACAAAAGTCTTCAGTCTGGTGACAATTTTGTTTACAGATTGTTCATAATTAATTTTTTTTGTTGGTGGTGGTGTTGTGTTGTTTACTTATTTTAGATATTTAAAATGTCTTCCAGGTCCAGTGTTAAATACACATTAACATTTTAAGTTTATTGATCTATGAGAATGCGTTCTTGCATTTTCATTACTTTAGTTGAAAATGGTCTGAACACATCGTGATAACTTCTAGGACAATTTATCGTCCAGCAAAATGTATCGTGACAGACCTAGGAATAATTTGACAAACACCCATTAAAGATATTTGTTAAAAGTTTTTTGTCTGAAGGAAAAGTAATTTTTATATTAAATTTCTGCTTTGTAAAAACTAAAGGCAGTTTTTCCATACATTTAAGTGTTACACATTTCTATAATTTATAAGCATAGCCCAGCTTTACATGAAACTGCATCTTCTGTGGTATTTAGTTATTTATATTCCGCTTTGCTGTAATTATGTCAGTCATGAGTTCTGTCACCAAACTTATATTTCCCTGATAACTCACAATCAAATAGTTCCAACCTAAAAATCGTAAATCCAGACACCAGCAAATGTATATAAAAAATGAATGACATATCCATGTAGAGATGATGAAATGAAATGAAAACAAAGCATAGTGACTCTTTTTATCCCTTCTTTGATCTCTGAGAAGATTATGTCTGACAGTCTCCTAATCTGGGGAGTAAAATCACAAGGTCAGACAGAGCGGATATAATCCAGCACAATCTCATTCCCAAAGCTGAGAGTGTAATTGTAGCTGCCCAGTGGTTTTACCAAGCCCACTTTTCAGTTGTTGGTGCAGCACTTTATCCAGAAGGCTTAACGTAGCCATTACACAGCTAGCGGTGCTAAGGAGCTCTGCATCGCTCATAGCCAATTCTGCAGATTAAAAAAAGGGGGATCAATAGTGACATTTATTTCTAATACCCACTGTCACAAATCTAATTACAAATCTAATTTACTGCTGCATTTCTAATGTTAATGTGTTATTTGCTGGAACCTCTATTGTAAATATCAGACAGATAACACAAATCAGTTATTGTTTGGGGCATTTACCTGAATTTCTGTAAAAAAAAAAAAAAGGAAAAAGCTTTTGGTTCTGCATGATTCTTGAACTTTTTAATATGTGCTGTGAGTCTATTTTCAGATGTTGAACCTAAACTGACCTCATTTCAATCTTTTGTAAAAGCGAGCTGGTTTTAAATGAAGTCGTTCTGCAAGTCAAGGCAGCAGCATAAATCCAAAGTATGATTGAAACTCCTGTGTACAGTCATGGCCAAAGGTTTTGAGAATGACACAAATATTATATTTTCACATGATCTGCTGCCCTCTGGTTTTCATGTGTGTATGTCAGATGTTTTCATCACATACAGAAATACAATTGCAATCATATTATGAGTAGCAAAAGCTTTTATTGACAGAATGAGTTAATGCAGCAAGTCAATATTTGCAGGTTTGACCCCTCTTCTTCAGGACATCTGCAATTCTCCCTGGCATGCTCTCAATCAACTTTTGGACCAAATCCTGACTGATAGCAGTCCATTCTTGCACAGTCAATGCTTGCATTTTGTCAGAATTCCTAGGTTTTTGTTTGTCCACCCGTCTCTTGATGATTGACCACAAGTTTTTAATGGGATTAAAATCTGGGGAGTTTCTAGGCCATGGACCCAAAATCTCTGTTTTGTTCCCTGAGCCAGTTAGTTATCACCTTTGCTTTATGGCAAGGTGCTCCATCATGCTGGAAAAGGCATTGGTCATCACCAAACTGCTCTTGGACGGTTGGGAGAAGTTGCTCTCGGAGGACATTCTGGTACCATTCTTTATTCATGGCTGTGTTTTTAGGCAAGACTGTGAGAGAGCCGACTCCCTTGGCTGAGAAGCAACCCCACACATGAATGGTTTCAGGATGCTTTACAGTTGGCATGAGACAAGACTGGTGGTAGCGCTCACCTCGTCTTCTCCCAACAAGCTGTTTTCCAGATGTCCCAAACAATCAGAAAGAGGATTCATCAGAGAAAATGACTTTACCCCAGTCCTCAGCAGTCCACTCCCTGTACCTTTAGCAGAATATCAGTCTGTCCCTGATGTTTTTCCTGGAGAGAAGTGGCTTCTTTGCTGCCCTCCTTGAGGCCTTGCTCCAAAAGTCTCCGCCTCACAGTGCGTGCAGATGCACTCACACCTGCCTGCTGCCATTCCTGAGCAAGCTCTGCACTGCTGGTAGCCCGATCCCGCAGCTGAAGCACTTTTAAGAGACGGTCCTGGCGCTTGCTGGTCTTTCTTGGGTGCCCTGGAGCCTTTTTGGCAACAATGGAACCTCTCTCCGTGAAGTTTTGATGATACGATAGATTGTTGACTGAGGTGCAATCTTTCTAGCTGCGATACTTTTCCCTGTTAGGCCATTTTTGTGCAGTGCAATGATGACTGCACTTGTTTCTTTAGAGATAACCATGGTTCACAGAAGAGGAACAATGATGCCAAGCACCAGCCTCTTTTTAAAGTGTTCAGTGGTGTCATTCTTACTTAATCATGACAGATTGACCTCCAGCCCTGTCCTCATCAACACCCACACCTGTGTTAATGGAGCAATCACTGAAACCATGTCAGCTGGTACTTTTAAGGCTGCAATGAAGTTGAAATGTGTTTTGGGGGATAAAGTTCATTTTCTAGGCAAATATTGACTTTGCAATTAATTGCTGTTAAGCTGATCACTTTTTAAAACATTCTGTAGTATATGCAAATTTCCATTATAAAAACTGAAGCACTAGACTTTGTAAATATTAATATTTGAATCATTCTCAAAACTTTTGGCCATGACTGTAGCTTCACAGTTAGAGTCGGAGGTGGTTGTTTGCAGTTTCTTTTTTATTCTATGATTTTACAGATGTTTGCTCTACATTTGGTTAGTTGTTCATTTTTGATTTGTTGCCTTTAGAGGTTTAGCTGGTGTATTAATTGGTTAAGAACAAGAAAAAGTGTATATTTGGCAAATTGTGCCTTTACATCACAGATAAAAGTAATTTAATCAGTCTGTTTATGTGTTGTGTTTGAGTCAGAGCAAGGAAAACCTGGAAGAAAAAGCGTGTATAAACGATGAATCATTTTACATCCACTTCATATTTATGCTTTTTTTAAAAGAAAAAACACAATATCCCTTATATGTGCAGGTTTGTAGTTGTACAGGGAGAATTGGGGCAACACAAAGAAAAAAATAAAATTACGAGAATAAAGTCACAAATATATGAAAATAAAGACAATTTTATGATTGAAGTCATATGAGAATAAAATCAAAATAATACAGGGATAAAGTAATAATATTGTGAGAATGAAGTTGTAAAATTACGAGTCTAAAGTCATAATATTGTGACAAAGTCGAAATCATATTTTGAGAATAAAGTTGAAAAAACACCAGAATAAAATCATATTTTGTGACTTTACTCTCATACAAGTTTATTCTCTTAATTCTATGACTTTATTCTGTTTTTTGGTTGTTGTTTTTTTATTTCTTTGTGTGGCTCTAGTACTCCATCGTGGTACTAGGGCCACATCATGGGCCATGGTTATAATGTACAGTAACCATCATAGTGATAATCATGACTCAACGTGAAAAGTTTACGTGTTATAACAACACGTCTTTTTCATCATAAGATGCTTTTACAAATCCAAGAGTCTCCATATTAAAAGGACCGAGTTACTTTCCCCGTCTCCTCGTCCTAAACATACTGATGAAGCTGCTGCTGTGTGTTTATAAGTTAAAAGGCTTGAGAGCAGGTGAGCAGCGTCAGTGTCGTGCCATTCATCTGTAACTCAAGAGCTCTGCTTAGTGCCCACTCAACACCGACTTCAAAGAAAAGCCGAAAACACATCTATACATTAGTATTCGCCGTCGGTTGGCTAATGGAGGAATAACTTCATTATCTGGAATGACTAAGTAAACACCATCAGCTTATTTGAATTCCATTTTTAGAGATTTTACTTTGAATTTTACTTATTCTCCATCCATAGGTATGTGGCAACAGTAATCCAGGTATATTAAAAAAATCACATAAAAAATAGATGATTCACATGGGAATGTAAATTGAATGTTTTCAGGAGGAACGGATGAGAAAAAGAGACAGACATCATATGCTTAATGCAAGCTTAAAGTTATCCTTTTCACATGAACTTTTGGTTATTTTAAGATGAAAATCAGCATGTAGAAACATGATAAAAACAGTAAAGTAGGTAAATTGTCCTTGAGTTAAAAACGTAGCTATAAAATTAATGAATAAATCTGGAATTTGATGCACACGGGAGCTAAGCCAAGCCGGCAATATTCATGAAGTGCTTTTGGAAACAGCAGGTGCTGACCAAAGGGCTCAACAAAAAGATTTAAAAATAACTGAATAAAACATTAGAATTTTAAATGAAAAATGATTAAAAGTTTAAATAAAAATGCGAGTGAAAGTATATCAACAAGTAAACACGAGATAGACGTGAAGAAAATCTAAATAAAAGTCAGAACTTGTCAAAAGCCATAGAGTAGCAGTGAGTAGATTTAAACGTGTCTGTAGTGAAAAGGCTTTTCTCATTTGCAGCAGCAAAGCGTTCCATAATTTGAAAGCCGGATCCACAAAAGCCCGATCTCCCCTGAGCTTCCGCCGTGTCCTTGGCGCCTTCAGCATCAGCTGGTCAGCTGATTTAAGTGAGAACGCAAATGTAGACTATGTGGAAGCATGTTAAGGGCCGTTGCGGCGCATTTCGAGTGTCTAGCGCAGCGCGATTTGAACAGTTTTGAGTGTTTGACGCGTCCAACATGCCCAACGCTCCACACAGACTTTGACTGTAAACCAGACGCGCCTGATGCTCAAAACGCGTTTGGTGTGAACGCAATAAAAAGTGCACCCACGTCAAACTTAAAGCGTCAGATGCGTTTAACTCATTTGGTGTGAACGCACCATAATCAAGATTGGTGGCATCAACTCACTCACTCTTTGGTTACCTAGCAACAACGTGTTGAGTAACTTGCCCAGAAGCAGTTTCAGGTTTTGCTGCTGTTCCTCATAACTTATGAAAAATAAACAACAATGTTGTGGAGGGAAAACTGTAGCTAAAGCAGGAAAGGTCACGCAGCTTGGCAGTATTGCAGGATTATCGATATTGACTGATATTAAACGCTTACATTGCGACACGTTTTTCAGCCATGTCGTCCCACCATACTTGTACTCCAATATAAAACAATTACATGAAATAAAAAAGTGCTTGAAGTGTAATCAATGAGTAAAGCCTGGATTTATATGATATCCTCTGCAAGATATTTTGTAACAAAATCCCAGAACACACATTTCCATTCCTCTATTACGGCGCCCTCCCCACCCCGCGCTCCCTTTGAAATGATATGTAAGTGTGAGGTAAAGTGCGAATTACGCCCCACATGGCTCCTTGTAGATTTTCCTTGCTGTGCTCTGTGGCCGCCGCTATCTTTTTCCATTCACAGCCACCTGTGTGAGAACTATTTCCTCTCTGTTTGAGCTCCCCTCTGCGGGATTGTCACTTGAAATGTTGGGGGACTTAAAGAGATGATCGGCGGGCGGGTGGAAAGATGAGAGTCGGTGGAAATGGTGGAAGATTCCACATTCGTTGAGGTGAAGTTAAGGTCAGAGATGTAAATTTAATAAATGAAACTCACAATTAGGTTCATTTATTGCACGAAGTTTGCTGCAACTACAGCAAACTGGTTCATGGAATAAAGGAAATGAAGAAAAAAGCAGAGGAAACAGCTGGTAAGGCAAGCTGGTCGCTGATCAACAGGTAAAATTATTATTATGATTGGAAACGACAAGTGATTAAAGGTCATCGATTGAGGAGTTATTCTCAATCGCTGACACATTCAGGAGTTTGACCATCTGCTGCTTGCTCCTTCAGTTTTACACAAATGTGCACCTTTTACCGAGACGGAGAATGTTAAAAATTCCTTTAGCTATGGAGCTAGATGAGCTGGATAACCAAAGCAAAGCCTGAATGCAAGGTAAAATGCAGTTGAAATATTCATTATGCATGACAGATTTTTCATCTTCGTTGAATCATGCATCTTTCTCTGGTACTTTCCACAACTCCTTTTTGTGCCCAAACTCCATTCAAAATTCACGGCTGCCTCAAAGCCCCCTTTGGCAGCAATTACAGCCTTTTGTCCTCTTAGGGAACTCTCTAGAGGCTTAGCACGCCTGTGTTTGGGCAATCTTCTCCTGAAGATCCTACTCGGTGTCAGGTTGTGGGATTTGATGGGAAGAATCTGTTAACTGTCATTACCACGGATGTTCGCAGGCCTTTTTGGCTGCACCACTCCAGGACTGGAGGAGGCGTAACCTGAGGCTGTAGGGTTTTGATTTGGGGTAACGGTCTGGGTAATTGTGTGATGGAGCAAGGAAAGTAGTTCTACTTACTTAAACAAATTGGCCACAAGTGACAAACTGCTGCTGAGTTAGACATGTCTCTGGCCTTTGAGTGTTAGTCTGATGCCTCAGCTTGTCTGAATGGTCAGCTCCAAGAGTAAACTACGGTCACTGAGGCACTTGAAGCTCCGTTTTACAAACGCTATGGCAGCAAACCTCAGATTTAACTTTTCACAAGGAGACCTTTCAGAGAATTCCTTCAAGCTAATAGTCGTTTCCTTCTGAAAAGTACAGCAAAAATTGAAGGGTCAGAGGGCGTCTGCCTTTCAAAATCATATTAAACCGACTCAGAGTTATCATGTTACCTTGTTGGATAGGTAAGGCAGCAAAGGCTCACAACCTGCAATGACACTTGACACTATAAAAGGTCTCAAGATTTTTATACAGCTTTTTCCAAGCACTCAGAATGCAACCATCTTGAAGTTTGAGACATTTGATGACGCATCTGAATCTTTATTGTGACAGATTGTAGTAACAGTACAACATGACACTTCAATGGATTTTATAAACTAGATCTGTATGTAAACGTTTGTCTTTCATTTCTATTTTATTTGATCCACAGGGTCTAAATTATGAATACGGACTCAAATATGCAGCTTTAATATTTGGGTTAATATGCCTGAGGAAGTTGCAGAGAAAGCACTCACCCACCGTCAACGAGCTTCAGGTACTTTCCCAGCTGGATGTTTGACCACACTCGGTAGAGCTCATTTAAAATGGTATATTTCCTAGCAACGGTTCATACATTTTTAATAGAGTAGGAGATGGGGGCCATCCCAGAAGCTTAATGCTGGCCTAGTTTATTCATTCCAAAAACATTTTGGATAGGTTGCCTTTTCTCCAGGTTTATCCCAAAATGTCGCCCTTAGACAAGAAGATGGTCATTAAGATTTTCAACAACAACCCAGAAACCATCAAGGCTCAAGCCCACCATAAGCTGGAAGCTGAGGAGACACCAGTGAAGTCCTCATAGGCCAAGAGGGTGACAACTAAGAAGAAAGACACTTGTCCAACGTCAACAACTTCAAACTAGACCAGTGTTTTTCAACCTTTTTTGAGCCAAGGTACATTGTTTTAATTGAAAAAATCACGAGGCACACCACCAACCAAAAATTTAAACAAAGATACTCTGTAGCCTATATTACATATATAATCATTCTTATCAAAGTATATTGAATAGGAATCAAATAAACACAAAAATGTATTTTTATCACATTTTACATTTCTTATTTCAAATTGCACTTAACATGTCCACTTCAAAAATACACCTGAACAGCCACAACACTGTGGTGTTAAATTTAAAGAAGTTGTAGAAAACTTCAAAGTGATTTACAAACTTATCCACAAGCATCTTATAGCCGGAATACAGAAAATAATTCTTATTCTGAAAGAAGCAATAATATTTGGAAAACATTTCACTTCATATTCACTGTTACAATATGAAGAGTTTCATGTACAAAATTTCAATATCTGTATATTTTACCCATCTAGTGTGAAACCTGAGCATGTATGGATGAAAACAGAGCTGATTTCCTGGCAGAAATTGAAGAAAGACAAAGCTCTTCCTCAACAGCTCTAAGTCTCACTCTGGTTTTAGTTTTTATAGTAGCCAGGTTTGAGAAGCTCATTTCACAGATATGTCGTGGGAAATGGACCCATGTTCTTTCCAACTACTGCTGAGCTTCACTGTCTTTTCCATCACTGTCATCACAGTCTTGCTAGATACAATGCTCTCACTGCTACCTGTAACATGCATCACTAATCCTCTTGTTTTAATGTAAAGTGTTCTGTACCTACTGCCATCTAGTGGTAAGAAAATTACATGATTACACCGCTAGTCACTACTACAGCAGACACTTGAAGATGGCATTATTTGCAGATAATTCATTTTCAAAAAATCTTTTAAAACCAATTACTGTATTTTTCGGAGTATAGAGCGCACCATACTAGCACCCTCAATAAAAAAAAAAATTAAATAAAAACTGGAAGTTGCTCTCGGTTTTCCATCAGGACCCAGCAGAGGGCTGCGTCCTAATAAATCTGCTGCATATATTAAGGACGCAGCACCCTGTCTCCAAAACCGAACCATGGTTTTGTTCACACCGAGCTTAAGTGCAGCGGCTCTATTTCCCTCCTGTAGTGCCAGATCGACAGCCCTCAACTTAAAAGCTGCATCATATGAGTTTGAAAACATTTCTCTGTCGTGCCTGCTTCTAGCATGTGGTTGTTCTAAATGAAAATTAGCGCGTTCTTCTTTGATTTACAATTTTGACCATGATCTTTGGGTCATGACCGAAAGAACGAGATCACGGATACAAGCGGCCGAAATGGGTTTCCTCCGCAGGGTGGCTGGGCTCTCCCTTAGAGATAGGGTGAGAAGCTTGTTCATCCGGGAGGCACTCAGAGTAGAGCCGCTGCTCCTCCACATCGAGAGGAGCCAGTTGAGGTGGATCGAGCATCTGGTCAGGATGCCTTCTGGACGCCTCCCTGGTGAGGTGGTCCGGGCACGTCCCACCAGGAGGAGGCCTCGGGGAAGACCCAGGACACGCTGGAGGGACTATGTCTCTCGGCTGGCCTGGGAATGCCTTGGGGTTCCCCCGGAGGAGCTGGAAGAAGGGGCTGGGGAGAGGGAAGTCTGGGCCTCCCTTCTGAAACTGCTGCCCCCGCGACCCAACCCTGGATAAGCGGAAGAAAATGGATGGATGGATGATTCACTTCCTGCTAGAGAGCCCCCTGGTGGTTGAAGAAAAATCCACAGAAAAGCCGCACCGGGCTACAATCCGCATGGTTCAAAGCTTAGGAAAAAAGTAGCAGCTTATAGTCCGGAAAATACGGTACCGTAGGTGAAATTGAATAATTTCCATGGCACAACTGATGATCACTCACGGCACACTAGTGTGCCGCGGAACAGTGGTTGAAAAACAGTGAACTAGACAGACATTTGAATCTGTGTACATGGACAAGACCATTTCTTCTGCCTAAACATTTAAGTCTTTCGGTTTTTAAAAGCAGTGGCTTCAAAACCACCTAAACATTTTCTGTCATGGCAACTGGAAAAAAAAAAGCCACCAAGGTTTTCCTTTGCTTACAAGACTGACAAATACCGCTCTTTGGTAATATCTTCTGACATTATTATTAGGCAAGCAGTATTTTTATTGAAAGTCACCAAAAGTAAAATCCCATAGGATACCATGCTTGGTAATGAGTGCATCATGTAAAGCGAACACACAAACTTATAAAATTCTGTGAACAAGAATAGCTACTAGCAGCTTATTTGAATTTAAAGTGACAGGAGACCCTAAAACAGCCCATTCTGAACGGAACTCATTATTTTGGGCAAACAAAGTAATGAACATGTTTTGTTTAGACCACAGACCTATCTTAACCCGTTCAAGAAAGAATAACAGCTCATCTTGAGAGATAAAAACCCTGTAGAATCAGGTGCAGACGGTAAATCATGATTAGTAAGAGGAACTGCTTCTCCTCCATCAGTACGTTCATCTTTTCTTCATGTCGATACAGTCTTGTTAGTCCTTATTTTATGCTGCTCTCACAAATCTTATGCTTATTTCAGTTCTTCACACTTTTTAGTTTTGCACAGTTGCATCACTTTCTCAAATTCTAGGCTTTTCTTCCACCCGTTCAACCTTTCTCCTCACTACTACCTGGACCATGTACATTTGTTTCCACTGCTGAATTTTCCTCTTTTTTTCCCTCCTTTTCATATCTTTGTCTTTGTTATATGTCTTACACGATCCCTTAGTTGTGTGTCTTTCGTTTTCTGAAGGTGATAACCAACCTATTAGTTCACGGTATGTTGTTTTTCATTCTGCGCTCATTTCTTTTACCTGAATGGTTTTAATTATCATTCTATCTTTGCACACCAATGCCTCAGGTCCTTTCTGCCGTTGTTTCTTTTTTTAATCCCCTCTTATTTCCTTGCCTCCCATCCTCTCACATTCCTGGTGTTTTCACTCAACCTCATCCTCCTGGTTTTTTTGTTCATCCTTGCATCAGTTTTATTTTTCCTTTTCTTATTTTACATCTCTGTCTTTTATTTCTTTATTTCTTTTTTGCCTCTCTAGCCTCAGTCTATGCCTCCTTTCACTTTTTCCACTGTTTCGTATTCCGTCCATTTTTCCCTGTCCCCTCTGAGCCCCTAAGAACTGATCCTTCAGTGTAAGTGTATCGGATACACTTGCCACACACACGCGCGCACACACACGCACCGTCTCTTTCCCAAGCTTCTGCAGTCTCTGGGTAGTCTTGCTTTGAAGCTGATGTGCAGAAGGGGATTTGTCTGTTCCACTACTGTTTGACAGTTTGACACACACGTATACACTTCAGCTGCTATATATGCTGCCAAGCACAGTTTACCAGCTAAAATATGGTTTAGCCCGTCAGTTTATCAACTTCACACCAACCCGCCGTCTGCTTCGGTATTTCTTACACTTGGTCTCACACAATCACGGGTTCTCATTAAAGTGCGTATAGCTTTAACGTGTGAAGGATGGCTCCAGGCGTGCGAGGCTCGAGTTTCTCCCGCTCCGAGTGCCTCGCACGCCATACGTAGGCTAACACCTTCCCCTTTTTGTGGCACCAAACTGTGATTGTGAGGCTCCACCGAGCCAGCCCGGGTGAAGTCGTTCATCAAAGATAATTAAACTTTGATGATGTCACATGCACACACACTGATTCTCGGACAGGCTTATCGACCGGCTCCATCTCAGTATGCTGTACAGTATAATTAGCTTCTGCATCGATTTCCTTGTCACACTAAAGCGTGCTTATCTGTAATGAAAACAAAATGCTGTGAACTTCGACTTAAGTGCGACGCTTATTAATAAAGGGCGGAGTAGAAGTCGTGGGGTGGTGAAGTGCTGACCGGCTGGCTTTGTGTTGCTCATGCGCTGCAGCTGCAAGCTATCGGTGGAAAGCAATAGCTGTAAACATCCAGTAACAGAGCACATTTATTCTGTTAGACTTGGTGAGAACAGTTTTTGAACAGAGTCTTGCTCTTTTTCCCCTGAGAATTGGCTGATGTTTCCTTGACCAAATAAACTGAAAAAAAAATCACCTAAAAAGTTCAGAAACAAAAGAGTTGCCCATTTGTTTCAATGAAATATTGTACGTTTAATTTATTGATGAGCGTCTATTTAAATATATTAAACATTCACAACAAATTTATTTTGCATTTCAAAAAGATTTATTCCCCAGAGTAATTTTAGCTTTGAGATTCTTGGACACCCCTGCTTTAGAGAAACAGACCAGTGAGAAATATTGTGAATTTGATTTGTTTATGTATCAAGAATAAAATAAGTTGCAAGAAATGAAGAAACCATGGTGATTCTTCAGCTTCTTTTTTTTTTGACCAAATAAACAAAACATACCCTAACAAACAAAAACATGTCATCTTCATTTCCATTACATATTTAAAGGGACAGTGGACAAAAGAAAATTTTCAATATAAGTATGAACTAAGAAACCAAAACAGTTAGCCCAATTCTCATCTCCCTTCAGTTCTTTTTCTGGACTTTCTCCCATTCAGCGGGATTTCTCCGGTTGAATTACAATTGTACAAATCAAACAGAAGGACATTTTGTGAAAGATGACGTCAATTACCTGCACTGTTTTAGAATCATACAAACTTCCTATACTTTTAACGAGGAAGTAAATGAAGCCATTCAGTTCATGTGGCCACTCTTCCAAATATTAAATTAACATTGACTTTTGCTTTGTACGAAGCAAAACAAAAACACAAGGCTACAAAACAGTCAGAGCAAACTCTCTCTTCTTTTGTGGTTTCATGCCCAGCATTGCAATTTCTTCCATTCTTACTCCTATTTAATACCCATGCACAAACTAACTTAGTTTAAAGAATATTATGCAGCAGTTTGGTGCAGTTCATAGCTGTAAATCAACCTACACAAACAAACTATAAAGTTTGTTCTTATTCATTCTACAACATATACCATGAAAAACAATCTAAATTGTAATACCTGCCAATAACATAACTAATTTTATCAAATAAATGTAATAAAAATAACACTTAGGGCTCTTACAACTTTATAGTCTCCCAGTGAGACTATAAAGGTGTTTCTGTTGTATTCAATGGAAACCATTTTATTTATATTACTACAAAGAAATATATTTTATTCCAAGTGATTTAAAGACACATTCTCCTCACCATTCAAAGCTCATTGTAGGATTTTTTTCTTTGGGTGGTTTTTCTGTCATGCTACACAACAGTAGAGATAAACAGTGCCACAGAAACACAGTACAGTTAAAAAAAAAAGACCATTGGGATTTTGGCAACCATTCTTGGATGGATTACATTTTAATAAGGCTTAAAAACTTAACATGCGGCAATGTAATCGCTTTAACGGAAACGTTGGATTAAGGGGGTTTAGTGGTCTGTCTGTACTTGTGCTTGTCTTAAACATCTAGCAAACCCGGATGAAACCCTATGAAATATCCCTTTTTTTCCCTAAAACTGTGTGTGCATATCTAAGCACTGCTGGGTAAAATTCCCACAAGTCAAATCTCTGTCGCATTTGCCCCTCAGACAGAGCAAAGCAAATGCTGACAGAGAATCTAGAAAGGCTTAGGAAGATTTGAGCTTTTGCTTCAGATCTCCGGCTGTCCGCCGCTAGCGATCCCTTTTGGCCTGTGATGTGTGAAGACAATCAGGATATATCCTTTCCACCTGCTCCGATTCTCCGGCATAAATTACATAACAATATTCATTGCCTTAATCTTCTCTTGGATTGTTCACACAACTCTGCCGTAAAGTCTGCAGTTAAAAAAATCTAGAATAAAACTTCCTAGAACTGGAATGGTAGTTCTGACGCTTTCGCTGCACGGACACAAAGTGCACTGACGTAGGGAGACGTCACCGGAGCAATGTCCATTTGCAGAGGCGCAGTAAAGCCACACAGACTACGAGCGAGTTAATTTGTTAATCTCAAATTGATAAATGACATTTCAAAACTGATTATGTTTATGCTAATTAACGTCAATTTAATGAAAGGGCCAAATTGTTTTGACTCGCTCATTATGAGCCGTCACATCCTGATATTTCTAATTTCTTCCAGTGACCAGTTTCACACTTTTCCGTACAATCCACCGTATGTCTCTTGGAAACATGTTTTTGCAAAAAAATTAATATATTTTTTAGAAATATTTACAAAAATCAAGGAACTGGAGCACTGCGCAAAAGTCTTGTGGTTACATTTTGGTTCCAAGGAGCTCAGCTTTCTTGTAATCTTTCAGTGGTTTTGATTATTTTTTTCAGGCTTTCTGTGGGTAATGAATGCTGCTGTCCAATTCAGGTCAAAAAGTGACAAAATTTAGCAGATTTGTGTAACATCAAGCTGCGTGTTGCTTTTGAAGTTTTCCCTTCTTGAATAGTGCATGAATACTGGGATAAAAGGCGTGGAAGTGATAGTCTTCTGCCACATAAAGACTTAGTAAGGCATGATGTCAATGTCTGGCTTTTTGTATTTATATATATATATTTGAACCAGGTGCCCTCAAGTGCTTATATAAATATTGTTTAAATAAGTAAGAAAATATGGCAGCACATCTCTTTCAGTTGCAGTCTGTCAAGTATTGGGTAACTAATGTAAATAGATTAATGTTGTAGCGCTCAAACTGAAAAATATCTATGGCACTTTCACTAGATTGCAGATGTGAGCAGTAAGGTGTTACCAAAGTGTTGTTTTACAAATGAATTTCAAATTCAAAAATACTTTATTAATCCCAAAGGGAAATTAAATAATTGCTATGCTGCACCAATGAAACAAAAAGCAGAGCCATAATTACACGATAGCGGTCTTTAATGTTTGTCTTTGGATTCTGGATTCTGGTTTTGGAATACAAAGGTATAAAAACTTTGCCTTGTGATCATCTTCTAATTCATCAAAGCAACTAACACTGTTAGAATATGTAACAAATGTGCAAAAAAA
This sequence comes from Poecilia reticulata, assembly GCF_904066995.2. Classification (NCBI taxonomy): domain Eukaryota; kingdom Metazoa; phylum Chordata; class Actinopteri; order Cyprinodontiformes; family Poeciliidae; genus Poecilia; species Poecilia reticulata. Next base: position 8,420,782 of record NC_088847.1, on the reverse strand, counting down.
GTTTTATTACAATATTGCGCTGAGATTTCCGATAGTAGAAAAGAACCAGAATCAATATGATGATGAGTCACAAATTCTCTCTCTCTCACCCGATGTCAATATCTTCTGTTTTTGGCATTTCATTAGTACTTAAGTATAGCGTTTTGTTTTTAAAAATAAGACTACGCATCTCAGATTAGTTGAGATTAACAATAGAGTAACTTTTAGAATTGCAAAAGTGGTATGTTTATGTCAGAGATGTTTTCAGCCTCAAGTCAAAATGATTTCTGTCGTTTAACAAAGGAAGGAAATGGCAATTAGAGAAAAAAAATACCACAGATGGTGACAAAAAAGAGTGACCTTGTGTGAACAGCAAGGGTAATGAATCAAAGACAGAGACGATGAATAACAGAGCATTACGAGGAAATAGAAACAGATGAAAGTAACTATCATTCAAGGTCTTTTTTTGAAGCATTTCTTCAGACAGAGTAAGTATGTTTTCCTAAACAGATCAGTATGTTACTCTGAAAGGAGTAATTTATCCAACTGGATTCTCCCGGGGTCCTAATGGTTGTTTGACTTTGTTATCCAATTATAAATAGTACAATCCAGCAAAAACGTGCCATTGGACGCAAAGCCATTTAATGATAATTTAACATATGGGACAAGTTGGAGGAAATGCACATACAGCCTTATTTTATGTAATTTTTGTTGGTCTAAAATTACAATTTTACAAACTATATTAAAAAGTCTTATTTAATTTGATCCAACTTGCAGAAACTTGGATCCAAAAAGTGAAAAAGAACAAATACGACTTATTTTAGACGATGTGTAGGCAGTAGTAGATATTAACTAAGAGTGCTGATGCGCTCCATTTTGCTGTGTTTATTTCATTATGTAACAGTCCACACATTTATTTATACCACTGAGTTAATTTGTGGCTGAGATTTTACATGTGCTGAACAATTTATCCAGAGAGAAACCACGTATAATTACTTGGTGATTTGACAAACTTAGATTAGAATTCATTTAAATTGCTGTAAAAATGATTTGCCCCTTACAGAATTTTGGGTTTTGTCACATTTAAATTCTTTAGATAACAATATCTTAAAATCATTTTTGCTAATAAGAGAAACATATTTAGCAACACCAAAGAAATCCAACCCATTGGTTGCCACTTATTTTTAAGCCGATGAATTCAGAGCATCTTTAACGGCCACTTTTCTAATTTCCTCTCGTAGCTACCTGTGCCACTTTGTCAGCATATTTACAATCCCGGTTCACCCTGGAAATAACAGTTCTTTTAATGCATAAAAGTTTCCAATAGATGGACTTCTTTCCCCTTTGTTAATGCTCTCAGTCTGTTCGACCTTTCGCTGTACCCATTTCACATCGCTCAGGACAACAGAGGCGCTGGAGCCTATCCCAGCTGCTGCAGGAGAGGGAAGAGCGCAGACAGCCTGTCAGTCAACCGCAGGGCTAACATGCACTCAGACAACCAGCCAGGCTCATGTGAAATAGGTTCAGAAAGAATAGCATGCATGTATTTCATTTAAGTGGAAAGGAATGAGTTGGCGATTGTTTATGCAGCATCTGGCAAAACTTTTTCGTGTGATTTCGAGATGTAAAGCGTTTTTGTACCTGTAAAAATCTTATTACCCTACAATAAAAAAAACAAAAAAAAAGAGTGTATATAAACTTGTCATGATAAGAAATTAATCAATTAATTGCATGGTAAATTGAAATGACCTCAATAACTCCTATTGTGATTATTATGGAAGGGCAATATTGTTTTTTATTCTTTTATTTTTTGTTTTTGGTTGTGTTTTATTTTTCATATTTCAAATATCTTGCAGTTCCAGTGAAGTGTTCTATACAAAATTCAAGTTTATTGATCTTTAAGATTGCATTATTATGTCATTATCAAGATATTACTTGAAAATGGTCTCAAAACAACAATACTATAATTTATTGCATTAATTATTGGGACAATTTATCATACGGCAAAATTTGTTATTGTGACAGGCCGAAGTGTGAAGAATATTTTTGGCCAATATACGTTACATACAAATCAGCCTTTTGTCATTTCACTCTAATTTACCTCAGCTGGACTTGGTATGAAACTGTAAAAAAAACTAGAAGGGAACGTTTTTCAAATCCAAAATTTAAAGTAGGTAATTTTTTTCTATCTTCCTGTGGTTTTTATTTCACATGTAAAAAATCATGTGGACCTTGAAAGTGTGTTTTGGTAATTCAACCCAACCATTTATTGAACTACTTTTTTTTGTAGAAAGGAAATGTAAAAAAAAAAAAAAAAAAAAAAAAAAACATTAAAAAATTGTCATCTTATTGATCTAAAACCGGTGTGCAAGTGACATGTTCAAATGTTCATCCATCAATCTATTGACTTTTATTAAAACCTCACTTAATTGTGCAAGAGGCGAACTATGCCATAGATACGTTACCAGATAAGTTTCCTTTCATCAAGATAAAAATCTCACTGAGCTGCTTGGGAAGTTAAAACTTTCCTGGCGTCTTTAACAACGTATAACTCCGACCTCTGAGTACAAAGACGATGCACAATAGTAGCGAGTCTCACTCCTCGCGCTTGTATTGAAGTTTGTTTTTTGCATAGTGGGCTTTTCTTAATGCTAATTTAAAACCTGATTATTTTAGGTTGGAAAAACCTAAATATGTTGGCATAAAGAGTGGCATTTCTTTGACATTAACTTCAAACTATAGTAAATGGCTCTAAATGTATGTGATGGCTTATTTATTTTTCCAGCCAATTCTGTTGGTGGGAATAAAATGTGTTTTTTTTAATTAGTAAGCTTTTTGGCAGTGGAAAAGTAAAGTTTCTGCCAAGTTAGTGAGGATGATAGCCTTTGGTGTACAGGAAGTGTCACGATCAATGGATTTAAAATTGGCTAATACTTGCTTTCTCTTTCCACTTTTTCACTCATTGATTTTTTCCCCCTTCATTTTCATCCAGCTTTTTTTCTTTTCACTCAAACGGCCCACTCAGTCTTTACACACACTTCTAGCTTCTTTCCCCTCTGTTCTGTTCATCCCCGCGTCATCTTTCACCGTCCACTTCTTAACCCGTCTTTGCCCGTCCTATAAATTCTAGCTTATGTGAGCGAATGAGACACAAAGTGTCAAAAGCTGACTGGGTGAATCATTCCTTCCACTCCTGTCAGTCTGCGATTGTCTTCTTTTGTTCGCTCGCAGGCAGAGACAGCTCAGGAGAAGCAATGAAAAAAATTGATCCATTCTTTGTTGGTTTCTTTTCACACTTTGTTTGTCGTTGGCTGGTAAAATTATCTTTCTGACCCCATCAAGGACTATCAGTTTAACCTTCCTGGCTGCGGAGTATGTGTTTCTGTACTTCACTCGTCAGAAATAACAGTCGGATCCCTGTTGCTGGCTGATTGAAAGAGAATTAATATCCATGCTCTCAAAGCCTACAGGAATGTGAAATTTTGTTAGAAGTCAGTGAAAATAATTCACGCTGGGAGAACATAGATGATTAAGACGTCCTGGCATTACCGACAGGACCCTCCTGCTGCCTGTTCCTGCCCTGTGGAAATCCTTGTTATTTTTGTCTGTTACGTCTAATATAATTAGATGATTACTTCAGCAGTTATCCTGCTATAAACAAGGTAGAATGGGAGTTTGCTCAGCTAGTTTTCAGAAAGAGTGGAATTTGTTTGGCATTGGCCTCAGTGTGTACTCTGAGAAGGCATTCGACCGTGACCCATGGGGAATCCTGTGGGGGGTAGTCCGGGAGTATGAGGTACCAGACCCTTTGATACGCATTTACGTCCATGTGGTTTCAGAGCTTGGGCTGCTTTGCTGGCAGTAAGTTGGAGTTAGACTCTGTCAAGGTAGCCCTTTGTGACTGAATCTGTTCATAACGTTTATGGCCAGAATTTCTAGGCACAGCCAAGGTGTTGAGCGGATCAGTTTTGGTGAACGTAGGATCGCACCTCTGCTTTTTACAGATGATGTGGTTGTACTGGTTTCATCAGGTCGTGGCTTTTGTTGGACACATTTGCAGCCTAGTGTGACACCCTAGACCATAGTCTTGAACCAGAAAAGGGTAGAATGCCTCTGGAGGTTTTAGATGTTTCCCTTCTGCCACACACCTGGGTGTGTCTTCGGAACACCTTGGGATTCCAATGTAGCCAGGAAGAGGGAAGTCTGGGCCTCCCAGTTCAGGCTGCTGGCGCTGTGGCCCGACCCCGGTAAGCGTAAGAAAATGGGTGGATGTTTGGATATCCATCTTGATGAATCAGGCAACATAGATGATCAAAAGGGCCATTTAGAATTGAAGAACATAACATCATTCACAAGATGAAATTGGACAACTGAGAAAAAAATAAAAGCAACATTTTCTGTAATTTGCAAAGTGTATTTTATGTAAGTGCTATACTCTGAGTAACATCCTCTGTTGTTTTCTGTTGTAACCTATAGTTCCAAGTCACCACAATGCTACTGAGCAGCTTTCTCTGTGCAATCACCACCAAGGAAATTGTGTTTGTGTGAAAGCTGACAGTGATGCATTTGTCTTTGTATTTGGCTGTCCAGACACTTTTTTTTTTCTTTCTACTAGATTTTTGATCCTCTTCCAACCACAAAATGGACAAGTTTATGTCCAGTTAAAGCTCCCATAATTAACACCCTCCCACCTTCATGTAATAATAAACTGAATATAAAATGCTAAAAATGCTCAAGGAGTATACATTGAACAAAAGAGAATGAGTTTAACATAACGACTTAATAAATTTAAAACATGGATAAATTTAATTTGATAACTTGTAATAATTTAACTTTTTAAAAAAAGTTGGATCAACTGTTTTCGTTTTTCAGTGCATCTATTTACAGATTAAAACTAAAACGGTGAATGTCCAGTTTATGTAGTTAAGACGAAGGTTGCAATCGGCTGGCTAATTTAGATTTAAATACATTTTTTATTCATCTAAGGAAACAGGGATCTCTCAAAAGATGATGCAGCACAAACTGAACATAAAACAGTTCAAATGAAACTCCGTCACAATCTTTGAAAGAAACTGCAGTGTTTTCCAGCCCTCTCTGAACACAGACCTGCAAGCTTCACCTGATTTAGTATTTTTAACTTGTCGCCTAAACTGAATAGTAACCGATGTTGTCTGTATAACAAGGCAAGCACTCAAGGTAGATCAAGCAAAGACACCTAAAGAAGGCACTGAAGAGACAGAAATACCTAATGAAAAAGAAAAAAAGCTGTGCTAAAGACAGCTGGTGCAAAATGACACGAAACAAAGGGAAGCAGACAGGAGTACAGTTTCAGGGTTCATCTCTGCAAGGGAATGCAAAACAAGTGTCAAGGAAGGTGGTAGGTGGACAGCATCAGCAGACATTTTGACTTTCTTCTTGGTGCATTTTATTTGCAGATGTCTTTACTCTTTGTCAATTTTGTTAATAAGGAAAGGGAGGCGTGTTTCGTCTCCCACAACTTCCCATGTTGATGGGCTGCCAAAGGAGAGAGATCATCTATAAAACATGGTCTGCACAGTGATGCTCTTGCTCAGTTTCGCTTTTTTTTCTTCTTTTCCTATAACTAAAATGAAATGCATACTATTGTGGGGATGAAATGGGTGAAGATTTCGATGATCACCAACTTGTTTTGGTTGTACAGTATTAGTGTAGTATGTTAAAAAAGTAAAATTAAAAGCAAATGTCGTGATCACGCTATCAATCAAACGTACTGTCTCCACTCTGTCACAAAAGATGCCTGTCACTTGTGCTTCAGAAAATGTTTAGAAATACTATTTGCCCTTAATCCCCCGTTGTTAGTTTTTTTAATATTCAAGAGCTATGATTTCATGTTGAGAAATTGTAATTGTGATGAAATCTTGATTTTACTGTTAAAAAATGTTGCTTTGAACTGCTTGTTGCATCGCCCAGCCTGGCTTCATTGGTTATGCTTCAGTTTTTGTTGGTCTTTCACCCAAGTAAACACAGAAAACATATTCGGCTGTTACGGACCGTACTTGTTTTCTTTTATGATTTGCTGGTTGCTGTAAATTGTAAACTGCTGTTGTTTTGAATGTGTCATTCAAACAAATTTGACATTGACACTTGTTTTCCTGATATATGAATCTATATAAAAGATATTTCAAAACTTCCTCCCTTTATAAAACAAAGAGGCTTTTGCTACCTATTTCAACCAGAAATAGCATACGCTGATTTTTTTTCAGGAAAAAATGTATAGTCGCTCACCTTGGCAATCACGGCTCTTAGCTGTGAGTCTGTGAAGCCTCCAATCAGCGGTTTCCAACAGGAGAGTTGCTCCGTTTCGTCAGTGCGTCTGACTGCTTCACTGCGGGGCCACGGGAAAGTGTCAGACTTGCTGTTCTGTCACCTACACTTTCAGTCCGTCACCGCGCACGCGGCAGCGCGCGTCGCGTAGCCCTCTGTGTAGACGAGAGCCAGGCGCCCCGTTTGCTCTGCCTCGCCTCAGATAAGCGGATTCAAATCCGCTTGTTGGCTCTAATTGGAGATATTTAGAATTGCTGCAGGAGGTGGAAACGGCACAAACAGTAACAATGTGTTGCTGCGCACTTGGTCACAGTAGAATTAAGCCAACAGCGTGTCGTCTAAGTTTATAACACAATGCTTGTTTTAAATTGTTTTTCTGTTTTGGACAAACTTACAAAAAATGATTATATATATATATATGAACATAAATTCTAAAAGAAAAATGGTAACACTTTATTTGAAGTTGTGTGCATTAGACTGAAATAACACCTGTTATGAAGATGAAGGATTCTTCATGAATGTTTGACTGTTGTCATGAAGTGTCACTTGGTAAATAATGACACTTTTAATGCACTAAAAGTTGGATTTAAAGTCCATTAAAAGTGTCAACTTTGCATTAAAAGTGTCATTATTTACTGAATGACACTCCATGACAACAGTCAAACATTCATGAAGAATCCTTCATCTTTATGACAGGTTGTTATGTGATGTGTATGACAGTGCCACGTCAGTCTTTTGCACACCCTTTCAAATAAAGTGTTACCGAAAAAATACAGCAGTGAACTGATCCTAAAAATAATCTGAAGGATTCTTCAGTGAATGAGTATGTATGTGATTTTCCCAGCATAAAACCAAGTACCCCGAGTTGTGATCTTTTGGGGTTTTGTCTCCTTGAGGAATGTGTCAGTAGCTTAGTTTCCATTACAAATGTATGCAAAAACTTTGTTGATATTCAGGTAATGTCGAAAAAACACAATTTCTCAAATGCGGTGTTTCCATTAAACAAAAGTGCAATTAATATTATATGTGACTAAAGCTTGTTCAGATGATAAGCCATTAATCATCATCCTACCACTTCCTGTTAGTCTTTTTCGCCAGTAGTTTCATCCAGTTGTTGATCACGTAATACAAAAAACACTTTTAGCATCATGTGACTTGTGTGATTGTTTCCAAACTTTTTCCACGATACTCAAATTTTCTGAGACATTGGATTTGTGGTTTCATTACCCTTGTGTCTTAATCATTCAAAACTTTACAAGAGACTTTAAGCTTAACTCTTATAGACTTGCTTCTATAAGAGTTAAACTTTCTGAAATGAGTGAGAAACAAAATACTGATCTTTTTCTCAACAATAGCTTTTTGAGGTGTACCTGTACTCAACTCCACTGTTTAACCCAAAAATGCAAATGTTACATTGTTTAATGTTAAGTAAACAAGCTTTCTATGACATTTTTTCTAACATCTGACTAAAGGAACCTTAAGCTACAGGAACAGTATGACAGAACATTTCTGGGGCTATGAAACCATTTAAAACCTCTAAATACCTTGATAGAGTTAACTGGTTCACGTCCTTCTATCCAAAGCCATTTGTCAAAGACCTTTTCTTTTCTTTTGCACTACACACACATTGGCTGCCCTCCTGAAACTAGTAAGTGAAATTCCTCCAGGTGCAGTAGTAAAAACCACATAGATTGACGCCTGCTTAAACAAATGGCCTTCAAGCCAAAGACTTGGTCAGACCAGGATAAAAAAATACCTACTTTTGCCTTTTCTTATGTGATTCTGCCAGTAAAAAAACCTAAACGTGTCTCGGTCTCATATCTTCATGAACTTAATAATACAAAGAGCCTAATTTTCAGTAATGACATAAGCCTTTAATCCTTTCCTTTCCCCACATACCTTGCCTTGATCTCCTGTTGATTCTAACATTTGCTACAGCAACGTGATGCTTTGATGCGTTCGGAAACTGTCGGCAGAAAGTCAGGATAAAAGTGAATGTTACCATAAATGACTTCACATTAGGGCTTTGAACAGATCAGACTCACTTTAAAGTTCTTGGCTGGGGCCTCATTTCATGTTGATTTTTTTTTTTTTTCCGCCCTTTGCGCTATTTTGTTCATCAAAGTGGCTCAGCGGATGTTCTCTCATCACGGCGCCCCCGCTTGTTTAAACTAACATCTGCGTCCCCGATGCTGAGCAACCTTTGGGTTTAATGGAGCTCAGCACAGGATTTGCTGCTCTGTGGTGAACCCACATGAATGCTCACATTAGGTAGTTTTGGTCCAAGGACACCTTTGATTGTGTTTCTCTCGGGTCATTTGTTTCTGTTGTGTCACTGAAGCAGCTAATTCAAAAGCTAGCAGGTGTTGAAAACATGGCGCAGAGACTGACAGGAAGACTTCGACACCATCTGTACTTCCTCTTTCCTTCTTAGTTTTAGCTGCATTCTGCTTTGGAGGATGAGCTCTTTCTGTTGTTTGTCTCTGTGCTTCAGCACCACTCACCTTCACAGTGTGAAAGCAGATAACTTTATTAACAATTTAATACGAGATAATTGGATCTCAGTTTGTTACATTTCCCCTCAACCTGAACAAATCTTCTTCAAGATGGCTGATGACTTTCAATGGATTGTGGATATTTCTGTCCTTTAGTGAACAACACTTCTTGGACTCTTGAGGTGTTGATTGGACATCATTAAAATGACTAAAAATGGGAAATTATATGATGACTGACATATTAGTTATTTTTTTTATACATCAACATTTGCGAAGTTAAAAAAAATACTGCACAAAAAGGTGAAGGACAAAATTATTCATGTATCTGGTAGATTAACGCCCAAATTATATTGGTTGTATCATGTTATGCCTCTGTTAGCCTGGTAAAAACCAGACCCTTGTTTTACGTTTCGCTTTGTAGAGAAGAGCTGCACTCTTGGTTATTGAGAAACGATTGTTTCCTGGAGGTGTGAAAGTTTAAAATTTTACCTAATTTCTAATGTTTGCCCATGACGTATGTAACACGACAGTTTGATGCTATGAAGCTTACCAAAAAATGCCTGCAGTATAAACAACTCCACTGCGAATAGAGAAGTGCCTAGCCAAACGATTCGGCTGTTAATGTTAGCTCCATATTTGGAGGCGTGGCCAAAGCATACGGAAAGGCTTTGAAGCTTCATCTGCTGCCATTGCTAAAACTTAAGACAGGCTGCAATTCAAAAACAGAGCAGAAAATCATCGCTCACAACGTCTCCGTCTATTCACTGATCGACTCGGTTGAAATTCTACCGGAAAGCAAAAGATATAGTGACGGTATTTTTTATTACAAATTCCTGACTTCATAATGCTGTAAGTTTGCCTTTAATTCTCGAAAATTGTGATTTTGCTATTTTGTTTCTTGTGTGTAACAATGCTTACATTTTGTGGTTAAGTTTTGTGGTGGCCAGTTAGTTCTTTGTGTCATCTTCAGTGGTCCTAATACTCCACCATAGACTTGTGAGCAACATTTATATCTGCTCAACTTCTTCTGTCTCTCAAAAAGACTCCTCAATGAGAAATCTCAAAAAGATGGCTCAATAACAATCTGAGCTCTCCCCAACAAAAAAAAACTCCATACAAGTTAAAACTGGGATTATTTGTCAAACAGTTCAATTACACTGAGGAAAAATGTGATCAATATTTGTACAGAGAATCGTGACCCAGCAAATTTCACATTAGGGTCCTGAATAGAAAGGAAGTGCAAATGGGAAAATTAAGTCAATAACCGAAATGATTAACTTTCAATGAGAACAGAAGGGACTAACACATGATTGGTTTAAGACAATGAATCCTTGCAGAGAAAAATACAGAGCATGGGGTGAGAAAATGGAACCGAAGTGGTTTGTTGACAAAATTAGGGAGTAGAATGACTGATGTGTAGCAATGGATGGCTCATTCAAAACGAGGATTTATTTTTGTTAGCACTAGTACTACAAAGCTTTTTGTTTATATTTTTCAGTGTAAAAGCTAATTTAATACCTCATGTTATTTTTAAAATCCCATAAAACCTTTCATTTGTCAAGGGAAGGGTTTTACTTTCCAATTAAATCTCATTTTACTAGTGTTAAACCTTTCAAAGCACATAACAAACATGTGAAGATAACAGTTAAAACTATTGTTCTTTTTTTGAACAAAGGCATTTCACCAAAATCTGCAGGCCAAATAGAGTTTCATTGATTACCTAGGGCCCGTAGAGTCTCTGGTGATGGAGAAAATTTTGCTATTTCTCATTCCCTGGGGCCAAATATGGATTTCATCACATCGCCTGTAAATCCACTCCACTCAACCAGTTCAAGTTTATTTTTTGTGCTCATGTTGTTGTTTTTCCCTTATTTTAGCAGCTGCTGGTATAGAATAAATCTAGCTCTCCAGTCGTTCTTTTTCTTCACCTCGACTGGTCGCCCGTATACAGGGCCTTTCAAAAATTCATCAGCACCTCTCGGAGAAATCTAAAATTGAGTTTTTTATTGAAACAGATGTCATTGTGTTCTCAATGTTATCACTCTAATATGTCATTCTGTGTGAGTAAAATGTTCACTCATGAATCCCATAGTGGTTACATTTTTAATAGATTAATGCATTTAATGCAAAGGTTCAAAACGTTGTCCTCATGAACGTTTCTCGTCACAAGTGAAAATCTTGACTGAGAAGTCAAAACAAAGAATCAGTTAGGATTCCATTAAAGAAATTTAAAAATGCCCTTACTCAATTTGTCATAAATGCCTTGATCAAAGACGAACTCAAAGTCAAATCCCAATCGATTTATCCTCGAAACCACCTGAGTCGGCTTAAGTTTCAGGAAGCAATGAAGGGAAAAGTAAAGTCAAGGTTTCCGTGTCTCAAAGGACTTTCCCCAAGCGTCTTCCCAGCTGCCCTCAGGCTCTTCCAAAGATGAGAGGTAATATTTTTCCTTGCAGCCATGAATCAGCCCAGGGTTCCTAATAAGTACCATAACCAGCAGTGGTTGGCTGTTCCTTTTAGCCCCAGAAACCCCCCACCGGTTTCAGTGAACCGTTGAGCCCATCAATCCAGGACCAAAAGCCTGTCGAAAAGAGCTTGCGTTTGCAGAAACGTTCTTTTGCTGAACATACATAAAGTATACATACAAAAGAAAAAAGGACAGACAAAACGGAGTGCCTAGCAAATGCTAGGCACTCTAGCATTAAAATTTGAAAAGGCAATTTCAAATCTACTAGAACAAGAGAGTCCACCTAAACTGAAAGGCTTGAAGACCGTTAATCAGAGAAGCAGCTAAGAAACTCTGGAGGAGTGGCAGAGATCTACGGTTCACTTAACAGAATCCGTTGTGCTTAACACAAATTTGGGGTTTAAGGGTGCATTCACACCTCCATTGATTAGTCCGCTTTAATCAAACTCTAGTTCGTTTGTCTAGAAAGTCTGGTTCATTTGGGGAGGTGTGAATGCGTGATCAAACTCTGATGTGGACCAAAAAAGCGAATTCTGGTCCACCCAAAAATCTCGGTTTGGTTGAAGTTAACTCTGGCACGGTTTGAATGTGTAACCCGTAATTAGTCAATTAGTCAGACTTTTATTTTTACGGGCCCACTTCCTGTTTTGCCCCCAAACTCTTCAACTTATTTAAAGCCCCGCCTCAGCGCAGTTTAAAACACCACCTGTTCCACTGTGATTGTGACTGGCTGTTGGCGTCTTGCTGATCATCTCTCCTTGGAAAATTCACCCAAATCTCTGAAACTGATTTGAACTATTGGTGAGTTTGCTTGGTTGATAGCAGTATTGTTCAGCATGAAAGTTTTGCTCGATTGCTCATTGGAGCATTTTTTTATTAGAACTGTGGCAGTTGTTACCTGGGCTGTCACCGGGATTCACAGCTGATCGCAGTCTAGCACTCTCTGCTGAAAGGTAATTGATAGTTTTGTGCAAGATTTCATTACTTTCGTAATGAAATTGATTGAAAATAGGATGTAGCTACATTTAAATTGATATTGCGCAGTATATTTTCTTTTTCCTCACACTGCTTGAGTATTTTGAGTTAATTTATTTTCTCTTGATTGATATTTTGAAAGTGAACTTTGATTTCAACTTTAACCTTAAATGGATTAGTTTGAAATATGATTATTCTTTTTGTTTATCTAAATCATGGTTAAAGTTAACCTGACTGAAATGTTTAGTTTAATTATTGAATTTGATATTTATTGTATTTGTGTGTTTGCACATACTTATTGTTGATAAACCGCCTAATGGGTTTTTTTTGGCCTTTTAGGTCGGGTTTTTTTTGATGGATCAGATTCTCAGATCCACTTCTGAGCAAAGGATGGCGAGCTAAGGACAAGAACTTTGATCTTTTGAATTTATTTATTTTGAATTAATTTGACCCTCATTGTGTATTTGTAATTGTTTGTTGTTGTTTTTTTCCCCCCTATCATCAATACAAAAAACACCAAAACTAAAACAGTGATTGTCTTCATTCACACCTCAGGCTCCTTCAAGAACCATCTTCTGATACTGCTTTTGTAGCCGCAGTTAGCTGCGTAGCCCATAACTGTTACAAATGCGTATGTGGATGCAAGCGGACTGGAGACCTCTCCAAAAACAGCAAATGCCCTGTTGACCCAGAACAGGTTTGAACATTCTGAGTCAACAGAGCCAAATAAACGCACAAGTCTAGCACCAGCAGGAGAAATGCCTGTTACCAAAGAGAAATCCTACAACCGCTAAAATCTGACACTACTTAATTTTTACTTACATTTTGTGAAGAATCAAGTTGCGCAGGGTTCTTCTTCTGAGGTTTTTGTGTCCGTTCCTTCAGTAGTTGTTGGTGCAGCACCACCACAGTTGTGGAGGTGAACAGGGTTTTCAATGAGTTTGGATTGTTTGAAACAGTGCAGTGTGAAAGCAAACCTCACCAGCCGAAAATGTAACAAATGTTGCAATCCCCAGGACTATCAGGGATAGGACTATAAAATGCTCTGGTCAAATAAGAACAAATTTATTGTTTGACCAATATATGAAATCTGTAGTAAGACACAGAAATTGCCTTTTTTGCAATTTCTCCAGTTAACCCGGCGCAGTCGCCGCCCGCCGTGGGGTGTACAAGCATGTGACGCATTTATAAGGCTTCGTAATAACACGGACGCATACCGAGTTTTCATTTCAACTCTGTTGGACAGCACGGACTTCAAACTTTATAAAAGTGGTGTTTTTATATTGGTTTTGTGGTTATTTACGTCAAAATAAAGGCAGAAATAAGATTGATCATTTCTGCCTTATTTTGTGGGGTCTAAATGTACCACATTTTGTAACAACCAATGAAAATGTGTTGACGGTCTGTTGCTAGGTAGAACAGAGACATCCGGAGAGAGACGAGGACGGGGGATTTGGATACGGCAAGAGACTAAGGTGCAGCGATGCTGTGAATTTTACTAAGTGTTTCGATGGGTTTTTTAGACTATAAGTGTGTTAGTTAGAGTTCGTGGTGTGTGCAGGGGTAGTAGTAGTAGTTTTGCTAGCTATCGCTACATGGCTTCATAGCGAGCGCTGACACACAGAGAAGAGAGACTGGGATGGCCATTTAGACCTTGACTGCCAAGGTTTAATCTGGTTGAATGACACCTGTTGTACAAGTAAAAATGAATGCAAACCTAAACACTCCAAAAGACTTGCAGTCTCTTTGTAGCAAATATGTTTTATTTTTAAAATATACTCTTCCTCCTACTTAATGACTATGCACTTTTGTGTTGATGTACCACTTAATGTCACAATAAAATACATTGAAGTTAATAGATACAGCATAAGAAAATGTAAAGTTCAATTTGTATAGATTTTTCTGCAAGGCAGTGTAAAACAAGAGCTTTACCTGCAGCCTTTATCAAGCTGTTGATGTAAATATTGCAGAAGGAGCAACTTTTTCTGGCTCCAAATCATTCAATGTCATTCTTTTGAGTGATTGGATGAGAAGCAGTGGTGCAGTGTGGGAAATATTGTAGAACAAAATGGTCGGTGTCTATAAGGAACAAAGAAAATCATTCAGAAAAAAATACTTAGCTGTGTAACCATTCAGTGCAAACAAATTCAAAATGTTCCATTTAGACTTTGAATGCTCTTGTTGTCATCCTCAATACTGATGGATCTGACATAAGATTTTTGTTTTGACTTTTAAACTGTCTTTGCACAGTCTAAATGCACAGTAAAACCAAACAACTGTCCAATTGTGAAAGGTGAACCCGTCTTGGAAAAAGGGACAGTAACTACAGATTTTTACATATAATGTTACATCCATAAAATCTAAAATAAATCTAGATGTCCTATACGTACTTAAAGCACATTACCTGACAAAATCTCCCGTCATATAAATTATTTTCTAAAATAATTTCCTCTGATCCATGCTAGTGGGTGAGAGTAGCTTTATCAATATGGATTTTTCTGCTTAAGAAATATTTCACACAGACATGGTACAACTTGCTTCACTATAAGGTTGAGGCAGATGATTTTTGCTTTCAGATTATTGTAAAACGCTTATTTAAAGTGAACTTTTATCATTCTCGGCGCACAAGGGATTCCGGTACATGCTCACTCTCGTATCTCGTGATGAAACAACTGAGTTCCTTCAGGCATGCCCTCAGATAGCCAATCAAAATCTGTTCGTCCTGCCATAACACAGTTCCCACCAAAGTGGACTGACCACTGCAGGAAGGGAGATTAATGAGAAAAAAAAAAGTAGGGTCTTGTTGGAAATAATGAGGAGGGTGATTCACAACTTAGTGTGGGAAATAAATGGACAGTGGAGGAGGAAGTATAGGAGGAGAAGAGTGGAAGCTGAATTTTTATGAGATGGATGTAAGAGTACAGGATTGGGTTTATGAAGTGGTGCACAGTGTCAGCTCAGCAGGAGATGGTGTATGTATAGAAATATAACCCAGAACTTTAAGGGTTTATTTGAAAGAAGAAACTGATTCTAAGGGTGCATTCACACCAGCCGTGTTTAGTCTGCTTTAATCCATCTCTAGTTCGATTGTCTAGAAAGTCCGGTTTGTTTTAGAATATGCGAATGCGTAATCGGACTCTGATGTGGACCAAAACAAGTGAACTCTGGTCCGCCTAAACGCAGAGTTCTCTGTTCGGTTAAAGCAGTGTTTCTCAAACTTTTTCAGGCTGAGGACCACTTAACCCATTTAACAAACACTCACGGACCATTTAACCTGAAAATGCCCCCGTGATAATGCATCTTAATATGTGATGCTACCTGAAATGAAAATATTAGTCTCTTAACTCGTCCTAATGAGAAGAGTGGTGGTGTTTGGTAAAAGTGACAAAGCCATGAACACGTCAACTTGGGCATTTTGAGTTATTTACAGATTCTGAAAGTGTCTAAGGTTACCAATGATGTCAAACATATGGAAATAAAAAAATAAGTTGTTCTTTACTGCCAAGTGTTGTGTGCATTAAATAACATTTAGGACAATTTGTGATTTAGAATCACAATTCAAGAAAAAGAGACTTGAGTTGCTTTAACAGAAACAAGAAAACCTTTTTTGCACCATTAAATATAAAAATTAACCCATTTCTATCCATTGTTTTTATTTATTGCATTTATTTAATTTTATATTTTTTTAATTAAATAAAAATAACAATAGCTGTTGACCCTGAAATCAGAGCATCAATTCATTACCAAGCAAAGTCGTAAAAAACAAACAGTTCTGACTAACTGGAGCGATTCCTACCGTTCAAAGGAATCCAGTCGCTACTGAATGACACATCAACAACCAACAGCTATAACTCAGCCTCCTCTGACCATATAACATTCCTGGAGTTGTTTTCTTTCCGGTATCTGCAGCTTTTCTTTTGAGTGGCCCGGTTTTAAACCAGTTTTCCATTGTTACTTTTATCACAATCCTTTGTTAAGCTAGCGATAGAGCCACACTTTGAGCTTGCGTCACAATAAACAAACAGTTGTTTACATGCAGTGTCCGGCATTCTACTAGGGGGGGCCCACGGACCACCAGTGGTCCACGGACCACAGTTTGAGAAAGGGTCAAAGTGAACTCTGATGCGGTCTGAATGCATATGTGAATGCCAAGTGAACCAGAGACTGCTTTGAAAGCAAGAAATAGACTATAGTGCAGGGCATTCTGGGTAAATATAAACAAAACAAACAAGTCACTCTAGCGCTAGCGGGAGAAATGACCTATGGTCTTTTACCAAAGACAAAAGAGAAATCTCACAACCACTAAAATCTGACTGCACTCTATTTTTGTTTCCATTTTGCAAAGAAGAAAGTTGCGCTCATGTCTTCTTCTGAAGTTTTTGTGTCACTTCCTTCACAAAAACGACAAGGGGTGCAGCGCCACCAAGGAGGGGAACACGTTTTTTAAAGGGTTTGGTGAGTTTGACATGTTGAATGTAAGCGAACTGCGTCCTCTAAATCAAACCGGGTCTACCAGACTATCAGGTGTAAAAACTCCCTAAATGTCTAATAAATCAATTAGCAACCTTTAGGATTAGAAATCGGATTTTTCCTCTTCCTTATAATGCCAGTGAAGTATCAATAAACAAGCCCTGCTAAGCTGTATTGACACTGTATCGTGTGTTTTCTCTCAGTGGTATACAAACTCAATATATAGGGCACAGTCACTGACACTTGTAGTAAAGCTGAATAAACAGCCTTAAAAAACAAAAGAAATGAAGAGAAACCACAAATAGTAATTACTAGAAAAAAGATTAACAAAACACCTAAAACAAGCAACAAAGCATCCTGCCAATGTGGAAGGAGAGGGAGACTAAAAGTGGTAAATCCCATTAGGAGCTTGATGTTATTTTTTTATTTATGAAGGGCATTTCCAAAATGAATATAAGAAATATGTTTGTTAAAAATAGCTGGACGAAGCTGTAAAAGATAACCTGAGTAGTTCATTACGACCTGAAGCAGAAATGAATCTGAGGAACTAATGCTTCACGGTTTTATTCAAGGCTATGCTTAGTCATTTTAATGAACACCTTACTGGCTGTCAGTTGTGATTGGCACGTTCTGTTTGGCTGGGAGGGCTGAACAAAAAGCGGCGTTGGGCTGGAGGGGCGGGACGGCAGATGATGAGCTCTGGTTAGAGAATCAATGAAGGGTAACCGGTTTGACCTCTCACCTTGGCATATCAGCCTCAAAGTGCCTGACTGGTGAAGTGTAAAATCATTAAGCTGCTCTCTCTCCTGGAACTGTAGGTGTGTCTTTGCATTCGTCCTCCTTGACAGTAGTTGTTAAACTTACTTTCAGTAAGTGTTTACACCTCATTTAGCAAACCTGTCACAGAACATCTGAGAGGTTAAATTATACACAAGTGGACTCTAATTAGATGACTTCCCAGGGCAACTGACTGGGCCGGATTTTATTTTGTCAATCCTACATGGATGATTCACTGGATTTTGATCCAATATAGTCTTAAGAACAAGTGCATAAAGACTTGCTCTAAGTCTGGTTGTTGCAAAACCTCCAGTGATTTCTAAAATTGGAAGTGATTGACCAATTTGTCAGGAGTTGTCCGTGGTCTTGACCTTGACCTAAGTGTCGAGGTCAAATTTATGTATACAGCACGAATCTGGAACTCTCCTTGTGGTAAAACCCCATGCAGAGAATTGCCTATAAGCTGAAAGCAACAAAAATGAAATATAAAACCCATTAAATAATCTTGTCACATTCACATTACAATATTTAACATTCTTCTTAGTGAGAATCGCTTCAAACAGGTTCAGTTGTGTTACTTCAGTAGGAGAGGAAAACATCCCATAGTCGTACGTCAACCTATCTGAAAGCCATAAAGAGTAAAAAAGCAGGAAATAAAAATCTTAGCATTTATTCTGTTGTATAGTAATTGCTCATTTTTCTTATGATGCCCAGCAAATTTGTCATTTTGCGCCAGACGTATGGGGAAACTATAAAAAGAAGATTGCAGAATAATGGGATTGACACTGGACTGATTTGAAATGAATCACAGGGAATATCCGACCAAAGCTCTGTCGACCGATTCATCCATTTAAAAAAAAAAAAAAAGTCATAAATAAACAGACACATTGCCTCTTGCAAGTGGAAATAGATCATTCACTGGACAGACTGATGAGCAAGAGATGAAACATGCGCACCAAGTCAAACGAGCATGCCATCTCTATCGATTTATTTGGAAGCCGTGATTATTCTTCAAGACGACTTTTCATGAAGGCTCACATTTTCCTTCATGTCCATGTGAATCCTAACAAGCTTCAGAGTAAAAAAAAAAAACAAGAAAGATGATCAATGCTTTAGCACACAAACATCCAGTCATGTTACTAATTCTCTTCTGAGCGGCTTTCAGTTACAGCATACGCGTTCATTTTCAGCTCTAATAGAATATTTCCTTTCAAGCGATGGATGAAAATGGCAAAAGAATTTCAGGATACGTCTGGAGGCATATAATAGGCAACAGAAACCGGCTGTGAAAAAGAATCACGTTCTGAGCCCTAAAGCCATTCTAGTCGTCTCCTATGGAGCGAGAATGCAGATGCTGATGCCTCGAGAAGGTATTTGGCCCTTACATAGTTGTTGCTTTTTGCTTCTTTGTCAAACTTTACTTGATTGTATCATCAAACAAACATCAGTGTCAGAAAATTGATCTCTTTACCATATAATTGCACAATTTGACATTTCGAAAATAAATCCACTCAATGGAAAAATGGCAATTTTGAAAAAAAAACAAACTTGTTTTTCGATGAAGTTTTAGCATAGGATGAATGTTTTTTCTTTTTTTTTTGTGGTTGTACTGAAATTAGTTTATTTCACAAAACTGCAATGAAAACACTTTTTGCCTCACATGAGTCACATGATCAACAACCGGATGTTACTACTGGGGAAAAAGGCAAAGACGATGACAGGAAGTAGATGGAGGATGATGACACAGCATGTTTTTAATGACTTCAGAAGTTTATTCACTTGTGATTTTATTTGTGATTCTTATTCAACCCCTCAATTGAAAGTTGTCTTTTTAATTACCAAAATAGTGACAAAGTTTTGCACACATTTGTAATGAAAACGCAGCTACTGATATTCCGAGTAAGTACAAACTCAACTCTTTGCAGAATTGTTTTATTGTTTTTGTGTTTTCGGCCAGCTGTGGTTTTGCTACTGGATCTCTCCAATGAATGCCACTTGTGCACACAGAGAGTGACTGAGCTAAATGTTGTTCTTGCTTCTTGTGTGACCTCCTGGACAACTTGTTGGACCATTCATCGGATGACTTTGGTCTCTTGGCAACTCCTAGGAAACTTCATCTGCATGTTTTCTCTATTTTTCTCCAAAGCTTTTGCAGAGCGTCAGAAGCCTTAGAAACGCTTTACAGTCCCTACCACACTGATAAATGTCAGTGACTTCTTCAATTTCATTAGATTGGGACAGAAGGTTTTGCATTTTGAAATCTTTCGGTATACTTAATGTCGTCAAACAAGTTTTATTTAAGGGATTTTATGAATTTGTTGTTCAGGCAATATGTAGGCCTGAGGTTAAAACATTGCAAACCTCTTCAAAATGCCGAGTGATGTTTCTTCATTTTTATTTTCAGTTGTATTACTCGAAATTGTCTGTATTCATATTAAGTTATATGAATATCAATATGTCCTAGTATGTTAGCAAATTAAAAAATATGCCATAGGGTGATCTTATTTTGATTTTTTTTTTTTTTTTACTGCATGTAAAGTATCTTTTTCCAACTGAAATTTGCTCAAAACTGTCATAATCTAAAGCTGTAAAGATGACATGTTTCTCAGCATGTTGTCATTGGCTCTTCACAAAAATAAATGTGCTGCCTTGCGATCAAAGGCAACGCAAATACCTCCGCAGATCTGTGCGTCAAATACATGTTTGATATTCTTTATGGGTAACCTCTTGAGTAGCACATTTTAAAAAAAAATTCAGAACCAGAGGTGCAACAAAGGATGCAACTGTTTGATCTTTTAGCTCTATGGAGAACACACGCACACACACGCACCCACACACACTAATATACAACAGGTCACCCCTGCAAAATATCCTGAGAACTCCAATCCCCCAGCCTCCACCCACTTACCGAAGCAAAAACAGACGACTTACACACGGCTCACAGCAGACATGGTGATAAATTTTAGTTGTCAGACCGAGTCGTCGAGGCAAACGGTTTCTGCAACAATTCGGAACGTCTGTTTGCTTCTTTGGCACCGAAACGTGACTTGTTTTTTGTTGTCAAACTGATTTCCACAGATGCAGACATGAGGCGTCTAGAGGATGACAGGAACTTCCAGACCTGCTGACTCTCTTCAGGGAAGAAGCTTCACAAGCGTCAACGTCAGAGGTGCACTAAACGTACTTGATGTATTGACAAGCAAATCTCTGCCAAGATACAATGCCTGGCAAAAGTATTTTTCCATTTTCGTTCAGCTTCCCCCCAAAAAAACTGAAGCTTGTATTTATATCAGTCTTCCCTTTGATTACCCTAAACAAACCATTTGTCGTCGGAAATCACCTTGTTACATGAGTGTCGAGAACTCTAAGCCAACATGAAGATCATGTATGAGAAATCCCTTAAATATGCCAGCGACCTGCATTTGAAAACTGTTTACTTATGTTCTTGAAGACCTCCAAATAAAATCCAGAGCCACTAATTTCTCTTCATAATCCAAAAAGACTTCTAGCTGTAGTTGCTGTTCAATAAGCATGGCATACCTTCCAGATTTTTACTCATAGTACATTTTGAAAGTAATTATTTAATCATTATTCTCCTTCTCTTGAAAATTATGCACTACTTTAATCACATAAAATTAAAATGTAAGACACAGAGTCTAAAGACGGACGACTGGAGGGGTTACTAGTATTAGTGGCAATAAGAAGATTTTTGTCATAAATTTTTTGTCGTTGCTGGCTTGGTAATGTGGTTGTAAAGAGCCGCTCAAACGGAAGTCCAAAAAACATTAGTGCATCTGTGCGTGCGTGCGTGTGCGTGTGTGTGCCTCCCTCGGAGTGTGGGGGCTGTGAATATCCACGTGGGAACCCGTTATGCCATCACTGCGGGTGGGATTAGCCCCTCCTGGCAGGTGTTTGATCAGGTCGCCGTGGGAAATGGAGGTGAGCGAGTGACACTTCATTAATCCACGCGAGGCTCTGACAGCACGTCCTATTTATTGTGGCGTTTTTTCTTTTTCTGCTGCCGTCTGGTCACTGACGGCTGATCTGTTGAAGCCGACAGGGCCGCTGCCAAAGCTCATGATGAACTGATGAAGCTCATATTTGGTTCGAATCTGTATTCCGTCTTTGGCGGTCTTACATCACAGACCCTCAGGCACTCAATTTCAGTTCTGTATGTTTGCAGTCATATTCAATAAATTACGATACGCCTTCCGATGAGGCTCGTTTGGCCACTTAAAAGTAGCCCTTTGAAAATATTAAACTTCAAGCAGCTGTTAAACATACTTTCCGTGAAATCTGCATTTCTGTTTTTTTATATTATTGGTCTGATGTAATATTCCAATCTTGAATATCATGGTTTTATTAAATTTTAGCTGAAATATCATCACAATTACCAGAAAAACATTCTAAAAGTTAAGTCTGTGTAACTAATCTATATAATGAGTTAAATTTTTGTGTATCAAGTTACTAAAACAAATGAACTATTCAATAATCTCCTAATTTGTTGAATATGGCTGTACAGGAAGTGCAAGAACCAAGTAAATCCAGCCTAGTGGGATAAACGGACTATCGGTCAATATTTTATTTTTTTTAATCTTTTCTCCATCCAGTTGGTCTCAGTTGCAGCTGCAGCCTTCTTAGCAAATAACACTGTTGATGACTCAGCTTTTAATGTAATTGCAAATGACTATGGGGACATCACGCAAGCCTGCAGGCAGAAAGTGATTTACTTGGTCTTTAACCTTGCAGATTTGCTCGGAGACTTGATATTCACATGCATTAGATGTTTCAGGCTCCGTTTCTTCAAGCATGAATTAGCTTTAATGTGTCTTTACAGTACACAAACATACAAACACCACACACTGTCCATTTGCAATCTGACAGAAAAACTGCAAAAAATCGTGAAAGGAGACTGTACGGTCAGTTGAGACCAAATCGAACGTTTTTCATCTACATGCGAAGCGCTGTGTGCGTTATGTATTTGTGCTCGTTATTTACCCTTAGGGTCACATTCCTGTAAATGCGTCCTGACACAACTGGTGTAATGAAGTCAGGTTTGTGGTCTGCCTCGCTCACACATCTCTGTAGCTGTGCTCACACACTTTCACGCTTTAAGATCAGGGCTGTACTCCAAAACATCGACTCTATTGTCCTTAAGCCAATTTGGAACTAATTTGCTGGTGTGATGAGTCATAACCAATCTTTAACTCCCTGAATTATGATTTGAGATGGCGTTTCTTATCTCATGTCATTTATTTTTTTAATTGGATCATTTCAGTGACGTTCTAAGACCTGCAAGCTTCTATCGCTTTCCACCAAATCTAGAAAGGGTTGATAAGGCCAAATCTAACAGACCACCAGATCAGACTATGTATTGTTTATTTTAAGTGATTTTTAAGATATACATACACCGGTAACAGTGATGGTAAAGACGAGTTAATCTAGTTTTATTTACAATAAAATATCAGTCATCTTTTGCAGACATTTGTCTGTTTAAAAATATAATGGCATTTGATCATACATACACAGCCTACAGAACGACTAACTTTTATTCAGTCCACTGCTGTGTTTTCTTTGTTGTTGATGTTTTATTGCCAAAAATTTCTGTTAACTTTTAAAAACATTTTTAAAACAAAAACACAGTTTAGCAACTGGTGGACTGGCCTACCGCTCCTACCACTGAGCTTAGCCAGATATCTGGGGAAAACCTTCCAAATACTCAAGGCTGCCTCGTTCTCTAAAGTACTGTGTGTGTTCTGGGAGCCACTCGGGATCCCCACAAACTGTTCACGTGCAGTTGAGATTTCGCAGTGGAGCATACAGATTACACATTCCTTCACTTCCTACAGTCAGAAACGATATTAGCATACTTGATAACCTAACTCTGTTTCTGCACATCTTTGTTGTGTGGGACAAAGTGGCAATCTGGCTGACGTGCGAACCTCATCAACTCAGTGTCGCATCCAAAACAGTTTGATACACTGTTTTCCACTGAGCAGCTTACCGAATACAAATACGAGGCCATAAAAATGTACCTAACAGATCGAATCTTTGTCCCAGAGAGTATTTACAAATGTTCATCTACTAGTTCAAGTTTATTTGTACAGCACATTTCAGCAACAAGTGAGTTCAAATGCTTTACATCATATAAACCTCATCATACCACCTGGTGATCTCGTAATGTAGAGCTGTGTATCATCTGCGTAGTTATGGTAGCTAATCCTATTTCCTGTTATAACCTGAGTTATTGGGAGCATATAGATATCTAATAAGAGGGGTCCCAGGTTTGTACCTTAGGGTTCCCCACATGTGACATCTGTGCAATACAATGTTAACCAAGTTAAGTTTGGTTGAACCAGTTTCGTACTGGACCAGTCGATTCAGTATTATGTCATGATCAACAGTGTCAAATTCTGCACTGAGGTCCAACAGAACCAACACTGTGGTTCTTCCACAGTCTGTATTTATGTAGCTTTTTATTATGTTCACCCATGTCTGTAAACAGCAAAACATGTCCATCTCTCACACTCAAAACCCATTTCCTGAATAGTACAATGGTTTGACATTCCCATAGTGTTCATATTGTACAGGTTTATGTGCACACTCTTAAGTGTCAGGAGATTGTCACTATATGGGAATGTAAAGAAAAGAGACCAATCTGTTTTGTTGCCACGCTTAAAAAGTGCAGCTGCTAAAACTTTTAAAAACAAACACCTGGCAGTACTTGATAATCTAAAAAAAGTAAATGGAGTTTACTTGCTGCTCCGTGGGAGTTTTCTGAAGTGCTTTGTGTCATAAGGTGAAGTGTTGAGTGGTGAGGAGAGAACGCAAGAGACCCCGATGAGATGAAAATTATGAATTTAATAGAAGCTCGACAGTCCAAACAGGCAGGCGGCTTGGCAGAGCGGAAAACACTGGGGCTCAGCACCGGTAGCAAATGACTCTAAAGATAAGACTGACACGATGAGCTAAGCCATCACAGGACTATACAGTTCCACTGTGACGACTGAGAACACGCTGACAATGACAAGGATCCAACGAGGAACACAGACAACAGGTGAGACTAAATACACTGGGAGGGTAATCACAGGAACGAGACACAGCTGGGATCAATCAACGGGGAGGACAGGACAGAGACCAACAGGGAAACAGGACTAAGCACAGAAAGTCTCAAAATAAACACACAGAAACATGGATCATGACACTTTGCAGTCGGACACAAATACTTTTTGTGGCACTGGTAGCTGGTTGTTATGGAAACCTTGAGCATGCTAGATATTTTCTTTTTCATTTAGCTCATTTTATTACTTTCACGTAAATATTTCTGATATAAAGAAATGGCAAATATTCTGTACTTCAAATGTTTTGTTTTTGTAGGTGATACTTTGGGAATCTACACTGGGATTCAAATAAACTCTTTGTTTTAGCGTATTAGCAGCACAAAAGGATTTACAGGTGACGTGTAACGTGTGAAGGAAAAGGATTCACCTCTCACACCTCTCAGATTACGCTTCTAAAAATGTTGCTTTCATGGACACTAAGGCTTTGTCACCCAGACATGGTACGTCTGGAGCCAGACCTCTGTGATGCAATTGCGGGAGGTCACCTTGTCGTCAAGGGGAAAGAGAAATTAGAATGGAGAAGCAATACTGCGAGATGCACGTCAGAAGAGTCACTTTTGGACCGAATCCAATGCAATAATGAGATGAGCGCGGGTATTTGTCAACATTTCATGAATTAGTTTAGAAAAATTCACCTTGTCTTAACCCAATTCTACACATTTGGTTTGCCTAGTGCTCACTTTAACATGTTTAGATTTAAGAATCATTTTTGCTCAGACACTCAAGAGATGTAGCTTTTAGAGAATTTCTTTTTCTCAACATAGACTAGAAACAAAGAAGTCCGGCTCGTAATTATTGAAAACCTGTCAGATAAATTCAATTTAAAAAGTCCGCAGAGCAGCCTATGTTTTAGTGTTCACTTAGTCTCTGAAGAAATAAAGAAAACCAAGATATTCACCCAATGGGAACTTGAGTAAAACATTCTAAGACTGTAGAAAAGTTATGAAGGCCCATCATCCAGAACTGACAATATGTAATGAAATTCTGATTTCAGATAGTTTTTAATTAACCTTAAGATGTGCAAACTTGCAAAAATATGTTCTACCATTTTAAAAATATCTCAGTATCTGAATGTAAGTACCAATGCAACACACCCTGTATACTTGATTAAGATCAGCGTGAGTCATTGCCAGCCACCACAAGGGAGGCTATTCTTGAATCAAACTTTTGTATTTATTTTTTACATGGTGGTACATGGTACATAAAAAAGACAGCTTTTCGCTTCAAAACTGGCTACACCGGTTGCTGTCAGTTTCTCTCAGCAATACAGAGAATAAACTCAGAGCTAGCTCTGCTAAAGAGCTTTAGCTTTGCTCAAGACCTTTAAATCAACACCAGAAGCTGTTTTGTATGCTTTATGCAGCTGATGGTTGCAGGTTATATGCAGATCTGAAAAGTTCCCTCGTCACATCACAGAGTACACCCCAATACGCTGCTCTAGTCTGCAGAAAGTTCATCAAAAGCGAGTTCTTTGAGCTCACTGCTTCTTGGGACGAAAATGTGGGAAGGATGAATGAGTTAGAAAGATCAAAGTACGAGTTCAAATTAAAGAGCAGAAACGAGAAAACCAAGTGGTGGCCTGTGAAGATCATGCGTTTGGACTTTGGAGGCGAATCGTTGATGGCACTCAGGATTGTCTTCAGTAGGTTGATGTTTGTCTGATATCAGTGTGCGTCAGATTTACGGGCAGACCAAAAACGCTGGAATACCAAGCTAGAATCTTTGTTTAAAAAAAAAAGCAAGTAGTTGAATTAAATTTTTTAACCATTATATAATTAATCGAAATTTAAGTGTAAGAATCCCAGCACTGGTCAGCCCAGATGCCTGTAAATTATTGATTCCCCTTCTCTCATTCTTTATATAAGAGAAAAGACAACAATTTCTTACTACAACACCAAACATGGCCAAACTGTGCTGTAGAGACCCAAGAGATACAGTGTGATATTTTGTTACATTTGGGTGTTAATGGAAAAAAACTGATCCAATATTAGCTTTTTGTTCAGTATAAATCTGTGGTGAAATTATATATCTTTTCTTAATCGAATGAGATGTAAACATGAGTCAGTGCTGTATTATTATCAAGGAACGGAGATCTGTCAAAGTCAATGAATTGTTAGCAGTAAGTAGGATTTAAAACATTTAGATGTCACCAATCCATACTGAGATAATGTGTACAAGTGGCGCTTAATAATAGTCCATTGTAATCCTCCAACAAAGTGGTTGGTACAATGAAATCACTTAAAGACCAAGACATTTAATAGTCTGTCAAGACACAAAGAAATGCCGAGAAATCTTTGCCAATGAGAAACAGAACAGCAATTATAATGCAGAGTTTGTCTGCCGGCAGAATAAACATTGCATTTCGAATCCAGATGGATGGTCTGCATATGTTTTGTGAGGCTTGATGTTTTAATTTACTGGGGGGAAAAAAAGAAAACTTTTACACTAATGCCTCCCTGGGAGGTTTTTAAAGAGACAGGGGCCAATTTCAAGGCCTCAGATATGACTCTGATGCCAAGTTTAATTTCTTTTAAGGCACAGCATTTTTATAACAACTGAAGGTAACATACTTACTTGATTACTTGACTTAAGCTTTGCCTTGTCTTCTGAACTACCTTTGAATCGACCAGTTACTCTGTTCAATGTTTTTCTAGCACTTGCCACTTAGTTCATATTTCAAATTAACAATGGTATTATAAAATATTTGAGTCTCAATTGCAAATCATTTGCTTATCACTTAATTAGACGAGTGAATCTATTGTAGTTTGATTTTACAAAGCATTTAGGCTTTGTGAAATCAAAGCCTAAATGCTGTTTGCGTTTCATTAATTTGGCATTTTTCTGTTTTTATCTGTCAACATTTGAACATTTTCCAATCTGTTGTGTATACATATTTCTCGGAGTTATGAGATGTGAACCTCTTACAGGTATGACATGTTTTAAAAGAGTAGTCAAGTAACTATTTGTGAAGAGTCTCAAAGGCGTAGTTGCTAAAAATGACAAATCCTATAATCGCAGACACAATGGGTTGTTCTGCTCTCCTTGAATGTTATTTCACAGTTTGACAGATAAATAAATAGCATTTTGTTGCATAGGAATAACTTTGAGTTTTTGGCTGTTAATTCATTCCCTCCCATATATGTGCAGTAAAACTTTAAATGCACACAAAAAGGAAAAACAAATAAACACATCTTAGATTAAGCATTCATGAATGTATGCAGGGTGGGTCCATCCATCCATTTTCTTGCACCCTTGTCCCTGGGTGGGGCTGCTGGTGCCCATCTCTGGCTGGCGTGCCGGGTGGGGGGCGGGGTTCGCCCTGGGCAGGTCGCCGGTCTGTGGTGGGTGTCCACACCCCTAAAGTCTTAAATCTGTACTTTATATAGTAGGCTGCCCCAGTCGTTGTTTCACTCATGGTGTTATTGTTTTGCTATATTGTGTCCAACTGCTTTCTGGGTAACACAGACCAACCGACACGCTGCCGCCGCAGTCTCTGTCTCTCTTCCTCCGCCCCTCCCCGGCTTTAAATGTATTATCAAACTTTATTAACAAACCAGCGTTCTGACAACTATCCCAGCATGCACCGCACACTTCTTCTACGGGGGAAAATTAAGTTGGCGGCTGGTTACCATAGTTGCTAGACCTGTTGTGGCTCAATATTGGTCCATATATAAGCCGCACCGGATTATAAGGCGCACTGTTGGCTTTTGAGGAAATTTAAGGTTTTTAGGTGCGCCTTATAGTGCGAAAAATATGGTAGTATAAATAGTGTAACACTGGGCCTTTTGTTGATTCATGTTGCACCAGAAAAGATTAAACGATTCAACAGTCGAAAGCTTTCTGCTGATTTTGTGGAGTTGCTTAAAGTTAATTGAGAATAAATAAAAACCATCAAAGGGACTTGGAGGATAAAAACTTGATGTAGATCTGGACTTTCCGATTGCTTTCCGTGGACGGCTTGTTTGGATCCATTTGGAATTGGATAAACTTCGAATGAGAAAGAAACAAACTTCTACGTGTCTGATGCGTTTGTTGATATTTTTTATGTTTTTCTGGAATTTGTATTTTTTCAATGCTGCTTTAATTGGGTTTCATTGTGAAAGTCAAGTTATGCAGCAAAACAGAAGTAATAATTGTGGTTTTAATATTTTTGCAGTATTTTGGCACATAGCCTTGAAATGTGTAGTACTTTTTTAAGACTAGTCTTCCGTCACACTGTTTCCTTCCCCGCTCTTCCTCCTTTTCCCCAAAATAATTTCTCATTCTCTTAAAAGGTCACATTGTTGGAGTCGGTGCTTTCTACATGGAACAGCCATAATTACCTTGCTTGTTCCAGGGCTTTGAAACTTGTGACTAAAAATGGGTTCTGTTCTTCGCTTTTTTGAACCAGTTGGAATGAATTTTGTCAACATACATCTTTGCTGGAGGGGGAAAGAAAAACATATTTCAACAGGACCAAACACAGAAAAATGATTTCTGTAGATGGCTAATTTGTGGCCATCTAAAATCACACGGTATGATGCAGCATTTGTGCTTAATGAATGTAATAATTATTGATTAGTGAACAAAAAAGTTGATTTTGTAACATCCCATTGATTCTCTCAAGCAGAGTGTTACATAGATCATTAAACTTGCTATTTGTAATTCCTGCACTGTAAGTAACTGGCAGCAGATTTTACTATACAGCATCTTAGAGAGGGGCAGACAAAGCACTTAGAGACTGATGGACGAGACATCTAGCCAATAGAATTAAGCTCTGAATGTGACGGCAAGCCTTCTTCGTAATTGATGCAATCTACATAAATGTCCATTATGTACCCGTTAAAATAACCAGGCAATTCAAACAATGCACAAAGCAACGTGTGTTTGTCCAGCGTTTCGCCATAACTGTCGCCATCAAGACACAAAAATGCCGTAACAATCTGGGACTTTTGTAAGAGATGCTTGGATATGAAATTAGATTTTCTTACTTTGAAAATGATGTCTAGAATTATGTTTTACCACTTTACTACTTCTTCAAAAGAGAAAAAAGTAACTTGTGGAAGTAGCTTTAGCTGTGGTATAGATATGATTTTACCTGAACTTTTGACTGTTATCTAGGTAACATTTGAGTCTAATGAGTGTAAAGGAATTGAAGCAGTTTGTAAATGCTTAATCAAATCCAATAGGATCCCATATTATTTTCCTAAAGTTACAAACTGCAGCTCTAACTGGGACTTGAGAAACATGGACATCTCTGATGCATTAGCTGCGTTTACATTATGATCGAAAAACACAATTGCAGTCTTTCCATTAAATAAGAAACACAATTAAAATCACACGTGAATATGTTTCTTCACTCAAGTCATTAAAAATCATGATCCTGCTGCCACTTTCTGGTGTCTTCTTTGTCATTTCTGCCAGTAGTAATGTCCTGTTGTTGATCACGCCATTTTATGGCCAATGGAAATACAGCTATTGCTAACACAAATGATAAAAATGATACAGAAGAGGTATGGTGATTGACAAACGGTGTTATTAAAAGAGCCAGACACAGAAGTCTGAACGCATTTCAAAGACATTGAACTCAGAACACATAAAACCGCAGACGAATATTTTCAAACTTCTGATTGTTTTTTTTATTATTATTACTCATTTTGCCCTGGCTGCATAGTCATGACAATGGGAAAGAAAATGCAAGGAGTAAAATATCAATTAGTCTCATCTGCTCATTAGCTGAATGCTCCAAAACCATGACTACAGCGCTTCTTCTGACTGACGCCAGGTTTTCTCATTACTCCGTCTGCGGCAGCGAGAAGCCCGGTCAACCGGAGAGTGAAAACGGGCAAAAAAATGCCTGGCTGCAGTGGCTCCGGCGAGTTTCAATTAAATAATAATTAAGAAAGATGTTTCTTTCTGTTGGGCACTTCCATAAAATATTACAGATATGAGGAAATACGTGAGGCTGTTTTCTCTGTGTCCAAGTCCACCGGGTCAGTTACTCCATCGAGTCGGTGATTAGCGCGTCACGGCGGCTGTGGAACGGCGCGTCGGGGTCTCCTCATTGTGCATGCTGTGTGTATTTCTCTGATTGCCACACAGCGCCTGCAATGTGGAGGTTGAGACACGCCGAGGCATCTCACAGCGGTATAAACAATATACAAAGTTATTTGTATTTTTTAAAATTTTTTTGCACACATAACATGCTCACACAAAGACAGAAAAATGGCTAACCAGTTTCGATTCAGGTAACGTGTCGAAACTGAAAGTTGCTTTCTAACAACATTCGGTACCATTTTATTTAACAACTGATACGTAAGTTAAGCAACATGAAAATTAAAAAAAATGTTTCACATCATACCTTAGCTAACTAGAACCGCTGCTGCTATTTTCTCTTACTTTAGTTTTTTATGACAAACGGCAAATAAACCATCAAAGAACTCTATACAAACTACTGTAACAACATAAAGTAAGTTTTTTTAAAATGTCACATTTGCTGCATTGCTGCAAAAAAAAAAAAAGGTAGTTGCTCTTCCATTCAGAGATTATTATTAAGTGATTTACATCCGTGGTTCCCAAACTTTTCCATGCTATGTCTCCCTCCCCAAAAAAAGCATTAGCCTTTGAAAATCTACAGAAAATGCTACGAAATGTGTAAAGAGACATTAACGTTTGATATGTTAGCATAAATCTTACCTCACACCTTCTGGTTGTAGATGGCTATGCATGCTGTGACAAAATTTTTTTATCAGATACCATATCATAACTTTATTACCAGATAATGCAATTTTTCATTGCAATCCCTCTTTTGATTAAAAAAAAGTTATATTTTATGTTTCTTTTCTTGTCTTGCTAGCTATGCTAGCTTAGGGAGCTAAGCAGCTTGATGAATTTGATTGGCAGCTAATCAGAAAATGAACCTCAGAAATAACATTTAAATAAATTATTTTAACATATATTTTATTTTTGAAAAAGGATTGAAAAACAAAACTAAAATCTGAATCTAAAAAGTACAATAAAAAAATGTACCTTTGCATTTTTTTATCATCTTTCCTTCAACTTTCTGAGGCCCCTTCAGGGCCCCCGCAGCCGCCCATGTGGGACTCCACTTTGAAAAACACAGGTTTACATCACAAAGTGATTTCAGTCCAAGCCATTATTGCAAACTGTATTTTCACGAATATGTGAGCACATGTTGCAAACGTGGAGCCATTTTGGAAGAAACCTGAGTCGTAACTTTGCGGTCCTGACTGACCTTTTTTTCTTGTTCTCCAGTTATATCATCATTGCTGTTCATCCACATTTTTTTCTTTATTAAAGCGAATGACCTCCAAGGACAAGATTCTTTATCTGTGGCAGTTCAGAAAAATCACAGCATCTTTGAAACGAGAGTAACTGCACTGCAGTCTCGCTGTGGCGCCTCTGCAGCACAATGACCTGTGTCAGATCCCAATAAGGCGGCACAGTGACGCAAAGCTTCACAAATTGTTGGGGCTATCCAGAGTTGTTCGTGCTCACAGCCTCCGAAGGCTTTCAAGTGAAGTGAGAGACTTCACCTGATGTTGTGTCTGACATCTTGAAACATCTTGAACGGCGCGTCCTCTTCCATTTAGTAAGAACAACGCTGCAGCGGCACAACGCCGCATGTTTTACATCACTGACTGTGATAACCCTTCATCCGGTTTATTTGATTTCTCGTTGCTGTAATGTTCTCAAGCTATGCTTGCACAGTCAGCCCTTACTGTTTAATCAGGAGTTTGTTAATTAGTTTTGCATATAGCAAGCTGGTCCTATGGGAAACAGGAGTTTCAGCTAAGAGAAACAGCCTGCAGAGTGTTTATACCCATATTCACATTTTGTCACTATGCTATCATATATGTATTTGACGTATTTATCTATCAAATAAAATCCCTTTGATTAGACAAAAAGTAGTAGAAAATTAAGCCGAAATAAATTTCATTTTGTTTTCTACATTTTTTTATAAAGAATATGACGAATTTAGTGTGAATTTGTTTTTAGCCTCATGCTACTTTAAAAACCCCATTTTTCTTTACGTCCACAATTAGTAAAATAAGTTAAAAAAGACAAGTGACAAATTAAAATTTAGGTTATAATGATCACCGACACGGGATTGAGATAAGAAACTCCTAGTTGTCTCCTCTTGAAATATGGTACGATACGTTTTTAGTTCAGAGAGAGTTCTTCTTCTGTCTACAAGGAGCAACCAGAGCACTGGAAAACTGAACATGAGTCAAATATATTCTGAGAAACATTAGTTAAAATTCTACTCAATAATTACTTTTTACATCTAGAGGTGGCTGAGCTAAACGGCCATAAAAATGCCTGTTTTGTTGTTTTTTTAATTTTTGTAAATTGTTCTTGGATTCTGAGGACGTCCTTATGAACGGTTTAATTAAAGTAAGGACTTGCACACGCACACACACACACAAACACACGCACGCACACCCCCACACACACACACACACACATCTTCATTGTACTTAGGAGCTCTTTGATTGCAAATTAAGACTGCAGCTGGAGACTTAACGTCAAGAGTTGGACTAAAGCACTCACGCCTTCAAGTGTTTTCCCTACTGAGACCCATGTTACCCACCCCCTTGTATTAACAAACTTGTCGCTACCTGAATATTGTAACTAAAATCAGGAGCTCCAGATTGAATTATCTTTTAAAATATCTATTATTTCTGTTTCCACAAGGTAAATTACAGGAGATTAAAGAAAATGGGAACTTAAAAATGCCAAATGTCCCTGAGGAGAGTCGCTCAGCTCTACTTTGAAGTACCTCAATCTGCTGAGTCAGTGGCTAAAAATGAAATAATGATGTTAAAAGCACAGTGCTAAAGACTTAGGTCACTTTTTGATACAACCTTTATCTTTTTTAAATCTTACACAAATGGTTGTACAACTAAAATAAAAAAAAAATAAAAATAAAAAATAAAAACAGTATGGTGGCATTTGGGAGGGGGACACACTTTACTGTTTGCATACTTAATCCAAACATATTTAATATTCGGATGGATTTATTAAGATCAAGCAAAGAAATATAGATTAATTTAAGAGTATAATCTACTTTTGGAGTAACTGCCATCATTGTGAACTTTTCCATTCTGATAATGCTCTGCAGAAATGATACACTGCACAATGGAGCAATGGGATTAAAACAAAAAGCATAAAATGGCCTCTTTTAGCACGTAGGAGGGAAATTATACAACTACCGACGATAAGAGGGCTGATAAAAGTAATAAATAGTTGGTGCTGTTTTTAGGATGAAGAGGAGGAAGCAGCTGTTGTTTAAAGCACACATCCGAAGAGGGATAGGAATAGATGCAAAAAAAAAAAAAAGGCTTCCAGGCTTATTTTGTTCTGGAGCAAACTTTGGGGAATAAATTCTGCTTCAGGAATGATTGATAGATGGCAGAACTTTCTGTTTCACCGATGGTTGATCTCATCTCTTTCTCCTTCGTCGCCAGTGGAAGTTTGATCCCTTTTGAAGTTTCGTTCCATTTTGAATTTTCCATGAATGTTCAGAGTATGCTCTTGTAAACGCGCGCTTAATCCGTACGCCACTCTTGCGGCCCCGTTGCAAGCAGAGTAGAAAACTGTCATGTCTTTTATGCAACACATTTCATTTCTGTACTAATTCATGCTTGTCTGTCGTGAAGCAAGAGAGGCTTGTGAAGGAAAGGACCTGCAGGCAAAGAAAGACACATTCGATCCTCCCCAGTATTTTTAACATCTAGTCAGTCACTTGGTTAGTTTTGTCTATTAACTTATTTAATGAAAAATCCATACAGTTTAAATAATCTATATAATTTAAATACCAACTGGATTTCATCAGTCAATGCTTATTTGCTCTTTTTGGCGTAAGTCTGCCAAAAAGCATCTGCCATTATTTAAGCTCCCCATGTCTCGAGAACTTGCTGGTTCTCAAGTTCCCTACATTAATTTCTGAATTAATTTTCTACATCAACATTTTTCATTGGCGCAAATATTTTTTATCATAATTTGTGAATTAAACAAGTACAACAGCATCTTGTTGGTCAATACATTCCCTAACATTGAAATAACTTTACTGTAAAAAAAATCTTTGCAATATAAGGGTTCTGGGCAGTTTAAAAAAAGTACTTGTGTTCACAGTTTCGTGTATTTTCTGGATATCCGACTTTTTTCACACAAATAGTGACACTGCAGAGTCTTTTGTTTGCGATTTTGAAAATTTGACATTAGATTTTAGTTATTTTGGGACCATGTTTCCCTCAACACTGGCAGCGGGTCTACTTTTGGCAATGGCTAAAACATAAGTAAATAAATGCATCTAACTGGAACAATTGAATTTGTTATCAATCGTTGAAGACAGTTGTAAATCATTTTAAAAACCATTTTCAAGTGTTTTCCTGTCCCCTCTGCTCATCTGGTAAACTCTGAAAAGAGCAGAAAACAGCAGTGAGCATAAAATCAGGTGTCTTGAAGTTACCAGTTGGTGTGTCAAATCTGTGAAACCGTGGACTAAGACAACCAAGCTCAAGTAGCCACAAAAAGAAATTCAACATTTTAGCTTGGACAAGTCCAAACTTAGCCGTGTCCAACGAGGGCCCACCTTCCTATGCAACCACACACTTAAAAAATACTCATGCAAATAAACTTTCATACCTCAGAGACAGACACCAGGCCACACACATAAGCACATAGTTATCATAAGAAATTATTCATATATTCAGGAAGAGCTGACTCAGGTTATGAAACTTCTCCTGCACTGATCCAACCCACGCTCTAGTAGACACATCTGAATAGCTATTTGGGCTGTAAATGGAGAGCAGAACAAACTATACGTGACGTCTGAATGCCTTCCAGACTTCATTAGAGACACATGCTCAGCAATTTAAAGATTGCTTGTAAAGATTCCACTTGTTTCTCGGGATTTAAAAAAAATAAGATCTACATCTAAAGTAAGTTTGTTTGATCAACAATGGAGAACATCTTAAATAGTTTACTGAACAT
The DNA here is from genome assembly GCF_904066995.2 of Poecilia reticulata. Lineage (NCBI taxonomy): Eukaryota > Metazoa > Chordata > Actinopteri > Cyprinodontiformes > Poeciliidae > Poecilia > Poecilia reticulata. The sequence continues at coordinate 8,385,197 of NC_088847.1, read as the reverse complement.
CCTTGTTTGATTGCTACTTCTTACCCCCTTCTTCGTTGGTGATTATTCGCTCAGTAAGTTTAGTGGAGAGTAGTTCTTGTACTGCTGCGACAGACTGGCGACCTGTCCAGGGTGACCCCGCCTCTCGTCCGGTACGCTAGCTGGAGATAGGCACCAGCACCCCTCCTGACCCCACTGAGGGACAAGGGTGTAAGAAAATGGATGGATGGATAGTTCTTGTACTGTTCCCAAAGCAGCACAAACCTGATGTGCAGCTATGGGAGAGTCGGCTCATAAAATGTTTTCTGGGTGTAGAAACATCGGTTTCTTTGTAGAGGAACCCAGATGCCTGACTAAGTTTAATGCTGTTCAAAAAGTCATAGTCATAGAAACAGGCGGAATGTGATGCTGTTTGGGTTTTTTTCACCTGCCCTCTGCATTGTCGGCTCTTCCACAGTACCCTGAATGAAATATTAACCATGATGTGTGGAGACAGGACAAAGAGTAATGACATTTAAACATCGTTTTTTTTTTCCTACAACAAGGTCCTGCAACCTTAACAATTCACAAAGCCATTTTCTCCCTCAGTCAGGCTAAATAAAACTCTTTCAGACCCACAAATGACTAAAATATATTTTTAAAAATGGCCAAAATGCAAAAATGTGGTTTACTTTTAGGATTCTAAAACAAATTGAACATTTTCAATAGGATGTTGATGTTTGTGAAAAAGCTACTGATTGGAAAAGAGATTTAAACAGACGTTACTGGTGCTTTTAGCATTGGTCTGTTGTGGAAATTAAATGCAATTATTACACAAAGAAAACTGAAGATTTTCTTCAAAGCCATAGGATAACCTGTGGCTCCGGTTGGAGAACCCTGCCTTATGACATCAGATGTTCCCTCTTATAACATCGAGGGGAATAGGACCATTATATGCTTCCTTATGGCGTATGACGGTCATCCGTTTCTTATGACATCAGATAATCTTCGTTTATAACATCGACTGGTCATTCTTTTCTCCCTTGTGACATCAGATGGTCATTCTATTCCCCTTATTACATCAGAAGACATTTCTTTTTCCATTTTATAACATCAGATTATTTTCCCATTTCCTTTTATGACATCAGGACATTTCTATTTCCCCCTTATGACATCAGGTGGTCATCCTATTCTGCTTTAATACATTATTTTGTTTTAAATCATAACATGCAACACTTAAGAACTCCGGACTAGTTAGGTGTAGGTAGTAAAAATGTTTAGTTATGGTTAAAAATAAGAACAAATACAGTTTCAGATGTTAATCGACCACAAACAGTTTCTTTTATACCAATTCATTAAACCAATTTCAATGCTTTTACCGGTTAACCTTTATATATATATATATATATATATATATATATATATATATATATATATATATATATATATATATATGAGACATTCTCTGGATTGAGACTGGTTAAGAAAGAAAAAAAAAAGAAAAAATTACAAATGTTTAACAAAAGGCCCTACATTTGCTCTACAAAAGAGAATGTAGAGCAAATGTACAGGAAAGGAAAGGCGGCCATAAATTTACCAAGAAAAGTAATGGAAACAGAACAACAGCTGAAAGGTAATCGGCGACTGCGACCGTTTGTGAGAAGAAGCCGGAGAGCTTGATAAACTCAGAGAGCTGGCAGAGAGCAAATCATTCAAAAATAGAACATGAAAAAACAAGCGCAAAGGACCATGAAACCAAAATAAACTTAAACAAATCTAACACGGAGAGAGACGAAATTATGGAAATGAGAACAGCAAAATCTCACAAAACCATAACAAAACCCAAAAAACCATGACAGACATAATCAGATTTCAGATTACATTTCCAATTTTGAATCTCACAGCAACACAAGAGCTCTGAGAAGCTTATAGAAGCAAAAAGGTCTTTTTTTGTTGTTGTCTTTCTCTATATTTGTCACCTCAGTGCTGCCAAACATGGCATACTCAATGAAAGATTTTTATTTTATTTTTGTCAAAGCCTTTTTCAGAGTGAGAAGAGTTTTGAAGTTCATGCAATGTACTGCTGTGTCTCAAATGTATATTGGGCGTATTGTTTGTATCGTGACCTAATGTTCAAGGCTGCAAAGCAACACAAATGGGACCATCACAAAACATTTCCTATCTGTTCACCTTTGGTTCCTCTTTCACTCAATCTTCCCTTAGTTGAGATTGTAGAGAAGAGCATAATGAAGGATGGGGTAAGAGAGAAGGGCACACTCTATCGATCCGGTGTGAAGGAAAGTGGCGACATGAAAGTGAAGAACAGAGAATACGTCCAAATGTTGCTTTTTTATGTCCCCTATACAGCAAAGTGCTGTCCAGACCCTTAATTAATGTGACCTAAAAACATTTTCTTTTTTTTTTAATTGAGCATTTCTGTGGTATTATTGATCTTGACTGATTTATTTTGCATTCAGTTCAGGTCTGGTATTACCTGGATTTTCAGTAAGGAATGAAACAGCACAAGCATGTTTTTGTTACACTGCATGCATACTTGGCAGAAAAAGTAAGGAAATGTATGTTTGTTGATTATTTTTGTGCTGTAATAATGCTGCTTGGCAATACATTTTTATCTCAAGCTTAGCCACATGTGTAAGGGAAAGGTTGATGTGATTCAGCTGCAGCTGTGGAAAACTTGCCAAATCCTCTTTAACAATGCCAAGCTGCTTTTCCTGCCACTGGAAGTGTCTTGGTGTTGTTTATTTGATTGAAAAACAAGATAAATTGGCAGTTCATGTATTTAAATTGTATGTAATTTGAGTATTTCGGACATGATGCCTTTATAGTTGGAATACTGTTTCTCTAAGGTTTGGTCACTACGGTCAACCACTTGAATTTGAAACAACTTAAAATTACAATCATAATGCTAAAAAATTTGGAACAGACTTTGTTCGTTATGACTCTTTCTGTATCCTTACCCAATGTCTGCACCACACTCAGTGAGCATGTAGTGTCAACGTTATTTATGAACCCATGAATACATGAAAATAGGAATTCTCAAAGAAAGAGTGGAACTATACAAGTTTTCTTGATAAGGTTTTCTTTACACTTTTCCCCAGACGTCCAACATTTAAGTAATACTTTTTACATACTGCAGGGTTTCCCCCAGTGCATTATAAGTCTGGCGGGCCACCAGGCTTCACTTCCCCCACCACACTAAGTGCTGTTTGTTTATTTTAAAGGGCTTTTTCAAGCACCAGTGACAGTAAAGACGGATTAAGCTCGGTTTATAGTTAACCCATTGACCTTACATCGATCAGTCAGTTTTGCTTTTCGTCTCGTATTCATTCATGTTGCTCTTAACCAGTCGTTAAATTAAAGGCCTACACAAAAACGACTTACTTTACTTCCTTTTCCTTCTTACTTTTTAATGGCTAATAAAGCAAAAGTGTAAAATTTATATAATAATAATGGTGCATTAAAGGAGACACCTGTCTTAATGTTTTACCATGAAAGTAAAAATGAACCCTTCTTTGCCAGAACATGTTTTTGGTTCTTCATAGTTATGTTCCCTTCCTTCCATCTTTCTCTGTATCTTCCTGCTGCTTCTTTAACATTTTCTCCTACCCTTTGCTCTTCTTTCTTTTCCTCCTCCTCTTCGTTGTCTTCTCTTCCCACCTCCCTTTTCATTCTTTCTTTTTTTTGTCTCCTTCCTGTCTCTTTGTGGCAATGAATACTGAATCAGTCAGACAGACGGTGCGTGGGGTCTCCCCAGAGGAGGCAGAAAGCCACATACAAAGTGTACACACACACACACACACGCATACGCACACACATCAATGCACACAGGCATATGTCAGAGCAAGAAAAACCCTCTGTCTCCATACGAACACATGCCATCCACAAGAGGATGCGCGCCGGGACCATTTTTAGCTTTGATAAATTTCAGCTTTAATTTCCCTTATCGGTGATCCGCTGCCTTGGACGGCTTTCGCAAACACGAGCAGAGCCGCGGGGAAACTCAGGAGACGAGGTTAATGAAAAGCACACATGTATGCAAAAAAGAAAAACAGCCATTTATTTATACACACGCTCTCTTAGCACATTTCCAGTCATTTCAGGTTTTTATGAAACCGTGGACATTAATGCGCATTAGTTTTTGTTTTGCCTCAACACATTTGCTTCCGGTGGGCCGAATGTGATAGGCCAACTCAAAGTGGTAAATAACCGTGAAGTGGAGAGACAATGGCACACACAGATTTAACATTTTTGAAATTACAGCTGTGTTTTGAGGTGTATGTCGTCTTTACCCAACTAGAGATGAATCTTTCTGCCTAATCGCATTTTCAAAATAGTTGTAGCTCAGCCACGTTGACGGGAGGATGTCTGTGAGAATCACATTTTAAGTCTACACCAAATATTCTCAATTAGATTGAGGTCCAGAAGATTCTTTAATGTTAATCATCTTTGGTTGAAGCTGTTCATGCTGTATGTGAAACTCCCTGTTGGAAGGTGAATCATGTTTCATTTTGAGGACGATATTGTTCAAGATGATGGTTTTTATTCTCCACAAACCTCCACAGGACAGCTGGGGTGGTTTTTAGGGATATTCATTTTACTTGACAGGACAAAATACTATCTATACTTATTTGTTACACTGGCGGCTATACTCCTAATTGAATGAACAACTTAAAGTTGTGTTGTTTTTACATGCTTGACCAAGCATGTGAAGTTATTGGTATATTTTAGTGCACTGTACTGGTGAAGAGTTATCATATACAATTGTAATGCAGTACATTTATGGCTGTGTTTTAAAAAAGCAAACATTTCAAGTCAATTCAGCTTTGTTTTTTCTTTTGTATCTGGTCGGTATCGGCTGATTCTAAGTCAAAGATATCTGTATTGGAAGGGAAAAAATTGGATTGGTGCATTCCTAAATTAAAGGACAATGAAGTTCAGTAAAATGTGAAATAAAATTAGAGGTATTAGTACTTTTATTCTTTTATAGAAACAGCAGTTTTTTTTCCTCACCACTGCGGAAACATTTAAACTTAAAATATCATAGGTGTTCAAAAGCCAGGAGTTTTTTGGCTTGAACACATTGTGTTCGACAGGATGCGGTGAGATATGATCTGAATCTTCAAAAAAAAGCAACATTGTGGGCCTCTTCACCTTCTTCTATTGTCAGCCCGTCGTCACTTCCAAAGACATGGCCTGGAGGTTCGAAATGTTATCAAAGCCCAAGCTTTTCTTTCTACCTTTGAGTTTTTTTAAGACAGTGCTTGTACTTAAAAAAAACACTCTTTAAACCCCCTAACTATAAAAGACTAACTCTTGCTCTTGTTATGCACTTCTTTATCTTTTCTCCTTCTACATTCTCATTTTTTGTAAAACATTACAGAACGCCTCCTTCTTACTGCAATGAAAGCTGAATAACCACCTGCAAGTTGCTTTGCATGCATTGCAAGTGAGCAATATTGCCTCCTAACCGCAGAGTGTATAAAGAGTATTAAGTGCATCGCTAATTTTCTAAGAAAATGTATTTCCGAAGGTGCAATTGGCGTTAAATTCTCACCAGATGTCAATAACAACACATCCAGTTCACAAAGAAATCCAGCCGCAGATGTCTGTGAATTAACTTAGGGATGTGTAATGAAATAGAATGACAAAGGAACTGAACTGAACTGAAGGGAGGCAGAAACAGGCCATGACTCCAGCTGAAATCTATCAGTAAAAAGAAAGCAATCCTGCCTTTTAGCTTGAGTAAATATCAGCTGGTTCAGTACCAAGACATACTGGCACTGGTTACAGAAGACTTCCCAAACAACTGAAGTTTCCACTGAGCTGTTGAAGCCATAAGCAGGAAGTGCAAAGCGTATTATTACACCATAAACCGGACCCAGACAGACGAGTGGAAATTATCAGAAGAGTTGTCCAAGAGACGAGAGCCACTTGTGAAAATCTTTAAAAAGACTTGGTACAAGAAAACAAGTGTTGCACTCGACCACAATGGTCTGAGCCACGCAAGACTCGTCTGCAGAAGAAGAAGCGAGTTGAAGGGCGTTTAGAGGTGGTTGAAAAACATTTAGAAATTCTGAGAGGACGTGGTCTGGTCCGATTAGGCCAAAATCAAACTCTTTAGATGGTGGTTAAAAAGTTTAAACACTGTAAAACCACAAACTCGTACAGAGTATATTTTCTCTATTTTCTAGATTTTCCTAGTACACCTGAAATAAGACAAAACTATCTTACTAGTAACTTTTCAGCAAGCTATAGAAGCTTAATAATTCCTAAATAATAAGTTTTTAAAAAGTGCTATTTTCACCGGCAGAGTTGTTTCAAATCTATATTATTATGTTGGTATTTCAAAGGGTACCGTCATGGGTGATACCATAAGGCCCAGTCCTGGTATTCAGATAGTACACCAGATGACAGAACATAAAGGAGATCTCTGGTTGAGTTTTTCACACCATACTTGCTAGTTCATGTCTTTGTGAAACTTGCTTCCTGCGCTGGTGTGCATTCTTGTTTGAACAGACGGTGGGCCTTCTCCAAACTGTTCCCACAAACTGGTAGCATGAATTGTCCAAAATGTCTTGGCATGTTGCAGCATTACGAGTTCCTTTTGGTGTAGCTAAGCGACTGAGTCCAACTCTTTAGAAACACCCTTTCACTGGTATGACCTCTGTATTAAACTTTTTCCTTTATGCAGTATAGTCAAGACCTATATGTCCATTGGATTGAGACAGAGAGGCACAATTAGTCGATCTGAAGAATATGAGTCCAGTGTTAGTGCACCTTACACTGTTACCTGCATCCAACACTTTGCATCGTACTTTGACGCATTTCACGAACCTCCCTGTTTATGAGCTAATCTGATTGCAATGTGAACTTTGGAGGTCGGTATCTACCGACTGTAAACAAGCCGAGGAGTTATTTTGGTGTGAATGAGAGTTTAGGGTTTCTGTCAAGAACATGTTTTTGTATAGATTAAGTCGGCTATCTCCAGCATTCAGGTTTGTTATTTGCGCCCCGCTGGACAACATCCCCAGTCATCTAGAAAGCCGCTTGCAGCAGACCACCTCTCGGGGTTCATCTACCAGGGGTACTGCTTATCTTGGTGCTCTAGGTAGTATATTAAACACTGTCAGAACCAGGAAAGATCTTATCCAGCTTTCCAACACTGGAAAGACATATTGTACTGCACCCAGTGAGGCTGAAGAAAAAAAAAAATACAACCAAACACATTCTTGCTCTGAGCTACCATCTGCAATATGGAGCCAACTATTTTAAGAGGCGATTGCGTCATCCATCAACATCGGTTGACGGAGTCAGTCAAGCTAATTAATCTGTTGGGACTGTTCTCACAGTTTTTCTCCATAATGTGCCATAATTATGTCAGCTCATTGTTAGCCGGTTTGTGTTTTGCGCATCACTCAGATGTATCCCTCATATTTATCTGACACGTTGATTGAGTCGCTGGTGGGCCTTCAGATGAGTAGGCGACGGGAACAGACATGGTGGAGGTGAGAAGAAGAAAAGGAACGCTGAGTGAAGTATGACTGAGCAGAGTTCGGTGAGTGTGCTCGACAATCAACATTATCAGAAAAAAAAAAAAACTGATTGTGTTTTGTTCTAAAGACCAGCGCATCAGACAAGAAATACGAGTTTGGGGGACTTTGGTAAAATGAAAATAGGCGAAACAGAAATATGTTGCAGTTGCTGCGTGTTGATGATAAGATGCTGGAGAGAGTAAGCATAAGGCAGAATTTCCAAAGATAAGAATTTTATGTCCCATGTGTATTATTTACTGTATTTTCATTCCCCTTGGTCACAAAGGGAAAAAAGAAGAAGACGACTGCTTCAAGTTTTATGTGTTTGTTCGCCCTGCAAAGCAGAGAAGGTGACATGGAGGAGACGTGTGGCAGTAAACACAAAAGGACAGCGGGGAATGCGACAGGACAATTTTAGAGACTTAAAGGAAGATGAAAACGAAACGGAATGCGCGGAGCAAACCACAAGGAAAGAGCAGGATTCAAGGACAGCGAGAGATTAATGGCATTAAAGGAGAGAGCCTGAAATTAAACACAGCAGTGACACATGGCAGTGTTGTGTAATTGGAGTCTAGTTTTGGCTGGAACAAATATTGGGACAATTATTATTGGAACTAGTAATCAAGTCTGGGCAACCATTCGATTATTAAGCAAGTAGCTAAATACAGCGGCTTGCAAATGTATTTACAACCCTTCAGTTTTTCTATATTTTGTCACATTACAACCCTGAACAAATACATTTAATGAATTAATGAATTATACAGTTGTGAAATATTAAGAAAATGATACATAATTCAAACATTTTTGTCAAATAAAAAATTCAAATGGCGGTTATTCTGCGCAAAATTACCTGAAAACTTTTACAAAATTCAAAGGCTGATCATTCTACGTTTTCATTCAATTTTCCACTAATAATAATGTAAGAACTTTATTACTGTTATTGTGCACCATCATACACCAATGTTGTATTTTCATTTAAAACTTGACCATGCCTAAATGAATTGATACATTGAAGCAGAACCCAACTTTTACAAGTTGAAAGATGCGAGAGCTTAAAAAAAAAACTAAATAATTTCTCCAAGCAACCGCTGAGAAAAAGAGAGCATGACAAAAGGAAACAAATTAGTGGCTTAGCCAAAGATGAATGCGGGAAAATGTAAAGGGTAAACCTACTACTTTTTTTTTTATTTTTTAGTCTGGACAAATAACTTACTCCTGACAGCAAGACTACATCCTTTTAAGATTTTTGGCTTTCATGTCTTGCATGACCTTTCCTAACGTCTGACTTCCTGTCACTTCTATTCACCTCTATTGACTGCAGTCAGAAGAACCAACAAAGAAGATACACGGTGTATCACACAATAGATTGGTGCATCTTCAGTATGAAGAAATCTTATTTTTCTAAATCTTAATAACTTTAAAGCTCTATAAGTCCAGCATGAGAAATGTCTCTAAAATAAGGGAAGGTGTGGGCGACTTCTGTCTGTGTTCTAGCTTGTGCTTTGCCATGGTGCAGACTCAACAAAGGTCAGAGTGGATGAAAAAATGGCTTTACAAATTATTAAGACTGTCGGATGCAACTTTTGGCTATGCTTAACAGATTTTGTCTTTTTTGTCAGGCTTCGTTACCTTTACTTTATATTATATTAACATGTTAGTGTCTTAGATGAGATAAAAAGAAAACTTGCACATCATTGTTTGACTTGGATTTTGGATACATGTAAAAAACAAATAACCATTTATTTTCATTTTATATACATTTTTTCATTTCTTGCAAGACCTTTCCTAACGTCTGACTTCCTGTCACTTCTATTCACCTATATTTATATATTATATATCTATTTAAATATGATATATAATATTTATATATACTATTTTCATTTTCATTTTATATACATACAAATGTACAGAAAAACAAAATTTGGGGGCTTAAGCTGCATCTACAACATCAATAAGCAGGCAGCAAGCAATTAAAGTCACTTGTCTGTCAGCAGTGTCTGTTCTTCAGTCTGCATTCGGTCTCTATGGCAACCAACTATGGTACTAGCAATGTTGAAGACTCTGACCTCTGTTGCTGATTTATTTTTTTATTTTTTGCCTAATTAACCACTACAGTGCTTCTGTTAGAAAGCACACTGATCATATGAGTGCTTACTGAAGAATTGTGGCTACATTGATTCGCTCTAGATACAGAACAGAGCCCTTTCTGAAAATACAGAAATAAGAAATATAATTATAGCTCTGATTTACTATTAATATAAATAAACCATACGTCAGTATTCATTCCCTTTGTCAGAATTGCTGTTTTAAACCTGGACAATGTAGGACATTGTCTCGAAATAATCTGGCTAACAACTTAAAGGCTAACACCTAAGTTAGCTAAACCACGATTCTAACAGTAAATTTGACATTTTAAAGGCTGCAAACATACACCAGCAGCCACACAACACTGTTAGAAGTGATGAGAAATATCCACACATTCACATCACGACCATTAACATTACTCAGGTCGGCAGTAATAGCTGCCCCACCCTAAACAGGACAGGTGGAGAAGTGAAGAAAGAAAGAGGAAACTGTATAAAACACCTTCAAAATAAAAGCATAAATATGAAAACCTCTAACAAGGAGATAGTTTCAAATGCTAGATCAAGTTTTTAGTCAGCCGTTGCTGCATCACTAATATGAGGTTTCGTTACCTTAGTTTGTTAGCTTCATTAGCTCAATGCTAACAAAACTACTTGGACTTCATCTTTTTCTACTCTGTTGTTCAACCTCTGCAGTAACATACAGCACATGTAGATGTTTCACACTCCACTCCAGTTGATTCAAGTAATTATATTACCTCCTTAACATGTCTCCAGTTGATGTGTGAAGCAGCAGGGAAGCACCTAAAACATGTAGGACGGTGGGACCTCTGTGTTAGTGCTTTTCCAGTCCATGTGCCGAATATGGAGTTCTATTCGGCACATAGATGTTGGGAGTCTTTTCCAGCAATACAAATGCAGCATCGCTGTGACAAAAGTGCAGTGAAATATGCCAGGTGCATTCTCATCACGTATTCTCTGTTTTTGTATCATTCCCACTTCAGCCATATAGTGATGCTGCTCTGCATGGCATAAATTTTAAATCACCTGTGGAGTCGCCCAGATTTTTTCCTCTCCCTTCCTCCCCTTCTCACACACACACACACACACACACACATACATGTATACCATACCAACAGGGGACTATCAGTTAGTCCTGCCAACAGGGGACTTCTGTTTCTAGTTTGTTGAAAAATTTGAAACTCATAATACAATTTACTTTAAAGCTCTATTACCATATATATAATTGAATATTGACTTTTAATCATTTTTAAAGAAATTGCCAAGAGGGCACCTAGATTTCTGAGCGATGTTACCTTACAAAGAGGGGACCTTTACATATTGCATTAGAACTGACTACCCACTTTTGACTTAAAGAGGATTTACTTACTACAATGAATTACTTTAACTATTTTAATACATTTATGATTTAACTGGGTTATGTTGTATAATTAATTATTTTTAATGCAAATATTACCCATAAAAGTAAAATAATGACCGTCATGGAAAATGAATAATTTTTGAATACCATTTAATGATGGCATGAATAAATAAGGTCTGCAGTATCAACAACAAATATATATATTAATATGAGTTTTGTCTCTTAAGGGTCCTCTCGATTTCCAATACAAAGTAAAGGTCCCCACTTAGTCTGTATAAAACGACAGGGGTCTGCTGTTGGCTGGTGAAGAACGACACAGGTCCCTTCTTAATAAAGTAGGGATGGAAAGACATAAATATGTGTATATTTTTTAATTCCAGCCCATGTCAAAGGCATTTCAAGAAAAAAGGTCCCAACTTGGTCTGTACAGAACGACACAGGTCCCTGTTGGCTGGTGAAGAACGACACAGGTCCCCTCTTGGATGGGATGGAGTGACAAACACACTCCAGAATGGGGGAAAAAGAAGAAATTAACTGAATTATTTTTAAGACAAAAACATATGTAAGCTGAATTAAAACAACTTAAGGTGAACTATGTCAGTTGACAAACTACAGATCCCAACATTTGTTAGACATGGAGCAACATACACACTCCAGATAAAGAAGAAAATTACCTTTTATCAAATATCTTTACTTCTGAACTTCTTAATATAGTAGGGATGGACAAACAGACAGAAATAAATTAATAAATGAGTGTATATTTTTTAGTTCCAGAACATGTCAAAGGCATTACAGGAAAAATTAAGGTCGCCACTTTGTCTGTACAGAACGACACAGGTCCACTGTTGGCTGGTGAAGAACGACACAGTTTCCCTCTTGGATGGGATGGAGCGACATACACACTCCAGGATGGGGGAAAAAGAATTAACTGAATTATTTTAAGTCATAAAATATGTAAGCTGAATCAGCTTTAAAAAGTTATTTACAGAGCACAGTTTTTATAGACAAATTTAAAACAGCCCAGGTCAAACCTATTAGAAAAGAAAAGGTCCCCACTTGGTCTGTATAGAACGACAGAAGTCCCCTCTTGGATAGGATGGAATGACATACACACTCCAGGATGGGTGGAAATAAAGAAGAAATTAACTGATTTTTTTCTTTTTTTTAAGACAAAAACATATGCAAGCTGAATCAGCTTTAAAAAGTTATTTACAGAGCACATTTTTATAGACAAATTTAAAACAGCCCATGTCAAACCTATTATAAAATAAAAGGTCCCCACTTGGTCTGTATAGAATGACACAAGTCCCTCTTGGATAGGATGGAGCGACATACACACTCCAGGATAAATAAGAAAATGGCCTATTATCAAACATGTTTACTTCTGAACTTCTTAATGAAGTAGGAATGGTCAGACAGAAATAAATAGATAAATATCTATGTGTATATTTTTAATTCCAGATGGAACGACATACACACTCCTGGATGGGGGGATAAAGAAGAAATTAACTGAATTATTTTTTAAGTCAAATAAATATGTAAGCTGAATCAGCTTTAAAAAGTTATTTACAGAGCACATTTTTTATAGACAAATTTAAAACAGCCCATGTCAAACCTATTAGAAAATAAAAGGTCCCCACTTGGTCTGTATAGAACGACAGAAGTCCCCTCTTGGATAGGATAGAACGACAGAAGTCCCCTCTTGGATAGGATGGAACGACATATACACTCCAGGATGAGTGGATAAAGAAGAAATTAACTGAATTATTTTTTTAAGACAAAAAATATGTAAGCTGAATCAAAACAGCTTTAGGTGAATTATTTCAGTTGATATAACCTACAGATCAAACATTGTCAGAAGTGTTTCCTCATCATGAATAGGTTCAATGGTATATAAACTGACATTCCAATAGTGAAAGGATCTGCAGCACAAAGTGATCAGCATAACGAGTAAAAAAGTTATTTACAGAGCACATTTTTAAAGACAAATTTAAAACAGCCCATGTCAAACCTATTAGAAAGAAAAGGTCCCCACTTGGTCTGTATAGAACGACAGAAGTCCCCTCTTGGATAGGATGGAATGACATACATACTCCAGGATGGGTGGAAAAAGAAGAAATTAACTGATTTTTTTCTTTTTTTAAGACAAAAACATATGCAAGCTGAATCAGCTTAAAAGTTATTTACACAGCACATTTTTATAGACAAATTTAAAACTGCCCATGTCAAACCTATTATAAAATAAAAGGTCCCCACTTGGTCTGTATAGAATGACACAAGTCCCTCTTGGATAGGATGGAGCGACATACACACTCCAGGATAAATAAGAAAATGGCCTATTATCAAACATGTTTACTTCTGAACTTCTTAATGAAGTAGGAATGGTCAGACAGAAATAAATAGATAAATATCTATGTGTATATTTTTAATTCCAGATGGAACGACATACACACTCCTGGATGGGGGATAAAGAAGAAATTAACTGAATTATTTTTAAGTCAAATAAATATGTAAGCTGAATCAGCTTTAAAAAGTTATTTACAGAGCACATTTTTTATAGACAAATTTAAAACAGCCCATGTCAACCTATTAGAAAATAAAAGGTCCCACTTGGTCTGTATAGAACGACAGATGTCCCCTCTTGGATAGGATGGAACGACATACACACTCCTGGATGGGGGATAAAGAAGAAATTAACTGAACTATTTTTTAAGTCAAATAAATATGTAAGCTGAATCAGCTTTAAAAAGTTATTTACAGAGCACATTTTTTATAGACAAATTTAAAACAGCCCATGTCAAACCTATTAGAAAATAAAAGGTCCCCACTTGGTCTGTATAGAACGACAGAAGTCCCCTCTTGGATAGGATGGAGCGACATACACACTCCAGGATGGGTGGAAAAAGAAGAAATTAACAGATTTTTTCCCATTTTTTTTAAGACAAAAACATGTAAGCTGAATCGGCTTAAAAAGTTATTTACACAGCACATTTTTATAGACAAATTTAAACAGCCTATGTCAAACCTATTATAAAATAAAAAGGTCCCCACTTGGTCTGTATAGAATGACACAAGTCCCTTCTTGGATAGTGACATACACACTCCAGGATAGGTAGATACAGCAGAAATTACCATAACTGATCATTTTAAGGCAGTTTAAAACTGCCTGTAATATAGCAGAAAAAATTAAGCTTAATTAAAATATATGGCGTTATTTACCAACACATTTAAATCTTGTTCTGACAAGAACTGTGATTAAAAAACATTTAAAAAACCATAAAGTTGTTTTGTTTTCCTTCCGACAAATTATCCATTTCTATATCGGCTATGTAACAATATATGTTTGTTTTTCTTTTCCAAAAGGAGAAAAGATATGAAGCAAAAAGAAAAGAAGCTTTTACAGCAGTAACTTTAAAAGACTTCTGTTGTGGATGAGGAATGAACACTACAAAGTATGTGTTCATACTTTCTAGTGTAAACTTACATAATCTACAATCAGGCAAAGATTTCATCGGACATTTGTAAAATTTAATATATTTGGTCTCAAACTTCATCTACTATGTTGAAATTGTCAAAAATTACTTTGATAAATTGTCGAGTTATTAGACCCTTTTTGTTAATTGTAAGTACTTTGAGTAACTAATTGGAAAGAACTCCACCACTTTGTCCGAAACTGGATTTATTTATATACAAATCAAACTCATAACCCTCAGGCATTTTAGAACTTAATAAATCAACTAGGCTCCAGAAACTAAAAAGATTCCCTTAGAAGTGGTTCAGGAGGATGGCTAATATGTCTTGATATTAACAAGGTTTTGGACAAGCTGCAAACTGACTTTGGAGATATATTTTCTGGTAGGTTTGTCTATCCTTAATGGTATTAATCTTATTTAGAAAGGACAGTAGCTATTAAGAATCAAATTGAAGTTCCATGCCAATGAGTTCCTCAAATCTTCAATTAAACTCTTACATTTCAGAAAATTTACTTCATAAGGATAAGGAAGGTTATCAATAGGGAAGGTTATGGTTACAGTAATCTGTAAAATGAAGTCTGAATAAAAGATTGAATACAATGTGAAATGAACCAGGCTGTTCAAGTTTTTTCCACGTATTGTGAACAGGATTTTTGCCCATCTAAATGGCAAAATCTATTATTAAAACACTCCCCAAGTATCTATCTGCTGATCCTCTATCACCTATCAACTAGATACTAGAGGAGCAATAGTTTATTGAAATGAATAAACTGAAGTTATTCCTTTCAGAAAACGGAGTAGTGCATTGATAACATTTACATTTTGTTTGGGCCTACAGATTTGTCTATTGTAAAAACATAAATATTTGGGATTTACTGTGGATGAATATTTGACATTGGAAGAAGGAGTAAAGTCCAATCGGACTCAGCTGGAAGAGAGCTAGCTTCAGTTATAAATACAGTCAAATATTAACACAGTCAGGGTCTTCTGAGAGACTGCTCTGCATCCCCAGAACTAGAATTAGACGATGAGAAGCAGCTTTCAGCTTCTATGCACTACAAATTTGGATCAAGCTTCCAAAAACTGCTGAAACTGCTGAAACACTACCTTCCTTTAAATCTAGACTAAAATCCCAGCTGGTTAGAGTTGCTTTTGAAATGTAATCGGTTAAGAATTTAACAATGGCACTTGAATTAATATAATGATTTATTATGTAAAGCACTTTGAAATGTCTTGTTGCTGAAATGTGCTGAAATAAAATTAAATTGATTGATTGATCAAATGATATAAGGTGTATACTGAGTTGTAGAGGTCTTGTGTTTGCCCAGTATCTGATTTCGGTGTCGGAGTTACTGTCAACAACCTCCCAGTGAAAAAGTTCAGTGTAGAGCCCTGCGATATTTCTTATATTTGCATAGAAATACTCCATAAAATGGCATTATATGGAGATATGGGTTGATCACGTGAAGTTAGATATCTGCAATATCTAACCATTTTGCAGATGTGGTTTGATTGTGGAATACGTTCGTTAAAATGCCAGATCATAGATTAACAAAGCACATTTCCTTTCGGATTTCACAAATGGGTATTCTTGGGCCAAACATATGGAGAAGATATTTGAGACTTTCCGTACATATAGGATTAAGATAAGATGTAATATTGAATAGCTTAAAGGTTTGTTTGTTATTGCCAGCCCCACCTAAGCCCTCTCAAATCTCACGAACTGACTATTGGCTAGCTCTCCAGTTAATGGGTCGGGAAAGTCTCTAGTTACTAGGGCTTTTACTCCATGGATAATCTAGAGAACATTCTATTTAAGCTGGTGGCGGGAGGACTCGTCTAGTCTCTAACTGCCTACAATCCAAAAGTTATCACCCTTTCCAATTATTAGAACAATTAACCCAGTAGCTCACACTGTTACTTAATTCCAATAATCACTTCTGTTAATGGCAGCTCACTCCTTGTAATAACGAGCACTTGGGTACACGGATCTTGTCCCTTACAGGTGTGCGGAGCCTTTAGCCGCTCTTGGATTCCAGGGCGTTGTACTCAATCAATCAATCAAATGTTATTTGTATGGCACATTTCATCAGCAAGGCATTTCAAAGTGCTTTACATAATTAAAATAAAAACAGCATGTGACACTGAATAAACAGTGTCCTCTGCTGTTGATCTTTCAGCATCATGTTAGCTCTACTCCGACATCAGGAACAGAGAACACTTTGCTTCCCCTTCTTTCAATTTGTATATCTTTTGTTTAGATGTGTGTGTATGTGGATGGTATATGTGACAACTCAACCGTCCACTTGGGTGGTTCCTACTTAACCTCTTAGCCTTTGGAAAACACTTTTCACCCATTTTCACTTCTCCTGTCTTCGTCCGCGAACATCTGTTTACTCTTCTTCTTTTTAATGTTTTTACTCTGCTTCTCAACAGTCAGCATGTCTCACAAAAAGCCTCTTTTATTTTAACCCAATACTGTTATCTGATTTATATTTCCAATATCAAAAATGTACATTTGATTACTAAAACCATTCCACTTAAATAGACACTGCCTGATTACTCAGACCCATAACATGTCAACCAAAATCAGAACACATGAAATACTTGTCAGACGAAATCAATTACATGTCACATAAATTGGGATATATGATTAAGACTTTCTATATTTAACTGTCTTTACTTCTGATTAACACTACTCCTACAATAAATCATGTTTTCAATCAAGAGAAATCAAAATTACAATATGACTCTTCCTCTCAGGCTCTTGTTATCTATTCTGCTTTTCCCTAACCTTTCACCTTCCATTTACATCCAACACAACATCAATGAGCTTTAGTTACACATTTTACACCATCTCAAGTTCAAATGTCAAAAATCAGATTTAAAACCTTTTAGTTTCTCTCTTTGATTCAACATTCATATATAATATTATAACCATAATACCTAAACCCACTCTCGGTTAGTTACTCAGCTACTCAACTAGTTACTCTCATTATAATCTTAATGTGAGTTTTACAGATGATGTTCTAAAAAGAAAACAAGAATACTCTGTTATTCTAATTATTTAATACCAAAACTACAGTTACTTGTTTACTTGCAAGTATTTCCACCAGAGTAAGTTTAAGTGTAAGTATTCTTATGAACGACCCAATATTAATATAAGTATTTTACTTTGGGTCTTATCAATTACTCAAAATGTTTAGATTTTATTCTTTAAACCTATAATCCTTTGACACAAGGATTAGTCTGAACTATTCTTATACTTTTGCAGGCTGGAAGTTCACTTCCTCTTTCTTCAGGAAACCTGCCCTTCCTGTTTCATGAAACTCTCTATGATTTTTATGATCAGATAGAAAAATAAGAATTAAAGCAAAGTTTGCAGGACACAATAACAACACACACAACCAGGTTCATTGTATTATAGTTTGACTACTGTTGGGTCTTGATGTCACCTGTGTAATTAATTTCAGAGATAACTTTATTTATTGTCTCTATTAAACTAAAACCTCCAGCATGGGGAAGTAGAAGGATCTCAACTTTTCTCGACAGGTTTATTTTGAAGTTTAGTGGGCAGTTGATATCTTACATAAACATAAAATAACGTACTTATATTTTACTAGAAGATGCCTATATGGTTCTTGAACCATATGCATCACGGAACCTGTCTATAAAACGACGGTCCATGTGCGCCCAGTTCAGATCTGGCACTTTGGCTTTGGAGACCAAAGTACCCAGAGGAAGGCCAAAGATGTTGTTTGTGTGATTTGGGGGAAAGTGGAAGTGAAGTCCACTTTTTGTTTTACCGTTTTTTGTACTTGAGGTTGAGAATTATTTATTACTAAATACTTTATATTAAAGGGCGGGGATAAATTTATATTTACGTATTTTATGTTTCAGTTAGCACACAATTTATTTTGAAGGCCTGGCACCTTTGAAGCTTTTGTTTAAAGAAAATGTATGTCTGTCTGTTTATGTTTTTCTTGTGTCTTGTAAGCCTTTGTGGGCTGAGAACCTGTTAAAGGGTAATGCCACTTATCTGTCTGTCTACAAATATCAGACACTGTACTTTATTTCACCCAAGTACTGTAGGTCATAATAACATTTTCTAATATGTATGCTAATACTTTGCTCTCTTTGTCACTCTTTCTGGTATTAAGCCGGTTTAGTTTCTTTCTTGTTTTGTAAGATTGCAAGTGATGCTTTATTGTGATGATTCAGTAATTCTGCCATGTTCTCAGAAAATGTCGTCTAATACAAATGTTTACATTACGTTAAGATGAAGCTCTGATATAACATTGCATTGGTCCTCTTTCTATGTTTAAAGAAATACATTGCATTTTAGTTTACCATGCCAGAAAACAGTCACTCTGTGGTCACATAGACCGTATGCACAATTATTAGGCAAGTTTTAGTTTTGAACCATGTCATTATTTCTATGGATATTTAAAACTACAAGCTGTATAACTTTAATCTTTATTTAACGTGAACAAATCAGCTGATGTGTATTTGTTTAATGAGGAGGAAGTTGCCTATAAAGATCAACACCCAATATGAAGGTGTGCAAAATTATTAGGCAGCTTCTTTCCTCAGGCAAAGGGGCCAAAAAATATTTAAGTGACTGAGAAAGGTCCAAAACTGTAAAAAGTTATCCAGAGAGATGCAGCACTGTTGAAATTAGTAAATATTGGAGCGTGATCACAGAACCATCACATGTTTTGCTGCAAATATTGAACATGATCACAAGAAACATGTTGAGGAAAAAAAGCTTTGCTCCAGCCTGAAATGTTTCATATGTTAGGGGGAAAACTAGAACAAACACGTTTGGTAAAACTCATTGTAACCCTGTACTAAATAAAAATAAGTATCGTAACAATAGCACAAGTTTGTTTCTTTAATCAAGTAACAAGTTTGTTTCTTTAATCAAGTATTGCTTCACATAATCCAACAAGATGAATTTACCAACATTTAGAAACTAAACAATCTTTCCTGTTGGCATTATCCAGCAAATAAGATGCAAAAAGATTTGTAGCTATCAGGTCCAGTAAACGGGAGGGACTGTTGCCTCCTGCTGACCAGAATACTTGTTATTGATTATCAGTTATGTAAATGTGGACATGATGGTGAAGAACCAAGTATTATATTTTCAGATTATAAACAATTTAACAAAACAGGCATTTCACACTAATGTTTAGTTTTCACTGTACTTAATGTTTTATACAAAAATAAAGCAGTATTTTCTTTCAAGTTGTTTTAATTAAGTTTGTATTTGAAAATTATGAAGACAATCATATGTGTAACATTACACAGCTATATTTTTTTGCAAGATGTTCTGTCTCAGAACTGACTTCCAAAAGCCACACAGCCCTCCTGTGAACTGGACAAACCGGTTTTCACTCAGGCCTGGCCATTCAGAGCCAACAAAGGTCTTCACCCAGGCCATTCAGAGCCAACAAAGGCCTTCACCCAGGCCATTCAGAGGCAACAAAGGCCTTCAGCCAGGCCCTTCCTCCACCACCAGGACACATCCAGAGGAGCTGAAAGAGCTCCTCAGGATGATCCTTCACCCAGAGGAGGTTCATGAGAACCATTCCTCTTGTAACATTGGATCATGTTTGGCATTAAAGCCTGATTTATGCTTAACCTAATCTAATTATGTCTCAACGTAACAACTTTCATTTTTCTTTCATTTTTTACGGTTCATTCTGTCTTGGTAATTAGTTTATGGAACAATTTGTAAGTGAATCAAGATGGAAAAGAAATGATGACACTGAACAAAAAACATATGATTATTAAAATAACATTGATCCAGACAGTAATGTATTACATGGACCTAACAATTGACAACAATTGTTGTCTGTGATTTCAACATTCATGTTGACAACCCCAAGACGAGGGCTAAAAGCTCTGTAATATATTAGAGAGTTTTGGTTTAACACAACATGTCAAACAAGCAACACACACTCAGGGACACACACTGGACCCTGGTTATCAGTAAGGGTGTGAATATTTCCAATGTTTCTGTAACTGATATTGCCCTGTCGGATCATTTTGCTGTTATCTTTGATAGTTCTTTATCCGTTAACCCACTTGAACAAAAAGCTACTGTCACAAACGTACTTTCACAGAAAACACAGCAGAAACATTTAATCAAATCTACTCTTCTTCCTCACTCTTAAGTTATAGTGACGTAGATAAGTTGGTGGATGATTTTCAGTGCAAACTTTCAGATATCATTGATTACATTGCCCCACTAAAGTGAAGGTTGTGACTGGTAGGAAGAAATCTCCATGGAGAAATGCACAAATGGTTCAATCTGCAAAACAACTCTGCCGAAGAGCCGAACGGAAATAGTGTAAAGGTCAACTGCACGTTTATTATGACATCTACAAGGAAAGACTACGCAACTATCACACAACACTAAACATGCCAGAGAGGCTTCTTTGCAGATGTCATAACAAAAACATTAACAGTGCTCGAGCTTTATTTGCCACTGTTGACAGGCTCACAAATCCTCCGATGACGTTGCCACCTGAGCTTCAATCTAATGCCGCCTGCAACAAGTTTTCAAGTTTCTTTTTAGAGAAAATTCAAAGATCAGAGGATTAATCTGCATATCCACTCCAAAGACAGTACTAATGCTGTGCCCAAACAAACAAATGCAGGAAAAATTACCCAATTTCAACTACTAATTATAAAACCCTAGAAGAATTATAAGTCAATTAAGCTCCGGTTCCTGCTGTCTGGATGTCCTACCCACACATTTCTTTAAGAAAGTCCTGCCTGTTGTTGCTAATGATCTGATCCAAATAGTAAACTCATCGCTCTCTTTAGGTGTTTTCCCCCAGGCTTTTAAAACAGCAGTTGTCAAACCACTGATAAAAAAGAACAATCTGGACAAATCCCTACTGCAGAATTACAGGCCGATCTCCAACCTCCCATTCATCAGCAAATTATTGAAAAAGCTGTTTTTAAACAATTAAATAACTTCCTAACAATAACAAACTGCTTTGACTCCTTCCAGTTGGTTTTCGTGCTCACCACAGCACGGAGACGGCCCTTGTAAAGTGTTCAATGACATTCATATAAATACAGACTGTGGGAGAACCACAGTGCTGGTTCTGTTGGACCTCAGTGCAGCTTTCGACACTGTTGACCATGACATTTTACTGAACCGGCTGGAGACTTGGATCGGACTCTCCGGTCCAGTGCTCAACTGGTTTGAATCTTACAAAAGAACAGGGATTTCTTTGTTTCAATCGGAACTTCTCATCAGAGAGGTCAAAGGTCACATGTGGGGTATCCCAAGGTTCATCCTAGGACCCCTTCTTTTCAATATTTATATTCTCCCACTGGCTAAGGTTATAACAGGACATAGGATTAGCTACCACAATTATGCGGATGATACACAGGTCTACATCACGATGTCACCAGGGGACTCTGAACCCATCCAATCACTGAATAGATGCTTAGAACAGATCAATGTGTGGATGTGCCAAACTTTTTCCAGCTGAACAGAAACAAAACTGAAGTTATTATCTTTGGACCTAAAGATGAGCGAACTAGAATCATGCACAGCTTCAGTTATTACAACTAAAACCAGCGATCAGCCCGAAACCTGGGAGTAGTGATGAACTCTGACCTGAACCTTCAGAGCCACATTAAGACAGTCATAAAGTCGGCCTTCTATCACCTGAAGAACATCTCTAGGATTAGAACTTATGTCTCAGCAGGATCTAGAGAAACTCATCCATGCGTTTATCTTTAGCCGCATTGATTACTGCAACAGCGTCTTCACAGGTCTGACTAATGAATCAATCAAACAGCTGCAGCTGATCCAGAAGCTGCTGCTGCTGTTCTCACTAAAACCAGGAAGATAGAGACATAACACCAGGTTAAAGTCCCTCCTCTGGCTCCCTGTAGCTTAGAGAATAGACTTTAAAATACTGATGTTAGTTTATAAATCACTGAACGGTTTAGCACCACAATACATTAAAGATCTGTTATTACTGTACAACCGTCTAGACCCTCAGATCTTCTGGTTCTGGTCTGCTCTGCATCCCAGAACCAGAACCAGATGAGGAGAAGCAGCATTCAGTTTCTATGCACCACAGATTTGGAACAAACTTCCAGAAAACTGTAAACAGCTGAAACACTGGGTGCCTTTAAATCTCAACTTAAAACCACCTGTTTAGAGTTGCTTATGGCTAAATTAGGGTTACAGTGCAGGTTTTGATGTCTTCCATGTTTTATGTCTTTAATGTTTTATATTCTTCTTCTAACCCTTTTCTTTTACTTTACTGTGATGAACCATACATATAGGCAAATGATAACTTATATCACTTATTATGATCCCAATGCACATAACCTTTCCAATTATGTTTTTGAAAAATGACCAGAGTTGCACTAGTACTAGTAATTCTAGCTGGTTGAGTAAGCACTGGATATACATTTCTACTGAACAAGGTATCTGCAGTATCTGTGGTCATTTTGTGTTGTCTATTGATTTATTATCATTTTAATAAATCAATATTGAAATCATCACATATTAACAAAATTTTCCTATCATTTCATCCATTCAGGAGATTTTCACTTCTATTCCTAACAGAACCTGGCATTATATGTACAAGCTACAATGCTACTTATTTTCTGCTTCTCAGTTTCAACAGTAACACTTTCCATCATATCATCTAAAGCAAATGACATAAATTTAATTTTTCACATTTTAAGGAATAACTAACATACAGCAACTTCCCACCTTTGTTCTTCACTCATTTAATGAAAGAGATTTTACCCCTCCAACTCCAAATCTATAGATTTCTCATTTAACCAGGTCACAGAAAATGTTACTTGAAAGTGACTTATGAATGATTTCAAATATTCACTGATATTGTCAAAATGTGTCTGAAGAATTGAAATGAATAAGTGAAAAAAACAACCAAATGCACAGCTGTTGACCTGTACAATATTAACAATTGTTAGGTCCATGTAATACATTACTGTCTGGATCAATGTTATTTTAATAATCATATGTTTTTTGTTCAGTGTCATCATTTCTTTTCCATCTTGATTCACTTACAAATTGTTCCATAAACTAATTACCAAGACAGAATGAACCGTAAAAATGAAAGAAAAATGAAAGTTGTTACGTTGAGACATAATTAGATTGGGTTAAGCATAAAGCAGGCTTTAATGCCAAACATGATCCAATGTTACAAGAGGAATGGTTCTCATGAACCTCCTCTGGGTGAAGGATCATCCTGAGGAGCTCTTTCAGCTCCTCTGGATGTGTCCTGGTGGTGGAGGAAGGGCCTGGCTGAAGGCCTTTGTTGCCTCTGAATGGCCTGGGTGAAGGCCTTTGTTGGCTCTGAATGGCCTGGGTGAAGACCTTTGTTGGCTCTGAATGGCCAGGCCTGAGTGAAACCGGTTTGTCTAGTTCACAGGAGGGCTGTGTGGCTTTTGGAAGTCAGTTCTGAGACAGAACATCTTGCAAAACAAATATAGCTGTGTAATGTTACACATATGATTGTCTTCATAATTTCAAATACAAACTTAATTAAAACAACTTGAAAGAATATACTGCTTTATTTTTGTATAAAACATTAAGTACAGTGAAAACTAAACATTAGTGTGAAATGCCTTGTTTTGTTAAATTTTTTATAATCTGAAATATAATACTTGGTTCTTCACCATCATGTCCACATTTACATAACTGATAATCAATAACAAGTATTCTGGTCAGCAGGGAGGCAACAGTCCCTCCCCTTTACTGGACCTGATAGCTACAAATCTTTTTGCATCTTATTTGCTGGATAATGCCAACAGGAAGGATTGTTTAGTTTCTAAATGTTGGTAAATTCGTCTTGTTGGATTATGTGAAGCAATACTTGATTAAAGAAACAAACTTGTGCTATTGTTACGGTACTTATTTTTATTTAGTACAGGGTTACAATGAGTTTTACCAAACGTGTTTGTTCTAGTTTTCCCCCTAACATATGAAACATTTCATTTTCCTCAACATGTTTCTTGTGATCATGTTCAATATTTGCAGCAAAACATGTGATGGTTCTGTGATCACGCTCGAATATTTTACTAATTTCAACAGTGCTGCATCTCTCTGGATAACTTTTTACAGTTTTGGACCTTTCACAGTCACTTAAATATTTTTTGGCCCCTTTTGTCTGAGGAAAAGAAGCTGCCTAATAATTTTGCACACCTTCATATTGGGTGTTGATCTTTATAGGCAACTTCCTCCCTCATTAAACAAATACACATCAGCTGATTTGTTCACGTTAAATAAAGATTAAAGTTTATACAGCTTGTAGTTTTAAAATATCCATAGAAATAATGACATGGTTCAAAACTAAAACTTGCCTAATAATTGTGCATACAGTCTATGTGACCACAGAGTGACTGTTTTCTGGCATGGTAAACTAAAAATGCAATGTATTCCTTTAAACATAGAAAGAGGACCAATGCAATGTTATGTCAAGAGCTTCATCTTAACGTAATGTAAACATTTGTTATTAGACGACATTTTTCTGAGAACATGGCAGAATTACTGAATCATCACACCAAAGCATCACTTGCAATCTTACAAAACAAGAAAAGAAGCTAAACCGGCTTTACTACCAGAAAGAGTGACAAAGAGAGCAAAGTATTAGCATACATATTAGAAAATGTTATTATGACCTACAGTACTTGGGTGAGATAAAGTACAGTGTCTGATATTTGTAGACAGACAGATAAGTGGCATTTACCCTTTAACAGGTTCTCAACCCACAAAGGCTTACAAGACACAAGAAAACATAAACAGACAGACAGACATACATTTTCTTTAAACAAAAAGCTTCTAAGGTGCCAGGCCTTCAAAATAATTGTGTGCTAACTGAAACATAAAATACTTAAATATACATTTTATCCCCACCCTTTAATATAAAGTATTTTAGTAAATAAATAATTTCTCAACCTCAAGTACAAAAACGGTAAAACAAAAAGTGGACTTCACTCCCACTTTCCCCAAATCACACAAAGAACATCTTTGGCCTTCCTCTGGGTACTTTGGTCTCCAAAGCCAAAGTGTCAGATCTGAACTGGGCGCACATGGACCGTCGTTTTATAGACAGGTTCCGTGATGCATATGGTTCAAGAACCATATAGGCATCTTCTAGTAAATATAAGTACGTAATTTTTGTTTATGCAAGATATCAACTGCCCACTAAACTTCAAAATAAAACCTGTCGAGAAAAGTTGAGATCCTTCTACTTCCCCATGCTGGAGGTTTTAGTTTAATAGAGACAATAAATAAAGTTATCTCTGAAATTAATTACACAGGTGACATCAAGACCCAACAGTAGTCAAACTATAATACAATGAACCTGGTTGTGTGTGTTGTTATTGTGTCCTGCAAACTTTGCTTTAATTCTTCTTTTTCTATCTGATCATAAAAATCATAGAGAGTTTCATGAAACAGGAAGGGCAGGTTTCCTGAAGAAAGAGGAAGTGAACTTCCAGCCTGCAAAAGTATAAGAATAGTTCAGACTAATCCTTGTGTCAAAGGATTATAGGTTTAAAGAATAAAATCTAAACATTTTGAGTAATTTGATAAGACCCAAAGTAAATACTTATATTAATATTGGGTCGTTCATAAGAATACTTACACTTAAACTTACCCTGGTGGAAATACTTGCAAGTAAAACAAGTAACTGTAGTTTTGGTATTAAATAATTAGAATAACAGAGTATTCTTGTTTTCTTTTTAGAACATCATCTGTAAAAACTCACATTAAGATTATAATGAGAGTAACTAGTTGAGTAGCTGAGTAACTAACCGAGAGTGGGTTTAGGTGTTATGGTTATAATATTATATATGAATGTTGAATCAAAGAGAGAAACTAAAAGGTTTTAAATCTGATTTTTGACATTTGAACTTGAGATGGTGTAAATGTGTAACTAAAGCTCATTGATGTTGTGTTGGATGTAGATGGAAGGTGAAAGGTTAGGGAAAAGCAGAATAGATAACAAGAGCCTAAGAGGAAGGAGTCATATTGTAATTTTGATTTCTCTTGATTGAAAACATGATTTATTGTAGGAGTAGTGTTAATCAGAAGTAAAGACAGTTAAATATAGAAAGTCTTAATCATATATCCCAATTTATGTGACATGTAATTGATTTCGTCTGACAATTATTTCATGTGTTCTGATTTTGGTTGACATGTTATGGGTCTGAGTAATCAGGCAGTGTCTATTTAAGTGGAGTGGTTTTTAGTAATCAAATGTAAATTTTTTGATATTGGAAATATAAATCAGATAACAGTATTAGGTTAAATAAAAGAGGCTTTTTGTGAGACATGCTGACTGTTGAGAAGCAGAGTAAAAACATTAAAAAGAAGAAGAGTAAACAGATGTTCGAGGAGGAGCTGATGAAGACAGGAGAAGTGAAAGTGGGTTAGGTGTTTTCCAAAAGCTAAGAGGTCACATAAGAACCACCCATGTGAACGGTTGAGTTGTCACGTATACCATCCACATACACACACATCTAAACCAAAGAAATACAAATTCAAAGAAGGGGAAGCAAAGTGTTCTCTGTTCCTGATGTCGGAGTAGAGCTAACATGATGCAGAAGGATCAACAGCAGAGGACACTGTTTATTCAGTGTCACATGCTGTTTTTATTTTAATTATGTAAAGCACTTTGAAATGCCTTGCTGATGAAATGTGCCATACAAATAACATTTGATTGATTGATTGATTGATTGATTGATTGATTGATTGATTGAGCACCCTGGAATCCAAGAGCGGCTAAAGGCTCCGCACACCTGTAAGGGACAAGATCCGTGTACCCAAGTGCTCGTTATTACAAGGGAGTGAGCTGCCATTAACAGAAGTGATTATTGGAATTAAGTAACAGTGTGAGCTACTGGGTTAATTGTTCTAATAATTGGAAAGGGTGATAACTTTTGGATTGTAGGCAGTTAGAGACTAGACGAGTCCTCCCGCCACCAGCTTAAATAGAATGTTCTCTAGATTATCCATGGAGTAAAAGCCCTAGTAACTAGAGACGTTCCCGACCCATTAACTG
Organism: Poecilia reticulata; assembly: GCF_904066995.2. Lineage (NCBI taxonomy): Eukaryota > Metazoa > Chordata > Actinopteri > Cyprinodontiformes > Poeciliidae > Poecilia > Poecilia reticulata. Next base: position 8,357,669 of record NC_088847.1, on the reverse strand, counting down.
GAGAGCTAGCCAATAGTCAGTTCGTGAGATTTGAGAGGGCTTAGGTGGGGCTGGCAATAACAAACAAACCTTTAAGCTATTCAATATTACATCTTATCTTAATCCTATATGTACGGAAAGTCTCAAATATCTTCTCCATATGTTTGGCCCAAGAATACCCATTTGTGAAATCCGAAAGGAAATGTGCTTTGTTAATCTATGATCTGGCATTTTAACGAACGTATTCCACAATCAAACCACATCTGCAAAATGGTTAGATATTGCAGATATCTAACTTCACGTGATCAACCCATATCTCCATATAATGCCATTTTATGGAGTATTTCTATGCAAATATAAGAAATATCGCAGGGCTCTACACTGAACTTTTTCACTGGGAGGTTGTTGACAGTAACTCCGACACCGAAATCAGATACTGGGCAAACACAAGACCTCTACAACTCAGTATACACCTTATATCATTTGATCAATCAATCAATTTTATTTTATTTCAGCACATTTCAGCAACAAGACATTTCAAAGTGCTTTACATAATAAATCATTATATTAATTCAAGTGCCATTGTTAAATTATTAACCGATTTCATTTCAAAAGCAACTCTAACCAGCTGGGATTTTAGTCTAGATTTAAAGGAAGGTAGTGTTTCAGCAGTTTCAGCAGTTTAGTGCATAGAAGCTGAAAGCTGCTTCTCATCGTTTGATTCTAGTTGTGGGGATGCAGAGCAGTCTCTCAGAAGACCCTGACTGTGTTAATATTTGACTGTATTTAGGCTATATTTAGGCTGTATTTAGGTATGTAGGCCCAAAACAAAATGTAAATGTTATCAATGCACTACTCCATTTTCTGAAAGGAATAACTTCAGTTTATTCATTTCAATAAACTATTGCTCCTCTAGTATCTAGTTGATAGGTGCTAGGGGATCAGCAGATAGATACTTGGGGAGTGTTTTAATAATAGATTTTGCCATTTAGATGGGCAAAATTCTGTTCACAATATGAAGTAAATTTTCTGAAATGTAAGAGTTTAATTGAAGATTTGAGGAACTCATTGGCATGGAACTTCAATTTGATTCTTAATAGGTACTGTTCTTTCTAAATAAAATTAATACCATTAAGGATAGACAAAGCTACCAGAAAATATATCTCCAAAGTCAGTTTGCAACTTGTCCAAAACCTTGTTAATATCAAGACATATTAGCCATCCTCCTGAACCACTTCTAAGGGAATCTTTTTAGTTTTCTGGAGCCTAGTTGATTTATTAAGTTCTAAAATGCCTGAGGGTTAGGAGTTTGATTTGTATATAAATAAATCCAGTTTCTGACAAAGTGGTGGAGTTCTTTCCAATTAGTTACTCAAAGTACTTACAATTAACCAAAAGGGTCTAATAACTCGACAATTTATCAAAGTAATTTTTTGACAATTTCAACATAGTAGATGAAGTTTGAGACCAAATATATTAAATTTTACAAATGTCCGATGAAATCTTTGCCTTATTGTAGATTATGTAAGTTTACACTAGAAAGTATGAACACATACTTTGTAGTGTTCATTCCTCATCCACAAACAGAAGTCTTTTTAAAGTTACTGCTGTAAAAGCTTCTTTTTCTTTTTGCTTTATATCTTTTCTCCTTTTGGAAAAAGAAAAACAAACATATATTGTTACATAGCCGATATAGAAATGGATAATTTGTCGGAAGGAAAAACAAAAACAACTTTATGGTTTTTTAAAATGTTTTTTTAATCACAGTTCTTGTCAGAACAAGATTTAAATAACGCCATATATTTTTTTTTCTGCTATATTACAGGCAGTTTTAAACTGCCTTAAAATGATCAGTTATGGTAATTTCTGCTGTATCTACCTATCCTGGAGTGTGTATGTCGTTCCATCCCATTCAAGAGGGGAACTGTGTCGTTCTTCACCAGCCAACAGTGGATCTGTGTCGTTCTGTACAGACAAAGTGGGGACCTTTTTTTCTTGAAATGCCATTGACATGGGCTGGAATTAAAAAATATACACATAGATATTTATCTATTTATTTCTGTCTGACCATTCCTACTTCATTAAGAAGTTCAGAAGTAAAGATGTTTGATAATAGGCCATTTTCTTATTTATCCTGGAGTGTGTATGTCGCTCCATCCTATCCAAGAGGGACTTGTGTCATTCTATACAGACCAAGTGGGGACCTTTTATTTTCTAATAGGTTTGACATGGGCAGTTTTAAATTTGTCTATAAAAATGTGCTGTGTAAATAACTTTTAAGCTGATTCAGCTTGCATATGTTTTTGTCTTAAAAAAAGAAAAAATCAGTTAATTTCTTCTTTTTTCCACCCATCCTGGAGTGTGTATGTCATTCCATCCTATCCAAGAGGGGACTTCCGTCGTCCTATACAGACCTTTTCTTTTCTAATAGGTTTGACCTGGGCTGTTTTAAATTTGTCTATAAAACTGTGCTCTGTAAATAACTTTTTAAAGTTGATTCAGCTTACATATTTTTATGACTTAAAGATAATTCAGTTAATTCTTTTTTCCCCCATCCTGGAGTGTGTATGTCGCTCCATCCCATCCAAGAGGGGAACTGTGTCGTTCTTCACCAGCCAACAGTGGACCTGTGTCGTTCTGTACAAAGTGGCGACCTTAATTTTTCCTGTAATGCCTTTGACATGTTCTGGAACTAAAAAAATATACACTCATTTATTAATTTATTTCTGTCTGTTTGTCCATCCCTACTATATTAAGAAGTTCAGAAGTAAAGATATTTGATAAAAGGTAATTTTCTTCTTTATCTGGAGTGTGTATGTTGCTCCATGTCTGACAAATGTTGGGATCTGTAGTTTGTCAACTGACATAGTTCACCTTAAGTTGTTTTAATTCAGCTTACATATGTTTTTGTCTTAAAATAATTCAGTTAATTTCTTCTTTTTCCCCCATTCTGGAGTGTGTCTGTCGCTCCATCCCATCCAAGAGGGGAACTGTGTCGTTCTTCACCAGCCAACAGTGGACCTGTGTCGTTCTGTACAGACAGAGGGGGGACCTTTTTTTCTTGCAATGCCTTTGACATGGGATGAAATTAAAAAATATACACACATATTTATTTATTTCTGTCTGATCATTCCTACTTCATTAAGAAGTTCAGAAGTAAAGATGTTTGATAATAGGACATTTTCTTATTTATCCTGGAGTGTGTATGTCGCTCCATCCTATCCAAGAGGGGACTTGTGTCATTCTATACAGACCAAGTGGGGACCTTTTATTTTCTAATAGGTTTGACATGGGCTGTTTTAAATTTGTCTATAAAAATGTGCTGTGTAAATAACTTTTAAGCTGATTCAGCTTACATATATTTTTGTCTTAAAAATAATTCGGTTAATTCTTCTTCCCCCCATCCTGGAGTGTGTATGTCATTCCATCCTATCCAAGAGGGGACCTGTGTCGTTCTTCACCAGCCAACAGTGGACCTCTGTCATTCTTTATAGACAAAGTGGGGACCTTAATTTTTCTTTTAATGCCTTTGACATGGTCTGGAATTAAAAACATACACACATTTATTAATTCATATCCATCTGTCTGTCTAAATGAACAAGAATATCATCATTGGAGAAACTTATTGTCCACCAGATTCAAATCCTACTATGAATGTGTCTGTCTGTCTGTCCGTCCCTCCATCATTAAGAAGTTCAGAAGTAAAGATATTTGATGAAAGGTAATTTTTTTATTTATCTAGTGGAGTGTGTATGTCGCGCCATCCTATCCAAGAGGGGACTTGTGTCGTTATATACAAACCAAGTGGGGACTTCCTTTCTGTATTGCAAATCAATAAATAAAATCCTATAAATATAGATTGAAGCAACAAGTATTAAAATTCACACAATTAAAAAGTAGAAATTTGCTGATATGTCTCACATGGTATCATTTATAAGTTATATTGGGTAGCCTCAGAGAACTGTATTACAGATTTCTGTAATACAAATTGTAATACAAAATGCATTCCTTTAAATAAAGATGTAGGACAAATGTTAATTTTAAATTTGGTTAAAATACATTTTAAAAGTGGCTAATGAATGTTTTGGAACTGAAGAAAATGTATTCATGAAAACACAAAGAAGAAAACTATTTACTTCTTACCCTTTTACATTACATTTTATTTTTATTGCTTTTTCCAAGTCCTGCCTTTAAATTCCTCTTTAAATAAAACTTTTATATTTTGCTTAAAAAATACTAAAGTGTGTTTCTAGATCCTGGTTTATTCCCAAAGTAGTCTGTTTTTAGCCACTCCACAGTCTGAACGGCTTCTCTAGGCTTCTTTGTATTGTTAAGTGGAGTGTGTGTGTAAAACACAAAGCGACGTGTGTAAAAGGGCCATTGAAATTCCTGCCCCAACCTGGTGTGGCGCTGTTGAGCCTTACTCTACACACTCACCCACTCTTATGCTCCGTCTTGGCAAAAGTCTTAAAAATTTTCCAGATGTTTTTTTAACATGTTTTTAACTTTATTTATAGCATGTCCAAGAGGGGCCCTGCTCTAAATCATAAGTTTAAAGAGTTTTAAAAAATTTCCAGGTTGTTTTTAACTTGATTTAGAGCATGACCAAGAGGGGACCTAAAAAATGTCCCCTCTTGGTCCGAGGGTCCCCTGTTGGTGAGTGTAAAATGACGCCAATGTCCCCTGTTGGATGGTTTTGTAAGTGCGCACACACACACACACACACACACACACACTAGGGCTGTGTAATATAAATTTTGCGATATATATCGATATTTTCTTTCTTAGAAAAAAATTTATATTCATCCGCAAGTAACATAACATTCAACTGTCACCTTGCTCACTCACTGCTTGCTTCTCCGTGAGAGTGATTAGGTCATCAGGCTTAGAGTGATTCCTTCAGATGTTAAGTATCAAGGTTAAAAAGGTATCAAACTATTCAGAGCAGGGTACTTGGTGCACTTTATTTACTTTACAAATGCATGTAAGCTACAGTTTGTACTGTTTCAATTAAAAGAAACATGTTTTCTCACCACTTCTTTGATTCATTTTGTCCAGCTGTCGACTTTAAGTCTGTGTCCATGTCCAACCAGAGCCAGATATTGTGTAGTTGGTGCTTTTAATCAGTTTTCAGTTAAATTAATTTAATCCAACTCTATAACAGTCACAAAATGTCACCAAAATCACTCTGTCCCTCTAAAATCTTTCAGAAAATCGCAAAAGTGTATTAAATTGTATCGTTTGCTGAATATCGCAGTATATATCGTATCATATTGTGAGATTATTGTATCACTACAGCCCTAACACACACAGACACACACACTCACAGTTTCTTCTGCTGTTTTTACAGCAAATATGTTTTTCTATCATTCAAAAATTATGAAAAAATCCAAAGTGTCTGGATTCCCACGATTGTGCGTTAACACAATGAAGTCTGATCCATCTAAAATATGTAAGGTAAGCCTGCTCAACACATGCGCCTTCCCTCCTCTTTACGATTTGGCTCTTCGCCAGTCCTGCTCATTCCATTGTTCCCTCATTCTCTCTCCGACACACACACACCTGAGCTCCCCACTGTCTAGCATGCTTGAATACTCTCTCCTCTCTCAAAAACTGACACACACTTTCGACTTCATTTTTATCTACGTCTGGAAATACAATTTAAATCTCTCTGCCACACACTTTTTTTTTTTTTTATATGTGCAACCAGGTTGAAAGGGTGGAACGAGGGTCTGGGAGAATATTATCTGCATTGGTCAAGGATGCAGTCAGCTGGCACATAGGAGCTGGCCAAAGTGTGCAATAAAAGCTCTGACAGAGAACATTATGTGTTTTTGGTTCGACACGTAACAGAGGACCCACACAGAGCGCATTGCACCACAAACGGGATGGATTTGTGTATATATATTTATTTTTTTTCCATCGGGATCCACTTATTGGAAGCAATTACATGGGTCACGCTGGATTTTAATGGAGAAGTAATGGACGTTAAGAAACGCGCGTTGGGGAAGACTGTTGTGGGAATAGAGATAATGGAAAAGAATAAAAAAAAAAAGAGATGAAGACAAAGGGAAGGGAAACAGACAGAGTGGGTTATAATGAACTGACTTGTTTTGCGTTTCTTCTTCTGTTTATCTATATCTGTTCATGCCAGACTTTAAAGCGAAATGAATTATTAGCTGTTTGAGTTGCTCAAGTTACACATGCAACACACAAAAAAATTCTGCACATAAAAATGTCGTTTATCAGATCATCAGGGTTGTTTCTTCATGTATCACGTTTGTACTCAATTGAAAATGAAAAGAGAAAGAGCTTTTGAATCCATGACTCAAAGATGGTGCAACGCGGTTTCCACACTTCTAACATTCGTGACGCAAAATATAGTAGCAGGAGTCATGTCACCTATTCTTTTGCATCTTCACTATAATCTTTGGAGTAAATTTCATGGATTTCTGGACATCTCACTAAGTAAGATTACAAGAAATATTCAAGAACACACCTCATTCATAACAAAATGTAGACTGGCTAGCCTTCAGATTAGTCATCACCACGACCGTTTGTATCATTATCATTCTCATTATTCTTTCAACAATAAGAACCCAATTGCTGAAAGAATAACAATTGCCTGAAGGAGCTTGTTTGGACCAGAAACAATGTGATATTGATAACCTAAGCGCGAAAACATGAACAGATTTGTAGTTGGTCATTTCAGCAAAGGAAGAGACGAGTGGTTCACCTCAAGGGCCGTGCCAATGAAACCCCACTGCGAAAACACAGAACCCCACCAAGTGTTTTTGTTCTAGTTTCTAGTGCAAATACCTTCAAACATTTGATATAAGACAAGACTGACTTACAGGTATCTTTTCAGCGAGATATGAGCTTGTTTTAAGTCAATAAGTCATGCATTTTTATGAGAACGCTGTAGTTCCACTGGCAGACTATTTGACTTAGAATATGGGAAAAATGTCTTGTTTAAATTGAAACGATCTGCCAGTGGGGCTAGTATGTTTTCTAATCAATAGTAAGGAATTATTTACTTGAAACTAGCTGCCATATTTGCAGAAAATATTATTTTAAGTTAGTTTTGTCTTATTTCAAGTGTATTAAGGTATTTTCACAGGAAACTAGAACGAAAATACTTGGTAAGACTTTGTGTTTTTGCAGTGCTATAGATTCTATAGATCGCTTTAAGTGCTTCGTATTTATGCGACATGTTTTTGTGAAACTGCAAAGATATTTAGTCACTGTTTTTCTGCTGCCATTTTTGTTATCATTGTGTGTAAACTTAGGGAACTTTAAAATGGCTTGTGGTTCTAAACACCTGTGCTTTCTAATTGAGATGAAGATTAGTTTTTCTACACTTGAATGAAGTGTTTTTTTTATCGTACAAAACTTTTGATGGTTTACACCAGTGGTCCCCAAACCTTTTCCTGTGAGGGCCACATAACATTTCCCTTCTCTGGTGGGGGGCCGGAGTCAGTTTGTAACAGAGAAAGTGTTACACGTTTATCACCTGCGCTGCCAGAAATTGTTGACTGGAGGCAGGGGGGGTTCTCGATTGATTTTTACCCAGAAAGCACATGGGCAAAAACGGTCACTGGGACTGACTAGTATATATTTCATTGAGGGAAACCTGGAATGCGGCGTTCATAACAAACACGTGTGTTCGTCTGCTCTACCGCTAGCAAACAACCGTACTGATTAAATAACATAAAAGTCAAGCAGTTCCCTAAAAGTCCAACAGATGGCAGCAATGCGCCATGCAAAACAAAACACCCACAGTTTACAGGACACACTTCCTGCTAAAGAGCCCCCTGGTGGTTGAAGAAAAATCCACATATAAACCGGAATATACAATATATGAAAAAAAATCTGAATGCTCTCTGGTATTGTTCGGGGGGCCGGACCAAATGTGGCGGTGGGCCAGATACGGCCCGCAGGCCGTAGTTTGGGGACCACTGGTTTACACAAACAGTGAAAAAGTATTCCTGTAGCAAGACACACATGCAATTTCTTGTTTTTTTTGTGTTGGGTGTGTGCTTGCAGTTGGATGTGTGTGGGTCCCATCTGTTTCCCAGCTTCCCGCTCTTACCAGCTCCTCCAGTCCGCTCTTGGCTACAATCTATCTTCATTCCCATCTGACGCTGCACCAGAAATGATTACAAAATCCATCAGCCCACATTGTCTACTTCTCTCACAGGGTGCTCTGACATTTGGTACTTTGTGCTCAATTAGGACTCCGGTTCTCTAAAACTGTCCAATTTAAAGTACTAATATTCTCGCTCTCTGCGTTTGGGTCTGGTTTCAAACTCGGCCAAATTCTCAGCCAGTTCTCTCAGTAATTTTTTTTATGCTGCACATGTACAAGTTACAGTTACTAATCGTGACCTGGTACCTTTAGCGAATACGCCACAACAGAACTGAAAGACACTACAAACAAGTAAGGTTGCTACATTTCAAGTGGGCTTATAAGGTTGATGCCTAGAGCTAAAAAAAGCACTAGAGGCTTATTAGAGCTAAACTCATGATCTTGAGAAATATTATGATCAATAGTTAATAATTAAGGGGCAGTATTATGTCAAAATCAACTTTTTCAAGCTTTACAACATGTTATGATGTTACTGTCTCATCAAAAACATACCTGGAGTGTTGCTTTGATTCTTTCATGCATGTTTGGGAAATCCTTTAATCTCCCATGGCAACCATTCAAAATGCTTGGGTGGACCGAGCCCCGCCTTTGAGATGCAGCTCATCCCTGAATCTTTGACTTCACAGCCCTCCTCCACTCAGCTCCTTCAGACTAGTAGCAGCAATTAACAAACACCTGGTGGAACTGCAAATATCCTGAGCTCATTATACGAGCTGTTTCTCTGTTCAATGCTGGTAAAAAACGCAGCTAAACGTAGAGGAGCCATGTTGTGACGACGTCCTGAAGGCGGAGTTTCAGAAAGAGTAAAAGGCTTCTTAAAGAGACAGAGGCCCAATTTCAAGGTGTTAAATCACAAAGTTAAATTTCTTTTAAGTCACATTTGATATGTGTACACATAGCATTTTTATAACATGTGAAGGTATAAAAGTTACTTAATTTTGCTATAAAATGGCACCAGGTGCCTGGAAAATACATAATACTGGTGATTTGTTTTTCAATGACAAACTGAAACAAACTATAATTGGAACTAAAATCTGCATTAACAGATTTTTAAATGATTCAGTTTCAAAGTTGCTATATTAAAGCACTAAATTGATTTAAAATAGTACCAAACATAATTTTAAAAAATAGATAATGTGTTTCTTTCTGATATGACAAGAGAGATTGTAATTCGCTGTTGTTGATTGAGGCTCAATCTGTTCCTACTGATGAAACGGTCACTTTATCATTCGCCTTGAGGTCATTGTTGTGGGAGGTTGTTGAGAAGCTGGTTCCAGTTCTCCCAAAAAAGTTTAATGGAGATCATTTCCAGTAAGTTAAACATTCATCCATCCATCCAAAGGAATGTAACTGTTCATTCATTCATTGAAACATTGAGCTTGGACCTGCGGGAGTCTACCGCTGACATAAACAGCAGTATTCTGTTGAGGAATTTTTCATTGAAACGACAGCATTGGCTTCCATGGAAAGCTTAGCAGGTAAAAAGAAGTCTACAGAAAGTTTGTTGACTTGTTACTAGGGTTACGGTTGTAAAGATGAGCTAAAGTCGGACAGGACTTATCTGCTCAAAAAGTCCACTTAACAGATTTTTCTGGGCAGAACAAGGATGGCCGATGTCAAGTAGACATAAGAAATGTGCATGCAGTGCTTGGAGGGATTTGACAACAACGGACTCTTTCCAACTTGATGAATCACCACCTTTCTGGTGTCTTTCTGGGAACTGATCAGAGTCAACAAAATAGTGACGTCATGACTCAGCTTCTATATTCATGTGGGTTCTGTTATATTACGGGAAACTGGTGCCTGGATTTAAATAAGGCCATTAAAACGAAGCAAATGAGCAAGAAAACATATTTGGGCACTGAGCAGCGCATGCATGAAACACAAATTGGCGAGATGGAAGCCATACTTAATCACACTGGGATAATCTGGTTTTCTGTTTGGCTCCCCGGTGAATTGCATATATAAATGTTGACTTAATCCCCACATTTACTATTCCCTCTCACAAGAACATTAACCCATTTATTTCAAGTGTTACAGAAATGAAGTTAACGTATAATGTAATTTTTTTTTTTTTGCGCTGTTTTTATGTCAAAGACCCGCTCCATATCCACAGTGTTAACATGTACATGTATTTGTGTGTTTTGAGAGACTTTGTCAGAAAAGTACTCGACAGCATCATTCATTCAAATGCTGCTGTTATCAGAGGGCTACTCTTAAAACATAAACACTTCCTCTGGTGTTTATATCTTTGATAATCAATGTCAGTTCAGTCTTAAACTCAATATCAAGGTCAAACACAAGGTCAAATGGACTATTTAGGGTTTGTTTGGGTCTTTTTTTAGTTATTAGTGCAGCACAACATGACTTTGTGTGACGAAACTGGTTTTAATTTTACTCCCTCTGACAAAGCCCAGTGGTTTTAGCATCTGCTTATTGCATCATTTGTTTTTATAAGAATCAAAACCATTTTCCTCAGCTTTATTTATGTAGCACATTTTGGGAACAAGGCGATTCAAAGAGTTACACATGACTTCCCCTGCTTTGATGATTGTTTCAGTTTCATCGAACTTATACACATAACTTGTGCTGCTAGAAGATGACAAAGTGCTAACAGTACGATCCTGGTTATCCGGAATATACGCCAGTGACCATTATGGCATATCGCCTTGGCTGCATTTATACCAGATGAGGTTTGAGTTGAAAATATGCAACATAAAACTACTATTTCTGTATGGATTAGAAATTCTTAGTTCAAATATCTAACTACAGTGGGGAGAACAAGTATTTGATACACTGTTGATTTTTCAGGTTTTCCCACTTGCAAAGCTTGTAGATGACTGTAATTTTTATCATAGGTACTCTTCAACTGTGAGTGATGGAATCCAAAACAAAAATCCAGAAAAATACAATGTATGATTTTTAAATAATTTCCATTTTATTGTGTGAAATAAGTATTTGATACACCAGAAAAAAGAAACTTAATATTTGGTACAGAAACCTTTGTTTGCAATTACAGAGATCAGACATTTCCTGTAGTTCTTGGCCAGGTTTTCACACACTGCAGCAGGGATTTTGGCCCACTCCTCCATACAGATCTCTACAGAACATTAGGTTTCGGGGCTGTCGCTGGGCCACATGGACTTTAAGTTCCCTCCATAGATTTTCTATTGGATTCAGGTCTGGAGACTGGCTAGGCCACTCCAGGACTTTAAGATGTTTCCTACGGAGCCACTCTTTAGTTGCCCTGGCTGTGTGTTTTGGGTCGTCATCATGCTGGAAGACCCAGCCACGACCCATCGTCAGTGCTCTTACTGAGGGAAGGAGGTTGTTGGCCAAAATCTCACGATACATGGCCCCATCCATCCTTCCCACAATATGGTGCAGTCGTCCTGTCCCCTTTGCAGAAAAGCATCCCCAAAGAATGATGTTTCCACCGCCATGCTTCACGGTTGGGATGGTGTTCTTGAGGTTGTACTCATCATTCTTCTTCCTCCAAACATGACAAGTGGAGTTTAAAACAAAAAGTTCTATTTTTGTCTCATCAGACCACATGACCATCTCCCATTCCTCCTCTGGATCATTCAGATGGTCATTTGCAAACATTAGACGGGTTTTGACATGCGTTGGCTTGAGGAAGGGCACCTTGCATGCACTGCAGGATTTTAATCCTTGACGGCGTAGAGTGTAACTGATTGTTTTCTTTGAGATTGTGGTCCCAGCACTGTTCAGGTTATTGACCAGGTCCTGCCGTGTAGTTCTGGGCTCATTCCTCACCTTCCTCAAGATCAATGATGCTCCACGAGCTGAGATCTTGCATGGCGCCCCAGACCGAGGGAGATTTTCCGTTATTTTGTATTTCTTCCATTTTCTAATAATTGCATCAACTGTTGTTGCCTTCTCACCAAGCTGCTTGCCTATTGTCCTGTAGCCCATCCCAGCCTTGTGCAGGTCTACAATTTTATCCCTGATGTCCTTGCACAGCTCTCTGGTCTTGGGCATTGTGGAGATACTGGAGTCTAATTGATTGAGTGTGTGGACAGGTGTCTTTTATACAGGTAACGAGTTCAAACAGGTGCAGTTAATACAGGTAATGAGTGGAGAACAGGAGGGCTTCTTAAAGAAGAACTAACATGTCTGTGAGAGCCAAAATTCTTACTGGTTGATAGATGATCAAATACTTATTTCACACAATAAAATGGAAATTAATTATTTAAAAGTCATACATTGTATTTTTCTGGATTTTTGTTTTAGATTCCATCACTCACAGTTGAAGAGTACCTATGATAAAAATTACAGTCTTCTACATGCTTTGCAAGTGGAAAAACCTGAAAAATCAACAGTGTATCAAATACTTGTTCTCCCCACTGTAGTTAGATATTTGAACTAAGAATTAGTTAGTGTATCTATGAGAGAAGTTGTCCTCTAGACAGTGTCTGGAGGTTCGTATGAAAAACCGGAAGGAAATCGAGGACCAAGTTCAAACCTTTTCGACTCGTGTCGTAAGAAAGCGTTTAAAGAGGCTAACACAAACACACTGAACCATTTTACCATCAATCGGTGATCAGAGCGAAGAATAACAAGATTGACAAATTAAATTAGCTGGCCTACACCCATGAATGCTTTGCATTATCAGGCTTGGTGGGGTAATTATTGCTTGCAACTGCACTGGTGCGGCGATAAGGAAACCTTCAGGAGAAGCAAATGCAATTTAAGCATTTATTGTGATGGATTACCTCCTTACGAGTAAGTTCAAAGTCTTTCCATGTTGGCTTTTATTGCACGTAGAAATGAAAAAAAAAAAAAAATCCTGCAGAGCCTTGGGAAATGAACTGAAGAAAAAAAAAGATGTTTAGTGAACATCCATATTTGTATTTAACCAAATGAAAGCTGTCACGTTTCTAACACATTCGGTAAATGTAAAATAAATATTTAATCTGTTTTACACTTGCTGATTACATTAAAGAGCTGCTTTCCATTTTTGCACAAAAAAAACAGTTTATTTTCAGTACTTTGGGCTGCAGAGCTGATGTTTATTTTTGCTTCGGGACGTGAAGCTTAGTACTGAAGTGGATTCTAGTGATTAATGTGGTTTAAAAATGTCAATGTTGTGGCATTCAACAGATAGAAGATGTACATTCATCATAATAAATGTCTGATGCCCCCAGAAATAAAAAGTGAAGGCAGAGGTTGTTGTAGTGGTTTATTTGTTGTTATCCAGCCCACAAAAAAAAGTTATGACCCAGCTCAGGAATAAGAAAAATGACAAACAAAACAAAAATTTGGTAAAAAAACAAAACAAAACAGTTTACTGTACAATAGAAATGTCCACACTTGGAGGATATATAAAACTTTTAGAAAAATACTGCTATGATCTTAAGAATAAACTACTTATCGAAGGTCTGATCTATGTATTTGCCTAAATCAAAATATGTTCATATAAAATTGAAACTGAAATGATAAAGAAGTGGAATAATATGTATGTACACTAAACCCTAATTTGAAGTCCCACAAAATGCAGTTTACGTAATACAATATGAGTAGATCCTTTTAACTGATAAACTAAGTTTACATATCTGTATCACAAATCACTCATAGAAGAAAACTTGCTCCTCAAATTGTGCTTGGAATAAAAAAAAACATATTTTAAAAAAATGTTAAATCAACTTTTTTTAGCTTTACCTTATGTTACAATGTGATTCCCTCATCAAAAACACACCTGGCGTGCTGCCTTGATCCTTTCATGCTGTTTGACAAATCCTTTAATCTCCCATGGCAACCATTCAGCCGTGCAAAACGCCTGGGTGGACCTAGCTCCGCCTTTGAGACACAGCTCCACCTCAGAGCTGCAGTTTTTAAGCTCCACCTCCTAGAGGAATCCTCCCCAGTGACTTCCTCACTCTGCTCCTTCAGACTAGCCAGCAGCAATTAGCAGATGTAGAACTGCACATCTGCTGAGCTCATTATACTTGTCCGTGGAGCGCTGGAGGAAACGTCAGTAGATGTTGGGATGACTTCCTGAAGATGGAGTTTCAAACAGAGCAGGAGTTTTTAAAGAGACGGAGGCCCAATGTCGAGGCATTAAATATCAAACATTTTGTAACAACTGAAGGTAATACAGTTATTTGATTGTGCTTTAAAATAGCACTAAACTTGGGAATTACGTAAATCTGACCCTTTAATCAAATCTGACCACATCTGATTAGAGCATAACAGGTTGTGTTTGACTCTGATTGTTTACAGCATGCGAAAGAAAAAGAAAAAATATGTATATATTTTGGTTTGGCCAAAAGCCACCTCATCGTAGCACCAAAACTTTTTTTCAGAAACAATTTTTTTCAAAATTGCCGTATTTCCACTAAGCGAATTTGTTGTAGAAATGTCAAATTTCAGAATTATATGGTGAATGGAAAAGCAGCCACTGTTAGTACAGTAAGTCTGGTAAATGCAACATGGCATCGATTTCAGAATCATTGATGTCTGAAATAACTGTGGCTCTGTGGGCGGAGTAGTTGTATTCTGATTGGAAGGGTGTAGGTTCGACTTCAGCTTCCTCCTGTCCCCTGGGCAAAGCACTTAACCCTAAGTAATCTACCGATCTGCGCATCGGTGTATTAATGTGTGTGCTTGTGAGTGTGAATGGGTGAATGTGACCCCAGTGTAAAGGCTATGAGTGGTCAAAATGATTGGAAAAGCACCTTTTAAATTCAGTTCATGTACCATTTAAAGTAATTTGCGATAAATTCATTTTCATTTCCTTTAAAGAATTAAAAAAAAAACCCTTAGACCCCCGTGAGGACTTTAATCATGTGAACTGAAACATTAAACCCAATTCTTTCTCAGATATTGTAAAAACAGACTATGTCTGAGCTTCTGCTTCCCGATGGAGCGCTTGCAGCGTTGAGTGCTGCTGCTTGAGCCAAATCTTTTGATTGGTTCAAGTTATATTTTAATTCCAGTAAGCACTTCCTCAGCCCCGTCCTACAATGCTTGTTGTTAACCTTGTGCATTTGTATGAGACTTTTAAGCTTTTAAATTATTCTCTGAATACCAAGTAGGGCAGCTGTTTATCCAGACATGTAAAGGTTGGAAAGTTTAGTTGACAAATTATAGTTGTAACCTCTTCACTGCATATAAATGAGAGTGTGACACATACATTTATTTTATTCCTTCTTTCTGTCCACTGCAGTGGCTTTGACCCTTGTTGTTCTTACGGTATAAGGGCAGATGTTGGCTGCTTTTGCTGATAACTTTGGTAATAACAGGCAGGTCCAAGGTGATTGCCTTGGAGGGATCTCATTTGCTGGTGCCTGCCTTTTCTGTTGCTTTTATTAGTTGACTTGGACAAAAAAAGGAATGAAAAAGAAAAGATAGGCCAATATCTTTGGTAATAACTAGATTGTTACAATCTCCAGTGTTTGTACCAATAAGCTTACATAAATATACTTTTAAGCTTATTTCTCACTTCTCTGAGCAGTCAAAATCAAATAAAGTTCAGATCGAGACTAAAAAAAGTCTAGCCTGACTCGGCCCGAACCCAAAGTAAACCCGTCATATTATTTGAATTAAGCTTTTGCTGCTTTCGTTTGGAGAGCGTAATTTGAGTAAGCAGTGAAACTTTTTCTGTTTTGAACTTTTATTATCTTCCAGCTCTATTTTCTCGCTTATTGTAACCCCAAGGTGAGTCAGGTGCAAATCATCTGGGATGAGTGATTCATAGGAGAGGAGCAGGGCGGGGCTGCATGCGCATTGTCCAGTCTAACAAACTTTTTTCTATCCACAACAAATGAAACTACCAACTCCTCAATTTAGACCATAATAAGAAGATTAACACAACTTTATATTGTGCATATGGTGCTTTTACTGATCTAAATAAGATCAGATTTTTGAGTTTCCAACTGATCGTGTAACTATGTAGGGCTAACCCAACGAAAATCCAATTTGTCACCTGAATTCTTGATGTTTCTCTTTTGTCAGAGATGATAAAAAGATGACATTAGAAATTGAAAATGTGATGTTTTAAACATAACTTTAGTGTCTAAAAGATGGCTAAACATAAATGTTTCTTGCATTACCCATGTCTTTATCCACTCTCCTAAATGAATCTGTCTTGTCCTTAAGAAGATCTCAGTTTTTGTTCTTTCTAAAATGTGTTTTGAGAATGTACTTATGCTAGCTTTCCTAATTTAGACAAAATCTAATGTAACTTAAGGTACCCTGAGCTGGTTGTAGCATATAAACACTTAGATATGTGCTCCCATTGCTCTGTGGAAAAAAAGGATAACTTGGACAGATTCAGATGTACATCAGCAACTCACTCCAAACTTCTTCTGCAAGTTCAAACACTGTGACCTTTCAACTTGACCACGTCAGGCATTCTTTGTACCTCGGATGCGAGGCCATTACCGCAACACTCGAAGGTGACAGTCGGACTCCTGGGACAGATTAATGGTCCGTAACCTTGTGGATGTTGAGGAAAATGACAAGCCTGCCCCTGATTATACACTTGACCTTATGCACCTCCCACTGAATGTTGGCAGCTGGTCTCAGAGTGAGCACCACGGCCCCAGCTCTTGTTATAAGTGACGACTGGCCACTCGAAGGTGGAATCAGTTTGACCTTTGACAGCATGAGGTCGCTGATGAAATCTGAAATGAGCACCTTCAAAGTGGCCAAAATGGCACCTGGTGGAATTGTTCCTTGACGGCAGGACAATTCAGGGCTGTGCAGGTGATCACTCCCATGGAGACCCTAGAGGTGAGTTTGCATAGAATCCATTTGACCATTTACAGATAATCTTGTATAAAAGTATTTATATCCTCCACAGTCTTACACATTCTGGCTCAATGCATTGACAAGCCTCAATGTATTTTACTGGGTTTGTATGTGATGTGGAGATGGTAGGATAAATATCTCTCTATTAAACCTATTATTCTTCCTTGAACAGGTTTTGTGAGATACACAAAACGTGTTCATCACCTTTTTTCCACAAAGTCATTCTTAAATGAGATTTTTAAAATTAGAATTAGATGCTTTAGGTTCCCTGTCACTTTAAATCCAAATAAACTTCTGCTTGCCACGCCTCCCCAAAACCCCCATACCCCTCTGAGTCCCTCAACCAATCCCCAACCCCACACTCCCTCTCCCCTCAACTCAAAGTTTACACTCGTGCATAAAAATGGCCACAAACAGATGTGGAATTAAACAACCATACATCTTTGATAAGCATTAGTAGAGCCTCCTGCACAACCAACAAGAGTGCAGCAAGCAGTTTTTTACACAATAAATGAACAACAAAACACTTGTCTCGACCAGCAGTCATTACATGGGGCTGGGTTCAGCTGCCGTTGCTAGGTAACGGCGCAGGGCTCGTCGATTGTGATTTAACAATCGGTAGGTTTTTGAAACGGCTCATTTCCCAGACAACAAAAAACATCAACTTGTTGCCAAAAATTGAGCGCTTGGCTTGTTTTTAGAAGTAGTAAAAACACAAATGGAAGTAGAAAAAATTTGCAAAATGTGAATTTTGCTTAATAGGTCCTATTTAAGACATAAACATGATGCTTCAAGAACAATCAATATGTATTAAAAATTACATACTACAGTGATCCCTCGTTTTTCACGAGAGTTGTGTTCTGAAAATAACCCGCGATAAGCAAAATCAGCGAAGTAGGGTTACCTTTATTTTTTCAATTATTACACAGCATAATTAAATACTCTACATTGAAACCAAAGAACAAACCTGTTTTCAGGTCAGCGGATGTGCGTGTGCATCAATCGGGCCTTAATGTGATCCGGAGTCATGTCCTCCAACCTGCCCCGCGAGATTCACGGCTCTATCTACAGCAGAGCGATGGATCTCGTCAAGTGAGCCTCCGGTCAGGTTTTGTGCTGATTCTGGCCACAGTTTTTTCCAGCAGGCATTCAAAGTTTCAGTTTTCATCTCTTGAATGGCCATTCGGTATTTAAATACCGAATGTGCCAACGTTATTGGCACACAGGTAGAGCAGAAGCGGAGACACAGAACACAATGCACTGTAAACAAAAAATCCACGAAGCAGCGAGACCGCAAAAGGTGAACCGTGTTATAACAAGGGATCACTGTAGTCTTAAATTTTTAAAATGTATATGTACAACTAATGGTAAATTCTCTTTTTCAGGAAACCTCATTGAACACTTAATGGAATGAATTGAATTAGAGGAGAAAAAATTTATAAACATGTATTTCTTATTAGAGTTGCTAATTCAATTAGCTTGAATTGTTAATTAGATGACTAGGTTGGCTCTGAAAGAAATAATTAACAACCTATTAGATTAATATACCAAAATGATTAAATTACTAACAAGACATAAACAAGGAATCTAAAACTTCCTGAAGAAGATCCCAAAATGTTTCCAGAATGTGTATTCAGGTTTTCTTCAGGTAAGGAAGATGTAACCTCATCGGATGGTTTCCCCGTCTTGAGAAGCAAGTCCACAGTTTACAGGGACAATTTGGATTTGTGCCTTGAGTCTGAACGAAAGCTTCGAAGAATTCATGAGCGAGGTCCCCAGAGAGGGAAGCCTGGAGGTCGGGCGCCAGAAAAACAGCCTCATCACAGGACAGCTTAGGGACTGCCTCTATTTTGGGTCAGACACTGTTTACAATTTTTTGGAACCAGCTTGTGCTCCAGGTTCCTTCGGGTTTATTAGTCTTCTCTCTTTCTCTCTGCCAAAATGGATCGCCGGCGGTGACTCACTAAGGTGCTGCCTGTCTTTAGGGAGTTTACTCTGAGCCTGGAGGGCTGTTGGATGTTTACTGTTTGCTGAATGATAAGTGGAAAAACTGCTGCTGAAAGATAAAGGATGTTCCCGTGAATGGAAACAATGCAGAGCAGTTTTCAACAAGTGCATCAAACTTGTTTGGAGACTTAGTAGAGTGTCCATCTGTCTTCATCACCACTTCACCGACCCGGCAACCCAGAAGGACGTACAAGTCGGAGTTTATGCCACGTCTGCATTAGAAAGCTGTTTGGAAAAAGTATATTTCTTTTTTAAAAAGAAAATATTTTCTCAGAAGTGTTTGTTTCTGTTTTTAAAAGGAGAGTGATCCAGAGACGAATGAAAAGAACTGGCTGACAGCAGACGTCAAGGACTCAGAATAAGTTGAAATATTCTTACCAAGAGAGAGAAGAAATGTTTTAGGCATTACATCAACCTCAAAATCATTTTATTTCACGAAATGTTTCATCAAAAGGTGATATACTTCATATTTCAAAGGACTTTTTTTTAACAATGTTGGCCATAATAACGTGAGCCCCTCCACGTTTGCGGTAGTTAGGAATAACAGCTTCCTGAAAACAGCTGAACAATTATAACACCAAATATACGTCAATATAGACACGCTGCATGTTGTTGTTTACAGAGGGACATTTTGTGCGTACGCACAACACTGGCGGGCAAAAGATTTATTCTTTCACATGCCGTCCGTGGAACAGTTCTGTTAACTAAATGAAACTTGGAGACGCAGTTGTAATTAATTCAGTGCAATGCGCCACAGCAAAGAGAAAAATAACAGAAAAACCATTGAAGAACAACTCAAAGCCACTCTTTTTTTTCCCTAGCCGTCTGGGTCAGCTACGCTACTCAATGACCAGTTGTCATAGCAACTGACTCACAACAGTTCTGCCAGCATTTTCCTGCACACAGCTTGGTGTTTATTTTGTGATCATTTATAAATGATTGTCTGCACGCTTATTGATTAGCTAATTTAAACACCTGCTGTACAGGTGATCTGTAAGAGAGCTGGTGTGTGGGTCGCTTTTCATATCTTTTATAAAGAAGGATTTAGCGTGCTATGTTTACAACCTGACAGCTAAAATCAATGGTAGTCATCTTTGGCCAACAGTTTTTTACCCTCCAGCATGGAGCTGAGGGGCGAGGTCTTGTGCGTGATGTTACCTTGCAACATGTTTATATATAAATACACACACTGGAAACCATCTTAACATGACTGCAGAAGCTAACATCCACAATCTGTCTTAGCTCCGCCATTAAGACTACTTCCAGTTTGAAATCCTGGACTGGCTGGTTTGGCAAACACCAGCCAGTAGCGTGTCAGGTAGCACTGCGATTAGGTATTTCAGCTTTCAGAACTGAATTTTCTTTTGAATATTTTGGATATTCTATGTGGAAAAAAAATCCACAGACTGGAAATTTTTCATGAATACTTTGCTGTAACAAACCACAGAAAAATCCATAAAAACTGAACCTCAAATAGGCGGGCGTCTGAATTGATTATGCTCTTTAAGAGATAGTTAAAAGTTAAAACCATGTGTATGTTTCCTTCTATTTCACTGTTTCTAACTGCTTTGTGTTGATCCATAAAAGTTTAATACCCTAAAATTTGTGGTTGTATCATCATAAGCAATGATGACAAAGTAAAATGCTTTCCCAAATCTCTTTAAATTACCTTCAGTCTTTGTGAAATCCTGAAACTGCCTCATAGCACTTCTCCAATATTTTCATGTCTTTTGTTTTGTTCCAGGCTTTCTAGGACCAGATCTTAAAAGCAGATTTTTAAAATTATTATTATTTCAAACAAAGACGCCGTGTGAAGCTTTGTTTCTGTCTTCAACCAATGAAAGTTTGACAGCTAGCGAAGGAGAACAATAAGCCGAGAAATAAAGAGGCACGAAGAAAACCTGCGCTTTGATGAAACACAATAACGGCCTCACGTCTACGCTGATGAATGTTGTCAGAATACATAGGCTGCTTGTTGTACGGAGTAAAACGGACGTCTGAGTTCAAAAGAAGAGGTGATGTTTGCATCTCCAAAACATCAGTAAAACACAACAGAAAGCCTTGAATTGGCCAAGCCTATTTCTCTGAAAATCCTGTTATACACCCAAATATTAAGAGCTTTTCCTCTATATTTAACACATCATTATGATTAAACAATTCATCACACAGCTAATTGGTTAACTAGGGATAGCTGGTGACCTGGAGCACTGCTTCTTTCCACTGAGAAGAGTCTGCTGCCGAACAGAGCATGTGATTTGAACAGACACGGATAAAATGGATCAAGATTCATTAGAATCAACGCATCATTGACATTTTTACACAAGGCAATTATTCGAAAGTGACAATCTTTTGTCACGCAACCCACGTTTAAATTGTCAACATTGCCATTCAGTGCGCTCGCTACATTTGGTCTCTGATGGTAAACAGTGCTGTTGAGAATGTGTGAATTGTAATTAGCATTGTAGCGTTGAAGCCACAAGTCATGAGTTTGAAACTTTGGAACTTTCAAACTCAATAATTCCTTAATTTTGATGAAAAATTCCTATCATCGGACAAAACTGATCAAGATTCATTAGAATCAACGCATCATTGACGGCATGTGAAGCTTTGTTTCTGTCTTGAAATATGCTTGATGCCTATTTCAAGCATCAAGATATTTGCACTAGAAACTACACCAAAAGTAGTTGGTAATCTTTTGTGTTTTTACAGTGTAGGATTCTACAATATTTACAGTAATGGTGGCAACTGATTAAATCAAATCCACTTAACTTTTTTTTCATAGTAAACTGCATTCAGATTATAGAAGAGTACTTTGACTTGACTTTTATTAAAGCAGGAATGATAATCCAACATATACAGGCATATAGGCAAAGCTGATGAAATATGCTTACCGTATTTTTTGGACAATAAGACGCTACTTTTCCCCCACGCTTTGAACCATGCGGCTTGGAGCCCGGTGCGGCTTTTCTGTGGGTTTTTCTTCAACCACCAGGGGGCTCTTTAGCAGGAAGTGAATCACTGGAAGTCAAAATTGGAAATCAAAGAAGAAAGTGCTAATTTTCATTTAGAACAAGCACATGCTAGCAGCAGGAGAAATGTTTTCAAACTCGTGTCTCATCATGGAAACAACACGAAGAAATTCATATGATGCAGCTTTTCAGTTGAAGGCTATCGATTAGATCGATGTCCGCTGCACGTAAGCTCGGCGTGAACAAATCCATGGTTCGGCATTGGAGACACAGGGCTGCGTCCTTATGGAAAACCAAGAGTGGCGGAGATACGTGTGGCTTAAATATGTACGTTTCCAGTAAAAAAAAAAACAAAAAAACTTTGTGGCCTTTACTCCGAAAAATACGGTAATTTTACTTTGCAATACTTTGTGGTTTCTAAAGTTTGTTCAGGATTTTCTTTTGCTGTTAACAAATTATCCTTCACTTTTTTCTAAGGTTAGTTGTGTGGCCTCGAGTGCTCTGCTTTCCTATAGACTTCAAATACAATAACATTATTTTCCAAGTGTTTAATGGGTTTCCTTTTGTGTGTTTTGCATTTTATTGTTTTTGGTTTTTTTTGCTCTATCTACCTGTTTTACCTTTTTTTTTGGACGTCAGGGTAACAACAGTTGGATGAAATAAATGCCTTTATTTCTCCAGACTGATGTAATCTGCTGCAGTCAGATGAACATATCAAATGAGGATTTCTTTTTTATTTTACGATGACAGACGAGTTCACCAAAGCGGTTGACGGGGAGTTGAAAGGAAAACTACAGGAGCCCAGAGGCAATAAGGATTCTTTAAAATCATCAATTTATGAGGAAAAAGAAAACTTAGACTGTTTGTGTTCCTCATAGAGTTTCAGAAAAAGTAGTTGCTCCGGTTTTTATCAACATTTTACAAAAAGCACATGGTCTTGGGTTTACTTTTGAGAACAATGCTTTATCTTAAGAAACAAAGCTTTTTTGTCTAATTACCTCCTGATAATGATGCTGTGTTTATGGTTCAATTTTCTAATTAGCTTGAGATTACAAAAGTTTTTTTTTTTTTTTTCTTGAGGCAATGTGCTAAGTTATTTCAACCTAGAGAAGTTTTTTTTTTTCTCATTATCACCAAAAATCACTTAACAATCCCTATAAAAAATAGGCATACACAGTTATTGGAGATCAAAATGTATTTTCTTTCAGGGTTGTTGTTTTCTGAAGATAATTGCTGCATTGTTCCAAATGTGACACAAACATCCAAATATAGTTATTATATTCTTTAATCACTTAATTATTTCCCCTTGTTTGTTTTAGATTAAATCCTCAGAAGCTCCTGAACGTCTTCATATACGACTGACGGAAAACACAGAAGAGTCTGGAACCACACTTAGAATATCCTGAAGGTGAGTGAGCAGCTCATAAGATTTAAAATCTAAAATATGCATTTTCACGGAGACTTAACCGGAATTTTATTTTGTGGGAAAGTTTAATGGTCGTTAAAAAAAAATAAATAAAAATTTTGTTCAGTTTTCGCTTGTTGCACATGCCACAAATTTAAGTTTTGGGTGTCAAATAATCACGTTTTTAAAAAGCTTTTGGTGATCGCTCTAACATTCTCACTGTCGAATACATTTCTTTGTGGGGGGTTTTTCACTTCTACCTTACTAAGAATGTCAGAGAAAACATAAACTAAAGTTGCTCAGGAGAATATTTAACCTAGCCACGATCATCTTTTTGCCAAAAGTGACTTTTTGGAGAAAACCACCTGTTTTTTGGGGTGTTTTCTGCCAAAATGTCATTTAAAGAAATCACTTTTGGCAAAAAAAAAAGACTTCTTTTAGAAAGGAGTTGATATTGGACATTGCTGCTGTATTGTTTGGAGCTTAAATCAAACCAAATATCTCTACAATATTTCACTCTTGACTCGTCTCACTCTATAACTTCATTTCTGATTAGCTTAGCTCACACACAGTCGGATCTCCCTGAAACAAGATCACAGCACACAAACACGGAGGCGCTGCTGCACTCCTGCTCTAACGTCATGAACGTACGAGCGAAGGGAGAGACTGAATATGTGCTTTTGCCGGGCTCAAACAAAACCTGCCTGCGTCGAGGATTCGCTGGCACCATCTGCTCTACAGCACACAAACAGAGACACACAATCAGGCAGACACACAGTAGGTACAACATGGTCATATCACCCGTCACACACGAACTCGGATTTGTTAATTATGTCCCTCCAGCGGACGCCTGGTTTCCCCTCTCCCTCCTGTCATGTTCACCTCTCTGTCCTCCTCTCTCCCTCTGCATCTGAGAGTGTCTATTTAAAGAGACACACACACACATATGTTCTCGCCTGCTTTCTCTCTTCCTTCCCTTCTTTGGCTTTTTTTTTTACTCTTAAGCTGTCTCTCACTCTGAAAAATTTACAGCTTCCAGCCAACTGTGATGGCTTCACTGAAATTAGCTCAGTCCTCGCTCCTCTGCGTGAGCGTGCTCGGGCCGCGGCGCGGGGAGCGCGGCGCGCTGATAACTGATGAGGTGGAGTTCACCGTGCTTTCTCTGGGCTCACTCGGTTCCGCTTTTATTGATGAGCTCATTTGACACAAAAACAGTTGCTCGTTTTTAGGGCTAATATTTGAGCGTGCCTCCGCTGACATAAATCACTTGTCGCCAAACGTCTGACGATTGAAGCAGCGGCGCGGTGTGGTCTGCTAATCTACTTGATCCCCCGAGTTAAAATTATTTGTCATTTTCACTGCGTGTCTCATGTTTGCTAATTCAAAATGTAGTTAATCCATTATTGGTTAAAAAAGATGTGGAAATACCAGTCATTTTAGTAAAGTAGCCCTGAACCAAGCTAATGGTAAAAGAGAAAAGCCAGATTTTTTTATTGCCTGTCCACTTCCTGTTTAAAAGAATTTCCTTCTTCACTGACCTCCACAATTTCCTTCATCCAGTCACATTTGTCTGCTATGTTGTAGCAACATCTCATGATGCTACGATAATAAATCGAGATTGTTTTGTATGTTACAGTGAAGTCTGTCTTCCCTTGCTAGTAGTTTGGGATTTCATCTGGTAGAGAAAATTCAAGCTGTCAGGTAGGAGCCTCAGATATAAAGATGAATGTTTTACGCAGTTTGTGTGTTCAAGATGTTTATGTTGAAGTACAAAAAGGAAGTGGTTCTCGCATTAGCATGTTGCGTCGACAGATTAGATTAGATTAACAGAAACCGTTGGATGCTAGTTGCTAGTCCAAAGTTGAGATTTCTTCTGTTTCTTCCAATTGACGCTAGTAAAAACTATTCAAGCCGGAAGTGGAACAGAGACTCTGTTTGAGATTCGTCAAATCGTAGCTTGTTTTGTGTTTTTGTGAGTACAACAAACGCAGCGGGTCAAACATGGACTGCAGTATTTTACATTAGCTACAGATTCTTCAGAACAAGGACCTGCTTCCTGACTGGTGGTCGGATTTTCTACTTCAGAGTCGGAGGGGAAATGTTCTCCCCAGTTTACTCTGCTGGAGAAGGTAACTTTAAACATTTGAAGGGACAATTTTACAAAAAATCCCTCAGAAGGTATTCTTGCAATGCCGTTCTTTTCTTCTTTCCTTTCTTTGAACCCATGCAATTATGTCTTTGGGGATGAGTGAATGGAGTGTAACGGATGGAGGGATTGGACGAGCGAGCCAGATGCAGAGACACTATCCGGAGGCAGGCAGGCGGGCCGGCTGGAAGAAAAACAAAGCTCTTTAAGTCTGCTGAGGCGCAGAGCATAAACTAATCCAAGGACAACTGAAACCGGCTCAGCCAGAGAGGATGTTCAAAGCAAGAATCCAGACAAAGACAAAGAAACCAGAAACTGCTGGCAATCTTGGTCAGAACTTCTGGCAGCGACACAAATATTGAAAACTTTACACATTTAGATTTTTTTTTGTTTGTTTTTGTGGCAAGACAAATGTGTTTTCTCAGTGTGTGTGTGTGTGTGTGTGTGTGTGTGCATGTGCCAGGATTCAAACCCAGGACAACGTAGCTTCTTCACATTGTGCACCTTTTCCACCAACTGCACCAAAATGTGATATGAAAACAAAGATATGTTGTGACATTCTTGCAAACATATCACTTTTTAAACATCAGAGAATATCCAAGGTTTTCTTTTTATAATTTCTGAAATGAATTTGAAAATTTCCAGGGTTTTTTAGGCAGCAATTTTTTGACTTTATGACATCAGAGAATATCTGAGGTTTTCTTGTAAATTTCTGAAATTAATTTGAAATTTTTTTTATAGGAATTTGAAAATTTCTGCATTTTTAGGCGGAAATGTGCTTTTTTCCAACATTCTTGCAAATTTACGACTTTACACCATCGGAAAACGTCCAGGGCTTTCACATAAATTTCTAAACTGATTCTGAACATTTCAGGTGGAAATTTACTACTTTTTAACATTTTTGCAAATGTGTGACTTCATAACATCAGAGAACATACAAGTTTTTCTTGTAGACTTCTGAACCGACTGGAAAAATTCTGTTTTTTTTAGTGGAAATTTAATCCCTCGTGACCGATTTTTTATTTTTTTTTTATTTTTTCTTCTACAACGACCCTGTATGCCATTTTATTGTTTCAGACTGAACATTTCTTAAAAACCTGGGATCAAGTAATAACGGTCTTATTTAATGTTTTGCTTCTTAGCCTGCAGTTTATTTATCGTGTCATTAGAACGGTTAGCTTTGACTTCTTGACTTCGTACGTATTGAATTGATCGTAAACATCGGCCAGATTAGACGTCAGACATTTCTCAGCTTGTCCTTGATTTTTCTCTTTCCTCTCCGCTCTCCCTCTCATGCTGATGTGTGATGAGACACGGTGTCCTTTGTGCATCTGGCTGTGATAGCAATGGCTCTTTTATTGATTCTAAACACACACACACACACACACACACATATATCGTCTCCCAGGGAGAAGCAGAAAAAGGGCATGTCTCTCTACTTAATTAGTCTCTTTCCTTCAGGTGTAGATGAGTTTTTCTCCCTGCAGCCTCTTCGTTCTTTTTTATTCCACCACAGAGGTCAGACCACCGCGTGTGTTTACATCCCCACTTTTTCAGTCACATTTTCGCCCAACAAACACGTTTACGCGGCGCAACGTCGGCGCTCCTCCGACGTGTTTGATTCGAAAGAGCCCCAAATCAATTTGTTTTCTCAGAGCGGTGGAGATACAGGTTTAATTACCTCTTCACCGCGGCTCCAGGGATCAGACGTTTTTAGCTGTGTAAATCTTCCCGATAAAATAAATGTGAGGCAGCGAGTGACGCCCAGGGACAAACGCACGGCTTTAAACTCGGCTGTTGCCTCCGTGTTGTTACTCCGACCCCAAGCTGCTGATTTACTTAAGATTGAGAAGCTTCACGTGTTTCTACACCAACCAGGAGTGTAGCAGTGACATAATTTGGGTAATATGTTTAACCTGTTCTTTGAAGTAGTGAAATTATAGTTTGTAAACTCTGGTGTTGTGAATATGATGCAACAGGTACTTCATAGTGTTTTGAAATAATTTCTCCTGTGTTTTTTTTTTTTTTTACTATTTGAATCTGTTGATGTCAGCATCACATGTAATCTTGTAAAAAATGTAAAAAAAAACTTTCATTAAAATAATTTTTTTTATACATTCTCCAACTGAAACTGGCAAGTTAAAGACGATTAAAGTCTCATGATACAAAAGAAAACAGTTTTTAAGTAACATGAACCTCCCAGTTGTTTCATGATTACTGTGAATTACTGCTAATAATACATTTTTAGTATTGTTTATGGGGAGCATTTAATTGCTAATCCACAACTTCCCATTTCATTAGGGCATAAATCACCCAACCTGGTTGAATTTTAAGCAATTTATAAAAACCCAGTTGTGCAAAAATAACTTTACAAAAGTGCAGAAAAAAATGCTTCAAACATATATCTCTGGTTCTATCTCTATATTTGTAAAATAAATAAATAAAAAAAAAACAGGCCTTAATTGCGACCGAAATATCTTGGATTGCTGTTGCCGCCGTAGGAGTCGGTGCTCACACCTGTCATGGCTACCAGCGTTCGTTCGCCTGCTTCCAGTAGCTACCGCTGCGCCCGAGCGCCAATTAAGACCACAGGAGTGGGATTCATACCACAGGTCATCAGGGAGCTGATTTATGACCAACTAAACCACATAATAACAGATATAACAGCAATCAGGAAGAGCGACCAAACGTCACATTCATTCTGTTGAGAGCTCTTCATTGTGCTAACACATCTACTAAGCTAATCACCGCCTTAACGAGGCAGGCTATAATGTCTGGATTGAGTTTTTATAAAGTTATTATCTGCCTTATTTTCCTTTATATTAGTAGAGTATGATCTGTATTTGTTAAACTTGTGAAAGAGGCCATTCAGTCTGTCGGGTGAGCTAGTAGCCGTCCACTAGTGTGAGGATTCCCACCTTTCTACAAAATCACTTTAAAAAGGTGAACTTAACCCTTTCAATCCAAGTTGGAAAATGTCATACATCAAAACAGGAGGGAGAAAAGTGGATGTGTTTCATGCTATAACATAAAACGTAAGTAAGAAAAAAAATAAAGACCTGTCAAAACATTAGCAGGGGCGCACCAATTTCAGTTTTTTGACCAATTGGCCTTTAAAAATCCCCAAAAAGCCAGACCTGCCAATTCTGAATTTGGCTGATACCATTTTTTTGTATTTAATTAAACACAGCAAGAATGTCCACCCGACTGTTGAGTTGGTAACAGTGGGTAGTCTATTGGTGGGCCGG
Source organism: Poecilia reticulata (assembly GCF_904066995.2). Classification (NCBI taxonomy): domain Eukaryota; kingdom Metazoa; phylum Chordata; class Actinopteri; order Cyprinodontiformes; family Poeciliidae; genus Poecilia; species Poecilia reticulata. The sequence goes on along the minus strand of NC_088847.1, from coordinate 8,328,991 downwards.
ACTATGTCAGTCAAACCGATAACATTCATCGCGTCTATTGTCTTGAAAATACAGTAGCTTGAAGGCACAGATTAGACGAAGCATTAAATAAATGGAGCTTTAGCCAAAATAATCTCTTTTTTTGGTAGGTTGCTGAAAATAGAGAGTGGTGGAGCATGTTTGCCTTGTGTTGACCAACTTATTTCCCCATGCCCAGTGAAAAGCCCCTCTTCTGCCCAAATATGGGCAGCAGCTTTTGGTTTTGGGTGAAAACGATCCAATCTCAGAGCGCTAATGTGACATTTAGCTGAAACATTCGACTGATGCAGAGCGTCTGGATGTAATGATAGCTGCTAATTAGATTCATTGCGGTTGTCTCGGACGTGAGTGACAGGATGTTGGAGCAGAAGTTGCCGGTGTCGGTGAGCTCTTCTTCACACCTTCCCTTCGACGTTTAGCAAACATCAATTATTGGATCTCTAAATAACACACACATCTATATACCCGCAAAAATAACAGCTCCGTCCAGGCTGTCCATCAAGCATTCTGCTGCTTCACAATAACATGCTAATAAGGCACAAAAAAAACTCCTAACAAGCTTTGCAATTAAAATGATTGAAGATTATTCTCCTCCTCTTTAGTCCTGCTCCTTCCTCACTCCCCCCAGACCCCCAGGGGGCCGTCCAGCCGGTTTGTCAGTCCCTCTCAGTTTAAGTGGTTTCTATAATGCAGGCACCCACATGGAGAAGGTGCTAGCAAGGACTGGATCGCTCTTTGACAGAAGAAGAGTGTGCTCCCTTTGTTTAATCTCCAATAATGTTCCTGTTTAAGAGTGGAGGGGCTGTGTCAGGATGCTGGAGAAAACTCCCAGGAGGACTACCCACACACACGCACACACACCACGCACATAGCTCTACACACTGTCCTCCTACTCTCTCCACTCGCTCTTCCTCAGAGTCTTTTTTTCTTTTCGTGTGCGCGCGTGTGTGTGTGTGTGTGTGTGTGTGCGTGTGTGTGTGTGTTAATGCAAATGGACGGGGTCCATCAGGCTGAGTGGGAGAAGCAGAAGACGGGAGAAGAAGCAGTGAAGATTGTGTTCAAGTGGGATGAATGGCGGTTCTGTCTCCTTACTGTTAGCATAAATTATCGAAAGCGTCTTCCCCGTCGATTGGCGAATCGATGCGAACAATGATTTACCTGCTCAGCATCTAACGGTAAACACGGCAGAGTCCCGACAGCGTGTCTCCTTTGGAAGCTTTGTTGCCAACTCTGAAATTAAAATGACAGTTACAATATCTAGGAGACAATAATCTATAGGATTAGGGCCACTGAAAAAAGAACAATCTGGATTCTGACTTACGTTTCAAAATTCTGACTTTTTCCTCGAATCGGGAATTTAAAACCTGAATTTTAACTTTAATCTCAGAGTTAAAACTTTTTTAAAGAAGTCATAATTCGGAGATTAAAGTCAGAATGCTGAGAAAAAAAAATCAGATTTGAACAGACAGGAATTGAGGATTTTATTCATAGAGACTTTATAATCCTTTTCCTTTAGGGTTTCGGTTTTGTGTCATTTTTATTCCCGTATTTCTTGTTTTTGGTTGTGTTTTGGTTTTGAAATTTAAAATGTCTTCCAGAATTGCGCTTTACAAAATTAAAATTTATTACCCTTTTAGATGTTGGACTTGAATAATTATCCCATTATTAATAAATTACTTGTAAACAGTCTCAAAGTGACGGTGTTATCGCTTATCACATCGTCCCGAAAAAATTATCGTCACAGTCCTACGCATGGTGGTTGTTTGCCTGAAAAGGCAGAGTCCTTGCGTTGGACAGCGTTGCTCCTCGAATGATGCAACGTACGTTTGAGGCTGCATCTATTGTTTGACATGGCCATTTGTGGCTTCTCTTGGAAAGCAAACACACACTCCTGAAGCCTCACACTTGCATTCACACACACACACTCAAGAGAAACAGCTGCAGGGCAGAGTCATCACAGTAGGAATGAACAATCTATTTCTTAGACACCCTTTTGCTTTATTACCTCAAGTGTGACAAAGGGAAAGAGGAATTGTGCTAGAATCGTTCTTGTTTTTGTTGCTTAAATGAAGGGAACCGGCGAGGCTGTCAGCGATAGACTTCCAACACACTCTCTGCTCGTTGCGTGCCTAAGAACGTTGTCAACATAGCCTCGGCAGCGTTCATCACTGTTTTACAGTTCCCACAACAAACAGCTGGAAAAAGAGGAGAAGAAAGAAAAAGCAAAGTTTCTGTGAATCCAAGGTCAACGCTAACTTCTTGAAGCAGATAAACATCTCTTGCGCTGACATCGCCGTATAGGGTTGTAAATCCAGCCGCAGCCGTTTTGAAAAGGTACCAATGCAGCTCTCCTTTCCTCAAGTCTAGACATATACAGGCTGATTTATTTTTCATTCACTGAAATGTAATTATTCCATTTTTAGACACGGAATCTTTTTTTAATAGAGCTGTACATTATTCAGCATGTTTTCATCCCTAGACGTAGCCAGCAAATTGAATTAAAAAGGTTTTTCTTTTTTTTTTTTTCTTTTTAAAGCAGGTTGAGAGCCACTTTGAGTAATATTTAAGCAGTAATCCTTTAACTTTGGGGATTTTGGAATTAAACACGCTGTCTGACTCACTGGCATATAATTTTTGTTAGCCTGTAGGGAACCATAGCATCCCCGTTTCTAAAGAAATTGTCTCTGTCAACAAAACGATTTGAAACATGCATTAACCTCCTCGTTCCCGAAGCCCGACGTCCCGGAGCTGACTGTGTTTGTTATAAAACTGCTGCCTGCTGCACTTCTCAAACGGTGAGGACCGTCTGTGATGAAAAAGCAAGTCGCAGTTAAGTTTCCCTGCTTTGTTGCGAGAGGGAAAAAAAAGAAAAGAAGTAGGGAATTCTTTAGAAATGTCTCCAGTATCCATTCCTTTTCAGGCTCTTTACACTCAAATTCACTCTTTGAAAAGATATTCATTTACATTTTGATGGAGTTTTTCCAAATCTCACCCTGTCAGGGTGATAATGGTTGGGGAAGTGTCTGCACTTTCAGAAATCTCTCAAGTGTCTCTTGTTTGTGTCGCCTCAGGTTGTTTATTTATGAAGTACAGTTTGGAAGCTGCGGAGATAAAGACGTTTTCCTGGAAACTAAGTCTCGGTGATCATCAACGTTATTTCCATTTACACAGCCATTTTTTTCAAGATGGTGGAATCGTGACTGACGTTATTTTAAATACTACATCTCCAGTCCCTCTGGTGATTTTGCTCTTCTGTTTCTAATTTCCTTTTTTTTTTTTTTTTAGATATATACCCTATTTCCAAGAATATAAACAAGTCTGCCTTCTTGCATGCGTGCACATAAATTTCATCCCCTCTAATCAACAGGATCGAATATGTCGCTCCATTCTTCGCAGCCATCATAACACTTTCAACTCTTTTTGGAAGTGTTTCCCAAAAGGGTCAGGATTTTTTGAGCTGTTCTTCTGTCAGTAGTTTTAACGATGGCAGTGGAGGAAGTGAACAAAGCAGTTCAGTTTGTGTTGGCCACGCTTCCAAATATGGGATTGACGTTAGCAGCCGCCACGTTCAGTTTGAAGCTTCGGTAACACTTTATTTTAAGGGGGGTGAATAAGACTATCATGACACTGTCATAAACATGACATAACATCTGTCGTGAACATGAATAAGCTTTCATGAATATTTATGACTGTTGTCATAAAGCGTCATTTGTTAAATTACGACACTTTTAATACAAAGTTGACATTATTCAAAATGTCTTTATGACAACTTGACATTAACCAAGAAATCATTACTGATATAAATTTGTTATAAAAGTATTACTGATTGCACTTTAAAAATTAGATAACTTTATGTTATTAAAGGTAAAGTTTAAACAGTCGCGGATAAATGTTAGCGACTGGGATTGGGTCAAATTTAAAACTTCACCAGCCTCCAGGCATCCAGCTGATTGTTTCTCGATAGCTCAGAGCCCAGACTGTCTGCACGAAGTGAAGCGTAGAACAAGTGGCTAGTTTCTACCAGGCTAATTTTAACCACTTGGTGAAATAAGGTAATGGTAATATTCAAAGGCCATTGTTCTAGCATGAATGTTCGTTTTATGCTAGATTTAACAAGATGCTCACCTTCCAAAACAGTTCCAGTTTTGTCACGTCAGCCTGAAGGATAATTTTCCACAAAATATTTTTGTCAGCAGGTGTTTTTGCTATCAAACTCTCCCATTGGTGCCATTTTTGCGGAGTCACTCTTTTTAAAAAATTGTTGAATCATGAGCACTGGCTTTAACTGAATCTAGAGGGACGTACATATAAAGCCTAGCTAGGTGCTCTGGTGTTGTACTTTTGGAGTAATTTAGCAGTTTCTGAAAAAGGTGCCACGTTTCTTCATTAATGAAAAGATATTCTGACCGTGAATCACCTTAACCTTTTCCAGAAAGACGGATGACAATGACGTTCCTCTACTTTTTTGTGTGTGATCTAGAGGATTTCTTAATTTTGCAGTTCAGGCAGCAATCACGCCTGAATCGTGAATTTAAACTGAGCTGTCAAAGAAAACTGTGATTATCCACAATTAACTAATGCTTTAACAAAAGAGCAATACGTTTTTCACTTGGTGGCTAAGTCGGCTTAATTGCTTTTTTCTCATTATAAATTAAACACTTTTTTTGGGAAGTAGCTCCTGTTAAGACGCTTTGCAGACCAGGCACCAGCTTTATGGCAGTCGTGCCTGTCTCCTTTTTAAGGGATTGCCTACAAGCAATAAAATAAAAATTATTTATATAGTTTATAAAGTAAAAACACCAGGCCTTTATTATATTTAGTGGGTTTTTTTTATTGCCACATCTTGAGATATTAGCAGTAAATTTAGAAGTTTCTCTAAAGGAACTAAAGTCTTATTTTTTAATCTCTAAAAATAAAGCAGCCAAATTGCCAAAATAAAATCCAGTGAACCGGGTAAAATCCCCCTCTGAGCTTAAATTCATAATAATAATAATAAAGAGAAGTGTAACTCGTATCATTCCCGCTGTGATGTCTTTCTCGAGAAGGCTGAGTGTGCTTAAACTGCAAACAGGCCAGAGCTGGAGACAGTCAAACCTTTGCTGACATACAATAGAGAAAACATCCAGCATCCCGCTGGAAATTAGGCTGTAGGATGGTTGGTGTCTGCGTGTCGCTCATACAAATGGAGGGTCTCCCTCTGACAGTATTTTCTTCTTATTTTCCGCACAGGATGGGCTGGGATCTTCTCTCACCACCTCTGCAGCGGGGCGATAATGATCTGCTGGGCCCCCATCTCTTTTGCTGACATGTGAAATGTTAGGCTTCCCTCTGCCTTTGACTCCTTCATCGCTTTCACACATTGTGAACAGGGTTTTTTTTTTTTTTTGTATTAGAAAAAGATATGTCCAAGCACAATTTTTCAGCACAACAGATAGATGATTTTCTCATTTCTACCATTATAACAAAAGAGAAGGGCTTTGCACTGTGTGGTGCAACAATGAGAAGGTCAACAGAGGTTGTTGGTCATTTCTCCCTTTTCATCCTGTTTTATTTTTATACTTTGGTACCTGAAAATGTACCAAAAGGAGTGTTGTATGGGACATTTTGTACACATCATGTACATGTTCCTTCAGTTTCCTACTGGATGCCTAATCATATCGTTCTCACACATATTTGTTATAACCTGGTGTTATACTGGACTTGTCTTTATGTTGAATGCGTCTCATGTGTGGCTCAAATTTTTAACTACAAAACTACAAATTTAAACGGGGATCCACAGGGCTCACAATTGGAGCAGGTGGCATTTACAGAAGCTACAGTTTTCAGTGCTGTTGTTCCCTCTTTGATAAGACAAATTCAGATTTTTATTTTATTTTTTTTAAGAAACATTTTTTTTTTTCCTGCATGAATTGAATCCTGCGTTATATTTCCAAAAGAGAATGACATGAGTAATGTTTTTTTTCTCATTAGTAAATGTTGATAAGTAAGTACTTGTTGCATTTATATCATTTTCCACAAACATTCAACATCCCTTACAAGAAAATCAATCAGTCCTCTTTCATAATTGTTTAATGATTTTTTTGTTCTGTTTTGTTTTAAAACCTAAAAACAGAAATATTACGTTGGAAATTTTAACAAAAGGTTATGTAACATTTGGGTTTTAAACTAGTTTTATTTAGCTTGACTGGGGGGGAGGAAACACGTCTCTCTGGTCTGAAAAAGGTTGCAGACTGATGGCTTAGTGAGAGACGGTAAACACACACACCAAATGTTAAAAGCATTGTTGGTTCTACTATTTTATTTTCCATATTATTAAAATGTGCAGGTTGCAGACCCATGCTTTAAGCCCTTATTAGTGTCCAGCTTCTGCTGAATAAAGGCCACCAGTGTGATAAAAACCTTAAAAAAAGAAGCACCATAAATGAAGTTACAGAATGAGAGCCCATTTCATGCTGTAAAAACTTCATTCAAAAGATGTTATACAGATGCTTTTTTTTTTTTTTTTTGTAACAACTGCAGACACCAAGGTCACTTTGTTTTTCTATCCACCTCCTTACTCAAATTCACAACATTTGAGCCACTGGGCGTCACGCACATGACACAAGAATAGAAAAAGAAAGGGGACAACGGTTTGGGATTTGAGCACAATACACAAATCAAACACAAAGAACAATACAGATACGCTCTTCAATTCATGTCAAGGCAGTGAAGAATGAGACAAAGCAACAGTGAACAGTTTTCAAAAGCTTCTGATATAATCTGTTTACACAAAGCTTGTCTTTATCTAGTCTTTGGAAATTGATCTCTGCTAATGATTTTGACTAAAATTTAAAGAAATGTCGACTAAAAACCAATCAGTCCTCACTGTTTTTATTAATAAAATTATCTTAGATAGCTGGTTAAATAGCTAGCTAGCTAGATGGATAGGTAGTTAGCTAGATAGACAGACTTGTCTGTCTGGCTAACTACCTGGGGGGTCTGCTCAGCAAATCTGTTTGTCTTGCCTCAAACAGATTTTGTCAGTGATAATATTATCTTTTTATCTTTTTTACTATATTTACTAGTTGTGACTGTAGTTGAGGGCTGCCGCTTTAACATCATCATGCTTTAATTAATAATCTGGTATCTTTGAAAAAATGAAAACATAACAGAATTGCTAGAAGTGATGTCTGATTGCTACAGTGTATTTCTCCTCCTTTTACATTAATGACAGCTCACATACTTCACACATCAGGCTCCCTTAGAAGCTCAATTTAAGCTTTTCATTTACCAGGTTTTTCATGAATAGCAAACCTCTTTTTAAATGTATTCATCTGTGTGATATCTGGGGGGTCGGCTCAGCAACTTAATGCAGTCATGATGTCATAGCGTCCCTTACGAAACAAAGTAACCAGCTTTGTCTATGATGAGCTGTTTATCTTCTGGCTAAATTGAAAATCAATTAAAAGAAAGGAGTTTATAATGAGGTATTTGTGATTGTAATAAATAGCTGAGGATGCTATTGCAAAGCTCTGAAGCATTTAACATGGGAAAGGCGGGGGTGACACCTACGTGGAGCTCACTTCGGAGATGAATTGCTGTCACTACTTTCAGGCTCCTTTAAATGGAACAATTCTGGTGTCGGCTGGAAATAATCACTTTGATTTTGGATTCACCACACTCCCCTTTACCTCCCACTTCCTACTTTGCTGGAAATGTTTTGCCAGTCCACTTGAACTTGTTCTGTTAGAGGAGAAGGAGAAATGGCTCTAAAATTCAGAATAAGCAAGGAGCTTTGGATGGACGAAGGGTGGATGAGAGAGAGAGAATGGCGTTTTAAGGCGGCAGAGAGGAGGACCCTCATCAGTGCTGATGAATGAGCAGGAAAAATGCAAAGTTAATGAATGTTTTTACTTCTTAACTGCTCCTGGGTGAGTCATCTGTTCGGTATGATCATTTCACAGGCTTCCTTCAATCCCCCTCTGCTTCTTCTTCTGCCAGGCAAGGGTCACCTCCAGCTTTTATCTCAAGTAACTTCAGGATTTGAAATAACATGCCAGGATAAGTGACACAACTGATACATTTGATGAAATCAAAGGACAAAGATTAGCTGAATGTGCTTCTGAATGTTTTTTGTGTTCATAGGATATACAGAAACTTAGGCAGCAATTTCAACTCCGTATGTCTCATCTCCTTTCTTCTGCCCTTCACCTCATCCCAGAGTATGGTCTGCCAAATTAGGAACTCCAGAGATGTCTCTCCTGAGCCATTCTTTCTTGTTTTATTTCTAGTGTAGACCATCTTCTTGACGTCTTCCTTGTATTCAAATGTTTCTTGGACGGCCTCCTTTTCATTTGCCTCGAGGTTCCACTTGAGAGCCTGTCTGGTGATGTTGATTTGCTGTTTGCGTAGAGTGTGCCCTGCCTGGTGCCATCGTTTCTTCCTGATTTCTGACTCTAGTGAGAGTTGGCAGGTCGTTTCCTGTTGGTTGATGTTACCGATGATGTCTGGCCAGCAAATGTGGAGAATCCTTCTGAGACTGTTCTTCAGGAATGTCTGGATTTTTTCTCCTTGAGTCTTTGCTTGTCCTGTAGGTTTCAGCTGGAGGACAGCCGGATCTCGGTGATCACCGCCAGCTCTCTGGATGTCCAGTTATTCTTGAGCTGAATAAAGGAAACCTTTTGCCTTTCCTTAACTTGACATCTGCATTTATTCCACCCTCCTGGTCGATGATGTTGCCCAGATAGGTAAAAGGCTGCACTTCCTCCAGAGGACTTTCAATCTGAGTGACTAGGTTGGAGCAATTGGAGTTTATTTTAAGGATTTTGATTTTCTCCTCGTGGATGATGAGTCCAACCTGCGCTGATGATAAGGCTGCCAGAGCGCTGGTCTTTTTCTGGATCTGCTGTTGGTTTTGAGAGATGTTACCAACAAACTCTGTCATAAAGTTGCCTCCACAAGGTCCACTGAATACCATTCTTGCACTTGCTGAGTTAAGTCTTTCTGATCCATTCAATGACAATGTCTAGTGAGAATTTATACTCTAGGCAGTGCAACCAAGTTTGTTTACGTAGCGGCATTCATGAACAGCATAATACAAGGTCTCCGACAGAAAAAACAAAAGTGGGCTAAAAAAAAAAGACGTTAAAGAAATTAATACATTAAAAACTTGATGGAACATTTTAGCGATATATCTGTAAAAAATACATATACAATCTTTATGAAAATGCTGCATAAAATTGTGGTTTTATTCCTCTGTCAAAATCAGAAATGATCTACTCATATTTACATTTGTTATTTGACAAAACCGTTTCCAGTGATTTGTCATATAAGTCGGTATGTCTGGACGCCACTCATTTTTTCAATGGTTCTTTTACTCTGACCGCAGTGACTTTTCAGCTGCTTGAGCCGGTTTTCGTTTAGAAATGAAATAAGCTGAAATGCATGCAGCAGCACTTGCCTACAGGAGTAGATTTATAGCAGTACATTTGTACTGCACTGAAGTAGTTTTATTGCTACAGTGTGGAGCTTGCATTTCTTTAATGAACTGCCTAATGAATAGCAACAACCCTGCACTGGGTTTGTTACCACTGACAAAGAAAAAGAAAGTAGGCTAAGATGCTTTAAGGGGTCTTTATAGATCAATTTATCAAAAACACTCGAGGCTGTAAACCCGCTTTTTCACTTGACCTGTTAGTTTAAGAGCATGAAGTAATCAGATCAGTGACTGGAGGAAGCATAAAACCAGTAGAAAAGATTGTAGGCACTATGGCAAAGAAATGTTTTTTAATTGAAATAGAATTTTAATGTCTAGCAGGGTCTTAGATTTTTAAAATTTGTAATAAAAATCTAAAAGTGAGGCATGTGTTCGAACTGAGTCCCCCTTTGCCATCTTTTGCACCAAATACGGGGGTATGTTTATACCAACTTTGCACCTAAAATATAAAATACCTCAAACTCAGTCAGATTGTGTGGAGAGTTTCTGCAAATATTAACTGGATGACAAATATCCTGTCACCAGTCTTAATTTAACGTAGGCATGTACTTGGACTTGGTCACTTCAACACTTTAATGTCTTTGATGAAACCACAACGTAGTATCCAAACCGCATTCAACTTAATGTGACCAGAATATGAATTTAAATAATCACATAAACTTATCATGTTTTACTCAAATATGATCATAAATCTGTCAGTTTCCATTTACTTCATAGTGTAATAGTCTGAGATATTGGGATAAAACATGGCTAGAATCTCTCACAAAGTGATACAAACATAAAAGTTTGCACAAATGTTCTTCAAAGAGTACCTAACAATTTTAGGTGTAAAACCACAGAAAATCATAACTATTTCAGCAACATTTGCTAATGAACCATTTTGAGATTTACTACTTAGTCATATTTTGTATAGTACCGAAAATGTGTATTACGCTGACCATTATTTTAAAAGTGGAAAACTGACTTCTCTGTTTGTTCACTTCCTGTTCACCTCCTGGGGGCTAAGCCCCCCCTTGTCCTTAACACCTAGCGACACCCCTGTCCTAAACCTCATCTTCTCAAGTCAAAGTCCACGGTAAAAATGCTGCAACCGGTGTATGAGCACTACTTATTAATGCCTGAAGCATGCTAGAATACCCAATAGGCAGGCATTTTGTAAAACTTTTTTTTTCTGCTGATGAAGACAAGAGAAGGGAGCAAAGCATGGATTTTAAATGAGGCAGTTAGGGAGTAGCTGTCCTCTGTGGGAGAGAATAGCTTCCTCTTATTATGCAGTCGGATGTTGTAGTTTGATTGATTTGAACTTAAAGACGTTGTTGGGGCTAAGTGTCCGCAGCTGCAGGGCTGTTTCACGTTAGGTACATTTTCTTCCCTTGGTTTTTCCTATGAAAAATCTATGTGCCGATGTTTTCTCCATGTGTACTCCAGTTTTTCCCTTCTTAAAACATGCATGCTAATTAAAAATAGAGATCAGGATGAGCAAATGAATGTCTCGTTGTATTCTGGTTGGTTTTAGGTGCACCAGTGTTAAATAGTTTTAGGAGAATACCCTGCATAGATTTCCTTGAAGACATAATTTAATTTTAAAAGCATTAAAGTAAGCTTTTAAAACCTGTAATTGGATCATTTTTTATGAACCACCAAAAAAAGAAAAATAGGATTAAAAAACTCTTGCTGATACTACAGATATTTTCCCCGCTCTTTATTCTTCAGTTGCCTCTTCCATTAATCTTGTTTCAATTATCTCTTGCACAACTTTTAGTATATAAAAAATAACTGAAGTGTAGACAACTTTTATTTATAGACAACGTCCTCTAAAGTTTAATTTTTGTGCAACTCTTTCAGATCATGTTGGCAATGTGTAGAGTTCCCTTGAACTCTTCAAATGGCCATCTGCTTTTCTGGATGCAAACAAAACAGGCTGAACTTTTTCTTTTTTATATATTGCAACCGCACACCAAATCACAGAGGACTTGATCTTACTGAAAAGAAGAGATGCCAATATCTGGGCTGGCTCTCCTACTAGCTCTCACATTAACTCTAACATTTGTGTTTCTTCAAGCCCACGCGAATACAATGGACTAATACCATTAATGAGCAAAATACCAAATCCCTGCAGCGTGTTTAATTTCATGCTGCATTACTCCCTACCTCTGTACATATCTATTTGCTGGGTATTTATATGGAAGGGAGTTTGCGGTGGAGGTAAATAAAGAAACAAGCAAAGATCTCTGCAGACCAGTCCTTAATCTACTGTTACAATTGTTAAACACCACAATCCATAACTGTTGACATGGGTTAGTTGTCATGAATAGCCGTTGGAATATGGTCAGACCCGAATCAGAGGTCCTGGGTGCTGAAAATTAGCAGCAATGTTAAAGTTGTTGTTACTGCCAGTAGGATCTGGAGTATCACTAGCATGTGGAATAAAATGGACTTACTCCATTCAGTATATTAAACACAGCATATATTTAAAAAATTTGTTAACATTTTTCTTTTAGCTGGAAGGCTAACATTAGCATGATTGCTATCAATAGTATGTTGGGACTATCAGTGGGATGCGGGTCATCGCTAGCAAGCTAGCAATAGCCCACAGACAGTGGTGCAACTACACATTATTCAGGTGGATGCGAAAACATAGATCGCCCCACCCCCCAAGGGAAGGAACGTCAGGGTGAAGGACGTCCCCCCACCCCCATTTACCTGGTTATGTGCGCGAGGTGAAGGAGCGTAAGACGCGCTGAAGTGTATGGGAAAACATCATCGGCGGCCGCCCCCTCCAGACGGGGTTTTGGCGCCCCCTCTGGTGCTGCGCCCCTATGCGTTGCATACCCACTTTTTGCGCCACTGCCCACAGACTAATGGTCGCCGTATAAGCTAACATTAGCATTTTAGCCAACTTTTACATAAAAGCCAAGCTTTACATAACACATGGAGTATGTCACTGCTAGTCACTATTGCTGTTGATATCCCACATTCTACTGGCAGTGCAGAATAATAAGTGCCTTCATGCATTGCATGGGAGGTCTAAACTCAATAAGGAATGAAGAGTGATTTAGGATTATGTAACCTAACCTAAAATAACCTCCAAGATAAAGCTAACACTTTCTTTTTGGAGTGTCTTTCCTGAAATTCTGACCATTAAATACAAATAGACTGCACTCAGAGATCAGATTGTAGGTTACTCACTTGTTGGCACAGTGGGTTGTGGAAGAGATTAGGGAGGCTTATGTGTGCCAGGGGCTACATCCTCCTAAGCACTTAAGGACACAGTCAGCCAAAGGTATGTCGACATCACAGGACTTGTGAGGTGTTGGTACTGGCATTAGTGTGGCATCCCTACATACCTTTACAGGGTTCTGTTGAATGGATATCACTGTATCTTGTCAGGCGCATTCCTTCTTTTGTGTGAGGTCTTAGCTTTGGTCCAGAGAGACATAATTAGTGATTCAAAGCAAGTAGCCCTCAAGTGGACTTTCTCTCCTGTAGAGAGACACCGAGCGAGGCTGGAAAGGGAAGATTTGGTAACCAGGGTAAAGTATTACACTTGCTCCACTTGCCTTTGATAAATTGAAATAATACATATGAGAATCCAAGGCGTGTGGGGTTTTCTGAAAGAGTGCCTGGACAGTCCCTGGCAGACTTGGTGGTGAGGGAGAATTCAGGATTGATTATTCTTAAGTTGCTTTCCAAATTGAGCTTGTGAGCAAAGTTTGGAAAGTGAAGCCTTCAATTCACCTGGAAGGAAACCAGAATTCACAATGAAGCCTTTTGATGGCTGTCTGAAGCAGCTGCTTGAGATGGAAAGTGTCGAGGACAATTTACTCAGATGTGAGGCCTGCCGTTTCTTTTAGATGTCTGTAAACTTCAGAGCAGACCCAGATGAATATTTTATAATAAAAAGATTACAGCCTCTGTTTCCCATCTAAATTCCTTACCGTCAAAGTTCGTCTACCTGAAAAAACCCCCGAATGAATTCTGCATTGGGCATGTTTGTGAGAAGATAATTTTGTTTACAGCATCAACGGGAAACTCTTTGCCTTTATTCATCTGTAACGGCAAGTGGAAGTTGTAAAGTCGTAGAAATATGTTAAAAGAGATGAGGCGTACCAAAGTTATCCTGCTTTCCCCCCAATAAGTAATCTGTATCTGTCATGTTTTTGTTGCGACAAAAGACTGAAGCGGCAACAAGACATAAGCAGAGGGATGCAAGAAAATTAATATTAAAAAGCCCTGAAATAACCATTACCCTTAAGGGAACCAGCAATGACACAGACTGAAGATCACAGAAAACCAGACAGCAAACAAACAGAAACACAGATATAAATATAACAAGAACCAACTGAAAACAGGAGAGTGCAATTAACAAAAGGATCAACAAGTGTGGATCATGGCGATTACATCAAAGGTTCGAAAGGTTTATAGCTCCAGGCCGTAGGCAGGTTCATACCAGCCCTGTTTAGTCCGCTTTAATCCAACTATGATAGGGTCTCCCCGCCCCCAAAAAAGCCAACTCTGGTCCGCCTAAAAACCTCGGTCGTGGTTCGGTTTAAGTGAACTCTGGTGCTGTTCAAATGCACGTGGGAACGCCAAGCGGATCAGAGATCGCTCCAAAAGCAGAAAACAGACTACAGCGCAGGGCATTCTGGGTAAATACAACCAAAACAAATGTGAGAGTGTAGCGCTAGCAGGAGAAATGGCTTGTGGTCTTTTGCCAAAAACAAAAAAAAAATCCTGACTGCTCAAATCTGATGCTCCTCCATTTTTGTTTACATTTCCTTCAGAAGGAAGATTCACTCATGTTTTCTTCAGAGGTTTTTGTGTTGTTTTTGTCATAAGTTCTTGGCCCAGCGCCACTAAATGCGAGGAAGATAAGTTTTTCAAATATTTTTTATTTCTTTTTTTGTTGCAACTGTGGTCCCCAATTGAACCGAGTATACCGGAATATCAGGTGTGAAAATATCAACTAAGAAGTAGTTTTCTGGTGCTGTGATGTGCAACGGCACCAGTGTGTTGACATAAAAGTCAACAAAAAGAGACTACAAAATAACAAGGAAAACTGAAAATATTATGCAAATAACCTTGAAACTTTTCTCTTACTAAGACAAATTACAGCAATACCATAAAACTTTTTAGAAATCAGATATTCTGTTAGTCTACTGCTTTTGGCTGTATGACTCATCTATTATGCCTATCCTTTAACTAAACTACAATTTAAAAAGTAAGCATTGCTAAATATGTAGTCGCTTGAAATAGTATTCATATGCCTCTGACCTTTTTTTTGACAAACAATTTTTTCAGAACTATAATCCAACTTCATCTCTTAGCACCAATTTGATAACAAGTAAATTTTACAGTAAACTGAAAATGTATTATTTTTTTTTCTGTCATTGGTGACAATATATTATAAAACAGACATTGAACAAATAGTAAAAATCTGTTTACTTCGTGGCAGTTCGTTACTGGAAAAAAACCCACTCATCTCTTAACACCGATTTAATTAGTAATATTATTGTTTATAAAACACAAGCTCTTTTGAAATACTGCTTATCTGCTTAGGCACAAGATATTTACAGTTGGTAAATTTTGAAAAGTAAAAATCAGATGTTTTCTTCGTGGCAATTGGTTACCAGAAACGCGCTCATCTCTTAGCAACAGATTGTTATTGTTTAAAAAATTAAGATTTCTTCTGCTCTCTTGACATACTACTTATACCTAACAAGAATTGTGGTGAACTATATAGGAAAGTGAAATTGTTTTTTTGTCATTAATGGGAAATATATTATGAAACAGACATTAAACACAAGAGTAAAAATCTGATGTTTACTTCGTGGCAGTTCGTTACCGGAAAAAAAACACTCATCTCTTAACACCAATTTTATAACAACTAATATTGTATATAAAACACAAGCTCTTTTGAAATACTGCTTATCTGCAAGAAATTTAGAGTTGGTCAATTTTGCACAGGAAAAATCAGATGTTAACTTCGTGGCAATTGGTTACCAGAAACGAGCTCATCACTTAGCAACAGATTATCGTTAAAAAAAAATAAAGATTTCTTCTGCTCTTTTGAAACACTACTTATACCTAACAAGAATAATTGGGAATTATATAGGAAAGTGAAAATGTTTTGGGTTTTTTTTGTTATTAATGAGAAATATATTATAAAACAGACATTAAACAGACAAGTAAAAATTTGATGTTTACCTCGTGGCAGTTTGTAACCGGACAAAACCACTCATGTCTCAACACTAATTTAATAACAAGTAATATTGTTGTTTATAAAACACAAGCTATTTTGAAATATTCCTTATCTGCAAGAAATTGACAGTTGGTAAATTTTGCAAAAGGGAAATTAAATGTTTACTTCGTGGCATTGGTTACCAGAAACCCGCTCATCTCTTAGCAACAGATTGTTATTGTTCAAGAAAAATAAGATTTTCCTGCTCTTTTGAAATACTACTTATACATAACAAGAATTGTGCAGTTGGTGAATTTTACAAGAAAGTGAAAATGTTTTTCTTTTGTCGTCGGTGAGAAATATATTATAAAACACACATTAGACACAATAGTAAAAATTAGATGTTTACTTCGTGGCACTTGGTTACCAGAAACGCGCTCATCTCTTAGCAACAGATTGTTATTGCTAAAAAAAAACTTAATATTTCTTCTGCTCTTTTGAAATACTACTTATACCTAACAAGAATTGTGGTCAACTATATAGGAAAGTGAAAATGTTTTTTTGTCATTAATGGGAAAAATATTAAAAAACAGACTTTAAACACAAAAGTAAAAATCTGATGTTTACTTCGTGGCAGTTCGTTACCGGAAAAAACCACTCATGTCTTAACACCAATTTAATAACAAGTAATATTATTGTTTATAAATCACAAGCTCTTTTGAAATATTCCTTATCTGCAAGAAATTTAGAGTTGGTAAATTTAGCAACAGGAAAATCAAATGTTTACTTTGTGGCACTTGGTTACCAGTAATGCGCTAATCTCTTAGCAACAGATTGTTATTGTAAAAAATGAATAAAGATTTCATCTGCTCTCTTGAAATACTTCTTATACCTAATAAGAATTTTGATGAATTATACAAGAAAGTGAAAATGTTTTTCTTTTGTCATTGGTGAGAAATATATTATAAAACAGACATTAAACACTAAAGTAAAAATCTGATGTTCCTGGCAATTCGTTACCGGAAAAAACCGGTATCTCTTAACACCAATTTAATAACAAGTTATATTATTGTTTATAAAACACAAGCTCTTTTGAAATATTCCTTATCTGCAAGAAATGTAGAGTTGGTAAATTTTGCGAAAGGAAAATCAGATGTTTACTTCGTGGCACTTGGTTACCAGAAATGCGCTAATCTGTTAGCAACAGATTGTTATTGTTAAAAAAAAATTACGATTTCTTTTGCTCTCTTGAAATACTACTTATCCCTAACAAAAATTGTGCAGTTGGTGAATTTTACAAGAAAGTGAAAATGTTTTTCTTTTGTCATTGGTGAGAAATATATTATAAAACACACATTAGACACAATAGTAAAAATTAGATGTTTACTTCGTGGCACTTGGTTACCAGCAATGCGCTCATCTCTTAGCAACAGATTGTTATTGTAAAAAATGAATTAAGATTTCTTCTGCTCTTTTGAAATACTTCTTATACCTAAAAAGAATTTTGGTGAATTATACAAGAAAGTGAAAATGTTGTGGTTTTTTGTCATTGGTGGGAAATATATTATAAAACATACATTGAACTCGAAAGTGAAAATCTGCTGTGTACTTCATAGCACTTGGTTACCAGAAAACGCGTTCATCGCTTAGCAACGGATTGTTATTGTTAAAAAACATAAGATTTTTCTGCTCTTTTGAAATACTACTTACTACTTAACAAGAATTGTGCACTTGGTGAATTTTACAAGAAAGTGAAAATGTTTTTCTTTTGTCATTGGTGGGAAACATATTACAAAACAGACATTAAACACTAAATTAAAAATCTGATGTTCCTGGCAGTTTGTTACTGGAAAAAAAACACTCATCTCTTAACACCAATTTAATAACAAGTTATATTATTGTTTATAAAACACAAGCTCTTTTGAAATATTGCTTATCTGCAAGAAATTTAGAGTTGGTAAATTTTGCAAAGGGAAAATCAGATGTTTACTTCGTGGTACTTGGTTACCACGAATAACATCTGTTAGCAACAGGTGTTATTGTTAAAAAAGAAAAGTAAGATTTCTTTTGCTCTCTTGAAATAGTACTTATACCCAACAGGAATTGTGGTGAATTATACAGTATAGGAAAGTGAAAATGTTTTTTTATTTTTTTTTTCTGTCATTGATCGGAAATATATTATAAAACAGACATTGAACACAAAAGTAAAAATCTATTGTTTACTTCGTGGCAGTTCGTTACTGGAAAAAAACACTCATCTCTTAACACAAGTAATATTATTGCTTATATAACACAAACTCTTGAAATACTGCTTAGACACAAGAAACCTACAGTTCGTAAATTTTTCAAAGGTAATAATCTGTTTACTTCGTGGCAGCTCGTTACCAGAAAACGGTAATAATGTGAATGAAAGATTTTGTACTTATCGTTGACCTTGCCAATTTGTGACTTAGCTGTGATTTGAAAATCTGCGATTCTGCTTTGTGAGTTTCATGATGCATTACAGCGCTCATTAAAGTCAAATTCCATAACTCAAGTGAAATTTTTTTTCTTCTAAATCTCTTCTGTTTCTAAAGCAACCATATGAAGGGTGTACAACTTTGAATAATTGTATAAGGAAATAGCTAATATTTGATTAGTTAGACATATAAGTGGCCTTTTTTCTCCACTCAAATCTGGTGCTAGTGTGCTACAAACACTATTAAAAAGTGAAGGTAATGCTTTAAATAGTTTTCCCACCTCAACGATGCAATTAAAGACATGGTACTACAGCGTTGGGCAAAAATAATTAATACCCTGTTAAGTTGTGTTTGATTTTGTAGGTTTGCAGTCTGGGGACTGGCTAGGCCACTAAAGTGACCCTGATGTGTTTTTTCCTTTTGTGCTCTTTGGGTCATAAAACATTTCTTTTCCTCAAAACTCAACTGTTGAGTTGATGGCAAAAGTGCTTTGTTTTATTTTTCATAACTTTTCCTCCGATGGGGGGCCGGAGTCAGGAGTGCCTAAATGTAAAATTTTTTTGTTTTCCAGAAAGCACAATCAAATAACCCTCTCTGGGTTCTTAACAGAAAAAAATCCAGGAAATAAAACTACTTATTGAATAAATACAGTATTTTCCGGGCTATAAGCCGCAGATATCTCTGCTGCTCCAGGTTTTCCACAGCGATGCAGCAGCAGCAGAGGGGGGCGGACACCCAACATTTGAGTTATAACAGGTTAATTGAATATCACATTTATTACAGTTGAAAAAGAAAAAGGTGCCAAGTTTAGATTTAACTGAACTGATTACGGTAGTTTCCGAACGGTAACTGTAACAGTAAAAGTGCTGATCTTTCGTGTTTGCTACTGGCATGTGCTAAATGAAAATGGGCGCTTCCTTCTTCTTCTTGCTCTTCTTTAGATTTCATTGGCAGCTTGCATCCATTATTGTTGCACTACTGCCATCTATTGGATCCTAATATCTATGCCTCAAATTCTCATAATGATCCCAGTATTATTTTAAAAAAACGAAAAATCTTTTTCCCCTCAATGCTATTTAACTGATCAACATTCTCAAATTTCAATTCCCTTTTAAAACCTAATTCCGTTTTTATGGGCGCTTTCTTCTTTTATTTCCAATTTTGACTTCCAATGATTCACTTTCTGCCAAAGAGCCCCCTGGTGGTTGAAGAAAAATCCACATATAAACTGCACCGGGCTATAAGCCGCATGGTTCAAAGCTTAGGAAAAAAGTAGCGACTTATAGTCCGGAAAATACGGTACATGAAAAAAAATCTAAATGCTCTCTGGTATTGTTCAGAGGGAGAAATGTGGAGGCGGGCTGGATCCGGCCCGCGGGCCGTAGTTTGGGGACCACTGGTATAACTCATCAGAGTTGTTTTCTGTCATGTTCCCTTGACAGTTTAGTCACACGATTCCACATGAAGCAGACGCACAAAGCCTGAAAAATGAGTGATGTGACGTTTACGAACGATTGTGATTCTTTTAAATGACTCTTTACCACGAACGATGGGGCTCAAGTCGGTGTTAACAAGAACTGTTATTTGTGGGGGGGGTTTAACAACTTTGCTTGCTTACAATGCTCTGCACACATTATTAAAAGATATATTTATTTAATTGGCGAATAAATGAAATAGTAGAAAGGGATGTACGTATGAGCACACAGAGCGAATTCTCATTGCTCACCCTTTGTTTTTGTCGCGTGTTATGGCAGCTCTGAGCGACCTGGCTGTTTCAACGTCACTAAAATGTTATTAAAACACACGATACTTGTAGAAAAGAAAACTAAATGGGTATTTGACATTTGTATTTTAAAATTTTACAGTTTATTAAAATAGATATGCATATTTTTATGTAAGAACACATTGTGGTTATTTACTTAATACACACGGTGGAACGTTTTTTGTATACTTCACCCACAAAGACGATTAAAAATAAGTGTATAATGGATAAAATGGTGTGTTTTTGGAAATATGTACATTTTCCATCACTATCAAGAATCTATAGGTCTTAAAGTCATACCTTCTCAATATGAATCCATCATATAGAGTACCTGGATTTGTCATTTTTGGCATACCCAAGTACCAAACTTTACCGGAACAATTTTTCATCCAACTTTTAACTTTCATCCAACATTTAATGATTCTTTTTGAGAAAAGCAAGGCCTTTCTCTGTGCGAATGTTTTTTCAGCATCACTGACGACAAGTTGAGATTGCTAACCCGATCTAATCAGTTCACTTGATTGGTTTGAAACTTCCAGATAGTCGGAAGCAGATGGTTCACCCGCTCGATTGCCAAGGATTTTTCGTCAGCGGCTGACTTCTCCTAAGCGCGTCCCAGCTGTTTCTGTGGAAACGGCCATATGGGAAATAAATTAACGAGCCTTTTCTAAAAAAATTTTTCTTTTACATTAACAAGCCCGGCAATGGTAAATATCCTGCACACTGGAACAACTCCGTCAAAGTCCCCGTTCGTTCGGTCAGCCCGCAGCCCGAAGCGACCCGTGTAAGGCGCAGAAGAGAAATATTGTGGTTTCTTGATGGATCTTCTGCCCACTTCCACTGTCTGCACATGTCATCTTGTTCACTGGCAGCATACACTATTTAAAGAGGAAGAAAGTAAGGGGCAAGGGTTCAACGATGAAATGTGGTGAGGTATAAATATCCGGAGCAAGAGAGCGAGAGAGCAAGATGTGTCACAACTCCCCAAGTGTTCGCAGACCAGTTCTTCTCCTTCACACAAAATTTCCTGCGAGGCCTGGGGAGAGAGATGGAGAGAGAGAGGGCAGAGATGGATTGAAAGGGGAAGACAGCGGAGAGATGGAGGAGTGTGTCGGTGCCCACTCAAGGGCAAAGTGCACCTTGACAGCCTTTCTTGAAGAGTCATGTCATTTCTTCTGTCTCTATTTCTGCCTGTTTTTACGTTCCTCTGGGTCATAATGTTTTTACTCCTGTCAGATTTTTTCTCCCCTCTCATCCTGCCCTTAGTTTTTAGTTATTTATCTATCCAGTGGCTTCGTTGCGAATCAATCGTGTAACTACATCCGATCAAGCTACACCAGTTGATTCAAGAGTTAGTGTTTTAAACAACAAGTATTTAAAGTGTTTTTGTTCTGTACTCATTGGGGGGTTTTTTGTACAAATTTGTGTTTCGAGTTGTATGCGCTGCTTTAATTTGGTAATCTGGTTGCTAATGTGCACTGAGTTAACGTTTGACCTTGTATTTCCTGTTTTTCTGCTGTTCGGTCTCATTGGGTTTCGTCTGTTTATGTGATCCTTGTGTTCGCCTTGACGATCAGGGTTTTGTCATTTTTCCGCTCAGCTCCCCATGTCAATTTTTCCCTAAAGCTTCTTTCAGCGTCCATTAATCAGGCTCACCTATTCCCACTCCAGCAATCACCTGGTTTCCACGGCGATTTGTCAGTCTTTTCTGCTTTTAATTCCTGGTTCTTTCATCATGTCGCTCCGGTTTTGTCCCCTCGGCACCCCTAATCTCTACAAACAACTTTGTTTTTCTTTACATTTTTCTCTAAAATTCACCTCTCAACAATAGTTACATTTTAATTGAAGCTCAAATGTTTTGTGTTTTATTAGCAGTAATGTTAAACCCACGCCTTCTTGATTATTTTTGTTCAAGCAGGAAGTTTATTTCTGATGGGAAATGGGAGAGGCTATTGTCATAACAGAAAACAAAAATTAAAACTAGGTGTTGCTGGAACTGCAGCAGTTTTTGTTTCACTATTAAAATTGCAATCGTCGAATTCATAATGCAGTTATAATAGAATCAGTTTTATTTTATTCTATAACTAAAATGTGATGTGCAAAGACCTGAATATGTGATCACACTGTAAAATACAACTTTCTTTATTATGAGCCAAATGCAGGACACAAAACTTCTAATATTTTTCATTATCTAGCTTCCTCTTTGCAGATTTTCTGCAACCGATCCCACAGATTTGGTGAGTTAGTGTGTATCCTTCAATTCAAAATTCAATTCTTTAAAAAAAAAAGTATTTCAGACATGATAGCAGTGTAAAGTAACAGACATAAACAGTGAATGCAAAATATGCATAATCTTAGCATGTTTGAAAAGAAGTAGGAAGAAGTAAAAAACTTACAAACTTCTACCCCATAAACTCCATACTATATTTTCAGATAGACCCTCATTAGATATAAAATAAAAAATAAAAAATCTTGACATAATCAAAAGTAACAGAAATGAATAGGAAGGATTTTACACAGTATAGATATGAGTCTGAATAAATAAGCGGATAGTGCGAATATGTCACTATGTATAAACACCATTTACTCTGAGTCCCTTTAGTCATAAATGTATACATTATTTACTATAGAAATTTGTCACCTTAAAAATATTTCTTTTTAAAAAAAAGAGCGAAATTGTTTTTGATATTCCAAGATTTTTGCTAAGTGACACATTGTTAACCAAATTCTCCTCGCTTTGGTCCACAGAAAGTGAGATTAGCAGAAGCTATTACAGGTTGAGAGGATAGTTATGTTTTGCGGTGCCACGCAGACATTAAATCACCTTTCTTAATTTAGGCCTGTTGTCAACAACAGTGTTGTGTAAAACACTCTAATTACATAAACTATAAGAGATGAAGAAGCCAGACATTTCTGGGTCAAATCTGTCTCACTGTGAACGATCAGATGCTGGCATAGAAGCTCAGTGACGACTGAATCAGCATTGTATTGAAGAACATGAGGAGTGACTGATACACACACGCACACACACACACACACACCAAGTTATAATCCATCTTAATACCTGCGTGTGTGTAAATAGCGTTGTCGTGGAGAAAACATCACACAACCTGCACATGATCACACAACCTGCGGATGATGTTTTTACTGTTTAACCTTGAGGCTGCTTATTTTCTAATTTTCTTATTCAATACCAAAATGTAGCCTCCTTTAAATTTCGACACGCTTCCCAATTTTTCACTGCATCTATTTGCATACATATGAAATGTGTGCACAAAAGTGATATGCAAACCACCCCCACCCCTTATTTGTATTCTACACGAAAGCTGAAAACAATGTAAATGCGTAATAAATCATTGACTCTAAACTCTCACAGAATTCCATGAACTCATAAAAGCAAAAAACCCCTCTGTTTTTTTTTTTTTACCAGACAAGTATCTGTGGCAGAATTAGCATAAAAAAGATGTTAACCTTGCAACTTGTTTGCGAGCATACAGGTTTTCTCACTAATAGCACTGGCAGATGATACAAGCAAAGCTGCACATTCACAGTGGTTTTATTTTTAGGACCAAGAAAAGGTTTTTGTGTGGCGTAGGTGTGGGGTGGAGGGGGGGATTGTTGGACAAATTGTTTGAACCCCAAGCTCCCATGTGTGCAACCAAACTGAAAAGATCGGGTTTTTACCACATCCTAAAATTATTTCAATCAGTCCTCAAGTGTACAGAAACACACCACAGACGTACACATATCTAGAGGAGCCAGGCGGCTATGTGACAATCTTTTAATACAATCCAGCATTTCGTGAGCAAGAATACTTGAAAAGGGATGGATGTGGACCCCTGTAAATTAGACATGGCAGACAGTGGAACTGTATCTATGGCATGGTAATCGGCTATTTATGCTTAACGTTAAATATGAAGACACATGCAGACATCTGTCTGTTTGCCATGTCCATTTTGTCTGAGTTTTAGTATGTCATCAAGGAAGCTTGCCACGGTAATTGTGCTGACAGCGTAGCACAGTGTAAATCACCATCAGATTCACAAGGCAGTGCACTGCTCTCTTATTCATTGCTATTGCAAGCCCCAATTAGAACATTTCTGAAGAAATTTAGAAGGGTATTGCCAAAGTGTGTAATCGAACCAGAATCAGGGGTTCTGATGCTGAAAATTAGCAACACTGTTAAGGTTAGCTAAAATGTTAGCATGCGGATATGTTGACTAACATTGACTTATCCCACTTAGTATGCAAACATTGTATGAGCTAAAATGAGCCAGCATGCTAATGTTAGCTTAAATGCTGTCTGTAGGATGTACAGTATCACTACCGTGTTGACTGATACTGACTTAATCCATTCAGTATGGAAACAATATTGTGTAAGCTAAAATTTCGCTCAAATGCTAAGGTTAGCATAAATGCGGTCAGTAGCATTTGGGGTATCTCCATTATGTTGACTGATATGTTTGCATTTACTATGCAAACATAATAAATAACTTTCCACATGCTTTTTGTTAATATGTAAAGAATAAAAAATGTCAAGACTGATATTTACTTTAACATAATTTTATTATCTTTTGCATAAAAAAAAAAGAAGTAGTATACATGTATAAAATTCTGGGTGTCAGATAAACACATTTTCCCCAAACTCATCCACTGTGAAATTAAATTCAGTGTGGTTTGCTTTCAAACGGAAATGCAAATTTTTTCCATTTGGCTCTTCCGAGCCTCATCCTTATATGATTAGAAAGTTTCAAATTCCTGCAAGGTTTAATCAACAGCCTATGTTTATTTAATTGAGTTAGAGGCTGTTCTGCCAGTGGATTACAACATGCCTCACAGTCAAATCAACTGATCACAAATGTACAACAAAGTCTGTGTAAAACACTCTGAGAGAAGTATAATAACATCAGCTGAGAGTGGTTTCAGTGCCAGAGGCTGGAACTAAATTGACAATTTGTAAGAAATATTCAGATTTATAAGATCAGAAAAAAATAATATGGTTTATTTTCTACTTTTTTAAACTTACCAAATGACCAGAGGATCACAAAATCCACACAAAACAGGGAGAGTAATTTGGCCTGTGATTAGATGAGCTGACAGAACAGCCAATGACACACTACTGGCAGTGTAATGCGGGCATTAAAAACCCATCTGGGACATCTGTCCAGTTGGTCTGATTATTGTTCCCTGGTGTATTAACAGCCCGTCTTGAGCGCTCACTCACATACACGGAGTCAGAACCCACGCCACAACTGGACCCCATCTGGTGTCCACAAAACCCTCCACATATTTTTATTTTCCTAAACGGAAAACCACGGTAGTTAGAGATTAACTATTGCTGTCAAGGTTTTTTTTTTTTTTTTTTTAGTAGGAATGGGTTTTTATGAACAAGTGTTTATCGTAAATTTTGGAAATTCATTGCGAGTCCTTGTACTGTCTTAAAATGCAGAGTGTTAATAGATTCTGGTTGAAAGAATCCAAATGCAGGAAAAAGGCACAGTAAGGTAGTAAAAAAATGATAAAGCAACTTCACGGGCAAAAGGAGCTTAAAGGGGCAGCGTTATGTAAAATGTAGTTTTTTGAGCTTTACATCATGTTACATTGTTAGTCCCTCATCTGAAACTTACCTGGAGTGTTTCCTGGATTCTGACATGCATGTTTGAGAAATACTTTAATCTCCCGTGGCAACCATCCAGCTGTGCAAAATCACGGACAAGTGCTGACTTTAAGGACGGACTCCTCTTCTGAGCTTCCATTTCACAGAGCAGCCACTCCCCGAGACGCCTCGCTCAGCTCCTTCAGACTAGCCACCAGTAATTAGCAAACATCTGACAGATCTGTGCATCTGCTCATTTACAGCTCAGGAAAAACGTCTCGTTTTCCATATTTTTTTACTTGTTTTGAGAAGGGTGTTTTTTTCCTCAATGTGGGCTTGGCTCCTCAATTCCAGCAAAAGGAACTAGTAATACTTTGGCAAGCGAAGGCCATTTGGACTTTTATATGCTCCAAAGTTTCTGGCCCTCCTCTTTCCCAACAAGATTATCTGTGGGCAAACGTGATGTGTAAGAACTTGACTGACCTGCTGAGCCTCGACTTCAGCCTGACAGAAAACCTTCATGACACAGTAGCGAGAAATGCCACTTCTGTCGATAGCAGAGTTTGATCTCACAAATGCCTTTCTAGAACAACATTCTTAAAATTCCTATAACTACATTTCTAAACCACGGTTTAGAATACTGACACAGTTTTGGTCACATTTGTAATTGAAACACAGCTACTTTCGCAATGCCCATTATCTGCCACATTTGTGGGTCTGATGTAATAAATAACTCAGTGTTTCCTCTTAACGTCTTAACAACTGGCAGAAAAGGGAATCGCCAAGTGGACACACACATACTAGATGGCATATTCTACCTTCAATCTCACATTTGTTCTCAGTTTCTTCCCTTTTTTTCCCCCTTTTCTATTTTCACATACTGTACGTGTTGTGGTGTGAATTCAACTCACCGGAGAGACTCTTTCATTTTACACAGTGACACTTTGACGTCTGGGCTCCCTTGGCAGCTCCGGTCCTTTATTCCAATGAAATCCTGAACATTTTGAGGATTACAGAGATGGTTTGATTCACTCTGATTTAATCTTCCTCCATGTTGAACCTTAAACGGTGAAAACGACTGCGGGGAGCAAATTGTTTCTAACTGAAATGGAGATACTGAGGCAATTTATTCCATTTAATCAGGTTTGTGGTGGCGGGGACATTTCTGAAATATGGATGAGGGTGCACTCCGAGGACCGCTGCGTTTTTTTAGGTAACAGAAAAAGAATGAAAATGAATTATAATGCCTGATTTTAAGAGTATCAATAATCTCTGACTTTAAAGGAACCTAAGTAGGTTTTTTTTTAAACTTCTGTATTTTGTGTGGCCGTATTTTGAGTTAATGAACTAGTTGGTAAATGATCGGCATTGTAGGGGATTCTCAATTGACTTCACAATCAAATAATCAGCAAAAAATGTACTCAAGAACTAGCTAATACGATTGATTTTTTTGTTTTTCCTTTAGTGTCTTTGCCACTTTTTGAAACAATGGCACCCTGGGTGATGAGTCACATTGCCCAGACTAAAAAAATAAAATAACTGTCATTGTACAACTTTATGTTTCAAAGAAAGCTCCTCATCCTTTTTCTACTTGTACGTTTGACCATCCTGTCACATCAGGTTTGCGCCACCTGTACATCAGTGGCTTTCAGGCTCCGTGCAGCTCCACTAACACCGATAACATCAATTACAGCTGCTCTGCTCCCCAGAGAACGGCAGCATCATAAGCTGAATGTCACAGCTGTCCCCCAGCTGTACCTTTTTCCACCAGGTGGGATTTTGCTCACATACTTTTCTTTTTTCTTTTTCAAAGATGATACCTGGCAGGATTTCCTCGCTCCTCTCAATGGATATCTTATTTCTGAGCTCCCATATTACCTTTTACTCATTACCTCAGCGTTATCGCAGTGTCTTAGGCTACGTTTACGCGAGACCGATGCCTGGGAACTGCTGGTATTTTCAGATGTTGATTGGAGAAAAGTTTATTGTTCATTCGGAACCGCAGAGACTTTTCAGATAAAACAATGCACCACTGCAAAATCACAAAATCTCACTATGTGTTTTTGGTCTAGTTTCCAGTGTAAATTAGCTTAATATGACCGAATAAGGCAAAACTAACTTAAAAGTTACTTGCCAGCAAGAAATAGGAGCTTGTTTTTAGCCAATAGTTCTTAAATATATATATATTTTAATTCCTAGTTCCATGGCAGATTTTTTTAATGTTTTGTTACAGGTGACAAAATCTATCACTGGAACTACTACTTTAAAATAAAAAAGAAATTAATATTCAGTCATTTTTGACTTAAAACAAGTTCCTATTTCTTGTTGGCTACTTTATTATAAGTTTGTTTTAGTGTACGAAGATGTTGCACTAAAAACTATCCAGAAATTTGTGTTTTTTCCAGTGCGAACGCTAATATAAAATTAATTTAAAAACACATTTAAGTTTGGAGTTGTAATGTAGCAAAATATGAAAAATATGGGGTATTTGTATCTATGCATTGTTCTGTAATTAGGCTTCCACTTGTCAGACATTGCAGTACATTCCCAAAGTGTTTACTTGCTAAAATGTTAAAAAATATATTTGTTTTTTTCCTGCAGTTTTCATAAAGTTGTGTGATTAATTTGTCTGATCCTATGACACTTTTAGGAATACATTAAACTACTTCAAATAAAATGTCGGTAAACCTTTGAGAACTCCTGAAACAAACGTTCTGCCTCGGCTCCGTGATTCACATTCTCCCTGTGCCTCCTCACAGTGCGCTTCATTCACTCTACTGACGGAAACTTTCCGATAAAAGCAGGGTGGAGTCTGCCTCTGATTAATAGGCGAGAAGACTTTCAGGAAATAATGAATTTCTCCCGTTGAGGTGTGGGTGTAATGTGTGGTTGAGTGATAATACATCCTTGTTGCACTTTCTTTCTCTCTTTCTCAGCTTTTTTTTTCTCTCTACATCGTGCTGCTACCAGTGAGAAATGCTCCATTTTCATTACCTCCATTATTGACTCTTGAGTGACATTTTCCAATTCCTTCCTTCGGACTTCCCATCCCTTCTTCTCCTCCTTATTAATTTTCCTCCTGGATGTGGAGTAAAGAATACAATCCACATGTTTCTTCCACCTGTACTTGGTTTTAAGTCCAAGATAGCTTGAACTTAAAACCAATAATTGAAGATAAATAAACTGCAGAGGGATGTTGGGTCCTATTGTGTTTGGGCCGTTACTTCGTAGAGCTCGTTTTACATGATTTACAAGTTCAGGTTTTTTTGCATTTGTATTATGCTTCCTGTTATTCTCCAAAAACGTATCTACATGGCCAAACTTAGATGGAAAATCAATAAATAAAATATGAAGAATTAATCTGAGTTTTTAAAGTTTTTATTTTGATTATTTTACCTTTAATGGGATAAAATGTAGTTTTACAAAATATAACTTCTGAACTCTGTGCCTCAGAGACATCGTAGTAAATGTTAGCTTACATAGTGTTGTTAAGTAAGGCTGTAAGGGACCAACCAGTAAGACATAGAGGACCCCCGGGTAAGTGAAGCAAAGACACAGCTGTCAATGCAACATAAAACCTCATTTTGACCTTGAGGTGTTGATTTGTGTGCGCTCCATATAAACTTTGTAAGGATGAACAGATTTACCAAAGAACCAATAGACTGGATGACAAGCTTTAAGTAGGGACTACAAAGTAAACTAAAATGAAAGCAGATTATTTTGGCAAAAAAATAACTTGGGCCATTATTTTAGGAAGGTGACAACTTGGAGGCATGGCCGACATGGACTGAACATCTTCATTCCCTTCCTCTGCAACCATTATTAAAACTACAGGAGGAACACCATGCTAAAACAACTCAGAAAATATACATCATCATTCACAACTTCTCCTCCTGTTGGCTGATTGGCTGAAATTCTACCAGAAGAATCCAAGTCAATGGGAGGAATCCGAGACTGAGCGGTGAAATGAGATTCGAATTGAACAGAATTGTGCAGAAAGGCCATAGCCAGGCTAAATCTGACCGGAACAAGTCTTAAACTTTTATGGTACAACAAAAATCCTAGATATTTCAGATAATGTTGAGTTTTCAGGTGAAAATGACTCCAAACAGTCCTAAATCTATCCTCATAATGAAGCTATTCATAGAAGCTAATTCAGGTAGTTACTCAAACTGTGCTCCTGCTTCCCACTCAGCAGAACATCACAAACACACCCTTCCAATCTGGTCGGTCCATTTAAGCTGCCTCACTTGGTGCATCTTCACTGCCGCTGCGACTGCTGCCCGCCTACGTACCTGCTGCTGCTTCTCTTAAGCTCATCCATCTCTCCAGCATCCACATGCCGACTGTGACATCAGAGATGCTCTCGTCATCTTCTAGCATGTTTGGAAACATGTCTAGGAAGCAGATTGAGAAACCTGACCAGACAAGTTGGAACACGATTTTCAAGTTTTTCACAAATGAGAAAAACTGAAAAATTGAGCCACAGATCAAGATTCAGATGCCTCTCCTTGCAGCTACAGTTTTTTAGGGTATGTCTCTATCAACTTTCCATTTTTTAGTTGTAGAACAGTTCAGTCAGATCTGATGGAAGGCATTTTTGGAAAACAATTTTAAAGTTTTGCGACCATCTTAGGGGTTAGATCGAAAGCAGGTGATAATGAATGTTGGGAACTAATTAGAGGCAAAACAGCTGAGGCAGGAGAAACTGGGGGAAGGAAACTAACACAAGGGAGCAAAACAAGGAAACAAATTATAATTTTCTTACTACTTCCTGTTGTCTTTGTTATTTTCGCCAGTATTAGCATTCAGTTGTTGACTTGTGTGATGCAAAAAAGTGTTTCCTGGTGCAACAACTTGTCAAAAAATGTTTTTTAAGCCTATTTATTTTAGTAATTTCAATTTGCTCAATTTTATGGTTAATCGCATCAGTTATTTGGGTGTTTTGCTCTTTCATTTCTGTACTCCGTGTTTCCAGCCTCACATGTTTCTTCCACCTGTACATCTTGCGTTATTTATTCTTGTTTGCTCAGGCTCTGTTCTGCTCCCTCTCACCCACCCATTGTTGACTCCTACTATCTTTACTTTCCATCTAACTTCACTTCCCATTTGTTTCCTCTCCCAGAATGAAACTATAATCCACCATGTCATGGTGAGCCATTAACATTCTTCAGCTGCTCTGCCTTCTTTTACCCGTGTCGCAGTCATTCCCTGTCTTCCAATTATCTGAGTGTCTCTGGCTTTGTCATCTTCTATCATTTGTGTCCTTTGCATCTTGAGTTTTATCCGCTCCCTCTTTTCTCTTTTATCTCTCTTACTGCGTGTGGCACCAAAAAGCTTGTCTGTCTCTCCGTGTTCTGGCTTTTGTATGCAGCTGAGTGCACACTACGTGTAATCGGAGCCTCTCAACTAATTTAGGGAACGCTGTGTTCTACCCTCCGTCGTGTCCTCGAGTGAGCGCGCTCCAATCGCTTGCGCTCCTGTCCAGTTTCGAACAGGAGCGGATGCTGAACGGTACAAACAGTTCAGCGTCCGGTTGTGACTGTTCGGCTCTTGCCTCTTGCAAACAAGGAAATGTAAATCTGTCTTTCGTTGAATACGTGCGTTGTGTTCTCTGTTTTTTTGGGTGGGTTTTTCTCTGTGAACCTCCCGTTTTGTTTTTGCAGTAGCACAGCAGTTGACAGCAGCATCTTCATATCATGAGTTCACTCCTCATCGTCTGTGACACAAATCACAAACACACCAATGCACACACAGACGGAGACTGTGAATGATGTGGTTTCACATTAGCGCTGCGGCACGCTGCTCGTCTTTCTCTCTGCTGGCTTTAACTTCCTCGCCCTACGTCTCACTTTACCTTAATTTTTCTGTTTGTTTTTCTTTTTACTGTATTTTTATTGAACTTCTGTACTATGTTTTGGACCATTCACTGTAAATTAGAGTATAATTGAATATTTATTTATTTAATTAGTTTATGTATTTATCTAATTAGATTCAAAAAGCAAAGTATATAGATTCATTGCAGACAGAGTTCTATATTTCAAGTTGTGATTTCTATTCATTTCCATGATTAGGGCTACAAATATATTATAAACAGTTACGAGATATGTTCATAATTAAGCCATGGCGATATCAACCATCAAAGGAGACATTGGCGTCTTATTCGGGCGTTGGAATGACGAACCTCTTATAGTTGCGACGTATGCGGCATCTTGGGGAATTTGTAGACTGTGATTTTACCTCAGAGCTGTGAATTCAACACCTTCAAATGACACGTTTTATAAACCGTTGTGATGCTTGAGAGCTCCGATGAAGCCAACTGCACATTGTCCAAAATAAAACAAAAGCGAACCGTCGACCTCATGTTACTTCCTGTCGTCTTCTTTGGCGTTTTCGCCAGTAGTAACATCCGGCTGTTGGTAATGTGACTCGTGTGATGAGAAAAAAAGTGTTTCAATACCACTGAAAAACCCACAACATCCTGGCACTCGCTTGATCAGAATCGGTGTGTTTCCGTTAAGCAGATTTATTCTCACAACTTCAATTTGTGCAATTTTACAGTTCACGGAAGTAAAGCTAGTTATTAATCCAGCCAACTAAGTCCTACTACAGTTGGACGTATGTTTAAGCAAGTCTGCATTTCTGTGTGAGAAATGACTGAAAAAGATGCACATTTTGATGATTCAGGGAATGCAGCTATTTTTACAAAAATGCAGCTATTTTTCTAAGAATGAATAACTCCCATTAATAATGCATTTCTTACTGCTATTCCCCTAAAGCAGTTTGTTTAACATGTTAGGGGTTTTTTTCACTTTAAAAGATGCTTCTTTTTAATATGTTGAAGGTGAAGCTAAAAGCTGTCCATTCCTACCACGTTATTTCAGAAATGTAATTTTTTTTGGAGAGAAGCAACCATCTGCTTCTCACAGACTGCCATTCAAAAAAACTAAAACTTGAAACGTCAGCATGTCTCATGAACTTCCTTGATAATGTTTCCCCCTCAGGTTGTTAGCTAGAAAACGTCCAGGTGGCGTCTTTGAAAACGACACATGCATAATTACCTTGAAATTGCTCTGGACGAGTTCTGGAAAAAAAAATACGCAGAAGTCAGCGCTCAAGTTTCAAACTCCAGCTTGCAAAACACACTAAAATCAATCTCTACAAAAGTTAGCAAAATTCAAGCTTTTTTTTTTCCTAAGGTAAATTTGTCAACAAAAAAAAAATCATGCCTTGCTCTTACTCTCGCTCATATCCTCAGGGTTTGGATGCTGTTGAAACTTCAGAATCGTCTAATCTAACCGTACGCTGTGAGGCTGTGATCCTGTTGGATGAAAGTAGTGAGGAGAAACGATCCGTAGTGATGCTGCTGCTCTTGCTTGTGTGTGTGGGTTTGTGTAGGAGTCATTGTAGTTCCAGGAGGTTTTCAGTCACATTTACCTCAGGTTTGATCTGAAGTGTTTCACAGCGGAACATCAAAGTCAGCCTCTCTTTGTTTTTTTTTTCTCTCCCTCCCTCCCTCCTTCCTTCCTCCTCCTCTTCTGCAGGCGCAGAAAGCACACATCTTCGCCGCAGATGTGTGGAGTGACAGATGACATGGGGATTAATACATCAGGTGAGGGAGCAAGCCAGGGACGCTGCGTCGCCAAGAGTCACTTCTGCCGGTAACAGAAATGAGCGGAAAAGGCCCAGCACATCGATCAGCGGGAGAGAAGAAGTGAGTGACCAGATTCCAGATAGGAAGAGACCACTCCTCTCTAAATCTGTTCATCTTCACTTTCTCTCTTTTTCTGTCTCGTTGATTTATGAGTTGTCAGCTAGAAAGTTATGACCAATTTAGCAAATTACTTTGTTTTTTTTTTAACACCTTGAGCATCTAATTGTTGTCTTAGATTTAAAGCCAACTCATTCAACTTGCCGTTTACTTGATTGTTCCATGGAGGATTTTTTTGTCTGCAGTACCATCCATCACTTAGGATTTTTCCTCTGACAATACAGACAACAATCTGTTACTTTAACGACTCGTTAAATCAACACCATATGCAATGCTGTGAAAAAAGGCTACTGTCAGACCAACAGAATCAACAAAACACTGAACTCAAACCTGTCAACAGGAAGTAGGCGAAAACATCTAAAAAAACACAAAACAGCACATCATCTGCCAGTCTGAAGAAAATCAACAGCCTACGAGGAACGGTTATGAGCTGCGTTTCTATTGGCCACAGAATTGCACAGATTGGAGCTACAAAAATAATTTTGCCCAACACTCCCTTAGCGCAATTCTCAAGGAGAGCCCAACAAATGTCAGCTGGGGAAGCTGGGGGGGTTGTCCCATCAGACCATCAGTTCCCGAAACCACACAAAGAAAAACCTCGTAAAAACACAGGGGTCAGTGCGCTGCAGTGAATATCATGTACAAGTCGCACATATTTGGAAATGTGAAAAACCACGGTCAACAAACAATAAGTATTTCACAAATAAATCTGAATTGGGCATTAAGCCTGGCAGTGTGAACATAGACATCGCATGCAACCAAATGAATTATACATGAGACCGGATGAAAATGCACATAAACAGATAAAGATAAATGTTTTACTAAATTAAATTAATTTAAATGACAAAGATGTCTATTCCTGTCCTTCTGAATATTTCTGAAGTGTTTCAGTGGCTGATTGTCACTTCAGTCTTCGCCTTAAAGGGCCACAGACTGTAGTTTCACCTTGAGGTAAAACTTTAGGCGATAATGGCTGTGATTACTAAATATCGACTGGTCAACAGTCGATATTTAACAGTTTCAACAGTGTGAAATCCGTAGTTGAATTTTGTCAGAGACTCTTACATCAATCAATTAAACAAAAAAGGATGCTTCCTCGCTGTCTTTGTTACAGGAAGCTGTTTGTCAGTCATGTTTGCCTCTTTGCCTGCGTTCCTGAGGCAACATCATTAGAGTTCACCAACCTTCAGTTGAGGTTTGGCTATTTTCGTATTGATTTCATTTGTTCACTAACCATTCAAGTGTTAGAATCTCATTCTACAGACAAAACTAATCGTCAACATTTGACTGCGGGTCGCGTTTTGTTGGTTTTGGACTTTCATTATTTTAAAAACGTTAAAATGTTTTTTGAGAAACGGCTAAAAAGATCAAATTTTCTACCCTACCTTAAAAATCTATTAAAAAACAACATTTTGTCTTGGAATTTGATACAATTGATCAAAAATAACATTAAGAAAGCAGTAAAACTCTAATCCGTTCAAACTTGTCTCACTTTGCCACCCTCCACTTCTTTATCTCACAGAGCAGATTAGTGCAGCACCAATTTGTCCCAGTGGCGAAGTGCGAGGTGACAGCGGTGACATCTGCGCCTTTCCATGGCTTCGGAGGCACAATTCCTTTATGATTCTCCAGCTGGATCTGCGTGGTTTCTCTCCGGGAAGTCGGCTAGCATGTGTTGTGCTGTCACAACACCAATTACGATCTACAGAGGACGCAAGTGGTTAGCCGAGGCGCACAATTATTCTCTCTGCAGGCTGCGTATAATCTTTGGTTGTAAGCTAATGAACTGTCTGTGTTCATGCCAGGTTTAAGGCTAAAGCTAAATGATTAAAAGGAAAAGGATAAGCACTGGTTGAATAACAACTTACTATCCAGTGGAGTGAAGTGATTGGTTGCGTGTTGTGTGACTTGGAATCCTTTCTTTTTACTTTCCCGGTCCTCTTCCTCGTGCTGCTCGGTTCGACTTCGCTGTGATGTGTTGCTGCTTTATCAGACCAGTAAAATGGTTTGCCTGCAGTGCTGTTTAGCTTCCTGTGAACAATGCTGATGTTTTTGCTCACAGGGAAAGATAGGAAGCAGCCTGTCTGTTACGCACTGTTCATGGGAGAAGTGATAAACTTTGTATTACAACATGGCTTGCACAGCTAATCCTTTGTTGTCCTTAGAAATTGTCACTCTGTGTCGCAACTGGATTTCCTACGAATCCTCCGCTCTTCAAATCCCCAATTCGTCATAATGTGTCATTTTTATTAGATATACAGCAGCCTCATTAAGTAAATTAGCTAGCAACTAGCTTTATGTTGCCTTGTTTTTCCCTCACTGTACGTACAAGTAAGATAATTAATCTGAAAGAAGTGACATAAAAGTCGCATCCTGATATCTCATTTTCCCTCTTTTTTTTACAGTATAAAGTGTGCGGTACAAGGTAGCATTTTTAGATTTAAAAGATGTATTACCCGTGTTCCACATTTTTGTAATTTTAAGTTCAAGTTCATTTTTAAAAATGGAACAATATTAATCAACATTTACACGTAAATGCACGAGATTATAGTTTGGATGCTGATTTCCATCCCTGGTTCCTTTTTATCAGTTTGATGTTAAAGAAAAATAATAAATACAGGAATAAAAAAACCCCCACAAAATAACATTGTGGAATAAGAAACACATTGAACCATCAACTCTAGATCCTGTCCTTGTCCGCTCACTGGTGCTCATTTGAATAAAATGTAATGTTGGTGGAGCATAACCATTAAAAAATATTTTATAAGTCAAGACAGAATCCTGATATTTTACAATGTTGTCCCAACTTAGTCGTTTGTGTTTTTGGAGTATTTGGCAGCACCTGCATTTCCATTAACCATAGAATTTGCGCAAATTGAAATGGCGAAAATACGTTTGCTTAATGGAAACAGGGCAAAAAGTCGTTGTGCTAAAATGAGGTGTTTTGAAATCTTTAGCACCCTCTGCAGATTCTCTATCAGCCTCAGATCAGGACTCTTGGGTGTAGGATATCCCAAAAATGCTTGTACTCGAATCTGACAGTGATATGAATAATTTATGGCTTAACTGTAAAACAGGAAAAGTTTAGTCTGATTTAATGTCAAACAGTGAGAGAGAAAAAACAGCGTAATGTGTCTTCTAGTGTACAGAGATATTAATCGACTTGTGCAACTTTCCGGAAACGACATCAGAGGAAGCAAGCTGTGAGCTTTTTCATGACTTGTAATAAATAATAACCCCCTAGGTTTACACAACGTGTTCGCCCTCACAGGCATTAATAATCCAAAATATTTTTATTTTTTTGACACATTTATGCTGAGACGGTTAATTTGTTCCCGCAGCCATTTACACAAACAAAATAGAGGCAAATGAAAACACTTGCACACACTGAGCAGTTTACAAACACCCCTGTGGTGAAGTAGGCAAAGCGGGAATTCTGTCTCTTTGTGTATGTTAGCGACTGAATACCATATGGTCACGCTTGGCGTCTTAATCTTGCAGTTTCGTACACCCCCTGCCCACTGCAGTGATCTCAGCTTAGGGCTCAGGTCCATCTGTAAACGTGTTGGCTCTTAAACACACACACTCTGAGGCGCACGAAAACTCAAGAAATCACAGTCAGCCATTCACTTTTGGTGCCCACGCGTAGTAAAACACATCTCACCCATTTCCACAGTCTGTCAAGTGTCGTCTTCCTGTTGTAGGCAAAGACGTCTGCACGCACACACACAACTCCCACACACCCTCCTCGCAGACTCCTCGACCTGTTCTTGAAGAGGTTTGCGAGGTGCTAAATCACAGAGCTTACTGAGGGGGTAAAGGTAAATTTAGAGGACAGGTTGCACTTGAACACAGATGTCAATGACAGGGTGTATCCAAGATTCTTCCTGATTTAGTCTCCTTTCTGTTCTACACATCCGTGCACGTTCTGAAGGCTTTTGTCGTGAACGAGGACAATGTGATAAATTAGCGAGGTTCGGGAAGACTCCCTGCAAGGATGATGACAGGAAGGAGAAGATGAGTACTGAGTGGGAGGGTTGATGGATGCATCAAAGGTGCAGCGAGGTGATTAAGGAGATGAAAATGCAGAGGTAGCTAGAAAGAAACGAGAGAATTGAAGAGCAAACCAACAATTTTGGTGCGGGAGGGAAGCAAGATAAGGTTTGGACAGATGCAATAATCAAACTTCTTCTTCCCATTCTGTTTTCTCTGCAGCTCAGACTGATCATCAACGCTGATCTGACAGATGGTGGAAACCCACTTGGGAAAAAAAACAACAACAAAAAAACACCTTGAGAAGTGAGGTTTACAGCTGAAAGCAAGAGATTCAAAGAGCTGTACCTTTTGGCAAACAAACCACCTCTGATTGGGTGGGTGCAGAAGGCTGTGGGCAGCCAGCCATGGGTATGAGTGATCCAATTTCCAGCTCGCAATTAGAAACACTTAAGGTCTGTGTTCTAGTAGGCGGGAGATGTGGCTCAATACCAATAAACAACTTGGGACAGCATGACTCGCCGTCTAAGTTGAGGTCCCTTTGCCAGTGGTATCTTGGCAGGAAATGGGAGGTTTAAACCTCAAACAACAACTTGAAACTGTTTGCAACAAGCAACACTTTTGTTTCCCCTCCGATATAGTATGATAGAAAATCTAATCCCTCCCAAACTTCTCCCTCTATTTTCCTGTCCGTCAAGTTTCTCCTTCCCTCGGATGTTGTGCCGACCCATAATTAAGCTCATGTTTGAAAACCCAACTCAACGCTTTGTGCGTTGCTAGCAAGCAAAAGGATTCCAACACCTTTCAGTCTTTGAAACAGTGACTACTCTTGTGAGGAATGGGTGGCCCAGCAAGGGCTCTCCTCGGTGGGTTTGGCACAACCACCTCCTCCCTGGAGGTTGGGAGTCAGATAGGTTGGCCGAGCAACAACCCACTGGACTTCAATCAAACCCTGGCGTGGGGAATGGGAGGAGGCGCGAGTGCGGCAGCCATGAGTCTGGGTTTGGGTTTGGACAATTCGACCACCCAGGAGTCGGTCACCAAGTCTGTGATCAAAGAGAAGAACTGGCCGGCGCTGCTGATCCTGGTAATCATCGCACTGACGGTCGGGGGCAACATCCTGGTGATTCTGGCGGTGTCCCTGGAGAAGAAGTTGCAAAACGCCACCAACTTCTTTCTGAGGTCGCTGGCTGTGGCGGACATGCTCGTAGGCATCCTGGTCATGCCCATTTCCCTCATCAACATCCTCTACGGTGAGTAATAACTTCACTGCAGTTGAGACCATATATTTAAATACACCAGGGTTTCCCCCAGTGTATTATAAGCCTGGCGGGCCACCAGGCTTTACTTGCGCCCCCACCAACCTTAGCATTGTTTGTTCATGTATTGTAAGGGGTTTTTTTTACACTGATGGTAAAGAAAGGTTAAAGCATCTCTTTGGCCACCCCAGCTCTAGTCACATTGATGAACTTGGCATATGATTCAAAACTTCATTGAGCAGCTTCTTTACATCATTTATTCATATGTTGTACAAAATCTAAGTGTAGTATTGAGGTGTTCTTCTACGGTTTTTCAGTAATTCTTACATTTCCGGGTTTCATCTTGTTAAAGGAGTTCTACTGCACCTATGGAGGGCATGCACAAAAGTTCCAGATGTAAACACAGTACACCTCTATTTTCTGATTAAATATTCATGGACTTCTGTTTAAAAAAACTCAATGCAAACAAGATAATAGTTCACACTGTGTTGTTAGTTAGATTAGAGTAATTTAAGTATCGTAAGACTTTGATTTGGTCCGGGTTGCCCTTAGCTTAACCATCAGGTGCATCCTCCATAGTGTATTCTCCATATCAAGGTCCACTGGTGTGAACACATAAAACTAAATGTATAGACACACATTTTTAGACTTGTGTCTTATAAAAAATGTTGTGTATTATTGAATTAATACTAACATTTAGTACCAGTATGTATGACCTGATGTTTTTTAGTATGCAAATCCGTTTCAGTCGATATGAAGACATAGAAATTGCTTTATCAAATAGGAACATAGATCCAGATAATTCTAATTACGCCACGATCAAACGTACTTCACATGTCGAGACCTCAGTTGGGAAAGAAAACGGATGATCTCATCCTTCTCAAAAAGACTTCTTTCTTTGCGGAGACCTATTTTAATGAAGACGGATTCGTGCCTATCACTCTGAGCCAATATTTAAATGATCTTCGCAGCGGATTTCTACCACAACGCTGGAGCACACACCCACTCACCAGCTGCTTGCCAGCACACTGCGACATGTGTGCTGTGATCACTTCAAAATATTTTTCCCGTGTAATTATTTCAATGACTATTGCTTGCATGAGATGCGGCACACTGTTATTTAGCGAGCGACTTGACTTTCAGAGAACGCCAGCTTGGTAATTGCGATATGATCCCAGTCATCCGCTTGTGTTCCTGCTCACGGTGTCTGGGCCAGCATTATGCATGAACACCCCCTTTTTAGTGTAATAGTATTTTAGTGTTGTGTTTTTTTTTCTGATGTTAAGAACAGAGTGGATTTCTTTGCCTCTGCAACCTCAGCCAGGTCTCCAGTCTAACACCTCCAGGAAGCGTGCCCTTAAATGTCACCATCACAGCAGTGATCCCTGAGCTGATAACTTGAGGGAACCTTTTTTCAGTGCCATATACAAACACATGTCAACCTTTTGCAGCTTTCGGCTAGATGGTAATCGTTGTTATTGCTGACATCACTGCCTTCTGAGTTACTTACTTTTATGTGTCTGTCTGGAGGCTGTGGCTAATATCATGTCAGCAAATAGACTGAGACCTTCTGTAATGCTCAGTTTGGTACTTTCAGATCAATGAAGGCAACTGGATCTGTCAGTGTATCTATTAAAGGGGCAGTATTATGTAAAATTTATTTACATCACGGTATGATGTCATTCCCTCATCAAAACATACCTAGAGTGTGAATTTGATTCTTTCATGCATGTTTCAGAAATCCTTTGATCTCAACTGTTCCACTATGCAAAACGCTTAGTGGGACCAAGCTCCGCCTTCAAGCACAAAGCTCCTCCTCTGAGCTGCAGTTTTCGAGGTTGCTCCTCATAAATATTCCTTCCCACTCAGTTCCTTCAGACTACTACTACTCCAACATATATTTATGTACTTATTATTATGTCTTCATTTTATGAATTCTAGTGTCTGAGTTATCACTTTTGAGTCAGTTTTGAGTCACATCCCTTCAAATAATTTATTGTATTTTTCAAAAATTGTATTTACGTCAGCGCGGTATGGATAATACAAATATGTATTACAATGTATTTGACCGGAATCCCATAGTGTAGATGGAAATTGTTTTTTAAAAAAAAATTAAACATTTTTTTAGAACAATAAAAATCTGTATTGTAGCTGGAGATTAAGTTACATGTTATTTGGACGTACTAGTGGAGTTTATGTTGTTTAAAGGAAGACTAGAGCAATTCAAAGTGTTGCCTTTTAAATTGTCACTTTTGGGTAGAAATGTTTCCAAAATACATGTAATTTCGTAAATAGTTTAAAAAAAAACTTTCCTTTTTAAATTTCAACTTCACACAATTTGGACAAAGTTACATAATCTTGTTATTTTCTGCTATTGATCACTGGAACAACAGACTTAATTTGCTGACTTGATCATTTAATGTGTGTTTTTCAGAGAAAACAGCTTCTTTATTTTTCTGTTCTGGCTGTGGTTGGCTAACAGCTGTCGTTATGATCACTTGACGTACCGTGGAGTGATTTTTATTCCACTCAGTGAGACAACAATGTAGACTATGGTGAAAGCCACATTTTTACTCATCATGTCTTTTTTTTTTTTTTTACAGAGTTAGAAAGGAGAAAATTCGAACCAATGAGCAAATCTTTGAGGCTAGAGACTGCTCAGGCAAAAAATATTCCATTTTGTCACCTTTCCAAAGTAATCTCTTCCACAGCCGCTGGTGTAAAATCCAGCACCTCGCCATGAAGGCTGCTGCTGCAAACATTTGTTATAGAACGGTTCGCTCTCAGGAGCTCAAACTGATATTCTAACAAGCTGAATAGTGTGTTTGACTGTGTACCTCCATTTTTTTTGGCCTTTTTAATCTCATCTTGCAACCTGATTACAATCCAGCAGCAGGGTCGCTATCTCCAGCAGTCACCAGGCGAGAGGCGGAGTACACTGCTGGCAGTTCACCCAGGCTACCATAAAGGCACACGGGACAAACAGTACACACACACACGCACATACACACACACCAACACCCAGGTGGAATTTAGAGAGACCAATTGACCTTACAGTCATGTTTTTGAACCATGAGAGGAAGCCGGAGCACCCAGAGAGAACCCACACACACACAGAGAGAACATTCAAACTCCATGAACAAACACCTCAGGCTGGGATGAAATGTTAAAACGTGTAACTTTCTAACATTTTAAGTTTCGTACAGTAATCAGATCTATAAAGTGTTATTTTTTAACAAGGTGGATGCTCACAGATAACAGATCTAGAATTTTGATTTATGGCCCAAACCTAACCTGGAATCCGAACCAGAAATATTTTTTGGTTGATTGTCAGGTTTGGCTCAAGCTCATGTGGCGCTCTTAATAAACCTAAAATATACAAAGCACAAAGAAAACCAAGGGAGAATGCATGATGTAAAGTTTTGTTAATCTACTTGTTATAGTGTAAATAGAGGAGTAGATATTTAACCTGTTGAGGAAATAATGTAGGTATGCACATGCGGCTCCACTCATATCAATCACACATCCCAGAAGATTTGCACCTGACTCACTCTGAGGTTACAATAAGTGACAAAATGGAGCTGGAAGACGTTAAACCAAAGTTAAAAAAGTTACACGGTTCTCTTAAATGGTTGCTTAAAAAAGAAAGCAGTAAAATCTTGATTAAAATAATATGTTGGGTTTACTATGGGTTTGAGTGTATAATTAAAGTTAATTAGTCGCATCGGCTCTGATTTTTGCTAGGCACAATTTAAACTCTAAACTACAACGCTGTCCTTAGCAGTTTTTTTAAATTTGCCATTTTAAATTTCTGAAACAGGTCAGTCATTAAAAGCCACTATAATGTAGATCCACACAAATAAGCATTCTCACCTTTGCATTTCTCTTCAGTTTGCCCTCCAGCTCTTTTGTATCCAGAACACAATTTGTCCAAACTTCAATATCCAGCCATCGCTCCTTGGCTGTTGGGCATCCCTCAGGAATACTAAGCAGGTCAGCGAGGGTTGATTGCTGCTTAATGGGCCGCGTATGGTCAACAGACACCCCAGCTCCCTCACACTGGGTTTGTTTTGTCGGTTCAAACTGCAGCTACTGATTGCTCACAGTGGTAATCAGTGTTTCACACAAACAAACACACGGTGGTGGTGGTGGGGGGTGGGGGGGGGACAACAACAACAACAAACAACAAAAATCCATAACACAAACACTGACAGGTCTGTCTTTCTGCTCCACAAACGGATTCCATTACAGACAGAGACGGGTAATCAGTCCCGCTCTCGATTCATTTCTACGCATATCACGAAAAGAGCTGTTGGTCTTTGCAGAGACGCCCGCACCAAACTCTCACACACACTTGAATGGAGCTCAGATCTATACTTGGAGTGTTATCCATCAGACTGCTAGTTGACTGCGTTGATCAATGAGGCTGGCTGAAAGATAGAGCCGACATTCACACACTCCTCACACACACACACACACACACACACGCACACCCCCACATGCACACACACACACGTTTCTGACATCATTTAACTGACAGTGAATTGTTCTGACTGTGGTAGCAATAATGATTATAATGATAGCAATCACAATAAAGCACATTGCAGATGGTAATGCAGTCCTTTTTATTTTATCTCTCATGTATAGAAGGACTTCACAGAGTATGAACAAGATTTCTATCGCCTCTTACCGTACGTGTTGTGATGACAAAAAATTTTTATCTTCGTGTCGACGCATCACTCAGTTTGCACATAAAGTCAAGAGAGTAATAGGTGTGAATTTTCTCTAGTTTAATGCAGGTTAGGTTAGAACTTTGTGTTCTTGGTCTCAAAAATACAAGAATCGGTAATGGCGCTTTCAAGATTCAATGGGATCCAATGATCATAAATGTTTCCTGTCAGAATGGGATACAGTGAACACTGGTACATGCTTTTCTTTGCAGTTGATACATCAACTTGTTTTCTGAAAATAAATCTAAAATGCTGCAACCTGAGTCCAAACCAACACCAAGGAAACTGATCATATCACACTGGTTCCAAAATCCCCGCACATCTTCCTCGTGTGTCAGAGAATTTAAAAGTTCTGCCGTTGGTCCATAAGTCAAGTCTGAACCACACAGACTCCTCAGGTTTGACCTGCTCAGTCACTGCGTGAGTCAGACATAAAATATACCTACATTTTTCTTAATATGCGCAATGGAAATCGTCTTTTCATTACCCCAGAAGCTGTAGCTGTAGCC
This sequence comes from Poecilia reticulata, assembly GCF_904066995.2. Taxonomy (NCBI): domain Eukaryota; kingdom Metazoa; phylum Chordata; class Actinopteri; order Cyprinodontiformes; family Poeciliidae; genus Poecilia; species Poecilia reticulata. The sequence goes on along the minus strand of NC_088847.1, from coordinate 8,285,238 downwards.
GTTGTTATTGCCACTTTTGGCGGTACAACCAATCAGTCAGAAGGAAAATGCCTGATGTTCCTAAAAGGCAGTAAATAACGTCAAGCAGCATTCAGACTTTTTATCACAGCTTCCCGAATGTCCACAAATCCCTCACTACAAATAGACGGAGATTCACCATATTCACAATGTGCAATTTAACCTCTTGTACTTGGAACATAAGCTGTTGCAGCCCCATGTCTAAACTACGATTAATCAACAAATTTGCCAAGAGGGTAAATGACAGAATGACATTTGAACAAACAAGGTGCTCTGACAGTATTTACCAACAAAAGATTAGTCATATCTCACCTGAAGCTCAAATGAACTCACAAATAAAACTCTGTCATTCCTTAACGCACAATGATTGTTTTCGGACCAGAAAGAGAGACCAGCAAGCCCATTGTAGAAAACAATAAGTAAAATAAGGCACAAAGAAGATAAAATATTAGATTTAGTTGAGGCAACATGGTGGAAAGAAAAAGCAAACAAAAACAATTTGAGTGACCTTCATGGTGCATTCCAGTTTATCACTGGATGCTTATCTTGCTGCAGGGAGTCCAAACAAGTAAGATTTATCAGTTAGACATACTAATGCATTTTTTCTATGACTGTAGATCATTTATAGGGCCTTATAAAAGTATTCAAATCCAGTGAATCCTTCCACACTTCTCCATGTCAGAAGCAAACACTTCCATGTAAATGTATTTGAAGTTGGTGTGGCAAACATAAAGACGTGCACGATTGTGAAGTCAAAAGAACATGTTACATGGTTTTATTTAATTTTATTTTTACTAATAATCTAGTCATTTACAAAGCCACTTTACCTCAATAAGCCCAAATAAAATCCAGTGCAATCAGAGTCCACTCAATAGCAAGGAACACGAAGAAAATAGCTGCACAGTTTAAAGCAGCGCTAGATTGTGAAATAATATCTTTGAACGTCTTACGGAGCAAACAATCATCCATCACCCAAACCTTGAAGAATCCAAACTCCAATTACAAGTTACTGTAACTGGGAGAGTCGGGACAATTCCCAGTGGGCCGCTTCACTGACAGTCCGGTTGGCGTCGGAGAACAATAATAACAGTAAAATATGTGGCTTAACAGTGCTATTTTCTCTCATTCGATCCCTTTAAGAGACAGCACCAACTGTTTGAGAGCTACCGTTTGACCCCTGAAAAGCTCACAGTGGGTTGAGTCCACACCAGCAGCGCATATCTATCAAATGTCAGGCGAAGTAGAGAAGTAGGCAAAGCTGCTGACGAGTGAGTAAAAGATGGATGGGAAAAGACCAGATGGTGCTGGAAAAGCCAGGTCAAAGAAAAGAAAAACATTAGTGGAGGATGCTGCCAACTGTTCATAGCTATTTTTTTTTTCAAGAAGAAAGTAAGAGGCAACTGCAAATGGGAGATATGACATTAGGTAGAATTGATCATTTAACAAGTATACTGACACAATTCAACTTCTTCACAGATGCATATGATTTTTGCTAACTCTGTCTTTTTTATATATATATATCTGGGATTTGTGATTTTTATTTTTTTCTTGAATAATTTTTGCCTGATGTTTTATATTGGAAAAAATTTCTTTACTATCAGTTTTACTCTAACAATGAATTCAAAGGGAAGGTGTTGCACTTTTAGCTTCAGCCAAATCCTGGTGGGATCACAGTTTTCATTTGTTATTTTAAGGGGTCTGTAAGTGGCTCTTTTGCTCACTTAATATCCTTAATATGTTACACAATTAAATATGTCCTGTTTTTGTTTCATCCTTTTTTTTGTGGCCTCATGTAAAAACACTTAAACTCCACCAGGACATCGACTGCTAACGTGCAACCTGAGCTACAAACGAATGGTTTAGTGTTTGAATCAGATTAAGTTTTGGTAAAACTTGGGATTTTGTTTATGAATGCTTTTCATCCAGTCTGACCTGGTTTGAGCTATTTCACAGATGAAAATATTAAAAAATGTCTGTCTCTAGATATGCAAAGTCAGTAGAGACCTACCCCGAAATTCAGGGAACAGGACAAACATTAAGCTAAAAATATACAATAGTTTAAAAAAAATTGAGGTTGCTAAAAGCACTTGGTGTCTCTCTGCCATTTTCTCCCTGAACAAAACCTGTAGGGACAGCACCCTATTCCGTCTTATTTACCTTCACAGGAGACACCTTGTAGTTCAGAACCCTTTAATCAAATTGTGAATATTAGATTTGTCCCGTGTGATGTATGTTCATTCTTACGCAGGAAAGGTTAACCATCCTTGAATAAGAAGACGAATGACAAAATGACAGGCCGGATTATTTTCATCAGAGGTGACCTCACCGGTTTTATACAATCCTTACAACTGTTTCCTTCTGTATAAAAGTCACAAATTGTCACCATTTTCTTTGTCTTTTTGTCGTGGTGAATAATTAGCTGTAATTGATTGATTTTCTTTAACATTTTTGTTGCATTGCATTTCTCTAATATAACCAGTGTCAATACAGCAACGTCAGTTGCTGATTTTAAGCAGTAGACCTGTATTAATTTTCAACCTCATGAACTAGTCGAAGGGGCAAAAACACAACAGAACTGCTGTGGGTGCATTTTGGATTCGACCCACAAACTGTGATGCCAAAAACAATGATAATATCCATCCATCTACTCACTAAACTGAATTATTGTTGCGGGCTTGCACACAGGCTGTTGCCCATTTCCAGCAGTTAACGGGCAGGAGACGGGGTAAATGTCACTGTGTTCCCCAGCAATCACAAGACTACTATGCTGAAGGGAAATCTAGAATCTTTAATTAACCTAATATGTGTGTCCTTGGACTGCGGGCGTAAGCCAAAATATCCAGACAACATCCTTCCACACACCAGTAGGTAACAGGTAAACTCCACTCAGCATTGAACCTGGCTGAGGTTTTAACCCCATACCTTCTTATAATTGGCCAATGTGATAAATAATGCCTCATAGTGCAGCAGCCCCACATATCATTAAAACTGCACTTTCACAAATTTTTATTTTATTTTTTTCCATATTTGTTAAAACTGTCATCATGTCGAGACAGTATAATATGAGACAGATAATCTGTGAAAAGATCAAACTCCTGCACGTCCTCCCAGTGCTACTTTTGTCGTCTGTAAAAATGCTGCGCTCCTGATCCAAAACAACCAATCAGGGCCAGGAGGAGGGTCTTAGCACCGTCAATCAACCTTCTGTACGCTGCATTGGCTATTATGGTAGGCTATGTTGTAGTGAACCAGCTGTAGTGTAGCAAAGAGCAAGTGAGGGAGGTTGGGCGCTAGAGTGATTGACAGAGCTAAGATCCTCCTCCTTGCTCTGATTGGTTGATTCTGACTGAGTGGTGTATTTCTGCAGTTGGCACTGGGAGCACTGGGAGAAGACAGAGGAGCTCGACTTCTTCACAGATTATCTATCTTGTATTGTCACATCATAATGATTATTTTAACAAACATTAAAAAAACATATTTTTTATATATCTTGCAGTTTGAACCTGAAATGATATCTGAGTAAACACTTCACATCCACAGCCATCTGTAAAGAGCAAAGCATGAGATTATTTAGAAACTCTCAAACTATAAAATAAAAATCTTATTATTTTTTCTGTTTGGCTCCAAGCAAAGAGCAAGTTGAAGGAGATCACAGTCATAAATCTCAATGCAAAAAGCATTATGGATACCATTAGCGTTAGCGAAGAGGGAAAGAAAGACCTTGGCACGTGTTCTGTGCCGAGATCGTTATTTGAGAAGAACAGGTTTGGAGAAGAAAAGCAAAAGAGAACTAATAAAAAACAAAAAGAGAAGGGATAAAAGCACATTTAAAAGAAACATGTTAAAGAGCTTTGGAATAGCAGGAACAAGTCCTGTTTGATACTTAGGTCAAAAGAGGGAAAGAAACGTTTCCCACCTCAGATTTCAATAGTATTTTTTCCATTTTTGGTTATTGGAACACAATTATCAGCAAAATCTTAATGACCCACTTTAGGAAAGATAGTAGTTGGATAGCACTACATCTAAAGTGCACTTTCTCAGGAATGTGAAGGTATGCAAATACAAGTCCTTTAAGTCCTGTGTCTGCACACACAAGGACTAAATTGCGACTCGCCACTGTTAATGAACCAATAAACCCATAATGATCACTTGAAACTGGCAAAAGTGACAATAAACTAAAATTTAGTGAGAATGCCATCCATCCATCCATCCATCTTCTTTACAACCTTGTCCCTTAGTGGGGTTGGGAGGGTTTCTTGTATTTAGTGAGAATGAACCAATAAATTTCAGACATTCCTTTTGAATTGTTGTTCAACAGAATCTTTGAAAATCAAACTAATGAAACACGTCTGGGAAAAAATTATGGTACCTGTAATGTAAGATTTGCTACCCAACCTTTAAAGGCAACCAGATGATTTCCGTACCTACCAGTGAGATTTCTGCACCTGTCCACAGGTCGTTTGGCCCACTTCGTCTGGAGACACTACTCCAGTTGGTTTAAAGGAGGGTGTTTTCTCCAGACATTGTGTTTCAGCTCCGTCCATAGATGCTTAATACGATTCAGATCAGATCTTGTAGAAGGCCAGTTCAGAATCATCCAAAATTTGCTCTTATCCACTCTTGGGTGTTTCTAACTATGTTTTTGAGTCATTATCCTGAAGGAAGTCTCACAATCAGCAAAGGAAGACCAAGCTTTTCCAACACTAAGCCGCACATTTTTCTCCAGAAACCCTTCACAGTCTTGAGATTTCATTACGCCTTGGACAGATTCAAAGCACCCTGTGCTAGATGCAGCAAAGCAGCCCCAGAACATAACAAAACCTCCTCCAACATAGAACTGATAAACTTTGCCAAAACCATCCAGTTTTGTCTCATCTGTCCAGAGGACATTCTCTCAGAATCTTTGTGACTTGTCAATGTGCATTGTGGAAAGTTCCAGTCTTGTTTTTTTAATGCTTTCCAATGTCCCGTTCCTAAGGTTTGGACCTAACAACTTCCAGGACCAAAAAAACAAAAAATCTGATGAATCTCTAACCCTGATATTGCTTAGCCAACATGAAGAGGGTGAATGGTTTAAGGTTAACATCACACTCCACCCAAGACCTTAAAACACTGCCGCCATAAGAAAATAGCCTTGTGACTTTGCCAACTGGATTCTTAATTTCCCCTAGAGAGCTTCACCAGAATCCCACACAGATCAACCACATTGTGGAACATTGCTGGTATCATAGCACAGTCTTAATCGTGTGTAAAATAATAATGTATGCACTGGATGAAAAACTTGTACGATCAAAGATGCTAGAAACTAGAAACTACAGATCAGGTTAAACATTTACAAACTGCTACCTCATAAATCCTCAAGTGACGTACATATATATATGTACATATATTTCCTTAAGCTGCAACAACATACTGCCATGTTAGGGTGCTTAATTGTCGTGAGCCCCTTAGTGCCTTTAAACTGCTTTTGAGTATTTATGAAGGCGCTATCAAGGGGGTGGATGTGACTTTTCACAAAAGAGACGTAGCGCAGATGAAATCTCACGGCCCGGTACATGACACCCCATTAAAAACTGAGACAATTATTGCAAAGAAATTATTTCAAACATCATTACATTGCCATTAGGAGCTTTTAGTGCCTAAGTTATAATCACTGAGTTAATTAATTCATTACAAAAAATAAAACAAAACCAACCTCCAAAATTACAGCTAAATGCTGCAACCAACTGTGTCTTCTCTGCTTGTGTAAAGCATTGATTATTGAAATACAAGTAATGGTAAAAAATGAAGGGAAAGTACTATTACAACTATTACACAGTTAGAATATTGTACAGTTAAGAGTATTGCACATTTTCCATAAAGGTGCAAGACTCATGAACCTGTTTCTCACGGATGGTAAAAATAAGCTACATTATACATAACCGTTAGGGTAGTGTACAGCTTATTGTTGCACATTTAGTCATTTTGTTTCAGTTTGACTGACGCAGGGAAGGAGCCATTAAAAAGCGTGCTCTGTGAATGATGCTGTCCGAGTTTATTGTTGTATTAAGGTAACAAACTAACATTTAAAAATGCTAGGTGACTATCAACACTTTCAAGTAGAATCCTCGTAACAATTTCTGGGCTTCTACTTTAATGTTTATTCAGTTTTGTCTTAGAAGAACTGTAAAATGGATCAGTGACACAATGTTTCCCAAGATGAACCTGAATGCAACGCTTATGTTTCCAGCACCTTCTTATTTTATGTTTCTTTCTCAAGTTTTTAATGTTGCAACTATAAACGTAATTGGATTTTATTTGGATTTTAAGTAATAAAAGTAGATGAAGAAGTGAGGATTTGATGAACTGTTTTGAAAATTATTTCGAGGTCAAATTTGGAAAGGGCGCTGGCTCCGCTCTGCTCCACTCCTATCAGTCACACATCCCAGATGATTTGCACCTGACTCACCCTGCGGTTGCAACAAGCAACAAAAATGGAGCTGGAAGATGCTAAACGAAAGCTAAAAATGGGAGAAGTTACACTGTTACTTAAATGGTGGTTTAAAATGTTGGGTTTACTTTGAACCTGGGACAATAAATAAATTTAATTAGTCGGGTCGGATCTGGCTCGGGTACATTGTCTATGAGCTTGGATCAGGCTGGATTTTTTTAGGCTCAATCAAAACTCTACTACTTACTCTGATATCCTTAGATAAAATCTAATTCAACAAGTCACCTTCACAAGTAAACTAATTATTAGGGGCATGCCATAGCAATGCATACGGAGAGCAGTACTGACTTGCGAAGCAAGTCAGTACTGCCTCCATGCATTGCATGGCAGGCACCTATTGTTCTACACCCAATAGAACGCCTCTTTATTATTTATTATTCATCCATCACCGTTAATGCGGCTCGTACCACTGCGTGCCCAACCACAAAAGTGGTATCAAATCGTGCGGCTCGATGCCGGCATTATTGCTATTACTTTTATTTGGGATCGGACTTACGATGGCGACGTAAAAAGCGAAAAACGAGCGAAATTTCCAACTGCCGAAACCTAGAGTATAACTGAAACCAACTGCCGCTTTTTTAGAGTGAGGAACAGGGTGGAATTTTGACCCAAAAATAATTTTGAAATCGCTCTCATGGCCGTAAAACTTGTGCTATTGGTATGAAAGTTGGTCAGGAAATAGCACCGCATGTCTGCTCCGGTAAAATGTTTTCGAAATTTTTCTAGAGCTTACGGTTTTCTGTCCAGGTGCTTCAGAGCAAAGTGATGGGACATGACCAACTGACGCTCCCCCTCAGTGTTTAATATAGGTTTTTGAAAAATTACTGAGCTCACCACACACCATTTTTCTCTCATCAGTGCAATTATTGTGAATGACCTACAGATATGAATCACAGGACTTTCAGAGACGACAAGAAGCCCTCTCATACGCTTCAAACGGCTTTTGGATCGGCCTAACGGTTCCTGATCTGGAAGGGGTCGTTCAGACTGCTTTTTTCATTAAAAGTGACTGGGTGTTCTCAAAGTTGCATGAAGTGTCTCTCACACACACACAGCAGTTGGCAGAGGCTTGATCGCTATGGCAACTGCTGGTTTGGACTTCAAGGTCTCTGTAGTTCTAAACATTGCGGAACACCTTAATACAGAGGGCAGAGCAGAAGGTCAGAACTACAACATGGCGGATCATTCAGTTATTACAGAGGAGGGCTGAGCTGGAATGTAGAGCTACTTGCTGTTTTGGGCATTATATTGGTGGATTAACCAAACCACTGTTACACATTGGATTAGTGTGTCTATTTAAAATGAAGCTTACTGAAAATTTCAAAATAAAAGCCCTAACATTTTTCACATCAGGTTATTGGTCTTTTGGGCTTTATGGGACTGGTTTAAACAAACCAGAGTTGCACATTGAATTAGCGTGGTCATTAAAATGAAGCTTACTGAAACTTTCAAAATAAAACCTGCATATCCCTCTCACGTCAGTGCACCTCCATAGGCGGTGCAATAATATGTCGTTTTTTTATATTGCCACAAAGAGTAGCACTTCACTGCCCCCTAGTGCATTGCCTTCCGCAGCACACACACAGCAGTTGGTTGAGGATTAATTACTATAGAAGAACTACAACATGGTAGAACTCTCAGATACCACACATTAGGGCTGAGCTGGCATTTAGAACTACTTGCTGTTTTGGGCGTTATATAGCTGGACTGTTACACGTTGGATTAATGTGGCCATTAATCCAATGTGTAACAAAAATGAAGCTTACTGAAAGTTTCAAAATAAAAGCCTTGACATTTTTCACATCAGGTATTTCCTCTTTTGTGCTTTATGTGACTGGTTTAAACAAACTACTGTAACACATTAAATTGGTGTGGTAGTTAAAAAGAAGCTAACTGAAAGTTTCAAAATAAAAGTCTGCATATTCCTCTTGTGTTAGTGCACCGCCGTAGGCGGTGCAATAATATTAGCTTTTTTATGTTATTTATTTCTCAGGATAGTGAACTGCCTTGCGGAGCAAGGCAGTTCATTAGCATTTGTACAAAAGTTAGCATTTCACTGTCTTTCACTGTCACCTAAAGTTAGCTTTTAGCTAATTTTCTCATTAAGTAGACATGTGTAGTATACTGAATGGAGTAGTAAAATTAAAACAACATGGTCCTGTTGCTCCACATGCTACTGCCAGCATTTAAGCTAACATTAGCATATTGGCTAATTTTAGCTTATGCATCAATTTTAACATAATGAATGGTACAAGTACAGATTATTCTACATGCTTCTGCCTCTCCACAGGTTATTGACTACGTTGCAGCTTTCTTTAGCATTAATGCTAATTTTTAGCATAAAAACACTGGCTCAAAGCCGACGGGCACACTTTGGCATGCCCCTTTAAAATTTCTGCAGGAATTTTCTAGTCTTAAAATTGCCGTTTACAGATAGTCACCATTCAGTCTGATTTAGCCTGAGTTATTGTGTCAACAATAATGGGCAAAACGTTTAGTTTCTGAAAGTTTAAAAGTTGGTAGAGGCATGCCCAAAAAATTCCAGCAAAAAATGTTCCCACAAATTTTGACTCAAGAGGGCTGAACACAAATCAAGCCACACTTTAGGTTTCTATTCCTGGTACACTTTGAAAAATATCCTATCACATTCACTTTGCAATTACGCTTTACCATCACATTCAAAAAATAAAACTAATTGTGAGCAGGGTTTCCCCCAGAAAACCTGCTGAGCCCAGTGTTCGGGGCGCTAGGGCAGCAATCCAGAGAGGCCCACCATGTTTTTAAGAAAATATCAATAGGTAATTATGGGTTATTGCAAGACATTATCATACATAAACATCAACTATAAAGTCTTAAGGCAAACATACAAAAAACTTGGTGCTTATCCTGGTGGGGGAGCAAGTAAAGCCTGGTGGTCCACCAGGCTTATGATAAACTCGGAGAAACCCTGGTGAGGTTTACAAAATGTGAAAAAGTCCAAATTTAGATTGAGCCAGCAGCTCCACTCCTCCTGTTTTTTAGTGTGTGTGTGTGTGTGTGCGTGCGTGTGCGTGCGTGTGTCCCTCAGTGCCTCCAACATGTCTTTGACCTCTAAAAACTTACGCAAGCTGCCACCCACTTGGAATATGAGCGTATGATGAATCATAGCGAACGCATCACATTTTTTTTGTCCCTGCGATCAGAACTGAAATTAAGTAAATATCCAAAAGTCCGTGTTTGGCTGCAGGTTTTGTTCTCTCCAAAGGGAGGAATGTTTTGTCGAAGTAGCTGGAAGGACACAGAGAGGCAGACTCTTCAGATTCTCTAAAAGAGTCAAGGTGAACAGATTCTGTCACCGTCGCTTACATAAATCCACTCGAGTTGACTCGCGTTTGTAAGAGCACCTGATCGGAGAGGGTTGAAATTTGAGTCACGACGATGAATGTTAACGATATATTAAAACCACATGCAACGTGGAGACACTGATATTAATTTGAGACTTGATGAAGTGAGGAGTGATGGGGGGCAGGGTTGTGACGGATACAACATGAGCCAGAGTACTAAAAAAGACAAATGTAATATGCTCGACTGAAGCTGTGACGGTGATTATGGGGGAGTTTAATGGAACATTCATGCTTGGAGCAATTTAATCAGATACGGTTCATTTTAGGTTACTTTTAACCACATTTTTACCTTCAACATTTGCAGCTTTTCATTTTTCCTACAGGTATAAAAACCAATACCAAGCTAGCTCACCTGTCAGCATGCCTGTTGAGTTAATTAATTTCCCTCAAATTGGGTGGAGGATGATCTAATTCTCTCTTGGTTGGTCTCAGATGACAGGCACGTTGCTGTTTTTTTGTTTCCTCAGTTACTGTACTTTAGTTGTTTTGTTTGTTTTGCCAGTGACCCCGTGGTTCAGGGCTCTTGTACAATCCTGGAGAAGGATTTTCAATCTCTGTGACCCAGTCTGCTCACCCTGTAGAGAAGTGACCTCACACCCAAATTAGTTTGTGTATCACATCCTGGAACTCTGACTTTTGGCGTTCCTCTCAAGGAAAGGGGCGAAGAAAACTCGGCTGTGGAAGGGAATGTAGAGGAGTTGTTTACCGACCCATCCCTAATCACATTGCCTTATAGAAATATTTAGATGCACTGATAAAACGTGCGAGACCAATCATCTTACAAAACTGCTGCCTCCCGGAAAACTAACAAGGTGCCAATAATGACCAGTAAGCCTTGCACATGCTTGATGAAACCCTTCAGCGTTTGATTACCCTTAAGATAGAAATACACGTTCAAGTCATGTTTAGTTGTATAGCACATTTCAGCAACAAGGCATTTCAAACTGCATTTCATCTTAAAAACATCATGCAGTTATTTCAGTCACAATAACACATTTTTCTGGGTGATAAATTGCCGTAGAAGTTATTGCGATAAACGATAATGTTGTTTTGAGACCATTTTAAAGCAATATTATGATAATGACGTAATGAGAACAATTTCTCAAATATCAATAAACTTTAAATTCTAATGACCACTTAACAGTGGAACTGGAAGTGATTTTAAATATAAAAATAAATAAAAAAAATGAATAAAATTAATTCCAAAGTTTCTGTAAACAAAATTGTTCTTCAAAAAAAGGGGTTTAGACCAAAGCACACAACTGAAAACTGTTGTCAGCCAATTATTTGGTAGAAGAAGAGAAAAAAACAAAACAATAAATAATGAAAATGGAAAATATTGCACCCATTTTAATTTATAATGCAATTAATAGATTGGTTGCTTATTGCTACAGGCCTACATACCAATTCACCAATTGCAAAAACAAGCACTTAACTTTATATTGTCATCGTTAAAATCATTAATAAGCATCAAATTTGTTGATCAGTATTCCAGTTACTACTGGGTTTATAACCTTGGTTTAAAGGAACTCAGCGTTTCGGCTCTTTTGCAGTTTTCCTGATTATTGGAGCATAAATGTTTTTCAGGTGATAGAAGGCCGACTTTGTAGTTGTCTTTATGTGTCGCTGAATATTTCTAACTGAAGCTATACTCTAGATCGTACCTCTTTAGGTCCAAAGATAATAACTTTAGGTTAAATCTTATAATAGAAAGGGAAAAAAAAACTAGGATTTTTATTACAGACAATTTTTTTTTTTATAATTAGCTGGGATTTTATGTGATAACCCAACAAAACTTTGCTGTGATATCAAGTGACCTGAGCTGATTTTTGCGTGCTTTCAGTATAGTCGATAATAATTAAATTTTATATAGCTTCTGTATGATAAAACAGATGCAGAAGGCACATAGACCTGTGTATATGTTGAAACTTTTTCTTTTTCGGGGTTTGTTGTTGCGTCGTGAACATTTAGTGCATAAAATATATATTTAGATTTTTTCCCCCACTGTAATTAACTTTAAATAATGAAGGTACTTTGAGCCTCTCCTTGGAGTATCTTAAGCCTTAATAGTGAATGAAGCTTGAGAAGCTCGGCTCAGCTGTATCTCAGAACAGATTGGCTGTAATGAAATACCTTCTTTCCTCCTATCAAAGTAAGCAGCATCGACTGCGTTGCGTTTGTGAGGAAAGACACAGCAAGGAAATCAGAATATTTCATCAGTTGGGAATACATAATGATCCCCCCTCTCTTACCTGTTGCTGTTCTTCCAGACTATGCCTGGCCTCTACCCAGCGCCCTTTGCCCAATCTGGATCTACCTGGACGTGCTGTTCTCCACCGCCTCCATCATGCACCTGTGCGCCATCTCCCTGGACCGATACGTCGCCATCCGCAACCCCATTGAGCACAGCCGCTTCAACTCCAGAACCAAAGCCATGATGAAGATCGCTGCTGTCTGGACCATTTCTATAGGTCAGCACGCATCATGTTTGACATTTGAGGTGGAAAAATTGCACGTATGTCTAATGGCTATAAACCACCAGAAGGTAAACTGCTGATTCAACTTTAGTTTTATTGTTGCTTTGACTCAGTTGAAAATATTTTTTTTAAAGTTGGTGTAACTTATTTAAGTTTCTACATTTCTACATTAAGTTGACTTAACATAAAATTTTACTTTTTTATAATATCACATTGACCCATTTTAATATGTTTTAAGTAGAGATGTGCCGATCAGGTTTTTTCCTGCCGATTCCGATACCGATCACCGATACCGATCACATAATTATTTTAGTTTTTTTTTTTTTTTATCATAAACACTACCGGTTACATTATGTGGAAAAAGGAACCATGAATTCACCTTAATTTAGACAAAAACTTGTTTTTAATAACTTTTTCCAAGAAGAAAACTAAACAAAACAGGCATTCTGCAAATTGTACTGCTATCTGTAATACTATCTTTAACAGACTGAAAACAAATGAAGGCTCTGAAGAGGCTAAATAATGCAAAGAGCCAAAATAAAACCTCTCAGCATTGCTAAAAAGTTCAAGTATAAAACTTAACATTCAAAGGTAAATACAGGATCCATTACAATAAACAATCCAGAGTTACTGAATGAAAACTTCCTGATAGCATGGCGGCTAGCTGATTACTGCTGGTTCTGAGTGACTGTTTCTGACTGAGTGGAGTAATTATGCAGAACTGGGAGGAGATTGATTATTTTTTCAGAGATTATCTGTCTCATGTTAGGACAGCGAAAGTTTTAATACGTATGTAAAATTTATTTTTTTAAGTTAGATGCTGCAGCTTTAAACAGAAGTTCAGTGTGAGAATCATTACCAGGTGGAGCAGAATTGGCGCTCCGTCTGTGAAATATTACTACCTGTAGCGCATAGCAGCAGTTCAACAGCGAGAGCAGAACCAGCGTCTTACATCGCAGCTCGAAGACTTAAATAATTTTGCGGGTTATTTGTTTAGCTTTCTGATCGTCATTCTAATCCGGGTGAGTGTTTGTAACTATGCGCTGCTTTACCTGCTTTCTGATCCTCCATATGTTTTTTTTACTGCAGTGAGCCTCGTTGTAGCCAAACTCCGTCAAGTATGGGATTGTTTTTATGCCATATTAGATTTGTCATGTTGATGCATTTTGACCTGCTTCAATTTTCCGCCGCAACACGCAAACTTCCCCATTCACACAGTACGTTATAGTTCCCCATCGCTTAGGATTTGTTGCTCCGCGTTTGCGCAGTGTGAAGGAAAGAGACCAGCTGCACATGCAGACTGCGAAATGAGAAGCAGGTGATTGGTATCGGCAACAAGAGACAATGATCACCGATCATACACTTTTTCACGGATATCGGCCCGATTATGATCGGTGACCAATCGATCGGCACACCTTTAGTTTTAACAAATGTTGAGCTTATTGACTCTAAATGTTAAATTTCTCTGTTGTTTGCTCTGTTTATTTTTTCACTCAAATTTTATTTTATTTTTTATTTTTTTGCAACTTTATATTTTTCTTTGTTTTGTTATAAATTATGTTAGTGAGTCTAAATGGAAAACATCAAGTCTGATGGAAATAATTTTATCCAAGTGAGGAACATTTTCAAAATTCACACAGTTTTAAACATGTTTGCAAAATGATAATTTCTAACATTAGATAGTTCATGCCTTCAGATAGGTTTAAATTTTTTGAAGGAGAATAATAAAAATAGGAAATATAATTGCATTATATTTTAGAACTATAATTACTGAAAAGAAAGAAAAAAAAACGTGTAACCAAACCGTTTGGAGCTTAATCTGGTAGATTACACAGAATCAATAAAAAAGAGGCATGTTTGTGTCGGTAGGAAGAAATCCATTGATTTTTTTTTTTCTTTTCTTTTTGTTAAGAGACGCTGATGACCCTCCCTCCCACTGCGTCACTGTGTGAAACTATCACAGCAGACCGCCTCCTTGCTCCTGTTTGTCAGACCCAAATGAACTGAAACAATTAAAGCCGACAAACAGGCGAGGGGCGCAGGGGAGCTGGTCTTTGGAGACCTAAAAGAGGCTTAAAGGGTTCTTCTACTGAACCGCAAAGAGATTCTGTTTGGACTCGGGTGTAACCACATAAACTAAGATTGTTCTAAAACATAATTTTCAGCCTCATTGCTGATATAATGGAAGCCGATTATCTACTGAACTCGCTTGACAACTTCTTTTATCCCATTGTGTTGAAATCAATTACAAACACCACTGAGTGAGAACGAAACACAAGCAGGAGAATCCAAATGCCCTCATTTTGTGTTCAAACTCCAAACATTTACACGACACTCACTTGCTCTGGCAAAAAAAAACAAAAAACCTTTCTGACATTTATATAAAAATGTTGTGTAGTGATTTCCAAACTTATGGTTTCCAAGAACTCTGGTTTGAGATAAAAAGTAAACTTGGATAAAAATTTGAAGAAATACACATAAAAATTAAAGAGTCAACCACATTTTTGACACGTGGAGAATGGACGTTTCTGTCCATTTTTATTTGTCTCAAGTCCAAGTAAAATCTGATTTAAATCTTGCGGTAACGTCAGTTTTGAAGTCGAAATTCCCTATTTGATTCATCTGTCCACCCTTATTTAATATAATTTTGGTAAAATTGTGATAAAATTATACAATTTTGAATCAGGGATTTATAAGATACTCTGTATCTTATAAAAAAAACTGAAACTGAATCTTTTTTTATCTCAATATTCCTGTCTACATACAAGGCAGAGCTAGCTTCATGAAAAGCTAGAAAAGTAAAAGTTTGACTGCTTTCACAATGAATTGCCCTTTCAGAGCTCTGAAAGGTGTCACATTCATAGTTGTTGATGGCTTTGATGTAGTTACTACATCAAGGCCTATTCTTTCATTTGCCCATTTTAACATCAGACAAATAATGTGTATGGTTTATGATTTTTTTTTAAGATCTAAAATGTGGCGTGGAAAAAAGCTGTAAAACAATTACATTTTGTTATAGATGCCAGTATTTATTGTGAAGACTTGTTTTTGTGAACAAAACCTTGGCAGGTCTTTCAGGATTTGTTCCAAATCCAGATTTGTGTTTTCCAGCCATTATCTTCTTGTGTTTGTTTTTGTTTGTCTGCTGGTATCAAATTCACTGACTTCTAATGAGCTGTTTAATTTTGAACTGGTTCATGACTTGCCTCTCTAAAACAGTGGGAACAGTCAGTGCGTTAAATCAAAGCATTGTGCAGCAGACTGGGGCTGATTTGCATCATTTGATTTCCTTTTTTTTTTTCCAGAAGTAATCTATAAAGAATGGAAACCGATTTACCTTCAGGGTTTGTGTTTTATATGGTTATGCTAATCCAACAGTGGAAATCACCCCCCAAAGTCGAGTTTGAGAGCCTAATGTTTCATTTCATCGATCCAAAAAAACCTTTTATCATCAGGTACCCGTTCAAATTATCAGTGAAAACAGTCCAGTCAAGTCAAACCTCTGACAGCGCTCTCACACATTGGACCTTATAATCCCTTCTGAGTCAAGCGAGACTTGTATTCGATAGTATCCATTTCTTTTGATCCATTTCATGTTTTGTCACCTGACAAACTTTAATGTATTTTATTTGGGTAATTAACGTGAAAGACCAACACAAAGTGGTCCATAATTGTTAACTTTAAAGGAAAACTGTGCATGATTTTCAAAAATGATTTAGAAACAGAGCTCTGAAAGGTGTCACATTCATCTTCGTTCATCCCTTTTCCCAACCATCTTCCCATCAATTCAGTTTCCCAGGCCCTGCTGAAGAAATGAAGACATAATGCTTCTACCATGCACAGAGTTTCCCATGTTGGCCACAAAGTTTAATTTTTGTTCACCTGTTTGTGGTTTTCTCCTACATGACTTGAGGCGATGCTTTTTGTCAACACTGGCTTTCTTTTGCTTCCCTTCCACAAAGACCCATAAAGCAGAATTGCATCACAAAGCAATTCTGCTTGATTCTCATCTCCTTTCAATGCTTTGTCTGGGATTTCTCCCATTGAGCTCAATTTCTCCAGCTGAATTTTAAACGGGCCAATCAGCGAACAGAAGGAGGATTGTTGTTGATTTTCTGTACATAGTTTTAGCAATGTCAGCGGAGGAAGTGAACAAAGCCGTTTGTTCACCACGCTTCCAAATATAGAGCAATTAAAGTGGGAGCTTGTGAAAACCTTTCTGGGGTATTTCTAGGTAGAATTTGCTGTTTTGTAATTAGTTTTTTTTCTGGACAAACTTTTAAAATCTTTTAAAAATGTGTAAGTTTGACTTTAGTATCAAATTTGAATATTTTTGTTCTTTAACTAAGGTATGCTGTTATAAAGACTACAGTCTCTCTCCTGAATGTGAACTTAGAGGAACGTAAAGAGCATCATTAAGCGGCTCACAGCTCGCTTTGTTTGGCGCCCTTTTCATGGGGAGGGGAAAAAATGACGCCTCTTCCTCCATTTCTCTATTTTCCTTCTGCCTTGGTTGCGGTTGGGTCAGCCAGAGGGTACGTAGTCATCAACCCGCCTGCGTCTGCCGTGCGCCAGAGAAAAGGAGAAGACGCCGAGCCGCCGCTGACCGAGATCGACACTCTGTGCATGTGGCCCCGGATAATTAAGTTTGCCACATAAGATCCGGTGGTTATATGAGCTCATAAATGATACATTTCGCAAGCACGAATACGACCTCCTGAGAGGGAAGCAAGTCCATCTCGGAGGAATCAGGAGTAAACCTTTTCAGAAGATTTTTTTTTTTCTCACAGAGCTAACCAATCAATCCTCCTCCCCTCTCTACTGTTCCTGCGGTGTAATAATCAAGGGAACAGATCCGTTTTCTAATTTTGTGTGCGTGTGCGTGTGCGTGTGCGTGTGCGTGTGTGTGTGTGCGTGTGCGTGTGTGTGTGTGTGTGTGTGTGGGTTTGCGTGTGTGTGTGTGTGCGTGTGTGTGTGTGTCTGTGGTTTCTCTAAGTGTTTGGGGATCGAATGACTTTTAAAACTTTTCACTCAGCTGTCTCTCCTCCCTGTCGCTGACCTCGAGCTTCCATTGATGTCGTTTGGTGCCCTTTAAATCCCAAGGGGCTGCTGCGTTTTAGCGCACTTACATGCATACACGCTGCCTGCATGTATCATTATGTCCTCTCACCTTGAATGCATCTCTATGAGATGTTAGCCAACTTAAAGTAAAGATTTCTGAAACAACCCATTCATGTTTATTTATAGAAATAAACATAGCAACTGTATCTTTAAATAAAAAAATCTATTATTAAAAACATTACAATTTACTGTAAAATGTTAATTAGATACTTGTTTAATGTTCTTAATCTGCACATTTCTTTCTTTTGGCTCTAGTGGCCTTTATTTGAAAGTGTTAAGAGGTAAGGAGGAAAGGAGGTAAAGCAAGAGAGGGAAGGCATGTGGCACCAGGCCTATGGCAAGCCGTTTTGACATAAATTTGGTTTTACTGCCCTTATTTTCCAGATATCTCAAATTGTTTTATGACTAGACGTTTTAGCAATTTTAGATATCTCTAATTACATTCTGACTAGTTGAAAATGATGCCAGATTTGCCATTGACTTGTCTGAAGACTTCAATTCAAGATATCTACAATGCATTACTGACTATCTGAAATACACAATTCAGATATCTACAATTGAATTTTGACTAGTCATAATTGTGTTGAAGATATCTTCAAATCGTAATTACGGATATGTGTCCCGTCAAATGACGGATCCAGTGACGTCATTTGAGATATCTTGAAAGGAATTTTGACTAGTCAAAATGTAATTAAAAATATCTTGAATTATTATTCTTACTAGTCAGAATGTCAATGCAGATATCTTAAATTACCATCCAGATAGTCAAAATGTAGTTTTGTCAAGACAAAATGCATTTTTAAATATCTGGAATGTAATTACGGATAGTCAGACGAAACCGAATTTATGTTAAAACGGCTTGCCATAACAGGCTGGGAATCGAACCTGCAACGGAGCGTTGAGGACTAAGGCCTCCTTATGTGCGTTGTGCTTAACCACTGCACCACCACAGCACCCTCGTTTGTATATTTCTTTGTTTTGCCAAAATATTTGGCGCTATAAATTAAATACCACAGGAAACAGGTGAGGGGAATAACTGACCAGGAGCTAAATTAACAGAGGAGACAGAGCTGGAGAATGACCTAGATCCAAATAGACAACAAGTAAAACCTGAAATATGACAGAAAATTAAACTGATGAAACAAAAAAACCACACAACACATCCAAAAAACTCAGATGTTGTGGCACAAAGATCCACAGAAAGAGGACCAGTCCTGGTTCCTAGAAACCAAGCTTCTTGCTTTTCTCACTGCAAATCCCTTTTTTTTGTTTCTCCAATCTGAAACGTTTGCAAATTAAAATTTCTATAAATTAATACAACCTTTTTTGAGGACAATTTACATCATTTTAGACATTCGTGGGAACCGGAGCACCCGGAGAAAACCCACAGACATTTTTTTTTTGGTCCAAAATATTAGATGTAATTTCAAATGGTTCTGACCTGGAAACTTCTTGCTAGTTGTTGGAGGTTTTCTTGCTTCTCTTCCTTTTTTGGTGTTTGAGTTTCAAAATGTGTCGTATTGTTTTCCACAGAAAACTGTCTGCACTGGTTCAGGTTCTTCTGGTTCTTCTAGAAGAACTTCTGAAGTCCTTCTTCTGAACTTCTAGCACACAGACCTGTTTTGTCTTAGCCAGTATTCAAAATGAGGAAGACAAACGAACATGACGTTCAAGTAAAACTGACGTTCAAGTAAAACATCACGTGAAATGAAACGTATATTTCCTACTTTATTGTGTAACAATAAATCAGACTTAAATTTTAATAAACGTCATTTCAAAAGTGAAGGAAGCACATTTTTCAGAGTTCTATTGAATTTAGGGCTGGAGGATATAGCTGAAAAACTTATAACAACACAAGTCTGTCAATAATTATTGATATTGATAATTATTGATTAGTCTTTTGTTTTAATTATCTGAAATACTACCAAACTGGTGGCGTGAAATGTTCCCTTTTTATCCTGTTTGCCCTCCACACAATTGTTTTTTTTTTTGTTTTTTTTTACCAGTTTTGAGGTGAACTGGCCAAATCTGAAATTGCTGCTGCTGTGCAAGTTACTCAACAGGTCGTTGCTAGGTAACCAAAGAATGACTAAGTTGCTAAGTAACCAAAGAAAGTACTAAAGCCTTCCCTGTGCCTTCTACTCCCAGTATACTGTGCGGTTCTGGATCTGAGTTCAATGAAGAGTCTATATATTCAATATGTAGTAAATATTGATACTTTATCAATATCTATTGCTGTTAATCATATCTATCGCTCTATCATCTAGCCCTAATTGAGGGATTTATCACCCTCGCACATTCAATCACGCCTCTCCTTAGTAGCTAAAAACTTAAATACTAATAACCACAGTAGCATCAGACTTTAGTTCTTTACAACATAAATATTCACAAAATCTAAATCAGGTTGAGTTGACATAATTTCTTTTGGACATCGACAGGATAAGTAGCAGATCATCACGTACCAAATGGTGAATCACGGACTATTGAGTCCACCTGAATAGAAGCTGCACCCACTGACTTTGAAAAGGAAAAATAAATAATATATATATGCTGCAGTTGTATACGTTGCACTTGTCTATAAGCCACACTTTTGGGGATTTTTGTGACTCGCACTTTTTCCATTTAGCTAAATGTGACTGTGCGGTGAGGCCAACTAAAAATTATTTTAACAGACTTTTAAACAGTTACATTCTGTAAACAGGATCTGCTGAAGCCAATAGGAGCTCATCCCATCTGAAAAAAGGTATCATTTTTGCAGATGTGATCCTAAGGCCACCAAAATGGATCCCATCAATACCTTGATGGAGCTTAGAAATTGGTGACAAAGGGAAACCTCTGGACTATCACCAGATGTGACTTTTTTTTATGTTTCTCCAAAGAAATTTGGGGGAAACCGGAGCACCCGGAGAAAACCCCCACTAACACGGGGAGAACATGGAAACGTCCACAGAAAGAGGCTTTGGTTGAGAACCAAGTCCTCTTTTCTGTGAAAATGCAGCGCTAACCACTGCAACACCGTGCTGCCCTTTATTTAGTCTAAAATATGACTAAAATACACTGCTCAAAAAAATAAAGGGAACACTTTAACATTTAAGTGAACACTGAAGTGTTCCCTTTATTTTTTTGAGCAGTATATTTAAATAGTTCTAAGTCCTCTAAACCAAGCTTCTTGCTTTTCTCACTTCAAATCACTTTTTTTGTTTCTCCAAATTTGAAACGTTTGCAAATTAAAATTTCTATACATTAATACGACCTTTTTTGAGGAAATTTACATCATTTTGGAAATTTGGGGGAACTGGAGCACCCGGAGAAAACCCACAGACATTTTTTTAAGTCCTTCTAGAAGAACTTCTGAAGTCCTTCTTCTGAACTTCTAGCACACAGACCTAGTTCTAGAAGAACTTCTAAAAGTTCTTCTTCTAGAAGTTCTTCTAGAAGTTCCTTTTTTCTTTTCAGCTCCTTGGGAGATGCATCTTGGACCTCAAAGTCCTTTGACATGGTTTCCTCTAAAATACGGTCCATGTCCATGGCTGCAGCGTCAGAGATGTTATTTTCAGGGGTAGCGTCTTTCTCATTTGGTTCAGTTCTCCTGGCCACTTTCTTTCTTGGAGGTTCAAGTTCTTCTCTCTCTTGGACCTCCGTTTTCAAATTTTCCAGCTCCGTTATGTAATTAACCTCACAGCTGGAGGACATTTGTTGGAAGGCAGCCAGTTGTTTTTGGAGAGCAGAAACATCTCCTTCATATCTACTTTAAGTTCCTGATAAGAACCTTTAGTCTGCTCCAGTTCACTTTGGAGATGTTGAATCGTCTCAGCTGATTGCTGCTGCAGGACAGTGAGCTCTTGTGCTGCTCTGTCGCAAATTGTTCTTTTCTGATCTGAGTGTGTTGATCAGATGACGGTCAAACTTTGCTCTTTCCAAATTCAGTTCTTTTTCACAGTTCACCTCGTACACAGTTCACTGCTTTCTGTCTCAGTGTAGAACCATCTTCTTCATACGTCCTGTTTAGTTCTTCATATGAAACCCTACTCAGTTCCAGCTGACTCTGTAGATGTCTCTCCGTTTCCTGCAGGCAGGCGATTTCCTTGGCCATTTTGTCTTGGAGATCGTCCTTCTCGCCTCTCAAGTTTTCAATGAGCTTTTGCTCCTGCCTGATTTTCTCTTCATAGAATATCTGCATGTCTGCCTGCAGGTTCCTCTCCCCTGCTGCTTCATATTTTGATTGAAGCTCCTTGTATCGAGTCTTCAGTTGGTCCAGCTGTTGTTGAAGGGCGTCACTTTTTTTTTTTTTTCTGCCCTGAATGCTTTCTCGCTGCCAATATGAGCTGCCTTCAACTGCTCAAATTCCTGCCACAGCAGCATTTTCTGCTTTTGTTTAATGTCGCTTTGCACCTGGGAAGCAATAACAGCAGGGCTGAGCGACTGAATTCAAAAGCTCTTCTGCTGTCGGTCGCCGTCTCTTCATCTCCTTTAGTCGTATCTGCCATTGTAATTTGGAATATTGGCATATTTAGGTGTTAGCTTGTCATGACAGCAGCACTGTCTTTAGATGACTGCTTGACATTGGAGATTATCCTTCCTGCCCACAGCAACAACATCCACCAACTTTTTGAAGTTAGCCTCCTTGGTAGAAATTATGACATTTAATTTCCTTTTAAATGTTGCAGGTGCATATTGGATCGCTAGCAATACAAATATTTGTCTAATTCTGACATATGTCAAGTAGTTATCAGTAAAATCTACATAGTTGCTCATTTTTACATTCAGAGGAATATGAGAAAAGTTTAAAAAGAATGGCACATTTATGTCTTCAAGTCTCCACATTTGCTCATTTATCAGCTATTTACCAGAGTCGGGGAATAGCTGTGGAGGGAGCTCTATAAGACAGACAGGCTGCACAATGAAGCTTAATAAGTTGTCTCTCAAACATCCAGCTGGTGTCAAAGGGCGTGATAAAAGCTGATGAGAATTTTGTGCTTTGTGTTCGGCCAAGGAGATCATTTCACACTGATAAGCAACTTAGAATAAGTGATGACAGCTCATGATTTAGGAAAAACTTACAAACAAGAGTAATAATTATCATGTTTGGAACGTACTATATTACGCAGCTCATATTAGCTTAGCATAAAGATCTTGAAATGGAATGTGTCAATCACGATTGGCCTTGTTTGGAACTGGGATGTGTATCTGTTCACTGAACCTTGAAGAGCAAATATTCAGCATAGTGAGTCAAAGCAGGCTTCTTCATTTCAACCTCGTCAGTGACACTGATTCACGCTAATCTGAAACTACTGCTTGCTGTAGTAACTAGTAGTTGGTATACAGTACAAACAACAGAGAGAGTGTCCCGTTTCCCACATGCTTTCTCATATCAGATTGCACATATTTAACATGAGGTTTCCAGCAGATCTTATTTTGAATCAATACTCCCAAAAACCAAATTTCAGTAACTCTCTCTACATTCACATTATCAATTATTATTTGTAAATCACTTCACAGTTCCCGAATAACATGAACTTGGTTTTATCTAAATTTAGTGATAATTTATTAATATCAAACCAGTTTTTCAATTTACGTAGCTCTAAATTAATGATTAATCTTTGTTTTAACACGGAGCGTTGCTGCTGTGTATCTGTTTGTATTATGGGCTTTTTCGTCCTCCTCTGTGATTCTGTTCATTCATATTAGCTTTTAGATGTTTTCCTGTTGGCCTTTCGTTAAACCCCTCAAGAGGTTCCGCAGCACAAACACTCAGCGATGATCAGAGAGAGCTTAACGTCGATCAATACTGTGGGATTAGTAATGAAACATCCAGTTTTTGGTCCATTAAGTCCCCACAGAATTATTTTCTGTTTCCTTTTGTCTTTTTTTACTCTTGGCCTTGTGCTGCTCCTGTCTGCTGTCTCTCTTTGGGGCCATTTGGCCTGAGGTGCAGCCTCTCCAGAACTAATCTAGACAAAAGTTTCCTCTTTTGTGATGAATTTTTTTAAAAAAAGCCCCAAGGCGTGCTGAGTCTGTTGGTCCACAGGCAAAATCTTTGGCGAGTTGAAATGCTTGTGTCTCTCAAAGGAGTTTCTTTTCACAACACGTTCTTTAGAACAGAGTTCAAAATGAAAAGTTTGCAGTTTTACTTAGGACAGTAACAATTTTCTGATGCTTATATCGTGTTTTTGCTGCCGTCTTCTCAGTGCTTGAGTTTTAATTATGGGACGTTCATGATAAAAGGCTGGTTTTAAAGTTTAAAGGGGCAGTGTTAAGTAAAATCTTTCTTGAGCTTTACATCATGTTATAATGTTATTTCCAAATCCAAAACAGATGTGGAGATTCTTTCATGTATTTTTGAGAAATTATTTAATCTCCCATGGCAACCATTCAGCTGTGCAAAACATCTGGGTGGACCTAGCTCCGCCTTTGAGGTGCAGCTCCTCCTTGGAGATGCAGTTTCTAAGCTTTTAAGCCTGACAGAGGCAGATCTCAGCCCCCACTCAGCTCCTTAAGACTAGCACCTGGTGGAACTGCATGAATGCTGAGCTCATTATAGGAGCTACTTATCAGCTAAACACTGATAAAAACGTTTTTAAAGGATTAATGGAGGAGCGACGTTGCAATGACTTCCTGAGGATGAAGTTTCAGAAAGAGCAGGAGTTTCTTAAAGAGACAAATGCCCAATTTCAAGATATTAAATTACGAAATCAAAGTCATATTTGATATATACATCTTTTTTATAATAAGTGAAGGCAACATATTTAATTGATTGTGCTATATAACGGCACTATCTAAGTGGAATTCAACAAATGCCCTCGAGAAAAATTATTTACTGAGGTTTGCTGACATTTGGTGGTGAATTTACGTTTTGCTTCCAACTACATTCTGTTTATCTCAATACAACTTTTTAATTAATTTTGAATAAATTAGGTTACTGCTCAAAACAAAAAACAGTAGTTTTTTAGTGGAGAGCTGGATGGAGAGCTGGATGCAATATTAGCCACATCTCAGAAGCTAATGGTGCTTTGTACAGCTATTAAACAATAACTATAAACATAATAATTTTCATATTCAGTTTCCTTCATATAAAGCAAAATATGTTGAAATGCTTAACGTGTATATTTTTCCACATACTTCAACAAATATATTTTAATAGTAATGTTTTTGAAAATTCTCTTTTGTTGACTAAATTCAGAAAGTGCAGATAAAAGTTTACTCAGAGCGATCAATTCAGAAATGAAGAGGCAGTGGGATGTTGAATAAAACATAGTGTTGATCTCAGGGTAAACCAAAACAAAGTATATTTTGTAACCAAACCGTACTGCTTTGAAAAGTTTTTTGTATTATTATTATTTGCTGCACAGCTAGATGCAGCTGAATAATCTGCTGGTCTCCTCCTTTCTTCCTTTTGTAGTCGTTCACGGCTCAGCGCCTTTGTGAGATAAGACACGCCGTGTCTTCCTCTAGCCATTTCGTTGACCCCAGTAAAGGTTCCTCACTTCTGCCTGCTGCTATGATTGAGGTCTGAGAGGTCTCCCAGCAATCGATGCAGAAAGATTATCAATGAAACATGCAGCGGGAGATCTCTGCAGCCGGACTCACCTCTGCAGCAACACCGGCTGTTTTACTTGGAGGTTGTTTAAGTTTGATCGGTTTGTACAGTAGATGTCAGGAGTGTGCGTGCTTTGAACATTTCAGGTTTTTACTATGTAAAACTTTTATTGATGCAAGTTATTTCAATGTTTTTCCAAAGCATGATAAATATAAAGAAACAGCAAAGGCCATCGTCTGTCATTCTAGAAAATATGATCAGCATCCAATAGGGATGGGCATTTATCATACCGTTTGTCATTTATCGTGATCAATTTCTTAAAAGTTTTGATTTATCGTTGTTACAATACATTCTAGTTAATGTTTAAAGTCCTTCAAAACTATATTTTTGGGATTATTTTTATTATTTTCTCCACTGTTCAATGAGAGCATCAGTAAATTAGAAATATGATTAAATGATTAAATGTGCGTATTAATAACGCAATTCACACTTAGAATCATTACAAATGGGAATATTTTTAGGAGCAGTGTTTGTGTTTGTGGAGCTATGAATGCTGTGCCATGCAATCACAGCCATACAAGTTAACGAAAAATAAAAATAAAAGAGTGATAAATAGTTCACATCATCGCTTATATCGTTATCACCATTTTATTTGTTTTATTGTGATCTTTTAACAAATATCGTGATAAAACCTTGTGTCCATATCGCCACTGCAGACATCGAGGTTTTGCAAAAATAAACTAACCGTGGTGCAGACAACCAGCTCATTCTAGTGTAAAAACTTTTCTTCATCTAAAAACGATCAATTGTCATGTTTTTCCATTGAACGAATTTCTTTTCAAAATCTTAACTTGTGTAATTATATTGTTCATTCAAACGCAGCTAGTCATCCCTCCACACAAGCAAACCACACTGTCCAAGCAAATGAGTTAAATTCGTTACTGACACTTTTAGTCTCCTCTTGACATTTACAGGAAAAAAAAACACACACACACACACTTTCAAAAACATTTCCATAAATTTCTCAAATACAGAGCTGAGATCTTACCAAGCATTTCCTCGCTGTTTGCCTCTCTCCTTCCTGGAGTTGTTCTTTTTCCGCCTGCACCCTGCTGATGTTGCAGATCTCGATCTCTTGCTACAATAATCTAACTCCAGCAGTCTGCTACGGTCATGTCACGAGAAGGTACAAAGCGAACGTGTCGGCTTTGTATTTACTGTGTCTGTTGTGTATTCTGTGGATTTACAGAGACTCGCTGCAGCTTGGCCAGAAAACTGCCATGACCTAAAGGAATGGAATCTGCTGGCTCTTAGGAACAAATTAAACAGCTCAGCAAGAAGTTTAATATGTGACTGTCAGAAGTTACATTGCAAAGTGCCTTATGAAATAGCCAGAAGAAGCCCATTAGGCACTTTTCTGTCGTGAGGAGCTGCTTTGCCCAAATTACAATATCAATTCACTTTGGACCCGAGGCCATCCAGATGCTTCCGATTTGATGTGATCTTCTTGTAATTTAATGAGGTACAGAGCACGTTTTTTATGGCGCGTAGGGGGCTGAGGTGAGGCTGGAGTAAGTTGAAACGGCATTTTAAAGCATTTTCTCCTGACCCGTTGTTTTTACATACTCCCTGAGTAAGTGAATGAATCCTTTAACTGGGCCATGATTCAGATCTATAGACACGCTGCACCATTACGTTGCACACGCAGGATCCCAGCTCCCTGCCGGAAGGCCAAAAAAACGCTTAATGACTACCATTGGTTT
Organism: Poecilia reticulata; assembly: GCF_904066995.2. Classification (NCBI taxonomy): domain Eukaryota; kingdom Metazoa; phylum Chordata; class Actinopteri; order Cyprinodontiformes; family Poeciliidae; genus Poecilia; species Poecilia reticulata. The sequence goes on along the minus strand of NC_088847.1, from coordinate 8,258,449 downwards.
TAGCTGTCAAGTTGTCAACAAAACGTGCTGAATCTTAATCGTAAGTGTGAAATATAAAAGAAAAAGGGATGCAATGCTTTGCTAATAATTGTAGATAACTAGATAACAAGGTCAGGAAAAAAAAAATTGTAAATATAGCTGGAAAGACGGAAGTAGGTCAGTTATGCTAGCTTGACTTTGATAACCTTAACATGTAGATGTGCTGTGGAATTTGGTTTGTTTCGGTCCAGTAAAAGCACTGCACTGAGTTAATACCTACATGCAGGGGCGCCACCAGGAATCTCTGGCCCCATGACAAAAAAATGTAATTGGGCCCCACCTGTACAGCTGCTGTTACACTTTCTTGAGTCTATTTGACCCATAAAAGGCATCAAATTTTAAAGGCTTGCAACTGCCTTGCTTTCTTTGGTCCAAGTCTGATGCTAGAACAATTTTACTGCTTGTGAATTTTACATGCAACAGTCTGCATATAGTATGCAAATAGGTTGCTTAATTTTTTTTATATTATTAGCTTTAGCTTACTGAAATGTTTCTCCCCACCAGCAACAGTCACAGGCAATGTGCAAAATATATATGAAGCAATCAAGACTTCTCAAAAGATACTATGTTGTGGCATTTCATTCGAACATATGCAGTATATAACTTTAATAAAAAATATGTTTTCTCCATATTTGTTAAAGTTGTCACCATGTTGTGACAGTTTGCTATGAGACAGATAATCTGTGAAAAAAATCAATCTCCTCCACCTCCTCCCTGAATTACTATTGCTAGCTAAAGTAATGCACCGTTCTGACCAAAAACAACCAATCAGAACCAGGAGGAGGGTCTTAGTGCTGTCAATCAACATCATTCACTCACTGCTAAATGTGCTAATGGTGGAGAAACAACTTATTGTTACAGGAAAACTGTTTATCTGCTGTCATTGGTAGCTATGCTAACTAAACTGAGCATTCACAACAGGCTATGTTAGCTGCAGCATAGCACACAGTGAGGGGGAGGGAGGATGAGCAGCACCACATGAGATTGTGATTGACAGTACTAAAACCTGCCTCCTGCCTCCGATTGGTTGTTTCTAGATAGCACTGGGAGAAAGCAGAGGAAATAGATTTTTCACAGAGAATCTCTCATGCCATACTTTCACAACACAGTGACACTTTTAACAAATATGTAAAAAATATTTATATAAAAGTGGCATACTGCAGCTTAAATTTCACATAGGAGAGGACGGGTCAGGAGGGACGTGGCAACAGATATCTGTAATTTAAATGCAAGTTAAGGTAAAACTGTGTGAACTGGCTGCAGTCCAGACACGAGGCTGTTTTTTATTGTCATTGTATAAAGATTGTTTGAATTTCTGCCAGTAATAAATACATTGTTTCTGTTGTGTAATTGTAAAAAGAGCAAAGACAGAGAAATCCCTATGGATTCCCTGGAATGATGCTAACTAGGTTGTCACTGAACACAGTGTTACTTTTAACACTTGGGACAGGAGTTAAAGGCTATGCTGGTATCGGGGTTAGAGCTGCTGCTGACTGACTCATCTCTTAAGTGTGGTAAAACGTACAGGAACAAGTTAAATATATGAATATGTTGGTATTTTGTTTTCCTCATTAAATGCTAGTGAAATGGAGGCAAACAGTCTGTAGCTAAGCTGATTATGATCTCACACAGTCTACTCAGCTCTTGGAGAAAAACTGGGTTACAAATAGACACTCTTGTCTTTTTATCTCTCTATTTTTTTTAAAAACTTGACTCTATTTTTTTCTAGGCAGCATAGTAACTGCCACAGTCTTCTAACTGTCTTCTAACTGCTGCTGAACACGTTGTCAGGAGTGCTAAGCAGGAACGAACCATTTCATGCAGATCCGGGGGGGGGGTGTTCAGTGAAAATATGGATGTGTGCTTTTTGGTCTGGGAGGGATCAAATTACATTTTTACTGCTAAAAACAATTTTAAAAACACAATATGATTAATTTTATAATTGACAGGACCCCAGTTTTTTCTATTTCTATGAACAAAAAAACCTTGTCCTAACTTCTCCCCCCTATATGGCGCCCTTGCCTATATGTCCAGGTTTTATTTTGTCAGCAGAGTTGTGTTAAATTAGGAGCGGGTATTGATAGCAGCTAAAATATTGATCATTTGCCCTCCAACGTTGTGCAGGTGTGTGAACTTTCCATATGCAAACAATAACATGTAATGTGTCTATAAACCCGGGAGGTTTTTGCCCATGCAAGTGCGCAGGGAATAGGATGCTTGTAAATTTGAATTGCATGTTCGTGCCGGCCGGGTCAGGAGCAGTGCCGGAGCAAACAATGCTCCTTTGCCCTTACCTGCCCTCACATGAAGCATGATTCAGCTCAAGGACTAGCATGACCTGCTGTGTAGCTCTCACCCTCAGGAGATTTTTTTTTTTCCTTCTCACTGAGGTGTTCCTTTGTTTCTCAGATCAGCCAGATATTTTCAACCACACAAGAAACCCTTTCAAATCAGACCAGGCACATTAGTCAGTGTTATTATCAGAGGTCAAAAAGCCCACTGGGGCTTCAAAGGCTTGTTCTTACTGCAGTCTTTTATCAGCGCTGTCCCCCAGCAGCAAAAATGCACCTTCACGAACATCCATTAAACTCTAATACATTATAAAAACTCTAACAGCTTGTTGATTTATTACAGGTGCGGCTCTCATTACCTGCTTAATGTGTTATTTTGCCATATGTTATGAATATTTACTTTCATTTACAGAAATATAGAGACTTCACAGCCTAATGGTTAGAACAACAAATATGTTTGGGTTGTTATTAGAGGAGATGATATTGTGTTTTCTCTTCATTTTTTGTGGTCATTACTTGGTTATTATGACACAAATAGGTGTTTTTAACTTTAATATGTTGTGGAAGCCATTTTTGTTTCATTTATTTTATATGATGAGCTAAAACTTATGAGCATGTTTCTAAATTAGTAAGCTTTGCTAATAGGCTAATTTGGTCAGATTTAGCTCTTATAAAATGTTACAACTATAGCAACATTACACATACATTTTTATTTAAAAAATGCCGCTTTACACACTTCTTTTATTTTATTGAATAGCTCAACAGATATGACGTTTTATTAAATCGGACTGTTTGAAACGTGGCTAACAAGAAGTTAACTAGCAAAGCATCTCATGTTTCGTTGACAAGAACCTACCAGCACAGCAAACAATTACTGTAACCTTTATTATATTTTATCTGTGGTCTTTGTGGATAGAAAATTATCTTTGCTAATTCTGTAATAAGACAAAATGCTACAATAGTGATACAAAATTAAATTTTTTTGTTTGTTTTTTTTTGTCTCACTTAGATTTTTAATAAATTGACTGAATATCAAAGATAGCCCGAGTTAAGGAAATATTTGCTTCTAAAGCCAAAGAAAAAGCTGTACTGACCCTATAAGACAACTTAATATGTCACAACCAACTAGCCAGCTGCTAGTTGGACCAACTAGCAGCTGGCCAAACTTCTCCAGCTGGCAAGTGGTCCTTCCAGGAACACGACCGTTATGCGTTTGCTGTAACTGGGGATGAATCTTTTACACTTTACCACATTCACTCTCCCAGCAGTCTGAAATGTTCGTTGGATTTCTCCAAGCAACTTCTGATTTTCTGGTTAACACCCAAGCTGCTGCAGTAAATCGTCGTCTTTTTTGTACGCAAACAGAAAAAAAAATTAGCAAAACTTTGAGTTGTTGCTTTTTCTTTGCTTTCCATTGGTTTATGTGCGTGCATAACCATGGTGCATTTAATTAATATCTTCACCGTAACCCTGAACTCATCCATTGCTTTTTCAGACTTTGACTATTTTTATTTTTTTTTCAAATGATATCTCATTATGTGACCGACGCTCTGCACGGAGACGGCGTGCTTTTCTTGCACAGTCCAAACACATGATTTTAAGGTTACGTTGTCACTTTAAATTCCCCCAGTAACACTCCATGGACAAGCAGGTTTAGACAGTGGATGGTTGATCAGTTGACTCCTGGTCTTTGAAATGCTCCAGTGCCATCGTAAAACTTTATGCATGCATTAGACAGTACTGAAGGAATACAGCTTAGGCATTCGACATGAAAAACACAATATTTATCTGTTTAAAGCTTTGACTAGGATTGACATTCCCTCCATCCGCCTTTGAATGCTAAATCGTCTGATTTTGGACCAGCAGTGTTGTTTTGGCAGCAGCAGGCAGCCAAAAATTTGACTTTCAAATCTCTGCACACTACTTCAGCATTCCCCACTTGTCTGTAATTTCTCACAGTTTGGTTACTTATCAGTGTTGGAAAGCCTCCATCGTATGATTGCACTGTTGTCAGTACAGATCACTTGGTTCAGAACAGACTCCACAATAGTCGAGTTTGATCCGTGGCCTTTGAATGAAGTGTGCCTCAGTACATAGAGAAAACATCGTACTTAAAGCAATAGATGTTTTCATGGTGCTGCTCCTTTTACCTAGAATGAATTTGTGTTTTTGTTGACATTTTTTTTGTGTAAAAGCACAAAATCTTACCAAGTATTTTTGGTTTAGTTCATAGTTTAAATATCTTAGTACCCTTGAAATGGGACAAAACTAACTTACAAGTAACTTTTAAGTACAATATATAGGCTTGTTTGGTGAAAAAGTATTAACTAGAGGTGAAATAATCTGCCCATGTTATGAATTAAAATGTCTTTGGCAGATTACTTCAACATTAAGTAATTATTTACTTAAAATCAAAACTAACTTGATGAAAAGTTAGTTTTATCTTAAGTGTGTTGAGATATTTACACTAGAAACTAGACCAAAAATACTTGGTAAGATTTTACGTAAAAAAATGTATAGTATAAAAATGTATAAATAGTCTTGGAAACAACATATTGAGGCACATATATGGTCAAATTAGTAGCCTATACATGATTGATCTGGAAAAAGACCAAATAAATTTACTTTAAAATCTGCTTTGACAAGAAGTGACGTCTGACTAAAGACAAAACTAGTGTGTAGCAGTAAAATCTTAAACATCCTCTTCCTGCTCCGTTTCTCTCCAGGCGTGTCGATGCCCATCCCGGTGATCGGTCTCCACAACGAGGACAAGGTTTTTGTCAATGGCAGCTGTGTCCTCAACGAAGAGCGCTTCATGCTGATTGGTTCTTTTGTGGCCTTCTTCATCCCGCTTGTCATCATGGTGGTGACTTACTGCCTCACCATACAGGTAAGCGGTTCAGGAGCCGACGCGTCGTGCCTGTAGTCCTTCAAACCCAGGTTTCTGTGCTCCTATGTCTCCTCATCGTCCTGTCTGATCCTCCGTAGGTTCTCCAGAGGCAGGCCACGGTCTTCCTGTATGAAGCCAAGTCTTCTTCCCAGCAGCCTTTGAGCGCACCAGCAATCACACTGCAGCCTCCACCGAGCCCCTTCCACCTTCCACAAATCAACACTCTTTCCCCTCCAAACTCGCAAGGTAACCACTGATCACAACATAAAGTCTGGACATAGATCAACTGTGTGTTATTTGTCTTTTAAAGGGGCAGTGTTGTGTATTTTCCAGGCACATGGTGGCATTTTATATCACAATCAAGTAGTTGCGTTACAGGCCACCAGGGTGGACCGAGCTCCGCCTTCGAGGACGAAGCTCCTCCTCCTAGCTGCAGTTTCCAAATTTCAAGCTTCCACCACAGAGAAGTCCACCCCCATGAATTCCCCTACTCAACTCCTTCAGACTAGTCAGCAGCAATTAGCAAACACCTGGTGGAACTGCCCATCTGCTGAGCTGCTGCTCAGCAGATGGACTGGTAAAAACGTTAAAGGGTTAATAGTGGAGCCATGTTGTAAAGACCACCAGAAAGAGCAGGAGTTTTTAAAGAGACAGAGGCCCCATTTCAATATGACTTATGAAGTCATATTTGATATATGCAGCATTTTTATATAAGCTGAGTGTCTCGTAGTTACTTGATTGTGCTATAAAATGGCACCACATGTCTGGAAAATGTTTAATACTGCCCCTTTAAATTAGCTGTACTTTCTTAAAAGAAAAATTAAATATTGACTTTTGACGTGAAGGAAAAAAAAAAGTTTTATATGTGTAAAATAAAACTTATATCTTTCCCCAACTGAAAGCAACTGAAAATGTTAGATTTTCACACCAGTAGTAAGACATGCAACTAGTTTCTTGGTAACTGAACGATTAACCCTTTCATGCATGAATTATGATCCTTTGTGTCAGGATTTTTTTTTTCTCAAGGCATAAAAAAAGGTAGGAAAATTTTTTTTTTTTATTGTTTTTAGGTGATCAATTGTAATTTTCTCCAAATACAAAGTTGTTATTTGAAAAATACATCAGTAGTGTTGTTCTTTAGGGGTTATCTGATGTCACAATATTTTTTTTACCTCCAAGAGTCGTCTACAGTAGAAGGAGGGACCGGGTCGGTCGGCATGCTTCTTTGTCTGTCGGCCATATTGGATTTAACAAAAAATAACTTCTTGCGTTTGCAGCTGATGGTCAGTAGTTGATTGTGTATTTTATGATGAGTTAGTGTCCACTTCAGTGGTCTGTGTGCATTTATAACATAAACGCAGTGACCACTATGCATGAAAGGGTTAATTCCCGTAATTAATTACTGTATTGAATGCATATTGAATGCATAGTTTCCCCTTTTCTCCCCTTAAGCCCTACAGATCCTTGTATTTTCTGTGTTTTTCTCCTGAACAGAACTGAAGCCGCCGCCCCTCCAGGGCAGACGGAACACGCTGAGCTGCCTGAAGGGCCCGGAGCCCAGCATTCTGCTCAGCGCCTCCACCTCGGACAGCCTCAGCATCATTCCCAGCTCCGAGGCCGCATCGCAGCTCAGCTCTCCGGCCGCCGGGCCAGGCCGGAGCGATGCCTCGGGTTGCCATGGGAGACGAGGGATGATGCAGGCCATAAAGAACGAGAGGCGGGCCTCCAAGGTGAGAAGGGAAGCTGCAGCTAGAAGCGAGGATTGGCAGGACAATAAACACGAATGAATACTTTTCTCTTTTTTCCTTGTTTGTTTTGTATGATAGATTATTAAGGCCAGCCTAAATAAAAAATGTGTTACAAGAATAAAGTCATACAAGAATAATAAAGTTATGAGAATAAAGTCGTAAAATTCAGAGAAATTACTTTATTTTCATAATACTATGACAATATGGCATAATGTTATGACATATTCTCCTACGACTTTATTCTTTACATCTTGACTATTCTGATAATTGTATTGTTTTTTATACGTAGTATTGTACCCACAAACTGGCAAATAATATCCAGAGACTCTTGATTGGGTTTTTCTTTTGCCCCAACAACTATCATTTTTATAGTTAAATGACCCAAATAGAGACACAAAATATCAGTGAAAATGGAAAAACTCAGTGAAATAAGGAAGTGACAGGAGCAAATGCAGGATGTGGAACAAGGACGCGAACAGACAGGGTGACAGAAGGATCCAGAAACAAAGAAAATCCAGAAGCTTAACCACCTTGGGTCGGGAACACCAACACTGATCCGAGTGTCACAAAAGCAGAACGCAAGAACAAACAAAATACAAAGGACTGGACAGTACATGGTAAGACATAAATTGATATAAACAAGATCAATATTCAAAGAAATAAGAAAACCAAATTACAAAGAGCAATTATCTACAAAGATCCACAAGGTGTTTAAAGTTCTAGTAAATCCTGGAAGTGAATGTGAGATGGAACGTCTTTCAAAAAAACTGTTTTCCTAATGGTGGAGAAACAACTTATCGTTGTTTCTCCACCATTAGCACATTTAGCAGCACGTACATGAGGATAATTGACAGCGCCAAGACCCTCCTCCTGGCAGTTTAAACAACGATATATACTTATAAAAATGTTTTATAAAAGTTACACACCCCAGCGATGAGCTTTTATGTCAAGAAAAACTGTTCAAATTTCTTAAAAACATGACATGTTTTTGTTGTTGTCTTCGGTGATGTGGAAATGTCTGCTGCAGTGAGGCAAGCTAAAGAAAAACTCCAGCTACAACGAACCTTGAGCTTCTGCAGTCACAATCCCTTTCGTCCGCCGCAGCCGCCTCTGACACCGAATATCTGTGTCATTCTGTAAAACCAGGATGGGTGAATTTTTCTGACGCGGACGTTTCCCAACAGTGGACTTAGACATTTTTCTTCCAGAATATTCAGTGCAGTTCACGTCGCATGCTATCAAATCCTGTCAGGCACTTTGAGTAACGTCAGGAAGCTTGGAGTGCTGCCAGAGTCGAGCAGAGCGGTGACGGAATTCAAATTCCTCTTTAATGACAAAGAGGCAAAAAAGCTCATACACCTACAGCCAACTAGGCATAACATTATGACCGCCGTGGTCACAAAGTTCTTCTCAAAAAGGGTAAATCCAACAAAGTACACAGCAATTCAGAATAGAGGAAACAAACTGCAGTAAAATCAAGTGTAACTCAAAGCTTCTTGGAATGAGAAGGTCTTTAAGCTGCTTTTTAAACCCTGTTTAATCCGCTTTAATTGAACTTTAGTTCATTTGTCTAGGTGAAGTCCAGTTTGCTTTGGGAGATGTGGATGCAAACTCTGGTCTGCCTACAAACCTCAGTTTCGGTTCAGTTAAAGTGAAGTCTGGCGCGGTGCGAATGTATGTATGGGTCAAGCGGTCAGAGACCACTCGAAAACCTACCACTGGGGATAGGAGGATGATGGCGTGTCATGTTTTCTAATGACTTGTCGCATGAACATACTTAATTCATGTGCAATTTTAGTTGTGTTTTTGAAACACAGCAGTTGCATTTTTTGTTTTTTTGTTTGAATCAACATTAGTAGATCAACAAAGTTTTGTGCTCATTTGTAATAGAAACGTAGCCGCAGAAAGCTAACAGTAGGCAGACCATCACTGTTTTTGCCATGCTGACTCAAGTTCACTGCTGAAACAACCAACAACAATCATGTGTTTGATGAACGCGTTGTGTGTGGATCGCCAACCTGGAGGAACATTAAAACCACATTTTGTCTTTTTGTTAAAATACTAACTTCTCCCCTCACTTTTGCTTCAGGTCCTGGGAATTGTCTTCTTCCTCTTCCTTGTCATGTGGTGTCCGTTCTTCATCACCAACGTCACCTTTGTCCTGTGCCACGACTCTTGCAACGAGTCGCTGCTCCACGATCTCCTGAACGTCTTTGTCTGGGTGGGTTACATCTCCTCCGGGGTCAATCCTCTGGTCTACACCCTCTTCAACAAGACCTACAGGAGAGCTTTCTCCAACTACATCAGGTGCCAGTACAAAGCCGGGGCTAACGCGGCGGGACAGGGTGGCAAAACCCTCCTCACGCCCCAGCAGTGCCCGTCGCACGCCGTCACCCCTCTGTTGATGGGCGGCCACGACAAAGCAGGGGTGGACCGCAACAGTAACTGTCGCAACGGCAGCAGGGGAGACAACGGGAGGTTGACGGTAGACCCGGAGGACACGACAGACGACGGGACGCAAATCGGATTAGTGTCACAGAGCCTGTCGGAATGCCACAACGCCGGCACGCTTTCAGAAACGGAGCCAGAAACGGAGATTGAGCAGGAGCTGTCGCTCATCAGCTACCCTCCCCCCAGAGAACACACAAGCAGCGTGTGACTGCATGCTCGCCCCCCTTTTGCTCCGACTCCAACCTTCTCACCTGGGGGCTGTTACGTGGAGAGCTGCTGAAGTGCACCAGCTCTATCCGGACATCACAGAAGCAGAGGGCGGAAAGGCGTCGAAGAGAAAAATAACCCTCAACATTCCAAACACGTTTGCCGTCAGCTTCGCCAAAACGTTCGGTCTCATACCGTGAAGCTCAGGTTTTGACCTGTGGGGTTGATGTGTTCATCAACCAAACCTTGTGTTGCATTTCATGGAGACTGAGGTATCGAGCGAGGCAAGGGACAAAGTGAAGTGGGACTCGCTGTTAACCTGGTATGAAGTCAGGCGGCCCCTCCTGGAGTCCCACTGATGCGGGTTACAGAGCCAAGCGGGCCCCCCACGGAGTCCAACTGTGACTTGGAGCCCTCGCAGAGAGCGAAGACACGGTCCGAGCAAACTCAACCAAATACACATCTGAAACAGTCAAGCTTGACTGGCTGAACCTTTTCACACTGCTCAGCTGACGGAGTCTACAGAGGAGACTCTTCATAACGGCTGCAGTGAAAGTTTTCCCTGAGAGAACAGAGATGAAGGAATGTACAATCACCTCTAGGCTCCGGTGGACTCGCAGTGCCATCTAGTGGTCATGGAAATATCTTCGATTGACCAAAGTAGATAAAAGAGCTAAAAGTAAAAGGGAAAGATGAGGGGGGGAATAAAAAAAAGGCAGAGTCCTTTCACCTTTACTGCTTCTGTCGTCAAATACAACCACCTTGGAGACTCACAGCTTCCAAAATGTTTTTACTGAAATCCACCAATAAAGTTTAAACTAAAAGAGGGGGGGGGGATGTTTTTGATAGAGTGCACAACTATTTTACAGATTGTCTTTAATAGGAACAAAGCATATGAATTTTTTTACACTAGCCATTCGAAATAGTCATGGTTTTTATCAGCTAGTCTTAAATGTGGAGGTTTATATGCCCATGTTGCCATCTCTTCCTTTGTTTTCTACTCTAGAAGAAAAGCATGGCAGTCCGCAACTTTACTTAGTGTTCAGCTGTAGTACAAGCAAGAGCTGAAAAAAGAACATTTTCTGTCTGCTTACACCATGAAACGGATCTATTTGTGACCTGATCAGTTTCTTCATCTCTGTTAGGATGTGGGCCACTGAAAAACAACAAAATACAGAGACAATATTCAAACCAACATCAAAAACCTGATACTTTCAAAAGTATTCACACCCCTTGAAGTGTTTTAGGTTTTTTAATCTTTACAAACAAAAAGTTTAGTGTATTTAAAGGGGCAGTATTATGTATTTTCCAGGCATAAAGTGCTATTCTGTAGCACAAATAACTGATATAAAAATACTATATATATTTAATATAACTTTAAAGAAATTTGACTTAGTAATTTAACACCTTGAAATTGGACTTCCGTCTCTTTAAGAACCTTCTGCTCTTTCTGAAGCTTCGCCTTCAGGAAGTCATCACAACATGGCTCCTCTATTAACCCTTTAACAACGTTTTTACCAGAGTTGCTCTGAGAAGTAGCTCCAGGTGTTTGCTAATTGCTCCTGGCTAGTCTGAAGGAGCTGATTGGTGGAGTCACAGAAAAGGTGTGATTTGTGAGGCGGAAGCTCTGAAACTTTGAAACTGCATCTCGAAGGCGGGGCTAGCTCCACCCAGGCGTTTTGCACAGCTGAATGGTTGCCATGGAGATTAAAAGATTTCTCAAACTGTATTTCAAGAGAAAAGTAGTTGTGAACAATATTGAATCAGGCTGACTCAGTTTATTCACACGCCTTTAATCTTTCTAAAACAACATGATATTTTCCCTCCAGTTCAAACAAGTAAAAATGTTGAAACAAACTTTAAGGTGCATGAATACTTTTGGATGGCTCTGTACCTACATCACCTGGTTCTCATTACTTCCAAGCATACATTTAGCCTATTTTGTAGTCTTCTCTAAAGGACAAATGGAAAGAGCTTCTGTGTTATTTACTTCTATGAGAAGCAGGGATTTCAGTCAAAGCTCAGCTGTTCATCAGCTCTACCTTTTCTTTTTTTTCATCTGAACTCTTTAAGCTGCTGTTCCGCCAAAGCGTAGCAGAGTTCGGACGATAAGAGCCAATGAATTAAAACAGGAACACTGATGCGTTTTGCATATTTATCAGCTTTGGTTGAAAATGAATAATTTAAAAGGAGATAATCAGATGATCAAAGCGCTCTCCTGTTGCACGTTCCCTCTGATGACGGCTTTTCAAATGGAAATGCCCGGCAGAACTGCAGCTTTGACAGGAATCCCGGTGATCAAACCGTCTAATTCAGACCGTCAGAGCAGAGAGAGCAAATATGTTTCGAATTTCAAAAATAGGGTGAGAACCTCGGCGCGCTTTGATCAACCACTGACTCTGCAACTTGCAAAATTTATAGTCCTGTCATTCAGAAACAAAACCCCCCCAAACCCAACGCTAGCATCCCTTTTGAGTTTTCAACCAGACATGGAAACTTTTCGCCTGCAAAATTACTTTTTAAACTTTAAACTTTCTCAGTTTTTGAGTCAAACTCAGCAACTTTGAGTTTCAGTCAACTGAGGTGTCAGAGTGAAGAAGTTGGAAGATCGATAAATATCAAAAAAGTAGCTTAACTAAAAAAAAAAAACGTAAACTCTCATGAGTCAAGTTACCAATGAAACTCAAAAGTTTGTGCAGAAAATCTGATTTCTAATACAGCAGAAAGTGACGTAGAATCTGGCTTTTGGTTTTAGTCGGGCAAATGAAGTTCATTGGCAGGATCGTTTCTGATAGATGTATTTGTTTTCTTTTTTTAATTTGAACAAAGCAAAAGTATTCTCAGATTGTACAACAGTGTTTTAGGGCCATTGTAGATATAAACAAAGCAGTAGTAAATTTCTACCACAAATGTTCAGAAATGTTGAGATTAATCTCTGAAATTTTCTAGAAAAAACAACTTGGAGATATCTGAGTTTGAAAAGTCAAAAATACTATCTAGAAAGAAAAATTGAGGTTGAGCTCAGAAATTTTGTATAGAAAACTTGGAAAAATCTGCTTTTCAAAAGTTTATTTTTAAATGTCCAAAACTGGAAAATGTTCAGTTTTTGAAACTCTGAAATGTCCATGTTTTTTTTTTTTTCTTCTAGAAAATTTCTGAGATTTATCTCAAAATTTCTGAGTTTTTGGTGGAAATTTACTCCTTTTTTTTTTTTCTGTCAAAATGAGAGTCACGAACGATGTTTGTAGGGTTGAAAGGTCGAACTCCCGCTGTCACACCTCTTATCGCTGAGGCCAAATAGCCAATAACCAGTTGGCTTCACCATTGGTGTTGGTTGATTCTGTCCATCCAACAATATTCTTTAATCTGAGAGCGACTGTGTAGCCGCTGGTCTAGATCTTCATAGGTACGACTCAAAAACGTCAGAAAAACAAGAACAGAGGCTCCAATCTGCAATTACAAAATAAATAATGGCCGAAGTTCTTTCCTCCTTGAAGTTATTTGGACGTTTCTATTAAGTATCGGTCAACTCCTTTTTTTTTTACATCTCAAGGGTAGATAATGGAACATTTTTAAAATATCAAATTTATGAATATAATCAAGTCTTTGCGCAAAATTTTAACCCTATGTGGATTAAAAAACACACAATAAAATCAAACTTTTACACTCAAATTATGTTTTCCAAAGTAGCTTGATGATTTTTTTTTTTGTTCACCACATCGTCAACTTTGGGTAAAGAATAGTTTTAACCATTAAAATCCTAAATTAAATCCAGCCATAAGTAGTTCTGAGCAGAACTGCCTGTGGCTTTTTCATAAAGAGAAGAAATGGAGGGTTTTTATTACCCTTGTAGTAATTTTATCGGTAATATAGTAAAGCAATGTCCAATTTGCTAAACTGCTCTGTGGGTTGCTAAAAAAAGGCAAATTAAAACTCCATTCAGACCTTTCATAGACTCCTAACGACCTTCAGCCGGCTCTGAAGTGACGAAGTGTTTTAACAGAACAATGTCCTACAAAAACATCAAACTGCACAAAGCAAGAAAAGGGAGGACGGCTTCTGCAGCAGGACAAAAATCCTTATTTCACCCCAAGGAATGTGAACAGATGGTTCCTCAGCCTATAAATCTGTGTAAGGTTTTCCTCTACACTCTCACCTGGGTCACTTTACTCCTGCTAAAGACGCTCACGGCGTAAATGGAGCTATTTAATGAAACGTATCGGGTTTCACCGACATTTCTTTTGCAGCCGTGTTGGGAGTGTGACCCAGTCATCCATAGGTTTCTTTGAAGCCCCCAAAGCTTCTCAGAGGCTGAATATTAACAACTTTCAATTCAATTCGCTGTTTCTCTTTTCACTCCTAACTTTTAGTGAGTCAGAGTTTATGCCAGTAAGTTAGAACTCCGATCTAATAGGCGACTGTCTTTGAATTTGTACATCTAGGCTGAAAACAGAAGATTCTCTTTTCTCATCATGATTTTGTCAAATAGCTACAGACTTGAACAATTTTCTGTCCACTAGGAGAGGTTACAACGAGCTATTGACTGTACCAAAGTTTGTAAGTATTTCCTCCATTACGGATTTATAGAACTATTTTTAAAAGATAACCTGAGATAATACAAATTCAAATGATTTATTTCAGGGAAAAGGTCCAACCTGGCTTGTATGTGTAATTGGTAATTTTAGCAATCGGTTGTAAGGCCTTTGGTACCAAAATCTCCAGTCAAGTAATAGTGAAAATAGACATTGGGTCAAAGGTCATTTCTCTACCAGTTCTTTGTTCTACTGTCAGGACCCACTCCTCTTAATGGTACCGGTTTTGTCTCGTTAGTCACCAGGTTTTCACCAAACGACTCCGAGATCATCGGATATTTTCTAGTAGAAGTGGGACAGGCCTTTGTGTTGTTTTCGGTCTGCAGTAGGTTTTCATCTCTGAACGTCACCGTGGATGTCTCTCTGTTTTACGTAAATGAACGCAGAGCAGAATTGATCTGCGCTGCTTCATTGCTCTGCGTTCATTTACGTTCTTTTGAATGAGTCGTTAGCTGCGTTTCCATTGACCATAAAATTGAACAAATTGGAATTACGAAAATGAGTTTGCCTAATGGAAACGTGCCAATTTAGGAAAAAACAAACATGTTTTTCAATTAAATGCTTTAGCGGTAGGATGAGGTAGTTTTTCAGCTGTATCAGAATTTGGTTATTTTGTAAATTTACACAAATTGGAATTACCAAAGTAAATTTTCTTAACAGAAACACATCAGTTTTGAAAAAAAACTCACATTTTTGGATGAAATGTTTTTGTTCCAGGATGAGGTAGTTTTTCAGTAATATAATTTCAGTATCTTGCAAAATTGCAGTATAAACACTTTTTTCGCATCACAAAAGTCATGTGATCAACAACCAGATGTTACTGCTGGTGGAAAAGATGAAGGAGACGACAGGAAGTGGTGGGAGGATGACGGTGCAACATCCTCCCACCACTTCCTGACATTACGTGAACAAACGTATTCATGTGATTTTAATTGTGTTTCTCATTGAATTGAAACACCAAATTACTAAATTGTGTGGGGTTTTCACATTAGTGGATTATCGACTAGATTTTGCTCCCATTTTTTGTGGAGCTGCAGCTACTGATGCGGTTTTGGAGTAACTTTGTTGGGCTGCCCAACCCTTGCTCCATGTTTTCTGTAATAGCAGATAACGACCCTCCCTGTTGGTTTCTGGAGTCCCAAAGCCTTAAAATGGCTTCGTAACAGTTTTCAGACTATTAGACATTAACAGATTTGTTTAGTTTTTAAGTCTTTTGGTCTTCATGCTGTCAGACAGGTTCTATGTAAATGATTTCTCAGTTCTGCTGGGACGGTTACATTTTCACATCAGGATAGCCTTGATTGGACACAGTTGCTCCCCTCATTAATGAAGCACTTTTTTAAACGTTTTCTTGTATTTAATCAATCAGGATCTCTTCGTCTGATACTAAACATTTTTTGGTGAGCTGAAAATCTGAAACATACGACAGAGTATTAGGGTTACGCTAAGATAATATAGAGAATAAAGTCATAATATCTTTATTTTAGTAATTTTATTACTTTATTTTTTATGTTTACTTAGTATGGCCCTATTACTCCATCATACAAACGTGTAAATGAAGAACAAAAAAAACTTTTCATTTAGAATAAAATACTTTTTCACATCATTTGAAGTGTTTCAAATCTCCTTGAACCGACCTTAAATAAATTTCCTCCTACTACCACTTTTTCCCCTCTAAAAAAATAATACATCATGATTAGAGTTTAAAATAGAGGAGGGGAAATAGTAGTGAGAGAGCCACAGTTTAATAACTATGCGTCTAGTGTACCTGTGTGTACCTGCGACCCAAGCTGCTGCTGCTGCTGCCTGAGATTGATTTTCTGGTTTGTATTGATTGTGTCCAGCCCTGCAAATTCAATCAAGGCCAGATATAGGAAAGCAATCACTGTGAAGACATATGTGGAAAGTTATAAAGTAATAATTTGATCTGGGTCTGGTGTGTACAGGGATAGCTTCAGTTATTTGTTGAGTGTCCCTCTGCTTTTTTTTTCTGTATCCATTGAATTTTATATTTCCAACAAAGCTGCATAAGAATAAATGTTTTGACGATAAAGAAATAATCTGTTATTTATTTTTGTCCCCCAAGCACTGACTAATTACTGAAGTCCACAGCTACTGTAGGTCAGCATTCAAATGACAGGAGACGGATAGCTAGCTAGCTTAGCGTGTGTTAAGGTAAACAGGTGGGGAAAAAAACATCTTTATGACAAAACCTTTCATTAAAACATTGTATACAATTCTCTTTCTCTGTGCCAGCATTGACTTAGAAAAAAATTAAGATAAGCTAATTATTTTTGTCAACCTCTTTCTAGATATTATTAAAAAATTTTAATTGAAAGTAAAGTAATCATGTGATATCTTATTAAACCGTTATCAGTTTTTATGTGTTGTAAATGTACAGAGGCAGTAAAAGAAGCTCTGAATCAGCTAAACAGCTAACTCCACACATTAACTTAAGCTAGCATAGCATAACCTCCTTTTGATATAACTATGCAATAGCTAACTGCATTGTTTGGTTTTTGTTTATTTTAGTTTTGTAAATGTAGTGAAATCTGGCAACTTTATCAAAGCAGAAGTTCTTCTAATTAGACTGTGGTTCTTTATTTTCTTCCTTTTACAAAGTTTACGCTAAGCAAACATCACTGAGAGCTAACTGCATCCATTAGCTTTGCTCAAACCTTCTGGTTGAAAGCTACTAGCTTCTCATTGAAGCCGTTGATTCACAAGTGTGGTGTTTGGAGATGCTGTACAGAAATTAACCTTAATGAACATGATAATGGTGAAGCACCTTTATGCTGTAATGTTCAACAAGATAAGGACACTTGTAAATTGACAATACATTGACTGTTGAAGCCCATTTTTGATTGATTTTATAGAAATATTTGTATTGTCAACCAATAACTGGGTCATTGGTCTTTTGCTATTCTTTTGTAGGTCAGAAGCAGAAAGGTTTGGAAATCTTTAGAGTATCAATGCTGTAAAACTAACGATGGTCAAAACGTTTTACTGTAAAATCAAGCTACAACTTTTGGTCTACTAATAGAAACTGCAATAAATGATTAGCAAAACAGCATTTAGTATCATAAAACATACTTAAAATTTTAAGAAAATAAAATGTTTGCTGAGCAGTTTTCAAAATAATTCAGTAAGCACAGCGGATCATTTGAAAAAAAAAATCTCATAATCTATCCTAGCTACTGGTTGAAATTTAGCAAATAACTGCCACTAAATCCTAAGTGACAAACTTACAGTTTTATTCATTTCACACATTACATGGATTTTATTCACGTTTCCAAGTCCTTATTTCTGTTAACTATGATGAATTTCCAACTTCAGCTAATAAAAAACACATAGGAATATTATATCACACTAAATAAAGAGAACATTTTTAATACAGAAACACAGGCAGGTTTGTTTAATACCTGTTTTTTCCCCCAAAAGTTACTTTAAACTTCATAAATGAGCTTCATCAGTACTCATCTTCTCACTGGTTATGACTATGTCTTTGCAAAAGATTTTATTGAAAAAGTTTGACGAAGAAAGTTGCAGGATTTGGATCTCAGTTTTCAAGTATCCTGTAGGTTCTGGATGTCCCAACACAGCTGAATTAATAGATGAATTGGCCTCTCAGTGTGTCGAGTTCTGCACATAAACTATTCAGTTGGTAAACCAGGGAAACATCTGAAATATGCAGGGCACCAGCTCTTAAGGACCAGAGTTGACCACCCTTCCTCTAGAGTGCTATGTTAACTTTAATTGGATTACTTTTTCCAATCACCAGAGTAGCTTGTTTAGATACAACCACAATGAAATTAACATGTTAGAAGATGAAATCTATTCAACTTACATACGAAATAAGAGCGGCACTTGGTGCAGACCGATGTAAGAAGCTCTTTACATGATTGCAAGCATAAAGTGGCGTGGAGAGTTGGCAGGATGATCAATCAGAAAAGCCACAGTGGTTTCCTGAAAAACACACTTCATCCAATTTTAAAGGGGCCTCAGGCTGATTACTGATAAATGAAGGTGCTGCAGGCAAGACTTCAAGCTACAGCAGTATCTGTAGTAACCGACGCTCTGCTGAAAACGTCAGCATTGCATTTTTTATGCCATTCAAACTTCAAGAGGCCAGTAGTGATCTCGCAAAGGGTTGAATTGAGGTTAGACAACGCTTGTAAAGCATGTAATTGCTACAATGAGCCACAAGGTGGCGACAAAGCTGCGTACATGACAATGAACATCTCAACAAATTGAAATTAAAAGGTTACGATAAAAAGAAGGAAATACATTACTGTTATTTTTTGTTGATATTGACAAAGGATAAAGCTAATACAAACCATACAGCTCACATTTTAGTTTTCTCTATTATTATCTTAGAAATATTCATTCAGTGTCATTTCAAAGAGCTAAGATTATTTTTAAGTTAGTTAGGTTTTGATTTATAGCCCTTTTTTCCTAGTAGTGACCAAAATAAAACTTGGGACAGTTGGCCTTATTGACAATGTCTTTTTACTCACTACTTATTAATAAAGAAATGTATTATTACTACAATCAAGGATTATTAATACATGTAGTTTATCATTTTAAACTATACCTTCAGCTTTAGCAGTGCCACTGTAAATAATGGCAGACTTATTCTGAATGCTGAAGTGAGAATTAACTGAGCCTAGAGAAAGCTGACGGTGGCCATGATGGATCACTTTCCTTCAGCTTTAAGAGAACCTGATCTTTAATTCATGTTGGCTTCATGTGGAGAATAACAATAAGATTTTTTTTAAATAATAAGCACCTTTTTGTGTGTGGAATCTGATTTCAGTGTGACCATTTGCAGTGCCCGTGCGTTTACAGCTAAAAGGCTCATCTATCTCTTGATGTATGGTCGACGAGAAGATGCTCTTTTTGGGCTGGGATGGATCAGCACCACGGGCAGTGGTAGAGAGCGCGTTAGGTAGCGCCATTAAAATCAGCACCACGGCCAGGGACGGAGATCTGTTTGAAACGTGATGCAGCAGCACCACCTAGTGGTAACGGAGGGGAATAGCAGCAGACTATGTAATATTTCATTATCTTGCAGCACAGTACATTTAATCGTTGATTTGAAAAGCCAGAGGCGACTCATTTATCTCACCATGTGATTAATATGATGAGAAAAATGTACCATATGAGTGAATTGAAGGAAATGACTAAAAACACAATGGTTAACTTTGACAACTGTAAATATGGGAGTGTTTATTGCACTTTTACTGGGCTTGGAAAATAATTCATATTTACATATTTATTTCATACTGTTTAAAGCCCTCTAGGTCTTCAGTCTTCACAGTTTTTTTTTGGTGGAGAGTCAAGCTGCAGTGTTTTCGCAACAAATGTTGTAACGACCCGACTAAGGCTTTTCGATTTTGGGTAGCACGAGCTTTTAATTGGATTATAATTAGGATTAGCAGCACGCTAACTCAAATACAAAATGCAACATGTCGAGTCATTTTTTTCAGTTGTAACTAGTCCCTGGCGGAATAATACATGTAAAACCAGCTTCTGTGGTTTATTTAGTCGAAATAAGCGTGTAGAAAGAAAGAAAAAGTCGTGTTTAGGCCCCGTGGCGGAGGCTTTCTTTTCATCCTCTCCTCGACGTAGACAGACTCGACTGTCGTCGAAAAGATTCGGACAGGTTCGGATACGCATGCGTCCTTCGGCTGGTTTGCTGCGGCTCTGTTTGAGCCTGACAGCTGTGTCAAGCTAGCAAAAACAGCAACGTCTCCTGTCCAGAGCTACACAAAGTAAGACAAATGTAATGTTCTTCGTTGACCAGTTTACTATTGACGATTTACAGAAATGTTTTGTAGCATATTTTCCGAACGAAAGATGGAACGTTTACGTAAAAATATAGATTACACTCTAGGAGCTTGAATGTATCATAAAGCTATCCGCCTTCAATCAGATATACGTTCAAATCTAGGATAAATATGGACACAGATTTGTTGTGTGAATAAAATAATATACTCTTTGATTAGTTTACCCATCTGCTATTGTAATCAACTGCGAGCTACATATAAAACCTAAATGGACTACAAATTATTAATACCTGTAGAAATGACATTTTTCTACTTTCCAATCTAATTGTGAAGTGAAAGATTTAAAAAAAAAAATTAAACTATTTTGTTTTAAAAGATTACGCATGACTTTTATTTAGGTGATGAAATTAAATAATTAAAAAAAAACATAAACATAACAGTCCATCCATAATCTGTTCAAAAAGGATAGAATGAAGCTCATCTTTGTTTTCTACCCCTAAAATTAATAGACTATCTGGTTTCAACTGTCTTTACAAATAGAAATATGAAGAGACCAACTCCTTTACTCTTATAACATTAAATAAAATGGTTGTTTGCGCCATTAAAGTCTGCCACTCCGAATTTATTATTGATACGTCACTTCTTAAAACTGTTGATTGCACTGGCTTTTACCAAGGGATATCAGAGATGACAAAATAAATACATAATTTAAAATATAAAGAGAATTGGATTCAAATGCAAGCTACGCATTACAAATAATAATAATAATAA
Organism: Poecilia reticulata; assembly: GCF_904066995.2. Classification (NCBI taxonomy): domain Eukaryota; kingdom Metazoa; phylum Chordata; class Actinopteri; order Cyprinodontiformes; family Poeciliidae; genus Poecilia; species Poecilia reticulata. Next base: position 8,237,671 of record NC_088847.1, on the reverse strand, counting down.
TAAAAACAATCTGAAATGTTCCTTCCACTTCAGAATTTATTCACTGCCAACCGAAGTGACATTATTTTTAAACAGTGATTAAAATAATTGATGCTTGTAGCAATACAGAAATTTGTTTTACTTTTTTATGCAAGAAGCATTCTGAATCTAAAACGGAAAATAAAAATGGACAAAACACTTAAAAATAAAACGTAAAACAACGACAAAATAGGAATAGGATTATTTTTCTGAGCGCAACATTAAAACCTAATGTGGGGATTAAAAATTGGATGCTTTCTTGGACATTCAGTCTCGTTAACGAACGCTTTATCAGCGACAAACTGGACGTATTTTACTCCAAAATCGAGTTAACTGCTCTTATTTTGAAGTTCCCACCGGATGTGGACGACTTGCTTCGCGCTCTCCAGCTTGATACCCGTCGGGTGGACAGACGCTGCCTTGGAAACGACATAAATCCAGTGCGTGCAGCTGGGTTTCGAGCGGGGACCTACATTTCCTCACTTCAAAGGCTTCCGCCCCTCTACTGTCCTCCTCCACCTCTTCTCCATCCCTTCCTCCATCCATCTCTTCCTCCATCTATCAGCCAGCATGGGGGATCTGAAATGAAGCGCGGCGCAGCGGAGGAGGCACGGCGAGGAGCTTCGACATAACCGAGAGCGAGAGAGGAGGTGACGGGAGGTGCCGCAGCCAGGTAAATGTGAGCGGATTTCCAATCAGCTTCGCATGGCACCGCCGTGGCGTGGAGCCGCGTCCATGCGGGGGCACGTAGCCACGGTGGAGGCTGAGGGGGAGGGGGGGGAGGGGGGGGGAAGAAAGGAGGATGATGCATTTGTTTTTGTTATTGTTGCACGCAAAAAATAAAATAAAATAAAAAGACAATACGTGCGTACTTACAGGGCTTCAAACGTGATCAAATAAATGCGCGCGGATTTATCTGTATATATATATACATGCATGTTTTAATGAATTAATGCAAGACGGGCGCTCCTTTTGCACCATTCACACCATTTTCTCCTCCCCTGTGTGGCGGCGGCGCGCTGGTCAGGTGTCTCTCTCTCTCTCTCTCTCTCTCTCTCGCTCTCTCTCTCTCTCTCTCTCTCTCTCGCTCTCTCTCTCTCTCTCTCTCTCTCTCTCTCTCGCTCTCTCTGCTCGCCTGCAACAAAATGTCACCAGTTGGGAGGATTTTTCTTGCAGGATTTGGCAGGAAACACGCTTCAGGCTTCCAAAGAGAGAGACAGATAGAGGGAAGGAATGGAGTATAAAGATGAGGAGGTGTGCGGAGGATTATGTCTGTAACGGGGATCCAGTGGATCTGCTCAAAAGTAGCTGCTGAAACAGAAGAGAACGGCACCGGATCCATGCTATGTGTGGACATAAGGTGTGCTTTAAAATGGACGGCATAGAGATGTTGTTTTCAGTCTAAAAAACATTATTATTATTATTATTATTATTATTGCTTTTTGATGTTACAGCTTTTGTTACTTTAAACATGCCTTCATGTTTAAAGTCCTCCTCCGTCTAAGCAGTCTGTGATGTTTGGGTGGTGTTCAGTAATTTGAGGGATGTAACCAAAAAAAATCTTTAATTAGCATTTAGCATATTAAATAGGTCAACAAAGAGATTGGTGCTGATGGGCAGTAAAAGATGAGCTGCAGAGATTGTGGACCATTAATATTATTCTCCAGAGCAGTTTAGCATACGACGATGCATTCATTTTTCATTCAGTTACTTAATTTCATGCATGATCCACATAAAAACTAAAAACCACAAGAACACAGACTTAAAGGGGCAGTATTGTGTATTTTTCAAATATGACTTAATTTAACGCTTTAAAATTGAGACTCTGTTTCTTTAAGAAGCTCCTGCTCTTTCTGAAACTCCGCCTTCAGGAAGTCATCCTCTATTAACCCTTTAATGTTTTTACCAGCGTTGCACTGAGAAGTGACTCGTATAATGAGCTCAGTGGATGCACAGTTCCACCAGACGTTTGCTAATTGCTGCTGGCTAGTCTGAAGGAGCTGAGTGAGGGAGTCGAAAGGGGGGGTTGTTCTGTGAAGCAGAAGCTTGGAAACTGCAGCTCCAAGGAGGAGCTGAGTCTTGAAGGCGGAGCTAGGTCCACCCAGGGGTTTTGCACAGCTGAATGGTTGCCATGGGAGATTAAAGGACTTCTTAAACATACATAAAAGATATATTGGTAGTCATTAATGTTAGCTTTGGTTTGAAAGCCTCAGTTTGACTTTTACAGGCATTTCCTGTCATTGCAAACAAATAGCTCAACCCTCGTTCCGACAGATAGTAAAATTGTCACCCAGACATTTAGTTGATTCACATTAGCAGATGGAAAGTTGATTTTGATGATGAGAAACTGGATTCATTATTGTGGACTTGATGCTGCAGCTCTAGTGGTTTATAGTTCATGACGCTTTGGGGAAATATTCCTGGTCATTTGAGGGTGACTGGTTTGATCTGAACCGACCGTGTTTACATGTGCAGTCAGTCATATTCATCCCAGGCAGGAAAATGAACGCTTCAAATGACATAAAAGTCCAAGTTTTTACTTTAAAACATGTCAGAAAAAGAGACGAATGGCCAGGCCTGATATATATTTTATGGCGATTTGTAAACGGTCGTCTTCATCATAGCTGCTCTCCATTCGGAGTCCACTTCAGGGGGTTCTTTCATGTCTGAACTGAGATTAGATAATAGGCTTTTTTTAATGCTTGTTTGTGAAGCTGCTGTACAACAGAGTCGTATTCATGAGAGGCTGTGCTCACAGAAGCTTGTACTGATTTATTACATAAGCCAATGATGGAGGAAGAAGGGCCAAGGAGCCTCAACTCGCACACACATGGTTACTTAACTTCAATGAGTGAAAACGAAATATGGAGGGAGGCCTTGGCTGGTTGAATAAAAGGAAATCTTCTGGAATTTTGCAGCATTTTGTATGCTCCATGTGAAAACATTTTCAAGAAAATATTTGGTGGTTAGACCACCAAATGTTTTGGTGGTCAGATCATTTATCATTTATTGTGATAAATTTCGTATAAGATTGATTTGTCGTTGTCATGGTAAATTCCAGTTAATGATGTTTAAAACCTCCTAAAAGTGTCCGTATTGTTGGAACTATTTATTTTTTTTGCTATTGCACTGTTTGTTCAGTTAAGGTGTAACAGTAAATATCACAAATCACATGTTACGTGCCTGGTGTCCTAAAGAAGCGTATTGCTTTATTATTTAATAGCTTTTATTTGTGTTTGTGGGACTATAATTCCTGCAACACTCAGTCACAGCCATGCAGTTTCCTAAAAAAATAAGAAATGGTTAACGTCACCTTTATTGTTATTGTAATACTACCACAAAATATTGTGACAATACTTTAAATTCCTGGTGCCCGCCGCTAGTTTAGAGTAAATATTATTCATGACAGTACTGCTTTAAGGGGTAAATCCATCAAACACTCGTTCATGGTTTGAAAAATCCTCCATCATGTTGTTGCATGTAGATCTGCTCTTTTGGCCTCACTGTCATGATAAAAGGTTTGCTACTGATTAGATACACCAGTGTTTCTCAGCTCTAGTCCTCACCGCCGCCTGCTTTGCAGAAGCCTGTTAATCACCCAGAGATACAATTCAGGTGTGTGGCAGAAGGGAAACACCTAAAACATGCAGGACAGGGGGGGCGGTGAGGGCCGACGTTGAGAAACACTGAGATACACAGTAATTAGTCGTTAAGAGTTTTATTAGCTTTACTTCATAGCAAAATAAAATAAAATTTCCACCAGTGCAGAGCTTGTTCAACACTGGCAACAGGGGGTTTTCCGCCTGTGACTACAGTCACTTGAACTAAAAAACGTTTTATCCTGTGAAAAATACTTGTGTGCTGTGTGACTTATGAGTAGAGCAGCAAAATATTAATAGCTGACAATGATAGGAAGTGGAAATATAGTACTTAATAATCCTCCAAATGGTCCAGCATCTCATGCTGCAGGTGTAGAGTCAAATGATGTTCGTTCACGACGACATGGATGAAAATAGGTGGGGCTGTTAGAACCAAAACGTAGCAGTTTGAGTCTATTTAAGTTAAACTTTGACGCCACATTAGGGGAATTTACTTAGGGTTTTATGGATGGTAATGTTATTAAACTTAAATAATAATCAAATAGTTTGAGTCAATATAAAGTCCAACTGTACTATTTATGGGGTTGCTTCTCGTCCAGAGGAGTTGGGTTACAATTTTATCTTGCGACATTGTTGTGAAATAAGAGGGATTTCAAAATGTCCTCCAAGAGGAATACTTCCAACTATTGAGGGGCAATTTGGTGAGGTTATTAGAATGATTTTTTTACCCAAACGGTGGCTAGGAAGCTTAACCTCACTGAGAGCAGGTGGTCTGTTCTCCAAGAGCTGGAAAATAAATGACAAACTGTCATCAGCTTAGAACCAGAAGTTGATTTTCAGCTCATCAGAGAAAATTATTTTAGTTATAGAGGAAATGGTCAGCAATGTTAATACAGTTAGTTCACAAACATTTAAGGAAAATAGAAATAGTTACCGCAAAAGGACAATGACTATTTTAGTAATCAATTATTCTGATGATTAATCGATTAATCGGATAAAACATTTTCCACATTCTGCAAATTTTTTATTTCATCACTTGACCATTTTATACAATATAAGAAAAATAATGAAAAGTAATTAAATTCTTTTTTTAAAATAAGAAAAAAACATTTTATGTCCTGAAATGCAACTATACAGCATTCCTCTAGTGTAAACTTGATTATTTGTAGCAAAGGATAACACAGTGAAGGGCTATCTGTTGATTATTTTTATAATTAACTTAGTAATAATTGGATAGCGAAAGGTGCTTTATATGACTTTTTGTTTTTACAGATTTTGAATAGTTAATAGATTATTAACTTAAGTCACGATTATTTCACTAATTGATTAATCATTGCTAATTGTGATTAATCACAATTTATCCGATTAATCGTTTCATCTCTAGATAATTCAATTATTTTCCTCATGCTTTAAAAAAGATAAGTGAAAAATAATCTACTACTTGCTTGCTTTTTAGTTTCTTCTAACAAATGAATAATTTAGTCAACAGGTTTTTTCTTGTTGAGGTTGGATTTTTAGTAAACATAACATTGTAGGTTTTGTCAGGATCTGGACACATTTTTTAAAGCATTTATGTAGAAACTCTTTTTTTTCCCTCCCCTAAACCTGTGAGACTGTAGCTTCACTCTGCCTTCACCTGTCGTCTTGACCTAACATCCATCTGGTCCCTCTGGGGTCGTTCACAGTGCAACAATCACTGAAAATACACACGCCTGGGTGCGTGCGTGTGGGGGTGGGCTTTGACCCAGCCGCATAAGGACACTCATCGTCCTGCTCGTATCCCGGTCTGCCGCCCTCGCCGTTTCTGGTTGCTCTCTGATGTCATGAAAAATTAGTAGTTTTCCGTCTGGCTTTTCTTCCGCCCCGACTGACTCAATCTGCCTTAGTCAGCGGTTTCCAGGCTCGTTTATTTACAGCACGGAGATCGATGCTTCTCTGCGTGGAAATGGTGGTCGTTGCTCGGGGGCAGCGTTTTGGTGTTCACGCTCGGGTGTCGCTGGTGGTTTTATTGGTGTAGCCAACGATCCTGCTTTGATCCTAAGCACTACTCTGTGACCGCCTGCCTCTGGGTTGGCTGATAATATATCACAGAAGAACGCAATAATTGCTGATCTGAGCACATCTAATAGGTAATATTGTTATTAACCCATCAGTTGAGCTTGTATTTAGTTTTCCCCCACTGAGGTCAGAAGGCATGGTGAGCTTTCATAGTTCAGTGCTTTAGAAAAATCTGAGATACCTGCAAAATTTTATAAATTGTTAGACAAAAGAGTGAAGGTAAAGCCTGATATTAGAGGAAGTCAGAGATTGTTTCCACTGATGTAGAGTTTAAGTATAAGGTTCTTTTCATTTAAATGAATCCCCAGTATTCACGGGAGCTAGGGAGTTAGCTAAACTCTACAAATACTTGAGACACTCCTCTAAAAACGCTCAGAGCTTCTTATCTTAGAAGTTCAAATATCAATTATACCTTACTACAGTGGTGTGAAAAACAGTTGGCGCCTTCCCTGATGTTCTAATTTGTGGCATGTTTGTCACAATTCAGTGTTTCAGAACATCAAACCAATGTAAATATTAGCAAAATAGCAGTTAAGTTATGTTTTAACAGGGGGGGATCACTTTTTCACATAAGGCCACGTAGGTTTGGATTTTTATTTTCTCCCTCAGTAATAAACACCTTCATTTAAAAACTGCATTTTGTATTTACTTGTGTTGTCTTTGACTAATATTTCAATTGGTTTGATGTTCTTACACACTTTATTGTGTCAAACATGCAAACAAAAACTATGAAATCAGGAACATTTCCCATCGTTACATGTATTAGTGCATACAGTGGAAACCGCCTTAGCACTAGCAGAAGCTAATCCCTGCAGTGTTCATTCTCTCTGCTTTTGAGAGTTCAGCCAATCAGCGGCAAGGAAAGCAAATGGCAGCCCTAGATTGGCTGCCTTGCGGACACCAACCAATAGCAGTGTTGTGTCCAGTGCTTAATGTTGTAGCAAATACTGTATCTGTCTAGGCAAATTTTCCAACAATTTTAAGTTATGTTCCACAGAAAAATGTTTGCCAGTCTATAAATACTTCCAAAAGAAAAGAGGCATATTCTGTCCAGCAGGACTTGATGTTTGGTTGTAGCAGTAAAAGTGTGGCCTGAGAGCTGTCTTTTCTTGAAGACTGAGGTTTCATTTGCAAATCCCACAGCATATTGATAGCGATTGTAGCGATAAAGATGCCATTACTCATTCTATATGTTGCGTTTCCATCAATACATAATTGTGTTCAAATTATTTCAATTGCAAGATTATTCTATTTAATTTGTTTTAAAGCTTTTTACATGTCTTTAGCCAAGATGGGAATAATAAGTTGCGTTAAGTAGTCTTATCCATAACACAGATCCTTCCATTGTTTTCACAGGGTTTCTACAAATGTTAGACTTTTAAAGACTTTTTTTAAAGACCCTTAAGAAGACCTGGATCGTGACAGAAACGTACAAAAGAAAATCAAATATTTTGCGGCTGTGGCTCCCAAGTCTCTTTTGGTTCTAAGCTGTGCCTCCCTTCACATTAAAAACATTGTTGAATTAAAATCCTTGAAATAGCTCACACTGGTGCTTGACCACCGTATTTAAAATCCACTAAACCTCAGATTCCACAGTTCACAATGCATCGAATACTGCTCAGTGCTAGTCAGAGCAGCGCCGACCGTTTTCTGGGGAGCTCTATTAGCCAAAACTGTGACATTTGTGGAGTTTGTTTGTGGCCGTCGGCAGTAGCTTTGTGCTTCTCACACTGGCTCTCTACAGCATTAACCTCTGTAGTGCCAAGTGTTATTGCGCAGAATGTACATAGCCGTGCCGAAGACGAATGTCATTCAGCCAATTGGTTATAATTTTGCACTTACCCATGACAGATGCAAAAAATGCTAGCTAACCAGCTAGCATATAGCAACATATCAGCAGTAGCCTCAACCTTAAGGTGTCCATCCATCCATCCATCCATCCATCCATCCATCCATCCATCCATCCATCCATCCATCCATCCATCCATCCATCCATCCATCCATCCATCCATCCATCCATCCATCCATCCATCCATCCATCCATCCATCCATCCATCCATCCATTTTCTTTACACCCTTGTACCTTAATGGGGTCGGAAGGGTTGCTGGTGCCTATCTCCAGCTAACGATCCGGGCGAGAGGCAGGGTTCACCCTGGACAGGTCGCCAGTCTGTCGCAGGGCACCTCAAGGTGTGCGCGACTCAAACTTTTGCCTGACAGGAAAATCCTGGAAGAAAAAAAGTCTGCATAGAATATACAATATTAAATGGTCCTGCCACAACAAAATGTAAGACTTGTCGTTAACGTGTTCAAGGCTTCATTACATTTTTTTAATTAATTTAAGACATTTTAAGGCCTTCATTTTAAATACATGAATGGAAAATTTTTTAAGGATGTGCGGACACCCTGTTTCTGAAAAGTTGTAAAACTATCCACAGTGAGCCAAAGTGGCTTGTTGGCATTATCTCTGTCAGGCCCATTAGTTGTGATTGTAAAGTGGCAGATAAAATATCTTTATTTTATCTGCCAAGTCTTTAACAAGTATTTTGGGCACCTCCCTGTTTCTTCCCAGACCAGAGAAACTGGGACTCTGGGATCGATGTGACCTGTCTTTCCCCAGTAGGACCTCCTCTTCCTACCATCCCTGCTTCAGTAGAACCCAGTTTGTTCCATACTGTGTGTGCGTGACAGTGTCAGGTCACATGGTTTTTGCCGGATGACTTGTTGCGATCGCGCTGAGGCCGGCACATTTAATTGTGGGAGACTGGGTCGCAGAAGGGCACGAGGGGAGTTTTTTTCCCGCAACACACAACCAAGCAGAGGGTGAATGCTCCCCGGTAACACAACACTCACAGCCCAGAGCTGACCTGTTTACTAACCGCATTAGCAGACAATAAAAAGAGGGTACGATACGTGAAGGTAGGACTGGTGTAAAGCACCTTTAGCTCTGTGTAAAACATGTTATTTTAAAATGTTTTGATCAATGGTTTGATGAACAAATGAAATGTAAAGGTAACGATGGAGGAGGTACACTCTTCTCAAAACAGGTGGCAATAAGTCAACTATGCGCTTTACTGCAGTTCTCAGTCTATTATCCACACGCCATCTAGTGGCCTGGCATGATAACTACAGCTTCCTCAAGGTGTTCTGGCGGCGGCGTGTAAACATGAAACATTTCCAAACGGAGATCTTGTGTTAATGTTACCTTTGAGACTTAGGGACACAAGATAATGCATTGTTGAAGGGTGGAAAAATAAAGACACATGTTTTTGGATATTTCTTTAGAAATTGTATTGTCTTTACTCTGATACCCCTAACAAAAAAAAACTATTTCCTTCTGAAGCCAATTAAAAAAGCAGGCCATCAGTGTGCAATTTAACATTTGTGTAAAACATTGTAAAGGTCCTAGAAGTTTGTTCGAGAACATCTTATAAGTGAAATAACCTGGCACTGGAACTAGTACTTTTTAAAAAAATCAATATTGAGGAATTATTGACTTTAAACAAACTCCTATTTCTTGCTCAAAAAAGTTGCTTGTACATTTGTTTTGACTTATTTCAATTGGACTAAGATATTTGCACTAGAAACTAGACCAAAAATACTTGGTAAGTTAGTTTTTTTTTTCTTCTTGGAGCTATGTTTTCTTAGTCAGTGGCTGTATTTTCTCCACTGTAAACTAACTACAGTTCTGTCCCAGTCACTCCATTCTGCTGCCAACATCAGAAAGTCTTCCATAGAAACCATGACAACGACCCTACAGAGCCAGAGACCGCATGTCAGAGAGCAGAGACGAGGAGGGGGAAAAAAGGGACAGAGGGAGGCAGGCATCAGGCTCCTCGCTTCCTCTCTGCTCTTCTTCTCTTTTACAGTTTTGGATGATTTGTTTCAAGGGAGGATTAGTACAAAACACTTGGGGGAGACGAGGGGAGTGGCTTTATAACTGCAGTCATTTTTGTACAATGGCCTCTCACCCAAGAGCATCAGCATAAATAAAGACATCAAAGAGAGCTAAAGCTGGAAAAAAGGGGGGGTTGGGGAGCATGGAGTTTTTGACACTGAGGATGAAAACAGTAAAAAAAAAAAAGGAGGTTAGAGTCACAAAAAAGGAGGGAGTTAAAATGAAGACGGCTCACACGTTTAAAAATTTAAACAATCTCCCATGGTCTGCCTAATGCAACATCAAACAAAAAACTAATTAATCTCCTGGTTTTGGTAGCATCAAACAAATAGAATCCACTTAAAAATGCTTTTCATACAGCTGACAGCTTGTCCAACTCATTTTTTAAAATATTTTTTTGTTCAGCTCCCTGATGCCTCTTTGTGAAATGACATTTGGCTTACCACCAAGCGAGGAGCTCCGACGCTCCACAGAGCGTCACCAGAGTAATCTTGACTGAGAATAAAACATTAGCTCTGTTTCTCTGCGTTGGCTCACTTCATTGTTTGTGCAGATTTCTTTTCTTTTCTTTTCTTTTCTTTTTTTTTCAAACCAGTTACTGTTTGTAAGATGCAGAAGAGATGCAGATATTTGTCCGGACAGCATCTGCAAAATTTTGAGAACAGAAGTAATTTATTTATTTATTTACATATTTAGAGTATCTGTTACTACAGAAGAATCAGATTAAGGAAGAATTGTTGTTTTTATTGCGTTTGAAGGATCAATCCATCCAGAAGCAGAAGAAAAAGCTCAACTTTTTGTTTCGGATCTTGTAAAATACGATGTATGGACCAGTCAAACCCCTTTAAGGGTTACAGATTCTTTACAGTTTTTAATACATTTCAGTTTCAGAGTACGTTTTGTACATATGATATTGGTAAATATCAGTTATCAGCCATAACAGCAATACTAATATGGGATATCAATATCTGTCCAGATCTTCATATTGTTTCATTCTTTAATGAAAGTATCAAAACCTTTGCAAAATTCCTCCAGGTTTGTCAGCTCGTTATTTACTTGAAGTTGTTCTTTTTTTTAAGATTTGGCTGAGCCATGTTAAACTGAACACATTCTCAAAGATAAATAAAATTTTAATTCTAATGAACATCTAACACCGGAACTAGAAGACATTTTCAGTCTCTGAAATAAATAAACAAAATAAATTAATTATGAAGTCTCTGTAAACAAAATTGACCTTTAAGAAAAAGGCTAGTTGAGACCAAAACACCAGTCTGAAGACTTTTGCCATCCAGTTTTTGGTAGAAAGAGAGAAAAACGATAAATTATGCAAATGGAAATGATTGTGCTCATTTTAATTTATTGTGAAATTAATAGATTTGTTTGCTTATTGCGACATGCTTATGTGATATGGAAAATGTACTGGGGAAATGTATTTGTTTTTTTGTCACTTTCACTATAAAAATGAATCCCAATTGATAAGTCATGCAGTGCATCATTTAATTACACCAATATATAGAGGCAGAGCTCCTTATTTGAAGTAGTTACTGCACAAATCTAATTAGCTGTGGTTATTTGGGTAAGTCCTGCAGAGCCGAGGGGAGTGGGGGGGATGTGACAGGTTGGATCACAGGTTGAGGCCGATTAAGTGGCTCGGTGAAGACGTGTTTGTTTGTGAGTGTGTACTTGGTCATTAGCTTGGGCTCAAGTCCATATTCCTGAACAGAAGGAGGAGTAATTAAAGTCAGTGAGGTTTTCTCCTGTCTCGTTGTCCATCTACACGCTTGTAAAATTGAAGTAACACTCAATATTGCTTTATGCTAAAGGCTAAAAATATAATCTACAGCCTTACTGGAAAGAGGCAACAGAATGGGTTAATTTACCCCCTGTTGAGATGTCTGGGTGTGTGAACCAGTCTGGAGTGAGGGGTCAGAGGTGAGTGTGGAAGCTTGGGGTCTTTTATAACCTCCCTACAGGTCTTTACAAACAGGATCCAATCAGCTTTGGATCAGACGGATAAAGTCTCATCTGTAATTACAACCACAGATACTGAAACACAGAGGAAGTTGTGGAACAGGAACTTCCTCCTGAATGGTTTCCTATGTATTTGAATTTATATTTTTGTATATAATGTCAAATTTTAGGTGGGCACAAAATTTTCCTGCCTTATGTAATCAGTTGTCGTAACATTGGCAGAAGTTTCATTTGGGTTTAAAGATCCTTCCTCATTATATTCCTAGCAAATCTGCACACACACCCCCACCACCCCACACACACCCCAACCCAACACCCGTCTCAGATCATCTGCCACTCCATCCCTCAGCCTTTCACAGATAACATGAACAGGCTGTGCTAAGAGCGGTGGCAGCAATCATGAATGTGAGAGGCACATTTTAGTTTTTGTTTCTGTTTTTCATTTAGTGTTTAAGTGATACGTGTGACAGTTTGTGTTGATTGCTTTAAGACGTGGCTGGATCCATACTTTGAAAATTCATCTTGCTTTTGACAGGAATTAGAGTCCTACTGGTGATTTGGGGGGGTATTTGAAAGTGGTGCACGATTAATTGCCCTTGTTTTCACATTTCATACATTTCTACTTCCACTTTTCTTTATCAATAAACAAAATAGTTGATACCTATTTAAATAACCAATGCGAATCATTATATGTTTCTTGGTACTCTAGTATTTTGATGAACTATAGAGATAAATAACCACACAAATTATAGGATTTCATTTAATTTAATGGTTAATAATTATTTAAAAACTTTCTTTAATGCACTACTTGTTCGAATAGTATGTCGATGTGAGGGTCAGTGGTGTAAAATTCAGTGTCCTGTTGCGTCTGTGAATTTTACAGGACGTTTCTGTTACTTTAACCATGATGTCACCTTCTTGTTGAATTTTTTGTCCATATTCGAGGATCAAATTATTTGTAACATAGCTCAGGTTTTGGCTATTTCAAGCGTTCAGCATGCCGACATGAGTGAATCCTCTTCAGCATATGTGTTAAAAAATTCAGTCATAACCTGGCTTGTCTGATGGTTGAATGATATTGTATGCACTGTTGTCCAATGCACTGTTGTCATATCCACAAATGCTAAAGCAGGGTATTTAACAATGCTTTGGGGGGAAAAGGCAGCAGCTCAGGCTAAGATAACCTTGTCGATTCATGTTTACCACTTTTTATCTCCCTGTTTACCTTAGGTTATAACCTTGGGACTGTTCATTTAGTCTGTACATATTCACTGTTGCTCATGGAAACAGAAAATTGTCACCATGTGAGGAAACAACAATGCTAACTAACATTTTCTGACAGGTCACTTTCACTAGTACCTCTCTAAAGAGTTTCATCTTGCCACAAATTTCTTGATCTGATCTGACCTGACCTTTTAGGAATCGTTTCCTTTGCTCCTCTCGGAAGCCTGGGTGTCACAGTGCGATGGATCATCCACAGGCCGACGTACCAAAGTTTCCACTTTTAGTTTTCATCTCTTGGCTTCCTTTGCTCCCTCTTTTTAATTTCTATTTTGCTTCGATTCTCTCGTTCTTTCCGTGTCCTCTTTGTGCAGTTTTTCTTTCATACTATTTTCAGTGGCACAGCCAGTTCCACTTTTGATCTGAAGAGCAGATTCCTCAGTGTGTTGGCATGACAACACTCCCGTGGCTCCACAGTGTACTCAGGGTGCTTTTCCTCTTCCGTCTCTCGTCTGTTTTCTTCTTTACATTTCTGATGTTTGGATCTAAATATTTTAACATTTAAGCTTGTGTTCTTTACTGTTGTTCGCTTTCAAAAGATTCTTTGGTTAATAATACTATATGTGCTATATGAATTGTGTATTTTTTATTTTCAGATGCTCGCATCGAACACTAAAGGCAGTGCTCAAAATGCTAAAGGTCACAAATTTTTTATTGTTTTTTCAGTTTTCAAATCTGATACCGCTGATGATGCCAGAAAAGTCTTGATGCCTGCAAAGTCTATATAAAGTTTAATATAGTTAAACTTAAGGAATCATGGCGACTGGCGTGTTGTGAGTTTCAATATTAATCAGTCTTTGGTAAACATGGTTGTAGTTAAAATAAGCGCCGTCAATCGATTAAAATATGTAATCAAATTAATCACACTCTTACCCTTTGATTAATCACAATTAACATGCATAACTGTGTAGGCCTGAAATGTGAAAATGCACATTTTCAAAAACTGCCTAAGAAAATGTTTTATTGTCTCCAACCAAACATCTACGTTTTTCAGGTTTTCATATTTACAAAGGTTTTATATGAAGTCCTATTGTTGTAATTTAGAAACGTTAACTGTAAAGCGGTTATGCTTGAGTGACGGAATAATTCACCGTTGTGATAAGTAGGCTACATGCTACCTTGGTTTTATCCAAATGTTTGTTGTCACATCTTTTTTTGTTTTGGTGTTACTGAACTTTATTTGACAGGAATCTGACAGGAAGTAAGCAGACAGAAGTGCCGTTGAACTTTTCGGATAAATCGCAAATGTTGACAGCCTTAGTTTAAATTTAGTGTTGATATGAATTTCACCTTGATAGGACTAAGCAATGATAAGTTTGCTTACATCAAAGGAACACTTCACATTTTGAATAACAGATTTGCACCAAAAACCTGCATTTTTGTACACTTTTTAAAAAATATATATTTTCATTATTCAGCTGGAAAAAATAGTTAAACAATTTAGTTTTATATGAAGAAAGAAATGTGAAAATGAGGAGAACCTCCTAAGAACATCGGGGAAAGACAAATTTATAATTTTCTGCCAGAACAAAGGCAACAAAGTTGCTATTGTATTCTTGACATTCCTTTGAAGCAACTGTTTGTGAGCGGGAATATATTTCTATTTAAAGAGGAATCCTCAGAAGAAGGTGAACCTGTTAGGAGTTGTTTCTCTGTTTACCCGCTGTCTTGTTGAAGCATAGTCGACTAGAACCATGTCGGTTTGCATTGCAGCTGACCTGAAAGTGTTCATGAAAGAGACGTAAGCGCTCGAGGGTCAAAACAGAGTGGCTTCGTGTGTCTGAAGCTCACACTCATTCGCTTTTATGACCGAGGAAGAAACCGCAGATTCTCAGACCGACACGGAAACAGTGAGGGTGGGGGACCCCCAGTCTCTGTTGGACGCTTGGGATTTGGAGTATAAGGTATTCGCCCCCTACTGATTTATTGATGAAACCAAGCGAGGAAGTACAAAATATTTGGATTGAAAACGAGCGCAGGAGCCTGCTAAAAGAACGACTGGGGGACCCACCCGACAGACGAGACGAGCAGCACCCATCGGAGCGGGGAAGGAGGATGATGGGGAGTGTTTATGTATTATTAACCAGCGAGCTTCTTAGATTATTTACAACAGCTGGAGGAAGGGGCGGGGGGGAGACATTGGCTGCTGCGCACGCATACAGGGGGAAGCTTAACAGCGTACTTAAGAAGCCGCAGCATCATCTGAGGTAGTTAATATAATTAAATGTCAGAAGCTGTTAGAGGGAGGAATGAGCGGGGGAATGCTTCAAACAGATCTGGTTACTACTGGAAAACTCACTACAAACGTCTGTTTACCCCTGCTTTATCGCAAATATTTCAGCATAAACAAACACGTTATTGATTGAATATGCAGACACAAACACTTCTCTTGATAAGAGAATTGATTCCCTTGTTGCTTGTGTTTTTGCAACACTTTATTCTAGTTGTTTTTAGTAGGGAACTAGACAGAAGGAACTTCTCAAATGTCTCACAGCCCTGAAACAACTACTCCAGGTCAGTAGGGGGCATTCATTTTTATTTTTACCAACTTTTCAAAATACATGAAAACAGACAGGGGCTAGGCTAAGATTCTCACTTTATAATTCTTAAAGCTGCAATATGTAACTTTCATTAAAAAAATGTTTTTTGCATGTTTGCTAAATTCAAGTATTTTTGTATAGTTTGTAGTGCAAATATCTTAGCATGTTTTTTTTTTAAAAGACTAAAATAATTCACATGTAACTGTGCAGCAAGATACAGGAGCCTGTTTAAGTCAAGTTCTTAAAATTTATGAAAAAAGTACTGGCAAATTATTTCACTTGTTACATGGACAAAATGTCTTATCAGTAAAAAAAAAAACAAAGAAAAACAATATTACAATAACAATCAATATAAAAGAATTATTGACATAAAACAAGCTAATATATCTTGCTTAAAAGTTACCTGATGGCTAGTTTTTCTTATTTCAAGTGTACTAAGATATTTCCACTACAAACTACCAAAAACACTTTGGAAGATTTTGTTTTTTTGCAGTGAATATGCTTGACTGTTTGAATCAGATAATTGAAATAAAAACATTTGGGTGGCATTTAAATATATTTTAAGATAAACCAGAAGTTTTTTTTTTTTAGCTGGGAAGTTCACCTTAGGGGTTTTTAAGGTTCAAACGTTCATTTCAGTCCTGGCAGTTTGGTGGTTTTGGGCCCCAGAGAAGCTTTATTTCTAGTAGCACCCCTGACCCTTACTCATTCTGCCTCGTCTAGTTTCTCTGTCTCCCTGTCAGGACCCTTCCGGTCTCTCTGCCCAGTTTCAAGCTCATTTGCACCATTTATAAAATTATTTCTGGCTCATTTAGTTTCTGGCTCACGCGAGGCGCTCTAGCATTAGACAGCACGATGAGTGACTGCGCCCCACGGTGGACATGACACCTCCGTTTCCATCGGCCTCACAAATCAACATCAAGTCATTTCCTCTCCTCCCACCCCCATCCTTATTTCCCAGAAATAATGTTGGTATATTTGCATCCATCTTACTATTTGGATATTCAAAAACTGTTCACTGGGAGGTACGAAAACTCAGAGTTTCAGAAAAAAGATTGTAACCATAAATCAGCAAATTTGAAAGTTAAATAATTTTTTTTTTAAAACATGGCGTTTTCAGTTCTTTTTTTGTTGTTTCTGCAGGTGTAGAGCAACATGCCGCTGGTGAAGAGGAATATTGAACCCCGGCACTTGTGCCGCGGGGCGCTGCCAGATGGGGTGACCAGTGAACTGGAGTGTGTCACCAACAGCACACTGGCAGCCATCATCAAACAGCTGGGCAGCCTGAGTGAGTAATATTACATAATATTCACTCAAGTTTTTATAGTTTTTCTTCTAATCTCCAGTAGAAAATAATCTTCACTTACAATAACCAGGTTAAAATCATTTACTTGGTCATCTACTATTTTTAGTCACATTTTATGTGACTTTTTCAAAGCTAAGGACAATTTATTTTAGGGCTTTTGACATACATTTCTCAGATTTATTTTGTTTCTACACATAAAAAAACAGCTTAGTTTCAATTGCTCTGCAAAAATTTCAACAGCAAAGATGCTTCCAGTCAATTACACCTTTGGTTAATAAAGCCATAAAGCGCAGTCTCTGGTCTGCTGCTGTACTTATTCCCTTTTTGAAATATCTCACTTTAAACAACTCATTATAAATGTGAATAGTTCATTTACTAGCAAGGACAAAACTTTATATGAATATTAATCTCCACCCAAATGACTCAGTCGATATATGCAGGGCAAAATGGCTATCTAAATGTGTTTAACAGCTATGTGCTAAATAAAATCTGTGACAGCTCATTCAGGGTGACTAAAGGCGCTGCCTCTGCTACGTCTGTCAGACGTAAATTGAGCGGTGGGGACAGAAAAAAAAAGAAAGGGAGGAATAGATGTCTGTTTGCGCA
Source organism: Poecilia reticulata (assembly GCF_904066995.2). Classification (NCBI taxonomy): domain Eukaryota; kingdom Metazoa; phylum Chordata; class Actinopteri; order Cyprinodontiformes; family Poeciliidae; genus Poecilia; species Poecilia reticulata. Next base: position 8,220,394 of record NC_088847.1, on the reverse strand, counting down.
TTGCAATCTGGTTTAGTTTGCATTTGCATCTCTCTCTCTCTTCCTGTCATGGTTTTATGGAGGCATTAAGGTTTTTTTTAGTTTTCAGTCTGACGGGATTCACAGCAGGGGGCAGCCTTTCCTGCAGAGACAGACGACAGGCTTTTCTTCTTTGTTTCTTTTAATCTTTTGCATTTTCAGATAAGTAAATTGAAAAAGTAGATAATCAATGAATGTATTTGTTATTTTTTGCTTCTTTTGAAACTATTTTCCATCTTACTGTGAGACTACTGGTGAAACTTCAAATGACATCCATCTCAGCAGTGCTGGTTTTAAAACCTGTGAGTTGGGACTGTTAGATCTCATTGCTCCTGTCGACACAGTTAATAATTTGGTTAGTAAACTTAAATACTTGGCAGGATTGTGCCACATCGGGTCAGATCTTATTTGGCAGAATTTGTGGAAATTCTGAGTCTGAGCAAACAGAGATAACATACGGGGCTCCTCAGGGCCCCGTACTTGTGCCACTTTTATTTTATATCTGAAAGTCTTACTAACAACCTTTTACCACCTCAAAATGCTGCCAAGAATAAATTGTTTCCTGTCAAAACAGGACAAACAAAACATCTGCATGCTTCTAATTTGGATTACACTGAAGATGTCTATACAGGTCTCCATCTTATCAAGACCAGAACTAAACAAGGGCAGCCAGCGTTGCGTTTCTACACTGTTGGAATTGTCTAAAATAGAATGCTATTTAACAGAAGCCCTTGTGCAGTTCATCTGTCGAGATGGAACAACATTTCCTTTTAAATATTTTATGACAGATGTGTTTGTCTGTAAATGCTGAAATTCTGGTGACTGATCAAAAGCTGTTGACGTTTTAAGGATGTGAATAACACAAATCAAATCTGACCACACCTGGGTCTCTGCGCTGCTGCTTAGGTCGCCATGCTGAGGACATTTTTGGAGAACTATTCAACGAAGCCAACAGCTTCTACCTGAGGATGAGCAGCCTGCAGGAGAGAGTGGACCAGCTGGCTGTGAAAGTCACTCAGCTCGACTCCACTGTGGAGGAAGGTATGTGTGTGTATGTGTGTGTGCGTGTATGTGTGTGTGCGTGTGCGTGTGCGTCTGAATCTGGAAAGGTCATTCTTCCACAGAAATACAATGGTATCCAAGCAGCCACATGTGTACGTCTGTGATTCATCTTTTGTGTGTTGTTTTTGTTTTCTGTGTGTGTGTGTGGGGGGGGGGGGGGGGGGGTGCGTGTGTGTGTGTGTGTTAATGTGAGTGTTGGTGTATTGTGATTTGCATTTTATGCTTTAAATGTCTTTTCTTTGTTTATAGGCAGGGGTGAAAGTAGTTTTAAATTCTTGGGGGTACTATGACAAAAAAAAAATATATATATATATATATATATATATATATATATATATATATATATATATATAACTTCTTTGTGTGCTTTGGAGTTTCTGTGCTAATTAATTTTTTTGCGAAGCAATAAAAGCTGGGTAGCTCTTGAACTGCTACAAAATAAAGTTGTATTTTCTTCAGCCCACTGGCTGCAATGTTAACACCTTGAGATGCCATGAGACCTAAATTCTGAACATCATGGCATGGAGTGCATCCTAATTTTCCATGTCTGGCATATAACCATTCATTTTAGCTTTTAAACTGGTTATATTGTTCTGTGTCCAGACAGAGGGATAATCAGTAGCCCAACATCATGACCCGTTTGTTCTGAAGATCCTCCAGCTTCCATTTCTCTTCCTAACATGGCGCCTCCTCACCCTGACTCTCATACTGACAGGAGGAACCACAGAGCTCTGTTAGGTTAAAAGCACATCTTCTGAAGTTGGAATATTTTTCCTCCAACAGGTTCCAGAGGAATCACCTCAAACCAGATGTTGGACTGGATTTTATTTCAATGTCATTTGTGAATGTTAGAGCCTCATTTTCAACAGTGGAGCTATAAAGGTTGAAAAAGGTTATTTTGGAGAAAATCTCAACATCAATATTTCCACTAAATAAGAGGCAAAAATCAAAATTGCTTAATAAAGGACAAGCCTCTCAGACTCTGAGCCCGACAGCACCAAACTATTTTTTTATATTAGACAATTAATTTAATTTCACGTAATTATCGCAGTAGAAGCCATTTGTTTGTTAAATACCTAATGAGACATATTTACCGTGTTTGATGTTTGTTGTAAATGACGTATAGTCACAAAGAACGAGGTAATAAGTACACGTTTGTCGTTTATTGAACGTTCAGAAACTACAGCGGCTGTACAGAGCCACAGCAAAGGTAAAACAACCCGAACAGGTGATCAACACTAAACCACTCTCACCCTTTCACCCTCCGTCTCTCTCTGTCATTTAAGCACACCCATTGCCATGGCAACCTCCTGCACTCCACAAGCCGACCCAAGATTATGTTAAAAACATTCAGTCCGTTACGATATTAGGTTTGCAGGCTTGATATTTGTTTTGCGATCATTAATAAGCCTCTCATGAACACAGAGGTGGTTGATTAGTTAATTTTAAACTCCTGCTCTGCTCATTATTTTGGTAATGGAACCGAAACGCACAGAAATGCGCAACACCTTGTTGAAACAATAATTACTGAGATTATTATTGTTGGTGGGTCATTAATTTGAACATGTTTTATTGATTTTTGTTGTTGTTGTTCTTTCATAAAGTTACGAACGTTTTAAGCGAGCCAGCCAGAGGAAGTGCTGGTCTCAGCATCCTGGCTGCATTCAGTTTGTCACCTAATGCCGAGATCGACTCAAAAACTTCCACGATCGTCGTGTTGCACACCTGCTGTAGCAAAGCACGAACAGTTCAGAAACAATATGAAATGAGAAAAATGGTATTCATTACCAACTGCACAGTGGCGCAGTTGGTAGAGCTGTTGCCTTGCAGCAAGAAGGTTCTGGGTTTGATTCCCAGCCTGGGGTCTTTCTGCATGGAGTTTGCATGTTCTCCCTGTGCATGCGTGGGTTTTCTCCGGGTACTCCGGATTCCTCCCACAGTCCAAAAACATGACTGTTAGGTTAATTGGCTTCTCCAAATTGCCCCTAGGTATGAGTGTGTGTGTGCATGGTTGTGCACAGGACCTCTGTGTTGCCCTACGACAGACTGGCGACCTGTCCAGGGTGTACCCCGCCTCTCGCCCGAAACGTTAGCTGGAGATAGGCACCAGCAACCCTCCCGACCCCATTAAGGGACAAGGGTGCAAGAAAATGGATGGATGGATGGATGGATGGTATTCATTAACTGATTAAGTCATGTTTTAGATTGTTCTTGAAAAACTAATCAGTCACGGCTGATTACTGGGTGCTCTCACGGCTGCACAGTGAACCCATTCATGTTTTACAGCATACAGCCGCTCCCCTCTCTTGCAGGTACTGCGTACCCCCGCTAAATATTTTAGGGGTACGCAGTACCCTGCCGTACCCCCTTACTTTCACCCCTGTTTATAGGTACCTGTGTGTTTGTGCTTTGTCCTCTAACTAGTCTTATGGCAATGCTTCATGGATAAAAGAGCTCTTACATTATCATATACAGTACAGAAGAATTCATGCTCCTTGACTTTTAAGATGAGATGATAATACTTTCTTGAATGGTGGGGGATTTTGTTTGTCCCAGTATAGCACAGAACAAAAATTAAAAATAGGTAATAATAATAATTTATTAATGACGCCACAGGCAGAGTCGGCTTTACCGGAAGGGGAATGTAAACAGTGATGGCAAAAATATTGGTAAATTCCATTGGGAGACGGTAAGGGCGCATTCTGATGGCGATGAGTTTGATGTTAGGATCACACACATGATTTTTGACATGAATATGTCTACAGATTAAGCCCAGAAGCTTCTGGACTGTTGGTGTCACAAGATTAGCATGTCATAAAGTTTGCATACATGTAAAACTCACACTAATGACCCTAAAATCTATACATATCCTTCTCTACTCGCATAAAAAGTCAAAGCAGATAGTTAAGGAGAACGTTTATTTGCCAGAGTAATTCTCAGATGCTACGGTTTGACGTTCTGCCTTGTCCCTTGGGGAGTATCACAAAAAGTACATGTCTGCTCAGTGCATGTAAACGATCTGTCCCATTTTTTATGACATTTGTTTACATTATGCTTTCTTCTTCTCATATGATGTCTGTGTGTCTGCATATCCCAAGAGTGCTGGAGTGAACTCACCGCTAAGATGAACCTTCCTCTTTAGCTGTGTTTGTGTGCTTAAGTAGAGCTTCTGGTTGGTTATTAGTGAGTCAGACTCTCAGCCATTTAGCTTCATATTGTCTCCAATAGTCAGTTATATGAATGTAGTTATTCATACTTAATTTTTGCATGTTTGATTTAATATCTTTGTAGGTACATTTTGTAAGATTGATATTTTCTAGCTTTCTGCCAAACCCTAAAGTCTGGAAAACAACCTATAACATTTACAGTTACCTAATTCTGCTCATCTGTGGTGGTTGTTGGTCGAGAAGCACAATGGATTAGTCCATAACAGGTCAAACAGAATCTATGTTTCCATTACAAATGTGCGCAAAAATTTATTGATATTCAGTTAATGTCGAAAAAACACAATTTTGCAATTGCGGCGTTTCCATTAAATAAGAAACCCAAATAAAATCACGTGATCAAGTTTGTTCATGCGATAAGCCATTAAAAATCATTCTGCGCAATGATCCTCAAACTCCTTCCTGTTGTCTTCTTTGTGGTTTGCGCCAGTGGCAACATCCGTTTGTGATGTGAAGAAAAGTGTTTCCATTGCAGTTTATTAAAATAAACACATTTTCCACCAAAACATTTTATCAAACAAATTGTTTTTTGAAGATTGACTTGGTTTCATTAAGCACATTTATTTTCGATGTGTAAAATATGGTCAATGGTAAGGCACCTACAGAGGCCCACTGGACAAACAACCATTCACACGCACACTCATACCTGAAGGCAGTTTAGACGGAGCCCAGGCCAGAATTTGAACTTTTTGTTAAAAACTGTCATTGCACACTCATTATTCTACTTGTTTAAGACTTTAAAATTATCATTCAGACTGCAGATAAGTGCAAGAATTCGGTGAATCAGTTTTTTGTAGCCATTTCCAGAGTTTAGAAGTTCAACAGTTTTGTAGCTTATTTAAATGCCGTGTTCTGTTGTCATTAACGTTTTTGATGAGACTGAAAGAAGCCACATCGTGTTCATGCCTCCTATCTTTTTAGCTCAGGTTTCTTCTCTTTTACCCCATTTTCCTTTTCTTTCCATCCTCCTCTCTCCCCATATTTAGTTCTCATTTTCCCCATCTTTTTAATTTTCATGATACTTTTTTCTGTCTCCATCCCTCTCCTCTCTCTTTTTTCCATCCTTGCCTGGTTCTGCCGAGTCATTCTGCAGCACAGCAGCCTCAGACACTCAGCGTCACAGCAGCGCAGACGGAGATGAAAAGAAAAACCTCAGCAGTCTTTCGTCATACCCTTTCATCCCTCTCCCATTCTTCCTCTTCCACCTCCTCCTCCTCACCTGCTCAGTTTTTCATCTCCTCGCTCCCTTGTCCTCCCACTCGTAATCCATTCCTCTGTCCTCTTGATACTCATTTTTTAGTTCTCCATTACAGAAGTTATGATTCACAAACCTTTCACTTTTTTATCTTTTACTACTTCTGCTCAGTCATTTCAACCTGTCCTTCATTTAGTTTCTCTATTTCAGTCTCTCCATCTTATTTGTAAAATGGCGACACTGATGGCTTCTCTCTAGTCGAGGAGGAAGGAGGGGTATCTGAAATGGGGACAAAAGAAAAAAAATATCGTAAAGAGAAATAATGAAGGAGAATATATATTGTATAGTTAGAATATTTGGTAAGGAGAAATCTGAGTATCTTGTAAGAAAAGAAGAATAAGAGAATGGTGCTAAGTCAAGAAAAGGCAAAAACACTTGACATGTCTCTCTGTTATGTAATAAGTAAAACTATTATGTCACGTTCACTTTAACTAGGTTATTGTAGATGGTGTCAGGTTTAAACCATAGAAGGAACAACTGATTCCTCAAATTACTGTACCCTATCATAGTAATACAAACCCACAAGCTTTATTACCTTAGTATTATTGAAAATATGTATGAGATGTATTGAGAAACAAATGCTTTACCCACTGTCCGTTCACATACAGTACCTCCCTCAGTTATTGGCATGCCTCTAAAAGGCATAATGCTTTAGATTAATTTGTATTTTATTTCAAATGCTAAAAAAAAGACATCAATTTCTATTTCTGAAAAAGTGGAGGCTGATCGAGCAGATTTTTCATTATTATTATTTTTTTTATCTCTTTCTCTTTCTTACTGTTTATTCAATGTTACATGACTTTCTGTTTTTAATTATGTAGAGCACTTTGAAATGCCTTGCTGCTGAAATGTGCTATACAAATAAAATTTGACTGATTGATTGATTGATTTTTATTAAACTAGCAAGGTGTGCTTGTGTGCTCTTTCCCAAGGCAGGCAAACAGTAATAAAAATGCTAATGAAAAAGGAAAATTTGAAAGATTTATGCTAATCTTTTTGTTAAGTAGTAAGACGACACAATGAAAAAAATTAAATAAATTTTACAAAAAAAAACTACCTCAAAGTAATTCAGAACAATTAAAAAATAATAATTTATGTTCAACAGTGACCACCTCATTTAATAGGCATCGAAAAGTATTCAATTTAAAATATTATGTTTTGCTTTATTTTGTACAGTTGAATATTTCTGCTCAACAGAAAATAGTTAAAATAAAGGACTAAAAGCAACAGAATTGAATTCTGCTAGACACATTTAGACCTGTACAATCAAGAATCACCTAATCAGAGCTGTCTGACACAAAGCAGGCTAAAAGAGCTCTAGAGCAATCTCAAAGAAACGATAAATAACCATTTGTACATTTTTTATGTAACAGAATAAAACATTGTTTGAACCAGTAAAATATAAGACCTTTTGTTGAACTGCAAACCCCAGATATTTTTTACTGGCTCAGAAAATGTTTACAAAAAAATCAGTAACACATTCTTCTGTTTCACCTACAGCAATGTAAATGTTCAAAAGATTGGCAAAACACTTATGTAGATTCTAGACCTGTACAGAAGGCCCTCACACTCTTTTTTTTATCTTATTACTCTGGTTATCAATTGTATTTAGACAATTTACAAGGATGTGCTAAAAGGAACATCCTGCAGAACTTAGAGGGATGGAGAAAAAGAGTACACAGTGAGGAATAAAATAAGTTTGTTGGAAGAGTAAAAAGTCTCTTTGAAGATGAGTCTGAATCAAAGTTTCATTGGCTTCTTACTGCAGTGGATTATTCATTTGGCCACAGGGACAGAGGATTAGGAGGCAATGATCAAACACTGTTCTGATGGCACGGTGCTTTCACTGCAGACTTACATATGACTCAAACAACCCTTTGCCTTTTAGTTTTTAAGGAGCAAGTCGCTGCAGTCAGAGGCTAACTGTTCTGTCAACCTCTGTACACATAAATGATCATTCAGTAAATCACTGACAGAGACATATGTTACACTATTTGTGGCTTAACCTTATTATAAGGGTTGGTGTCAGCTGATCCCACCCATGTGTGTGACTGTGTGTTCTGCCATATGGAAGATGCTAGATAGTTCTGTGTTAAACCTCTTACAGTATTAAAGGAATGATACGCGCACACACACACACACACACACACACACACGCACACACACACACACGCGCATATGCGTATTTGTTGTTTATGATACCAGTAGAACTTTTAGCATGCTATGGGGACACACTTTTTCTTACTTCTTTTAACCACAACAAATGTCAAAAAGTTTATTTTACGAATGCTTACACACACATGCACAAACACACGTCATTGCTATTTCTGCTTCTATGGTATACACAAGCAACACAGTGCAGATGCTTCTGTTATTATGCAGCTCTCTGTCTGTGAGTTTATGACGCCTCTTTAGGGTCCTGTCTAGTATGAATGTGAGAATAGTCAAGATTCCAGACCTAAATCAAACTGAGAACTTGTGGCAAGACCTAAAAAGTTGATCTTCCCAGAAACACTTCACCCTGTTTGACTGTTTGATTGCAATAAAGTAAAAAAAAAAATCTTGAAAATTTTGTTGATGGTTCCACAAGATATTGTCTCAGATTACTGAATGCATGCTGCCGCACTTGGAATTTTTAATTTGTAAAAAATTGTATATACATGATTATTTTCCAGTTGTGTGATATCAAAATTCCAATCAGATCATTATATTTTCAGCTGTAAAATATCAAATGTATTTTAAAAAGTTGTATTTGTTTATGACAATGTAAAGAAAGTCAATTTCTAGTGTGGGTTGAAGGTAAATTTGCAGTCTTTGAAGTAGATAACTGATCATACTTAGAAAGTGTATACAATCATAGGTTCCACCATAGTAGAAGCTCTTTTGTGGCCACTTGTTATCTTGGATTTTATTAAAACAAGTTTCATCAGTAGTAGTCACATGCCACTGAGTGGAGAACCCTGATAAGTAATTATCGGGGTTGTCAGACAATTCTAAAACCATTAAAAAAAATTTGACTGTAAAATTTGAAAGCAACGGTCAGATGACGAGACAGTAGTGTTTTAACATGATTTAGCTGCTAATCTATTCCAGCTTTAAGACATAAAAAGGTATTTCTGTGCAGAACTTCTCAAAACAGCTAAGTTGAAACATTCTCTGGTCTTTCAGTCTCCCTCCAAGACATCAACATGAGAAAAGCATTTAAGAGCAGTACCATTCAAGACCAGCAGGTGGTGTCCAGGACCTCTGTGCCCAACCCCGTGGTGGAAATGTACCACCGCTGTGACAAGCCCCCGCCGTTGAATATCCTCAGCCCCTATAGGTGGGTTACATTTGGAGTCGGCCTAATTCCAGTAAATGATGCATCTGCTCTCTTTTCTTTATCTGTTGCTTACTTTTTCACCCCTGCTTCTATATTTACCTCTGCAAGGGATGACAAGAAGGATGCGCTGAAGTTCTACACTGATCCCTCCTACTTCTTCAACCTGTGGAAGGAGAAGATGCTGCAAGCCACCGAGGACAAACGCAAAGAAAAGAGGCGGCAGAAGGTAGGCATCCGTTTCCATGGGGAGTGCATCTGCATGTGAAGCTGTATTTTTGTTGTGAACGTACAGCTGGTGTGTCAGTGTGGAGCTGGAGGAGAGTGTGTTTTAGAAAAGTTACAAGAAATAAAGTCATCCTCTGCTTTAATTTGCTTATCTGTTCTATTTTGCTGACTTGTGTCATGTTCTTTTGTTATTTAAGTTGATGCTTTCCTATCTTGATGTTTTCACCATTTAGCTTTGCTCTGTTGAATGCAACAGCAGCTGGGGGATACTTAGTGACAAGATGTAATCAGAGATTTTAAAACTTAAATAACTGCTGATAGTCACTGAAATTGAGACAAGAGCAAATTTATTACTACATCTTGATGGTTTATTATAAGCTGTTATTCCTATGTGTGGCATTATTATACAACAAACTTCAATTAGCTCTAAAAAAATAAGTAGATGCTCAAGTTCAAATTTAATGTAGATTTTTTTCACCACATAGGTTCAAAATTTTACATGGAGGTTAAAATGTACATGATCACTGATTATTATTCAGATTATTGTAGTTAGCTAGTTGCACCTAAATAACAGGCTTTTTCTAGCCGTCAACAACCATTAGACATGTGTCTGCCTTTGTATGAATGTACTTTACTTGGCAGAATTGGTAGAGTTGATTGAAATATGTTGGTTTCCAATCACACACCTCACTTTTAAGCACACTCAATTAAAAGGGTGTTTTGTATAAAAACAGAAGAGTGCCAAATTACAATAAAAAAAGGACCTGCAAAATAATTATTTAAATCTGTCATTCATTGTTTTGAAAACTGGAAATAAATAATAAAAAGAAACTGAATTAATTATGAGCCACTTCTAGTGAATTGGAAGATGTTGTATGGACTTGTTGATTGAAGCCTTTTCACGGCTGATTTTTGATAGTATCTTACTTTGATTTAGTCAAACAAAAAAAAAGAAATCCTTCCATTCAGATCCCACAACTGCTGCTGCTGTATGCATTTGCTGCTTTTTGTCAATATTTGTGTTGAATTTAATGCTTATGTCATATTTTTTCTGTTCCCTCCCTTCTAAATGTACTCATTTATCAAATTTTGAACCTTACATCAAGCGTTCACTTAAGAAAATACAACAGGTGTAAGAGGAGGGAAAAAGCTGTAGCAGGCTGCCTGAGACATTGCTTTACTTTATTCCCTCAGCGCCTCCTCCTTCCTTTCTCTCAGTCATCTATAACCAGCTGGCCTTGGAAGATGCGCAGCCCCTTCCTCTTTCCTCTTCCTCTGCTCAGTCTAATGTACCAGCTTGTCTTTCTCCCATGTTTCCATAGGGCTGTCCGGCCCACCCTGACAGGCCCCACTCCAGACAGGCCCCACCCAGGAGCCCCCTGTCCATCTCTGTAAGGCGACCCAGACCCCTAATCCCCCCTACCACCACCACCACCACCTTCCCGCCCCTCACTTCCTGCCCTCACACTCCATTAAAACACTTTATACACTCACCTCTGAATAAGGAAGTCTTACATACACCTTTTAATTTAGAAACAGCACTAAAGCAAAGTCCTCACTGTATGAAAAAACTAAATCTACACACACACACATGTGAACTCCCGTCTGTGTGTGTCCGTGTGTATACCGTCACCTTATCTCGCCACCTCACCCCTCTCTCTCTCTCTCTCTGACCTCCTGTGTTTGGTTTTGGTTGGTTTGTTGTGTTCCCACCCATTTTTGGCTCCGTCGTCCGCCGTGTGCTAGTCTGTGTTTCACAGTAGTGAACTGGGTAGTGAGTAGACCAGTGGATGTGTGTGGGTGTGTGTGGGGGGTGTGTGTGTGAGTGTGTTTGGTTCAGTGTGATGGTTAAAAGGAGTCCAGATCACTTTCCTTCTGCAGACGAAAAGCCAGTAGCCAATGACTGAGGTCCTTTCCACTCCTGTTTGTCTGTCTGTGTATCCTCCACAGGAGCAGCAGCGGCAGGTGGAAGACCCAAGCAGAGAGGTGAAGAAGGTTGGTAAACGCTTGCTCTTTAAACATTTAAAGATTCAATATCTAAAATCTATAAAAAAATATATTTTTTAACATATGCTACCGCTATGTTGTGATGCCATAGTATGAGACAGATAATCTGTGAAAAAATCTAGTTTCTCTGCCTTCTCCCAGTGCTAACAAGAAGCAACCAGTCAGAGCCAGGAGGAGAGTCTTAGCACTGTCAATCATGCTCGTGTACACGCCATTCATTCCCTAGTCTTGCCTCCCCCACTTGCTGTCTGCTACTCTGTAGCTTCTTCCCAGTATCAGAGCATGTCAAGAATACTAATGTTAGATAGTATGGCCACCAGTTACGGTGAATAGGTGGTTATTAGCACATTAGCATCGATTGACAGCAATAAGACCCGGCTCCTGGCTATAATTGGTTGTTTTTGATCGAAAGTGGTACATTTTAGCAAATCGCTAAAGTGAGATACCTCCTCCCTGAGATAGGGAGGAGGTGGAGGAGCTCGATTTGTTTCCACAGATTTTCTGTTTCATATCATGGTAACAATTTTAATAAAAAAGTAAAAAAAAAAAAAACATTTTTTAAAATAAAAGTTACATTAGTTAGTCATTTTCCTGGGAGAGGACCTTTTGCTGAGGTTTATTGAGATCCTGCAGTCCTGCAGAGCCCACACATTGACCCATTTCAATGATGAGGTTGTAAAGTTATTGCAAAAGCTAATTTTGTGAGACTTATAATTACATTGTTATGAAATACATCAACATGTATTTAATCTCTGAGGGGTTTTTTTGTTTGTTTTTGATTCTTTTAACAATTACTCAGTTGGTTATAAGGTTGACAAACTTATGATAATTCTTTGTTATCTTTTACCAAAAGAAGAAACCATAGATTTTGTATTTTTCTTTCCTGTTGTTTCGTCCCGCAGGTGCGTAAGGCTCGTAACAGGCGTCAGGAATGGAACGTTCTGGCCTACGATAAAGAATTTCGACCCGATGCCAGGCTCACCCCCTCCCCTTACCACGGCATGTCGTCTGAAGGGTCCCTCTCCCCAGATAGCAGGTACATGCTAACCACAGCTAACCCCAAACCACTTCAGTTGTACCTTTCTAACACATCAGTTTATTTGTTTTTGTTTATCCCAGACGAGGCAAGCACAAATTCGTTTGACCATATTTGTTTAAATGTGTCCTGTTGGAAATTTTCGGATTGCATAAAGACACAGCAACACATTGAAAGACGAGCAAAATATAGAGGCTTACATTTTCTTGAAGACATGTTAATACCCTTTGAACCTATTTTTATTTTTTTGCTATATTATACAGACAGAAATAGCAATATATTAGACCATCACAAAGCAGCATGTAACTCTGAAGCGGGAAATGATACGTTGCTGCAAGCATTCAGACCCCCTTTACTCTGATAAGGCAAAGTAAAATCCTAACCTTTTTGTCAGAAGACATGTAGAGGACAGAAAACGTGTTGAAGAAGGCCAAATTTAACTTTTTAGTCAATTTCCTGTCACCTTGAACACATATAACCAAGTTTAAACATTATGGTGGTGATCATAATTGATGGAAGCTATCAGTCCTGACAATAAGGGCAGATGTGGGGTGTTTTAAACATCATTAATTGAATTTTATTGTCACATCTGTAAGTCAAAATTCTTATCGTGATAAGAATTTTTCAATAAATGATAAATGTCCACCAATATTTTCAAGGCACTGTGAAATGCCATCTACCTGTGTCATTTGAAGTTGTGTGCTGCCCTCTTATGAAGACTGTAAGTGAGACCCAATGTTGTATTTTTTCTTTTCAAATATACTAATCAGAGCATCACAGTTTGGTAGAAGTACAAACAGCCAAACATTAAAATGTTAAAGTAAATGGAAATCAACTAAAATGGAATTCAGGCTCAGGCCGTTGATTAAAAATTGTATTTTTCATTGATCTGAATATTAGGATATTACTTTAGGCTACGCTTGAATAAAACCCCGCTCCCCTCCTCAATTTTAACCCGATAGGTCAATGGCGTCCGATTCCTACCCTGCAAGTCCCAACCACCCGACTACCCAGGCTCCAAGCGCTGCCCATCCCGCTGACCACCATGCCAGGGATCACCTCGCTGCCGCCCAGACACAGTCGCTCGACCGCGGCCTGAGGCCAGCCAACCAGCCCACTGGAGCCACCGGGGCAGGACCCCCGGGTCGACACGCAGCTTCCCTCGGCAGGACCCCATCGGGACATGGGGTCCAGGCCGGGGGAGATCCGACGGTCAACGGGCCAAGGCAGCAGTCGATTAAGGAATACCGAGCTGGGTACGGGTAGGCTTGCTAATTTGACTGACAAAGTGACACCGTGGCGAATATTACAGTTTAAATGGTTCAGTGGCTTTGATTTAGTTCAAACATTGAGGGCTTGAATCTTCTTTCATTACGTTGAAGAACCTAGGTTTTTTTTTTCATGAGATTGCAGCATTTATTGCCCTAGGGTCAGACTACCGGTTTCTCTTTCCAGTCCAAAGAAACTAGGTTTTAGAGATTGTAGTGGAGTCTGTGGTCCTTACTGGGGTTGGCACTTACATTCATCCTGCTGATTGGATTTCAAGTGGACAACTCTAAAGGCTCTCCCCTACTTCATCCGAAGCATTGAAATCTGATCTCATTGACGTAATCACGTGGCAAAAATTTCATCATCTTGTTCGCAGTGAGCCGTCCTATTCCGCTTCTCAGCTATTTCACATAGAGTTCTGTGCTATTTGTTAGTCTGAAGTTAGTGGGCGTGTTTCCAACAGGCGACATGAATATGTTTTTGGAGCGTTTATGAGACACATTGAGGAATTATGTGGATTTGTACGAGTTTTCACAAAATACCTACAAACATTGTGAAATGGATAAAAAGTCTTGAATGGAAATTGCAAAGTTGTCGTCCACGTAGGAGATGACGACTCAGGGTGAAGTATGGGAGAGCCGTGACTCTGATTGTTCTCACCGAGCTTTGGTGATTAGATCTCACTTGTCAGCTCCACATGCAAAGGAATACAGTCATGTCTAAAGATGTTTCTGTAAAGATGATTGAGTAGTACTGACCCATATATATATGTATATTTCCTCTTTCTCCCTCTTCAGTGGGCAGCCCTCCACCATACCAGAGTATTACATCCCCCCGGCTCCTCCCCCACCCCCGCCAACCATCCCATCCGCCCAGACTGCCTTTGATTCCGCCACAGCGCCGCCTTCTGCGGCCGCCTCCGCCATCCCGCCGACCTCCTCTGCCCTCTCCTGCCACTACTCCCCCTCCCCTCCTCCTCCCCCGGCCAACTACGTACCTTCCCCCGCTCACCCCCCTTCAGGTGCACCTCCGGCAGCCCCTCCGCCCCCACCTCCCGGAGTGCCCGCGGGACACCAGGCTCACCCGTCCCCGCCACACGCCGCTGTCGGCCAGACGGCCGTGGATTCGGCACCTTCGACGAGGAAGTCGACCATGCTGGGAATGATCCCGATGAGCGACGCACGCTCCGACCTGCTGGCCGCCATACGTAGAGGTACAAGTGCCAGGATTTCTACATATGTGGCGAATATCTTTCAGGGTTTCTCCAAGAAAACTTTCTAACCCTGGTGATAGAGGGCACTACAGTGTTTTTGAGTTAAAATTTTTTTAAAGTTGACAGGAAATTTTTAAATATAACTAAGTAATTATGGCTTATTGGAAGACATTGTTAACATTACCTAAACACCAACTTTCTTGAAGTTGTTAGTGTGTAGACCGACAGTGGGTATACAGTCAACAAAAAAACATGCCTGACCTCAGTCTCCCTGGTGCATTCACACCAGCCCTGTTTAGTCCACTTTGATCAATCTCTAGTTTGCATTCACACCTCCCCAAACAAACATCCAGTTTGTTTGGGGAGGTGTGAATGCACGATTGACCATATAAGCAAACTCTGGTCCACCTACAAACCTCAGTCTCTGATTGGTTGGAGTGATCTGTGGCGCCAGGTTTGAACACCAAGCAGACCAGAGACTGCTCCAAAAGCAGGAATTGAACTATAGCACAAGGCATTCTGGGTAAATACAACCAAAAAAATGCAAAAGTCTGTTGCTTGATGGGGAAATGACTCATGGTCTTTAGCCAAAGACAAAAGGGAAATCCTGCATAGGCTAAAATCTGAAGCAACTCCATTTTTTGTTAAATTTTGCAAAGAATGTAAACTTCGGAGGTTTTCATGTTGTTTCCTTCAATGGTTCTTGGTGCAGCACCCCTAGAGACAAGGAGGTGAACAGGTTTTTCCAAATGGTTTGGATAGTTTGATACAATGGCCTGTGAAAAAGAACTGCATCAGCTGAACTTTGGTTTCCAATTGAACAAGGACTATCAGGTGTAAAAACACCCGTAATCCTTAACAGGTTATGCTTGCAGTTTGATAAAATGAAAGATACTTTCAGTAGAATTTAGAGACAAAGCTCTCATCAGACCTCACTACTCCTCCCTTCCCTTTGTCCCTCACAGGCATCCAGCTGAGGAAGGTTCAGGAGCAGAGGGAACAGGAAGCCAAGCGGGAGCCTGTCGGCAACGACGTGGCCACCATCCTGTCACGCCGCATCGCCGTGGAGTACAGCGAATCCGACGACGACTCGGAGCTGGATGAGAACGAGTGGTCTGACTAAAAAAAAAGAAAAAAATGAGATGGAGCTTTGTAAGGCTGGACTGGCAGAGCTAAAAGAGAGAGAAACTATACATTGAGTTAATAACGAAGGTGTCGGGTTAGTTTTAAGGTTCGCATTTTAACTACGAAGTTGACTAAAAACCAATCATACATTTGTTTACACAGATCGCTGGAGCAGGGCTCGGAGGAGGCCGGGCGACAGGTTGATACTTTCATCATGCACGGTTGCCCCTCACTACAGCTCTTCTCGAACTGAGAGCCCGGAGGCTTTCATGCCAGACCGTCCGTGGTGTGCGGCACAATAAACACGCCCTCCATCTCGGCAGCCTCCCGCCAACCCATCCGCTCGTTTTTAACCGCAATCACGGAGCTGTGAAAGACAAACCCATAAACGTCTCCCTATATTCACACCAGAGCGGTAGTTATTAGCCGTATGTAGGCAGCGCCCCCCTGTGACTACGGGCTTCATGTGTTTACAAAACACATTAATGGTACAGCACAAGAAAGATTAACGATAGTGCAATCTTTACGAATCTGCCAAATGTTCCACAAGAATTGGAGGAAGCAAGTCAGGATAATCAGGGAAGTTGATAGCTTGTTAGCGGATGACTGTGCCTGTCTGTGGAATGAAACTTTTGGGAGTTTGGTACTCTTGACCAACAGGATCGGAACCGGCGCTCTCCAGGTGAGCTGCTGTTACATGTTCCAGCTAGATATTTGAGCTTCGCTTCATTCACAAAATAGTTCATAATTTATTTAACTTAAAGAGGAAGTTAGCCAAGGTAGCTGAGAACTTCAACAGGCTTGTTTTCTCTCTGATATATTTATGTTTGCTTTAATACCTTTAGTTAAAACCACACATGATAAATAATACAAGAATTGTGTTTTCATACAATTTCTGATCATAATGCGCTGCATATTCTAATAAAGAGTCCATGTTATGTTTGTTTCTAAATTATTGGCACTAGAAAACCACTGTACCGGTGTATTTATACATTTACAGACTTAAGAGTTTAATGAAAATTACTTTTTTTTTTTAAACCGTAGGGAGATTATTTCAATATAAGAAATTGTAGCCACAAGAATTAGCATTTTTTGACTAAATTATACAGTAATAAATATCAGATCATATTAGAAACACTTTAATGCCATCTAGTGGTCAGAGTTTTGCCCTTCATTCATATCTATTGTATATCTTATATGCAAATTAGCAATCTCTTCTTCATTGGCAGAAAAAAAAACATTTTTTAAATTAATCTTGAACAAATTCAGGCAAAAAAGACATTTAAACTGCTAAATTACTCAACTGCCCGTCACCGATTTGGAGTACTGAGAAAAAGCATAACATGGCCTTAATAATAATCCACAAAAGATTATTCTATTATTTTTAGAATTCACTTTCTTAATAAGAACAATATTTTAGGTTACTTTGTTTGGTCTTGTGGCATGATAATAAAACTTTATTTTTTTTATAAGTTGGGGTTAGGCATTTTGTCTAAAGTGGTTTGGAAACCAAGCTCCCAAAAGTTGATGTAGTTGTTGATCTTTTACAATTGTGATAAGCTGTACCTCCCACTGAGGTAGTTTGGTAAACTGTGATAAAATACGCCGCTAATGCTAACGCTAACACGGGATTACAAGCCTCACCAGCCTGGTTAAAGTTGTTATTCTGCCTACATATCATTGCTTCAGTCGGTCAGGCCAGCTAGTTAGCTTATCCCACTGTTTTGTGCTTTCTTAAAATTATTATTATTATTATTCTCACCCTTTGTTAGCCATTCCAAACTCAAAGCCGAATATTTCAGCCTGTGACTGTATGCCGTGGTCTTCTATAAATGCTTCAAACCAGCACCGTACTCATAACAACAACAACAAAAAAACAACGTTCTTCATCTTGACATATGTTCCTTTTGGTGGCCCCACTCGCTTAATACCATTGCTTTCCGTGGAGGCTCTTGTGAATTATAAATACATAAATGTGAGAAACTTGCAACGCTAATATATAGTATGATATCTCTTTTCAATATAGGTTTGGCTAATCCGCAGTGTGAACTGATTGGACTGTAGTGTTTTTCTAATGTGCTTTTTTCTTCTTTTTTTTTTAAAGTGCTGCAGTGATTCGTTTGCTTTATTTTAGGGATTTTTTATTATTAGGTGAGTAGCCAGATGGCAGAGTGGAAGATGTGTCCAAGAAGCCAGCTAAAAGATCTTTATTCCTTAGCAGATTAACCTGACGTATTCTCATCTCAAACAGAAGCAAAAATCCAGCAGAAGAAGCATTTGATACTAGAGTCTTGTATCGAATTTTACATCAGAAGCAGCGTTTTTGATAGCTAAAACACTAACGGTTTATTTTTTACGTGTTTACTTTAGTAAATCTTTATTTTTCAGTTTCTGAGACCATTTTAAAGCTTCGGTGTTCAAAACGTTTATACACACACACACACACAATAAGTTGGCTTACTCAGAGTTTGCACTCTTGTAGAATACAATCACATCTGGATTAAGGACTGAATGATACGACATGTGGATGAGTTCTTGGTATTCTCCGTAAAAATCCGAACTAAGATTTTCAAACCGTGCCATGAAGCAAAACAGAAAAAAAAAAAAAAAAAAAGCACATATTAACAGCCAGCGTGGATTTTTCCACAAAGCTCAGTGAGAGTTTACTGTAAAAAAAAAAAAAAAAAGTTTATGTTGTAACTGAGAAGTCAAGAGGCATCAAATCTGCTATATTATCCAAATTGTTTCTTCGGTGGTCGTGTTGTTGTGCGGGAGTCATAGATACACACCCATCTGCGCGTTTAATGAAATCTGTCCAAGATTCAGAGAATGTAAAACTCCAGCTTGACTGACTTTTAACGATAAAATACTTGCCAACAAATAGCAAAACAACCACAGAGATACAAAATGTTGAAGTTCTCCAAACACCCGTACTTTGTGTATCTATGGCTTCTGGCTTTTAAAGAAAATGTTATTCTGTGTTGAAAATGTGACAAAATGAATCATGTTGTATAGACTTTTGGTAAAGCAGCCTTCAAGGTTAAATGCATTTGGTTTACTATAACCTAGACAATAAAACAAAGTTAAGCTGTGTATTGCACACTAAAATCAGCTGTAAGCAAGTATGCATGTGACTAAAGTCAATAAATAGTGATTAAAACAGCAGTTTGGGTTTCCTTTGCTTCTGTTGGTGTCGTCCTGTTTATTTGTGTTTTTTTTTAGTAGCTTCACACTTGAAAACAATATTTGAGCTATGTTGTGTTATCAGCTCCACTATCAAAACCCTTTCATTTTTGAGATACTGTCATTTGCTAGCATGCTATTCGTAGCATCATCCTCATATGACCTCGAGTTTAGCTGCAATGCCTTAATACGTCTTTTTAGTGTGAAAGGTACGACATGTACATACTACAAAGTTGCTCATCATGGCTAAACTAGCATATAATAACTATAACTTAAAGAAACTTAAAGAAAAATATCACTTAAAAGTATTTTTAAGATCAATGTATCTCCACTAGAAGTGTAAATTGCATTTAAAATGTAAACAATAATGCATGATGTCCACTGTAAGTGACAGATTTACGATTTGCCTCCTAATTAAAACATATATTTCAGTATTTTAAATTGCAAGATAATCCGATGGTGCCTGGCAACCCCAGAAAAATTTTACAGGGACGAATTTTTTTTAAGGAAACAGAGCTAAAAAAAAAAAAAAAAATGAAGGAAAAATAGGCCTATACATTTTTTTTTGTTTGAATGAAGAAGTAAATGTAAAACCCAAGGAATTTTTTTTCAAATTTTTATTTTGTCTTCATTGAGGAAGACTGCATGCGTTTCTGTGACGTGAACGTGATTCTCTTGGGAGGCCTGCAGTGTCACCTATGTTTTTCTAGGGGGCGCCACTGATCTGGCGGACATGTTGGTTGGAGCTAGTAAGTAATGCATAGAGTGACGCACTACAGTCCCACGAAGCATACAATCGGTCAACGCCCACATTTATACAAGAAAATTGCATTTGATTAGCTGTCCACTGTAATGTTATGAATAAGATGGCTAAAAGTTTAAAAAACGGGGCCTTGGCTCCCTTTAAAAGAGGACTTCCTGTAAAATCCGATATGATTTCCTACAGGAGGCTTATATATCATCCCCTCGTCTACCGTGAGTCATTGGACCCACGCAGATTCTTACTAAAAGGAAGCAACCACTGTGGCTCAGCATTAGCAGAAAAACGTAACTGTTACGTAAATTGAGCACCCATGACTCCACTGTTCTCGGGGAGGCACAGTCAACATGGTCAGGAGGCAGAGTTTGGCAGGGCGGAGGTGGAAACCACGGGCGCCGTTTCCCGTTTTCAGTACACAGATGGTGACACAGCGGAGAGGAGAGGATGGAGATCGAGAGGTCAGAGGAAAAAGCAAAATAAATCAACACACCTACTGTTTCGCAAAGAACATGACTCAATTCTTTTGGGGTGGCGAAAAGGTTATGAAGTTTATCTTGAGAATTGTGTTCCGATTTAGTGTAAATCCAAGTTTGGAATCAAAAGTTACAGATTGTAACATTTTCTAACAAATAGTTGAATTATTTGGCTGATGAGACGTTATTAAAATCAAATTTGGGGGTAACAGAGAAAGCAAAAAAAAAGAAGGTGGGATTCAAGTTTATGTTTAAATCAATCTTGATCTATATTCTTTCCACAAAGAACTGGAAATGTTTTTTTGTTTTTTTTATATCTAATTTTTATTCTCTGAAAGCTTTAACTTTATGTTGATATTATGATTTCATTTAATTAAAGCATTTTATGGCCATATTTGCATACTACAAATACCATTCTTTGAAACTCAATAAAAATACATCTGCAGTACTTCAGAAATTAATACAATGAAAATATTTGGCATGTTATTGTCAAAAATTATAAAGCTGTTCCCCAAAGCTCTTATTTCAGCCCTTTTCCGATCCCTATCTTTAAAAACGAGGTGGGAATACATTCAGTCAAAGCAGATATATTCAAATGACACCATCATTTTTATCAAAACTTCCTCCTTAAATACATCTGGAGAACGTTTGCAGGAAGCTATTTCTTCTTTCAGTTACCCCGACTCAAATTCAAAGGTTTTGAATTCAAAAACTACATTGATGACTTTTCCCTCATCCTCACCTTAACACAGTAGAGCTCTTTATTGCAACACTAAATCGTAAATCTATAAGTGACTATTCCATCTGCAGACATGTTGGGTATACAGTATGTTGCCACTGACTAAACTTTGCAATGCTCGTTCAAATAAAAACATCTCAGGCTCATTTCTTCACTCCTGCAACCTGCAAAGAGATTCATTTAGCTGGATCTCTTCAAATCAAACAAGTTTTATTCTTGTATGACTTACTGTTGTAAGAATGCTTTGACGTTTCTGCTTGTTTTTGCTGTGACAGAGCTTTATTGTTTCCTGCTAAATTTGATAATGATTAATTTGTTCTTCACCTATCAGGCTATAAATAATTTTTTCTCTGATATCTAACAGTAAAGAAGTTGCTCCACATTTACTCCAGAGTTTTGCCCTTCAACCAGTCAATGAAGAGCACCCTGATATTATAATGGAAAACATTCAGATGTCCTGGACTAGACTTATTAAAGCTGACCTCAATAAAGCCCATGGAAAGCCAGAAATATACTGAAAACTGCTTCCATACCTTCAGATTAAAGAGAAAAACACGTTAATCACCAACTGCTGATCAGACCTAGACCTTCATATCGTCACCTGCCACCTTAATAAAATAAAGTTTTGTCATTTTTTGCAAAAAAATTATATTTTTCTTTTCTTTTTTTTTGTTTAAATCATCTTTTTTGCACAAAAAATGGCATGCCATTATCTTCATCAAAGTGACCATATGCTTTTTGCTAACACATGGCGTACTTTGACAGAAATATCAAGCTATTCTACATGCAAGAAACACTGAAAAGCATCCATATTGTAGGACTTAACTTCATTTAGGCTCCTTTTATCATTTTGAAATGATAAAACGCTCATTTAAGGGGCGTCACGTGTCGCTGTCATTAGAGCGCGCGCTGCGCAATCAGAGGACCTTGACGTCCAGAGCTCGAGTCCGGTTCTCTTTACCCAGCTACATCATGTCTTCCTGCCCCCTCTCCCTGCCCTCATGACGGCTTACTTTCAAATAAAGGCCCTTTGAGCGGAAATACATTTTTTTTTAAAGGATTAAAGATAATTTAAAACAGTTTCTGTTGATCTCACTCTGATGTCACCCTGATGACGTGTTAGTAATCTCTCGTCCACTCGTGATTCAGCGCGAGGCTGCGTACAGAGACTCATGCTCACAACTTTCAATCAAACGTTCATTAAACTCCTAAATCACAGTGACGACGTGTGAGTCAGGGCCGACGGATGAGGGCGAATCTCTCCGGTTCGGGGTCTGACTTTCCCACCAAACCTCCACACTGGGGCCGCTTGTTGTGGCTCGCTGAGTGGAGGACGTGAGGATGGGAGAGCTACCCTATGAGACGGGAGGCTGGGAAACGGGGTGAATCGGGCTTGTTTTGAAGCTGCTGACGTAAAACAAGTGAGGTGTGTGTGTGTGTGTGTGTGTGTGTGTGTGTGTGTGTGTGTGTGTGCAGGATGCTGCGGATTTTCCCCATTTATTAACTGCAGTACTCACCCGTAGCCAGTTGGTGGAGCTCTTCACCTCCATGTTGCAGCCGCATAAAGGTGAGTCAAGGAGTTTGGGCATTATGGACACACACCTCATGCTGTCACGATTCTCCGGCTCACACAAGCAGATTTGAGGTTGAATGATACCGAAATGTTTCACAGATTTGAATGTAGTAATTAGTTACATTTACTTGAGTAACTTTTTGGGGCAAAATGTACTTTTGAAGCTGTTTTTACTATGCTACTCTTAATGGAGCAAAACATTTCTGGCTACTCTACCAACTGCGAGCGACTGTGAATGAAAAACAAGCTTGTTTTAGCCAAACATTCACCTGACACAGACACACACCTGAAGTTTTTGTTACATTTTCATAAGTTTTATATTGAAAGAAACTAATGTGGAAAAAAAAAATTTGTCTGATTTTTGTTATTTTGTAATTGTACGAATTATTTCAATTTTGATCTTTAAAATAGCTAAATTTACACAAAGCTTTATATTTCAGTCTTAAAATAAGTCGAAGTGTTGCTACTGCTACTTGAGTAGTTTCTGGATACTGTGCAAGCAGAGTTTAGCTATATAACATAATATGCACATGTAGTCTGAAATATTGAACAGTCATCTTACTAACTAAACAGTCGCCTCTGTATGTTGCCCAAAAAATTTAGATTCAAACCTTCACTGTTAGCAAAAGCTGAAAACAGAGTGTTATTACTAATTAATCAAGCCTTCATGTTATCTGTTTAAAAGGTCTCGCTTTCTCTCACCACTGATATCTCTCAACACGGTAGAAAATCCCATTTTCTTTTAAGTAGCTTTTTACCTCGCTTTGCATCCTCTGAAAATGGCTAACTTTGAGCATACTTCCATCAGTAACGACATCTACCACAAAGAGTGTTTGGCACAACACAAAAGCACTTAGGACGTTGAGTTCGTTGTTTGGAAGAAGATTGGAGTTTTGAGTTTCTACTAGAGGAGCAATTCCTAGTCCTGGGAACTCTGAATCGATTCAAAATGCTCAAAAATGAATTTTAAAATGTGTCCTATTTATTATTTAATTTCCCTTTGGGATCTATGAAGTATTTCTGAATTGAATTTGCTTAAGTTTTAAACAAATTCAGTTAAAATTTGAATTGCCGCCCCCATTTGTAAGTATGCTGCATGTTGCTTTACGTGTCCACTTAGCCATCTCATCCTCCACATAAAGCCAGAATATGTAGTTCCCACAAGTCTGAACCTCAAGTGATCCGTGTCACTGACCCGCCATCTTGGTAGGCAAGCGCAACACAAAGCATAGATCAACCACGGCTTTGACACCAACAAAAAGAAAGTAGATGGAGAAAAGTTTTTTGACGTAATAGTTGTATTGTTTATAAGTTAGATAGGAATGTTTATTGTTGCCATAGCAACTCTGTAGCAACTGTCATGAGAGTTAGTCATGCATACCTATCAAGATGGCCGTCAGTGGCAAAGTTTCCGGAATGTGGCGTCACCTGAGCACTATGTATTTTATGCATAAAAACCTGCTTTTGTTGAAATATAATCTGATGGAATTTGATATTTAATGGAATCTTATAGAATTGTTTTAAATTCATATTCTATTGACCACCTTTTCCTCTAGTCTGTCACAAAATTTAAACAGAATCTGTCTGAAACCAATAAAATAGGTTTCGGAATCGAATCGTGACCCTAAAATCGGAATCGAATCTGTGGACATTGAAAGATTCACATCTCGAGTTTCAGCCGCTCAAGCAGAAAATTTAATTTGGTGACCAGACAGTCATTCTGTGCAGGTCAGGAACACCCTTTGTCTATGTAGCATGAAACCCAACATGAAGACAAAAACCAATCATGTTGAGCAGATTCTCTCCATCTCGTCTCTCCCTGTGGACATCGCTCCATTTCTCCTGTCCTCTCTCCCTCGTCATTCTGCCTCCGTCTTACACCTTTTGCTGTTATGCAACCGGGATTGGTTTTAATAATTCAGCAGCATCTCTTTCGTCCTTTTGTTTTGTTTTTTACCCGGCACATTTTGGTTCACACTACAGTGACCCTGCAGCGCTGACTCACAGGCAAACACCCCCCTTCCCACATAAACACTCGTAGCAACACCCACGGGAAGCTAATGTCACACGAGCTCACTCCTACAAACACACCGGCTGACGTCAACAACCTGCACACACAAAGAAAAAACAACTTTTTTTTTTGGTTTTCTTTCGTTGTTTGTAGTTTATTTGGCAAATATTTCTCAACCCTCTTTTTTTGTCATTTTTTCCCCCCACTTTCTCTTATTTATTTACAATATTAAAAAATAAATCTTTCTTTTCGTAGTTTTACATTCGACATTTACAAGTGCAATGTGTAACATGTCCATCTTATAAAGTGCATTTGTACTTTTTTATCAATCGTGTCACAACACAAACTTGAGAGAACCGAAAAACAAAAAAGAACAAAAACAGTAATTATATTTAAAAAAATAAATTAAATACACACCTCACATGATTCACGGACACTTTATCAGGTCTATGACATCACAGTATCATTACCCAATAGTAAAGAGAGATGCTTTACTAGCCTCTCATCCAAGCCTACAACATTGATGCATAAAACAATGTTTTTTTTTCTATGAAGGCCATATTTGGTCTGATAGAAAATTAGCTCTGTAATGTTTTTTTTTTTAACTTTTTTTTATTAACAATCTCTGCTTGCCTGAAGTGTTTCCATAATCGAGGGTTGCAGATGGTTTATTTGCGGTACGCACTCGCGTAAATACGGTAGCCTGACCCTGCTGATTAAAAACTGTGATGTAAATGCTTGTGCTCATGGGGAAAAAAAAGAGGGAAGGCTCAAAATGAAGGATAGAAAGAGAGAAATATATATGTGTGACTTTGTTCTTGAGGAAAAGACAGATGGGAAGAATGAAACTTTGCATGAGGTAAAAGAAAAAAAAAGCTCTTTCTACGCTGATTTGCTTAATTCCTTCCCCTCCTTTTTCTCAATTTTTCGGCAGCTTCTTTTCTTTTTTTTCCTCTATGGAAGAAACTATTTTTAGAGCACACCTGACAGGCTGGCTTCCTGCAGGCGGAAGCGAGCAAAAATGTTCGGCAAGTAAAAAGAAACGCAAAGAGGATAAAAGATGGAAAGTTGAAGTTACCCAGAAGGAGAGAAAATGGTGTCATTTTGTTTCGTAGGACGATGAAGTTCAGAGCAGAGAAGGATGCATGTTTGGGACGGGGATGATTAAAAATGAGGAGAGGAGGAGGAGAAGATGGGGATGTCTTTGAAACGACCTGCTTCCTCAGACACGACTCAGACAAAATGACGTCACTCGAAACAAGACTCTGTGACGTACTTTGGCTCCCGTCTCCCTGCCTCCCTGTCGTTTTATGGTCACATCGCTGCACTTTGTGAATGAAAGTCAGAGTCGCAGCACAACAACCCACAGGACTGTGAAAAAGTTTTTGTCCCCTTACAGAATTGCCTTTTTTTTTTTTTTTACTTTGCTGTTTGCTTTGTAACTGTGTCCTAGTCATCTGCAGGTTTATCTTAATTTGGTCACACTGGGGATTTTCTGCAAGTGTCTAATTCATGATTCTACCAAATATAGACAGTCATCTAGATCTTGAGGAAGAACAACCCCAGACCATCACACTGTGGCAATGATGGTCATGTTTTCCACAAAGTTCTGCTTTTATCTCATCGGCCCAAACAAAATTTCCAGAAAATCCTTGGGATCACCAAGATGTTTTTGGGCAAACAGACAGAGTTCTGTATGGTCAGCATTGTTGTTGTTGTTGTTGTTTTGTCGTAGATCTTTCCTTTGGCTGCCATTTTTGCTCAGTCTCTGTCTTTAAATACGGTAGACCAGAGTCAACGTTTTCCGCATATAATTTTTCCCAATGGCTCTCTTGATAAAAGTTACTCTTGAGAGAGCCATCTGGAAAAATAATATGTGGAAAACATCCACTCTCAGGATTTGTACTTAACAGTAATAGATATATATTAAATCATGAGCACTTTACATGTGTAAAGTGCTTTCATAATATCGGTATATGCAGCATACTGATGTGATATTTGGTAAAATATCTAGTGAAATACATTCACTCTGTTCATAATAATACATTTGGCCCAATAGATGCAATTTAACTGCACTTTATTCCCACACCTGATGCATTGTTTTGGTAGCAGAGATGCTGCAACTTTTAGAAAATTATGTGGGCATTGTTTAAAAGTTTAGAGTCAGAAAACATGGGTAAGTCAAAATTGATATCACCAATTTTGAATCTTTCCAGTCTGGAAGTAATCATGCCTGGCTGTAGCAACTAAAGTTAAACCAGGTTTATGAACTGTGGCATTTAAATTTTCACAGGTTGTTTTGGATAGCAGCTTTCCTTGTGTCAATGAAATCATCATTTGTTAACTTTATTTATTTAAGCTATAATTCAGTGATATGCAGTTTAGTTTGATGATCTCAAAATGGTAAAACGGAAGAAATCTGTAAAGGGGCAAACACATCTTCACAGCACTGCAGTTCAGAAGGTTTTTATTCTGTTTGCTCTGCGTAGTGATCAGTCATGCCTCACAAGAGCGCTTTTTTAAATACCACACTCTTTTCATCTTTTTGGATCCTTCCACTTTTAGCTGCTGTGTTGAGATTTTGTTGTTGCTCTTTTTTTCCACAGATCAGCAATGACAGATTCTGCTACGAGAATCACCTTTGAACAAAAATGTGTGTACAGGAACCAAAAGTAGGACACTAGATTAAGTAAAAATAAATAAATAAATAAAATATGGCACTTTTTCAGCATATTCAATACATTTTTTTCCCTTCAAAAAGGAAACGGTAAACATTTATAAATAGGAAGAAAACGTAAGAAGAGGAAGAAACGTTCACACACGCACAGCAGCGAGCATATCTTGGAACTCATGCCCTGATGATAAACATTACAAAAATATACATTTCTGTACAGCCTTGCATAAGAAAGAATAACACACACTCACTTGAACAGTTTCATTTAAAAAAATAACAATAAAAAAGCAAAACAATTATAGTCGGGCGTAGCATCGGACAGACCCATTCAGCGAGTGTTTGTGTTTACAGTGAGAGTTAGTTGAGTTATGGTTCCTTACAATTGGCTATGCTTCTTGGTGGAGAACATACAGGACAGCAGACACACACACCTACACACACACAGTGAGTGGTCGCTTCACTCCCGTCCCCAGGAATGGTTGAGTTAGTGCCATATTCACAGATGAGTATTTTTAACTGCTGGACGTGCCAGATGGGACCATGAGCATCATCTTAAAACAAAGTTAAAACAAAACCATGAATGCTACTCATGCTGTCAGCTGCTTCAGCTGATAAACGTCGGAAATAACTTCATCAAACTCCTGGCTCGAGGTTTCTCTATGTGGTTTTTACGATTTCCAGCAGAGTTGGATCAATTCTTCACTTTGGATTCATTTTATCCTTGTGAATTCTTACATACTGTGGCTCAAGCCAACACTGCCAGAGAAAACACTGCCGTTTGTTAAAAACACAGCAAACACAACTTGGTCTAAAAACATTTTGGTTTGAAAAAACCAAAGCCTGAATGTGAAGCTAAAAAAAAAAGTAGAGAACTCCAGCTCAAATCTTTTGACCTCTTTAAAGAAGAAAATGACTGTACTGTATTCTTTTGATCAAATTAGTGAACAATTTGATTACACCAACAAACAGTCTTTTTGTATTAATTAAAGACATTCATCAAGTTTGGTTTCTGTAGTAAGCAAGAACATTCATTACTTTACGTCCAAGACATGTCTGTGGAGATTTAGTTAACTTTCTATATATTCCTAAATATATCGCTACTTTGATACTAATAGGTAAAAGAACAATGATTTTCTAAAATATATTTGGAACATGGACATCTGTCAAATTTGTGGCGTATCACTAAAACATCTTGATCATTTTTCCAAATAGTTTACTTAAATTTTGATTTGCAGTCCAGTGGAAACTATATCGGTTAGCTTTGAGAGCGGTAGCTTTTTAGCTAGTAAGAAAGCAAAGGTTTTTTTAACAGGTTTTTGAATGTCAAAATGCGATAAACTGGGTGAATTAGGAGTACAATGTTGGCCAGAATATTTAGCTTAATCTTTCTTATTTTGTTTTTACATTTTTTCTATAAAAAAGAAACCAAAATATATATATTTTTAAGCTAGGAAAAACTGCCAGTTGGAAGTCAAAGCCTTGAGTTATATTTGCACATTGGTTGTGCTTCAACATAAATAACAAATCTCTGAAAGATAACTTCTTTAACCAACCCCTTTGGGAAAATTATCCAAAAAACTGGCCATCAGTAGCTAGCTGCAAAATTTCTCAAAGCAATTTTCTCCACATGGTAAAAGTCCAAACTTTGTACTTGTTTATGAATAACTATGCATATATTTCTGCTGTCGCCAATACATTAAGATTAAAAAGTTTCACCTAAAAACTAAGCTATGCTAGGTTAGCATTAGCATATCGCTAAAAGCAATGTGAGACCCAAAATAATACAGCCATTTTTTATTTTCTAGAGATGATTTCAACCAACAGTAATGATGGGAATCTTGTGGCTAAGCTTTCTGGCTAAAATAAAACACAAACTCAAATCCGGCCCATATCTTTTTGTTTCTTTTCAGCCACCGTTTAAAGCTTCAGGCAGCAGTCTTATTGGGCACCTTTTAGATATCAGACCAAATCCGGTACAGAAGCAGTACAAACCTTAATAATTTCCAAATTCATCATAGCCCTGTATGTCCCATCTAGCATTTCCAAAAACAAATGCTTAGGCTTGTTTTTGACAAAACCTTAAATAAATATGATGTGCAAAGGACATGTTTGCATCCACTTTTAATGTAAAATGGATTGAACTGATTTTACTTTGACTTTACTCTCCACAGTACCAAACTATTACACCAGTCTCAAGCCTCTGGATAATTGAATGTATTTTACCTAATTATTGATGCTAGTGATTAACCATTAGGCAGTACCATCAAAAGAGAGTACAAAAGAGAGGTGGTCAAAGCTTCTTTGATAGATGGGTTCACCTTATACAATGTTTTTAGATTTTTGTTTCAAACATTTAGTAGTTTGGATACACAGCCATCCATTCAGATCGTTTCCTTTTAAATCCCAATATGAAGTCAAAATTATTTGCGTTTTTTTTTCAGCTACATTTCTAAGCTGACCACATTTCTTTTTCTCTACATCTTCATTGTGGCTTTTTGTACACAGCAAAATGCAGCTGGACTTTATTGCAAAGTATATTTTGCTCCATATAATACCAAAAGCGAAAAAAAGCCAAAAGAAATAAGACACAAATAAATGATTCTGTCTTTGACAGAAAATTGTGCAGCTGTTGTTTTGCTAACAACGGCTGCAAAAACAACTGATTGTACTTTTCCTGCCAAGAAACGTAGAAAATGCTTCTTTTAAAAGTTTTCATATACAACACAGAAAATAACAAAAGCTAACTGCTTCTATTATGTGCCTTTTTCAACTGTTGGATTTTTGCTTTCATCTCCTGCAACATATTTGGTAGAAAGCACTAAATTCAAAGTAAACTCCCTGTTGTTGCAAAAACAGCTATTTTTTCTGTCGCTAAACTTTTAGTTTGAATCTACAGCCCATATAGATTTTCCCAAAGCCAGCACACCTCCCACACACCTATATTAGCTGGATGCCAGTAGCTTAGTCATCGTAACTCTCTCTGAGGTTGTGCAGAGGAACACGAGAGAGAGAAAGCTATCTATGCAGATCATTTAAATGCAGACAAAGGGTTGGAAATGATCACCTCTTTAGTTCCTTCTCTGAACATCATCTCTCTGGTGCAGAGATGTTAATAACTGGATTAAACTTGAGCGATGCCTTTTCAGTTGGAAATATACCTGCCAACCTCCGGTGGAAGAGAGCTGTGTAGTTGTGTGACTCAAGGCTGCGTTAAAGTACATCTCGCCTGGCGTTTCTATTTCACGCCACGTCACCTCTTCTCTCTGGCTTCTCATTAACCCGCCGAGCCTTCAGAGGGGCTCCGGGCCAGAGCTGCAGCTGCTTCTTCGGGGCGGGGCGAGAGCAAATCCGGCTGCTGCTGACATGCTGCAAGCTGGGGAATTGAGATGGAAGTCATACGGCAGCACAAACCGAAGCAATCTAGAGCACTTGAGTTTAGCGCTGCTTTGGGTAAACGGCCGTTTGGAGATTGGCGATAAACACGGGAGTTCCCGGTGGGCATGAACCGGCTGACCCAGATGTTTTAAAAAGGTGCAGATTCCAAATCGGTACAATTTCCAGTGATTTGATTCCTGCAGTTCAAAGTCGTCTTGATGAGATTGGAGCGTAGAATAAAGCAATGCTTTCCTCATCTGCTACTGCGCACTGCTGATCAGCCAGCTGAAAGAAGGCACTCACTTTTCCCCCCCCTCATTTAGAAGAAAGACACATTTTTGGAAACATACAGGGTTCTCCCAGGAAATCTACAAAGCCCGTTGGTAGGAGCCCACCGTCTTTTTGTGTGTCAGTTTTAAAAAATTCAGAGGTGGATGAGCAGGCGTCATAATTTGGAAATTATAGCGTGAGACCAATGCAGCCACTACAAACCTAGCTTAATCTGTCTTTACTGTCACTGTTACCAGTGTATATAAAAAAAAACCCTATTTAAAATAAACAAACAATGCTCAGTCTGGTGGGGGAGGCAAGTAAAGCCTGGTGGCCTGCCAGGCTTATAATACAACAGAGGAAAAAACTGTCAATTTAACCGTAACCTGTCAGTCTTCACTGTTTCCCCAGAAAACTTGCTAAGCCCCGTTGCTCAGGACCATAGGACTGTTATCCAGCCGGCTGCCATGTTTTTGAGTTAAAAAGTGTTTAAAGTTGACAGGAAATTTGAAAATATTACTTGATAGTTATGCATTTTTGTAAGACTGGAAGATTAATACCTAAACACCAACTACAAAGTCTTAAAAAAGGCAATAATTTAATAAAACCTAAGATAAATTAACAATGCTAAGCCTGGTGGGGGCACAAGTAAAGCCTGGTGGCCCGCCAGGCTTAAAATACACTGAGGGAAACCCTTAGTCTTATACATGTTACGCTCTTTAAGAACCACAGCTGGTAAGCTACCAGCTGTGGTCTGGTTAACGGCTGACTGAGAGTGCTACAGAGCAGATAGTCCTACTAGTTAACCTGCTCATATCGGATTATTACATTTGTCTACAAAGTGCAGATTAAAAGTATAACAATTGTGCACAATAAGCCTTTGCAAACAAGTGCTTAATTTAGTGAGTGTTTTTCAATGTCTGCTAAAGTTAGAGTAAAAACACAAAGGTGTGTAGTTTTTCTGTTTTGAACAAAAGCAGCCCAATGACGTCAAACGAGACGACAGTTTTGTTCTATGCGGTTCTGTGAACGACTTTTCTGATCCATATTTTGAGTCGACCTAATGCAATCAAATGGAATTGTTCTTTAGGCCCCATCTCCATCTCCCGATCCTTAGCAAGATGGTGTAAAGAACAGCATAGCCTACTTTTGCAGACCCCCCTCCCGCCGCGCCCCCACCCAGCACCACCACCACCACAGCCGAGAGCATTTCCCAGGGTAGCGGCGCTCTGCAGTGAGCTGTCCTTGGTGCTGAATTCAGCTCTCTGCTTTGTAGTCACAGCCCAGCAGCAGCCTGAGAAGCCTATTTTTCCTCAGATGCCGAGCAGGTTTGATGTCATGACGCCAAGGACAACACATGCCAGGTCTAAATTTAGTAATCCCTCCCTAAAATTTCCCTATTTATCAGTTCACTTAATGGTTAGATTTTTTTCATTTTGCTGAACGTTTGAGGACAGAAGGCTGGGATGTTGGCATTGGGTAAATTTAAAATGGGCTTAGAAAGTAATGGGGAAATTACAGAGCTAATTTTTGCTGCACTCTTTTAAACTACCTAATCTGCTTCTAATAAAGGGAACATGGCTGACGTAGAGCAGTTTTTTTTGTAATTTTTCAAGAGACGACTACAAATATAGCTCATTGAGAATGTTGAAAGTCATTCATTTTTGTATATTTAGCTCATTGTATTTTTATCCACACAGCACTTGATTTCAAACACTTGAGTGAAGAGATGTACAGTATTTTAAGCATCCTTCCTGATTGCATAACCATCCAGAGCGTCCTCTGGAGATTTAGTACAATTTTTTTTCCCTCAACCAAAATTTCACCTTCACACATATGCTACTCATGAGGGGCTTCACTTCTCTCATTCACCAAAGAAGGAGAGAGTTTTAAGAGATACCTTTAATCGGGATTTTGCAGTTGGTTTCCTGCTGCTTACTTCCTGCAGTTGGTTGTTCTCCAGGCTACAAACGTGGACTTTATTAGCTCCTTCTTTTTTTGACCATGCCTCCTCTCAGTCATCTGTCGGTGCCTCTTCGACTGTGGCCAGCTCAGCGTTTGTCATCAGCTTTCCAGCCCTGATGCGAGGAGGAGAGCAAAGCCTTCTTGCCTTTCTCACGCCAAACTCTCGATCCTTTTACCCCGACTCTTCGTCTTGCATCGTCCTAGACCCCCTAGCCTTTCTTGCTACACGTCACTGGAAGTCCTGGGTCTTAAGGAGAGGTTGGATGGGACGCACCCACAGCAAGCCATCCACAGAGACTTCTGGATATCTGGGTTTCGGAAAGCATAGATGACAGGGTTGATCACGGAGCAGCAGGTGGCCGGGAGGACGGTGGCGTAGGTGTATATCATGGGGTAGCTGGAGTCGGCCACAATGGAGTACATGGCGAATGGCAGCCAGCACGCCCCGAAGGCACACAGGATGGCCGACAACGTGGAGACCCCTTTGGTGGTGGAGATGGCCATGAACTGATGTTGCACCGCAATCTGCTGAGCGTGGCGGAATGCGATTTTGCAGATCTGAAGGTACAGCTGCATCATGAGGGCAAAGACGAGGAGGAAGGTGACGGCGAGCGCCACCGCATTGTTTTTGGTGACTGGGCGACAGATGCTGCACGTAGACTGGTCTTTGAAGCAGTTCCATCCGAGTGCCGGCAGCAGGCCCAGAGTGACGCACGTCACCCAGATAAAAACCACCATCATGTAAGTGAAAGTGACGGTCCGCTCGGTGTGGTAGGTTAGGGCGTTATACAGCGACAGGTAGCGGTCAACCGTAATGGCGAGGATATTAAAGACAGATGCGGAGAAGGCCGAGATGAGAAGTCCGACCGACAGCAATGTCACAAATTCCACTGAGTCGTCGATCAAATAGGTGAAGACAAAGTTTAAGATGAGGCCCAGACCAGCCAGAAGATCTGACACGGCTAGTGATCCGATCAGGATGAACATGGGTGCGCGAAGTGTCGGCGTGTAGAACAGCACGGCGATGACCAAGGCGTTCTCGCAGGAGATGAGAGTCCCCGTTACGCACAACGCAATATCCCAAGGGCTGACTTCCTGCACGGTGCCAGCAGTGGAAGCCGGCTGGAGGTCCGGAGTCAGAGTTCTCAAAAAGGGCTCTGAAGAAGAGTTGGAGGGATCCTCGCTTACGCTCCAAGAGGTTGAGGAGTCGAATGGGTCGAGGGGGGAGGAAGTGTTGAAGCCGTTGCCACCGCCGCTGCTCATGGCTGCTGCGGTGGCAGCCAGGGTGAGAACCATAGCTGGAGGACACAAGAGACAAACAGGAAGGAAGGAGGGAGGTAGAAGTATGTAAGTTCAATGGCAAAAGAATGAAAAATGAAAACAAGATTGAAAAGCACAGTTCATTAAATCATAAATCAGCGAACGGAGCACGTTTGTAAAGTGTGATGGTAATATGATCCTTTCAATTAGCATTTTGTGAGGAAGATGAAGAAAATATGTTGTGGGAATGAAAAATAGGCAAAAAGGGAGAAAAACAAGAAAATGCATTATTAACTATTTTGTATGAAGAGAAGAGATAACAAGAGCTTTTGACGTGAGATCTTGTAATATTAGAGCACCACTGTATTACCTGTCAAGTAAGCTTCCTCTTGCAAAATGTAGATGCCTTTTTGCTACTTGTGTGTATTCCAACAGGACAGATGCTGCGAGGCGGGTTGAAGTCAACCTGCCTTGTTCAAATTTACATTGTGAAGCAACATAGTAGTAGCCCCAAGTTTCTGATCTATGAAATCTTTCTTCCATTTTTAAAAACAAAAAAAAACATACTTATTTTTAACACTTTCTTAGCATCACCTTTGAATTACACAAACCAGTCAGGCTTGTATAGAAATTTTCCACAGTAATTACGTTTTGTGTGTGTGTGTGTGTGTGTGTTCGTGATACATTTACTCTATTTAGGAAAACCGAAAGGAAAAAAATCCAAGAGAGCTAAAATATCATCCTGCAAACGGAATATTAAGAACCGTCTCACCTAATGAGCAGGATGTATGATCACATCCCTAATAAACAGATAAACAAAACAGTCATTTCTACCCACCCGAATATTCATTCATGAAAACAAGCATCTACTTGACCCTTAAGCACCCACACAGTCCAGCACCCACTCCCACTCCTGACAGGCTTTTTTTTTTTTTACAACACCAAAACAGCAGGTGTAGACACTCTCTTTCACACACACATACAACCCCCCACTCCCCCCCACACACACACACACACACACACTTACTCACACAGGGATAGAGGTATTCCTTCCATTTCGGCTTGAAGGGAACATGACACAGGCAACACAATTAAGCCCCCCACTCTGCGCCATTTAAAGCCTTAACGCATCGCAATCCCTACCTGTCAGATGCGGAACAGAGTCCAAGGTTCTAGTTTTTCTTACAGTCCGAACCGTCTTCACCTCATTCTATTTTTAGAGCATCTCCAAAAATGGTGCATGACGTCCCGGGGCACGGCGCAGCGCTGTAGCTGCTGTTCTATTCACCGGCGGCGTGGACGTGAGCGCGCGGAGAAGCGTGTGCGCGGTTTGCCTCCCCCCCCGTCCCCACAAAAAAAATAAAATAATAATAAAAATAATAATAATAATTTCGGATTCTGATCCACATCACATGCTGCAGCCGCGCTAATTTTAGAGCAGCGAGTGCGAGTGTTGAGTTTCATTCATAAAAAAAAAGGTAAAAAAAAAAAACAGCTCTCACACACTTCCCACCTCTGCCGCCCCCCCCCCTCCACTCTCCTCCCTCGCCAACTCAATTTCCTCCACACACCCCTTGCCCACTCCTCTTTCATGAGCCTCCACTCACGCGCGGAAGACGTGCACGCGCCGACAACATCAATGACTGCAAACGGCCAAGGGAAGGTCACCACAGCCACCGCCGTACGCCTCGCGTGCTCTCTGTGGCGGCGGGGTTCGTTCCCCGCGGGAACGGCCGGAGCTAATTAGCATGCACCAAAACAAAACGCCATTCTGTCCGCGTGCGTGCGCGCGCGCGCGCGTGTGTGTGTTTATGGAGAGAAAGTGTGAAGAAAAAAAAAAAGTCTACCTTGAACCGTTTCACTCAGCTGCAGCAGTGCGGTCCCTGAGCCAGCGAGAGGGGGCATGCGGGGAAGGATGGAGAGGAGGAGGGGGAGATGCTGGAGAGAAAGTGGGAATAAAGGGGAAACCATGCCACGATGGGGAAAGGAATAAAAAATGTACCAGCTCCTCGTCCTTTTCTTCCCTTTGAAGGAACCGGGATGCCTCTGCTGCTCCTTTCTCCTCCTTTGAGCGACTGTTGTGTCTTCTTTCAGGGTTTCCCCCTTGTCTTTCTCCCCCCTTTTTTCTGGTTCCCCCCCCCCAGTCAGCAGCGCGCGCTATATTCTTCGGTTGGCATGGTTATTAGCCTTCTCTTCGGCAAGCTCCGTCCTCGCGCTGCTCATCCTCGGCCCCTTATTGGACGCGCGTGTCATTCTCCTGGTCTGACGTCAGAAGTCTCCGCTTGCTACAGTCACCGTCTGCATGGTCGGCGTGTGAATCACTCACTCTCTCTCTCACTCACCTTAGCCAAACAACTTTGCTCATCCTCTAAAACGGCGAGCCGGTTAACTTTGCTGTCGTTACGAACAAAGAGGGGAAAGTCGTGATTGACTCACAGGAAAGTGCGCGTGAATTTGACTCAAAAACAACGGGGGAACACAATACATCTCAATTATTTCCCCCCCAACACGTGTAAAAACCAGGACATACAGCAGCTAACAGTACTTCTATCCGCCATAGTGGAGGGATGATGCTTACATTATGCAACCTCGGAGCTGCCTGGATATCCCACTGCATCAACTCAGGGGGGCGCACGGATGCGCATGCACGCGTTGCCTTTTCGCGGGCTGGTTCCATACGTGGTGTCACCAGGCGTCTGAGCAGCCAGGGGCCTGCCACTCATCACAAGCACGCATTGCTTCCTCTGTGGCCTTTATGTTCTGCTTTTATGCTGCTTGCATCAGAGTTATGGGAGTGAATCATTGTTATCCTGCTTTTATGTGTTTTTGTCCTGCTTAAAACCCCTTTCTGCCTAAATGTATTTGCAGTTCTATGAAAATAAAAGTTTTGTTTTTACTGTTGGACAAATTCCAAGTGAAGTAGACAGTATGGGATATGATAGAAATAAAGTTGAGTGTTTATACGAAAAAGCAAAATAAGGTGAATGCCAATCCCATTTGATTCTGATCTCTTCACTGCTCTGTCGTAGCTTTCTCCCATTGAAATAAATTCCTGAAGTAGAATTTACAGGCCATTCAGAACAAGTTGTGAACGATGACGTCAATTTCATTTGCTGTTTTACAATTGTAGTCCGCCTGTAGTTTTAGCAGTGACAGCGGAGGAAATAAACAAAATCATTCAGTTGTTGACCACGCCTACAAATATTGACTCGACTTTAAAAGCCGCCTCTACGAACGAGGCTTCGAGCCAGTGGGGGATTGTTAACAATGCAGGCAATTACCAGTAAGCTTCATAATGTCAAACTGGCGCAGTACGGTCAAACATTAGCCAGTGGGTAAAATTTAAAACTTCATCAGAGTCCCCATCTCCAGGAAGCAATCGTTTCTCGATAGCCGAGAGCCCAGAGCATCTATGCAAAGCGAAGCGTAGAACGAGGGGCTGGATTTACCAGGCTATACATTAGTTACAATTGGACAACTAAATGGGAGACAGTGCTTCTAATTTGATCCTTGGTATGTGCTGAATTTGCATCAACAGGGTCTAGTGGTATGTCACCCTGACTGCATGGTGGTTTGAGGCAAAGTTTGAACATTATGTAAGAGTTCATTTATTAATGTACTTTTTTTTTTATTTTGTTTTTTTAGGTGATGTGAAAGACTGATATACTCAGCCTGTGCTCTGGCATACAAGGTAGAACTCATGGGAAACATCTGAAGCAACAAAACTGAAAGATAAATGTTTTTCAGTTCTGTATCATTGAAACAACACAAGGTTGAAAAATTTGACGATAAACAGGAGCATTAGTATATGGTGATGTTTTCATCCATCCACCAAATTTTCAAATAGATGTTCCTTTTCAGCTAGTATTTTCCAAATTACCAGTTTGAAAGTCTCTGGAGAACTTTTCTTTTTAAGTTTTACACTTTCATCTGTGTACAAATTAGCTAATTCAAATGGATAAAACATAAAATGTTTTTTTTTCTAGTTTTGTGAAAAAAAGTGAAGAATGGTGTAAGTACATACACTTTATGAGCCAGAGAACATTTTAGTGACTTTTGCAAATGACACACAATGGAGGTCTGTCCTGGTCAGGAATTGGTCTGACGTGGCTACTAAATTTTATCTGCCATATCGGGTGTTACAAACTTAAAAAAAAAAAAATATATACATATTTTGTTAGTATTAGTAAAACAAACTTAGATTTCAGTGTTGACAGGGGACACCAAACATTTGTTTTTGGACCCCGTTTTTATTCACTAAGTGAAAATAATTGGATGTCATTTTGGTCAACCAGTGATTGAAATAGGGATATTTTACAGCTAATAAAATCAGCTAAAATGACTGATGCAAGGTCAAAATTTCCATATGAAAGTAAATTTCATTCTAGACGTATTGACTGTAAACATAACTTCCTATTCCTTCTCTTAACTTTTCTCAAATTTCTTCATTCCAAGTTAAAAACTCAAGTTCTGTATAATACCCCTCGTAAGATGCCTGTAAGCAACAACGTAGCTTTCTCATGCCTCGGTCAGGCTCTGGCTGTGGCCCAAATACAATAAAACAGACGACGTCTCTGGGGTGAGAAGAAGGTGTGTGCTTAACATCGTGATCTCTTGTTCGGTTAATATGGTATAATACCAGGACAATTACAACACACAGCAGAAATGAAAAGATATGGAGCCTCCAGAGGATTGTCATAATGAGCCTGTAGCCATTGCAATAATGACTATAATTTGTTCAGGGAAACGTCCATTCCCAGAAAGACTAATTGTGTTGCTTTGGAAAACCATACCGTATTAGTCATGTGGCCATAATAAAATGGACACAATTAAATAAATAAATAAAATACAGTGTGTGCATCTGTAAATGTAAGTTATTTTTTTACAATGTTTGGTGTTGGGCTGAAATACGATTTTAAGTTTTAACTATAATATTGCAGTGTTGGTCTGAGTTCAATCATCTAGATGTATTTTCCTACCAACTCTGCAATGAGCAACACCTTCATCTTACTGTGGGCACAAATTGACTTGAGCAACAGACGAGTAGTTCACCTCAAGTCTCACTAGTTGTGGTTCCATGAGCCGTACAATTAAAAAACAAATTTGCCTAAGGGAAGCATGGCAGTTTATAAAAAAAATTCACGTTTGTCGATTAAGAAGTTTGTTTTTGCTGGGATGAGGTTTTTTTTTTTTTTGGCTGCATCGAAACACTTTTTTTCACATCACAGGGGTCACATCATCAACAGCTGGATGTTGCTACTGGTGAAATGCTGAGGAAGACGACACAAAGTAGTAGTGGTCCAATTTTTTTATTCGTTTGTTTGGACGATGTGCAGCTGGCTCCACCAGAGCTCTCACAGCCCATAATAAGTTTGTTGAATACGTAGCACTTCTGTAAAATCGGCAACTGCATTTCCCCCAAAAGGTCGCATACGTAGCCGCTCCCAAGTATAAGAGATTTGTCGCTCCAATGCCCGAATATGACGCCAATCACTGATGGCTGATGAGTGCTAGCTCCATATGGCTCATTTATGAATAGATGTCATGCAACTGTTTGCATGCGTCGCCACCATGCATTAAATGACTTATCATGTGAACAAGCTTATTCTTTGCTTGTTCGCATTAACAAGCACTTGTTCTTATTTAATGGAAACGGCGCAATTGGGAAATTGTTTCTTTTGACATTTGCAGAACATACACAAAGATTTGCCCACATCTGTAATGGAAACGTGGTTACCAAAGTTTTATCTGCCAAATGGGGTGCAACAAATCTTTTTAAAAAATCAGAATACATATTTTAGTATCAGTAAAACAAACTTAGACGTCAGCGTTGACCCTGAAGAATATTACGTTCCGTTCCTCTCAAGAGATAAAATGATCTATATAGATATCTAAATGAATGTCTATATTTTTTTTACATGACTTTAAATGAATCAGGACTTTATCAATGGAAAACAGCAGCATTGCTTCAAAAGTAAGCCTGGTCAAAAACATAACCAGCTCTTTGAATGCATCACTTATGTTTGTGCTACATGGGGAGCACATGAGGTTTACGGCTGTAGACAGAAACGCCGGCGTTCAGGTGAACAACAGGCAGGAAACCCCTGAGCTGCTTTAACACAAACATCAGTATTTATCCTCATGTTTGTCTCCTTTTTGTTTTACTTTCTACTTCAGCTGTGTGAGTCATCCCATCTCTTTTGGTCTTCTTTTTTATTATTATTATTAAACCTTATTAAACCAATCCTTAAGGATGAGGAAGGAGCCTTTGGTTTCTTTTAACTCAAATCATTCATGCACACACACAAAGTCTTGCCTTGCCTTTTTTTTCTTTTTTTTTTTGTTGCTTTGTGCATGAATCACCCCACATGATTAGAATACAGATGAAATGGCTGTGTGTATTTTCATTGACTGCCTCTCTATATCTGACTTCATTCATCTTTCCAGCAAAGCACCCTGGGTAACTGTGTGCCATTACATCACCTTGCTGTTTTGGCATGCTTTTTGCAGCAGATAGCTGGTCAGTCTTACTCTCTGCCTCATCCGTCTTCAACTGACTCTACACACACGCCTTTCTTACAGCGATGACGGTGCAGACCGGAGTAGAGCCGCTTTACGCAGCGCTGGTGCATTCCAGTGTGGTCTTCGGTTCTGTTCCTCCTCTGAGATGAAAGTCACCAGAGGGCGGGCGCTTTACATTGAGGAATCTGAATTGCATAACTCCTTCACATTTAAGGCGGTGGTGCATGGTTGTGCTTGCGTCGCATTGAAAGAGTCGTGATGCAGCTTCGGCTGATGTGGGAGCAGAAAAAGAAAAAAAAAGCATATGACAAGGATATCCAAGTGTATTTGGCTTGACTGTGCTTTAAAACCCCACAAAAATAAGAGGATTGGGCTGAATCCAAGCGCACACACTCGGCTGGGAGAGTGTCAGCAGTGAAAGTGGATGACTAATACAACTCCCACCCTCACCTTTCTTCCCCCTCGTTTCAACACCAAGTCAACCTCCCGCATGCGCATCATAAAACAGAAACTGGGCTTCCCTCAAGTATCAGGTCAAAATAAAACCACCCCAAGAGCTGCTATTGTGTGGCATGATTTTTACTTCGAAAGTTATAAAAATCACCAGTATGTAACTGAAACTTTATTCTCATAATATTTGACACGACTTTATTTTAATGCAAGTTTATTCTCACAATGTTACAACTTTATTCTTTTCATTTTATTTCCTTTTTTTAATCAGTTTGGCTGTAATACTCCGTTGTAAACCCGGTGAAGTCATGTCTAGTAAAATCTTGCTTATAGCTTTTTTCTTTTCTTAAAAGTATAATCCTGAAAACCTCTGAAGGAGCAGAAGGTTGCACCCTCACCTTACATCTAAAACATTTAGAGCGTTCTCTCCTTCCCCACAGCACCAACATTTAAAACACTACCACGTTAAAAGGGTTCCATTTGCATGCATCCCTTTTTACTTGTCAGTTTCCCCCTGTTGCGCCGCTGAGCTACTAATGCGCCGTGTTTTGGGGTGAATCATCGCTGCCATTGTAGTCGCTTTCCAACGTCAGGGAATGAGCATGCATTATTCAGCTCACTGCTGCAGGATTAAGAGGAGGACGCCGACTTTTCGGGCCCAATAAATCCCCGCAGCACTGTCAGGATGTGTGATCCGCTAGTTAGCGGCAGCTCCGGGGAGTCGTAACTCTGCTTTGATTAAAGGTCTCCCTGAAAGGTCAAGAGGGAGAGGAGGCTGAAAGAGTGCAGGAGAGCAAATTGATGGACCACAGAGAACCTTTGGTTGATGTAAATTCCCCTCTTCGCTGTCAAAGCGAAGCTTGAAATGAGTAGGCACACCGCTGTGATAATAATGGGTTAGCCTGCCAGTGCTATTAAAAACTTCTCCCTTTGAAAGTTTAGCATTTACTTAGATGTCTGTCGGCTTTATTCAGCACAAACAGCTTGGGTAAAGTGTTTGCTAAGTAGCTTTAAGCCAACAAGCTCTGTGTGCCACAGAGTTCAACCCACTGAACAAACCTAATTTTAACTTTCAGACTAAAGGTAGGCCTCACCTGGACACAAGTCAGCTTTAAGGATATATAACCCTGATTTGAAGTTGGGAAAAAAAGTGGGCACCTCATAAATTTTAACATTTTTAGGACACCCTTCTAGCTACCTGCTCCTTCTGAGACACATAAAGATAGCTACAAAGACAGACTTCTATCACTTGAAGAACATTTTCAGGATTAAAGGACTAATGTCCCACTAAGACTAAGACCTAGAGAGAAACTCATGCAGCTGATTCAGAATGCTGCTGCTTGTGTTCTCACTAAAACCAGGAAGACAGAGCACAACACTCCACTTCTAAAGCTCCTACACCAATATAACCCAGTGTGTTATAATGGTCTGATCAGCTGGTATATATGTTAGGTCAGTTTGGTTTTGTTCGTGCAGCCAGTTCACATTTTTTGAGTTCAGTCTTATTTCTCTGATCTCTTAGCGTTAGTTTTTTTTTTTGGCAAATCTAATTTTTGGGTAAAATTAAAAATTTGTCACTTCTCCTGTTTTAATCTTGGTTCATTTCATAGAGGCTCTCTGGATGAAGGAGCCACCAGCTTTTGTCCCAGCTGCAATAAATTAGTCCATCAGTCAGTGTATTTCACTTTCTCTTCCTCTGTCTGTCCCAAAATGCTTCCAGCTGTTTGTCCCAAATCTTCACATTAGTCCAAACAAAAAGCAGGAACGGATTAAGTCATGGCACATTCGATCCCTGTGATCCAGGAAGTGTGAGTGAGCTCCTGGCAGTGTGACAGGTGCAAAACAGCATTTGTTAAAGTGCACAGCTCTGTGTTAGTGTAGAACATGAAAGCAATGCAATCCAAAGGGTAACTAAAAAAGGTTCATCTAACAAATGATATATTGATTTACACATGCACACAAGGCTGTTTCTGAACAGCACATTTCGACTGATACCTGATCTCATCTGGTCTGTTGATGAGAGTGCAAGGTTGCAATGTGGAAAGAAGCAGAAGTGGGTGATCATTGGTGAAGCGGTACAGACAATTTTGATGTTTTTATTAAGTTACGGGAAAGTAGACCATGAGAGGAGCTCTGAGTACATTTTTTGTGTTGAAGAAGATGACCCATAAAAAACGATTTCTATTTCCATTTTCTAGCTCCTGGAACTCGGATCTAGAAGTGACGCCAACTTGACTTTCTCCTTTAGGGTTTTCTGCTACAGAACAGACCATATGGCTCAGTCAATCAGAAACCAGAGTTGATAAAGTTGATAGTCTGAGCAAGCCGGTTGCAAGGACGCGCATCAGCCGGGGGATATAAAGGATTTTGTCATGAGAAATTTTAGTAATCTGTACACTCAACAATGAAATCTCAACCCCGGACAGCATGTCCGTCTCCCAGAATACGCGCAGTACGTCCAAGCCTTAAATTATGTTTGACACCTTGCCACAAAGAGTCACCTTGCCACATTTATTGATTACCCATCTTCAAAAAGAAGCATTTGCCCCAGAAGACCAATCAGCACCAGAGGAGTATCTTCTGTCAATCCATATACCTTCAGGTAAACATGAGAAAATGTAGAAAGAGCCTGGTAGGACTCTCCACGTGTTCACAGGCTGCACAGATACACACTGTTGTGTCCTTCTTATCTGTAAGTGCTACTGTTCCAATTGTTTCCTGTTGAGACAAGAGGCTGATGTGAGTGTGTTTGTGGCCCCTGTAGTGATCGATGTGTCTGAAGGAGGCTTCCCGTGGAGCGCTGTGGCGCCGTTTTGTCACCAGCTGAGAAACCTTGCAGCATGTGAGAGGAAGAGAAAGCGCCAAGCATTAATAAAGAGAAAGAAGGAAGACAATCGCAGGGGTTGACGGAGTCAGCACAGCTGGACGTAGAGTGAAAACGAGGCAGAGGCATAGCAGAAAGAGATACGTAATTAGGTTAGAGGACGTACAGCAGGGACAGAGGACTATCAGAGCAGCCGAGACAATTTTATCATTTACAGAAGGTATTCCTCTCCCTTCTGTTTTCCAGAATTATAGTGCCTCGCAAACTTTATTTTGTCTTATAGACCAACATTAAATGTACATTTGTGAAGTTGGAGGAACATGGTACATGATTTTCTTTCATTGTTTCATTGTGATTTAGCTGTGATACCAGATAAATAAAATTGACTGGTAAATGTCTTTTTTATAGACAACTGGTAGGAAGAAGGACATTTTGAAAGAAAGCCGTAGGAAGTCTATTTATAGTTTTTCACAAGACGTGTGAGGGAAAAGGCAAATATGTAACCGAAGAATCCAAATTCAACATTTGTTGCTGAACAATTTGGAGCAAAACTTGAT
Source organism: Poecilia reticulata (assembly GCF_904066995.2). Taxonomy (NCBI): domain Eukaryota; kingdom Metazoa; phylum Chordata; class Actinopteri; order Cyprinodontiformes; family Poeciliidae; genus Poecilia; species Poecilia reticulata. The sequence continues at coordinate 8,176,002 of NC_088847.1, read as the reverse complement.
TACCCCATTGTTTTGCTGCATTTAGCGATATGACGCTAAATGCAGGGCAATCCTGGACGAAAACCTGTTGGAGGCAGGAAATGTCTTGAGACTTGGGAGAAGGTTCACCTTCTAGCAGCTAAACACATATCGGGAAAAAAGCATTTTTATTTGTTTTGACCCTTCTTTCTCACAGAAACGGTTTAATCTCACTAAAACTGCTTATTTATAAAACTTCCTACCAAAGTGGAGATTTGTGAAAACTCCATTATTTGGTTTGCATGTATACAATCGAAAATGGAAATTTAGGCCCCCGCACAATGCAGTCAGCAACAAATAATGCGCCAATATATCAACATACTTGGTTGAAATTGTCTTGCTTTATATTCTATTTAATCTATACAGACAAAGTTCAAAATATAGATCTCACCACACAAATAAACTTCTTGGCACCATGTTTTATTCCTAACTAGAAGTTGTGGTTGCCTTAAAACAATCTGATTGGCTGGGATAGGTTTTAGCGGTGCACTATACTGCCCCCTATGGGTTTGGCATGTTCAAAACGACACTCGGGCGAATTTGTGCAGGTTCATGTGGATGAAAACGCATCTGAAACTGATCCCTTGTATATGATATTTTTTTAAAACGATGTGGGGAGATGTTCGTTTTTATAAAGACAGCTGAATTTGTACAAGGTCTAAATATAATTCTCTCTTCTGGAGATTCTTTAAGTTTTAAAAAGAAGAGAAAAAAATGACTTCTGACGTAGTAAACAAACCAGTTGGATCCTGTTGGATCAACTAGAGTGAATCAAAGTGAAACGACAGTAAAGGAATGCACACCCTGTACCAGTTATACACAAAATACCTGATGTGACACAGTCCTGGCTAAAGAAGCATTAGACTTTATCTGGAGCCTTAAAACATAAAGATGTAGAGATGAGCTTGCCAGGAAGCGGCATGTTTTCTGGAAACAGGCCACAACTCAGCAAAGCTCTTGAAGAGATAAAATTTGTGTAATTAAATGAGCCAAGCTGCTGAATCAAACCTAGGACTCTAGCAGGGAAAGACAACTCCATGATTGTCAGCATCTTAAAGCTGGACCTGAATCTAAAAGAACTAGAACTGGTTTATTTAAACACGGCGGAGGATAATTAATCACCTTAACAGGAGCTGTTCACTCTGACAGCCGTCTGAAATCTGTAATTAGTCAAATGAATGACTTTTTCTTCTTTTTTTTTTAAACCTTAGATAAAGCAGACAATTCGGAAAATGAGTATTTGGGTTCAGACTGAGTCGCCATGTGACTGAGTACTGTCAGGTTTAATACAGCCCGGAAAAATGCCAGGCAGCTTTAAATCAGTTTTCAATATTAGGATGGGGAATTTAATGTTTAAATGTTCTTTTAATGAAATTTAATGTCCATATTTATTTGAGCCTGAAGATACAAAGGAAAATGTCCTACACTGACTGTAAAGTTTTATGAGAGACAAAAAAGCACAATGAAATTATATCACTGCGAAGGAAGTCGATGTAAAGTTTAAGGAGAAAAGTGCTTTAGGAGAAAGTTGGTGAAAGCGTTGCTTTTCCAATCTGATTGGATTTTTTTAAAACAAATATTCTCAATTCTCTATCAGTTCTGTTTATTTATTTTTCTTTCTCAATGCTGTCATAGGAATAAAACCATATATATATCTGCATCAAGAATAAATGATGTCCTTTGGTTGGCGAACCATATGTTTGCGCAATTTGACACTTCGAACATAAATTAGTTTAACGGAAAAGGCAAATTTAGAAGAAAAAAAAATTAAGTTTTGGCGCAAAGATTAGGTGTGTTTTTTTTTGGGTCATATAGAAATTGGGTTATTTTGCAAAACTGCAATGGAAACACTTGAGTCACATGATTAACAACTGGATGCTGCCGCTGGCACAAACCATGAAGAAGACGACATCAGGAAGTAATTTTAAAAAAGCATGTTCTTTAATGACTTATCACATGAAAAAATTTATTCACGTGTTATTTTGATTGCGTTTTCTGCGTGACTGACATGACACTGTCATAAACATGATGGACATAAAAGTCCATTCAAAATGCCAACTTTGAATGATTTTGTAAATAATGACAATTTAATGCAAAGTTGGCACTTTTAATTGACTTTCAATGCAACTTTTAGAGCAACTTTGCATTAAAAGTGTCATTATTTACCGAATGACACTTTATGACAACTGTCATAAACATTCATAAAGACTTATTTATGTTCATGACAGGTGTTATGTCATGTTTGTGACAGTGTCATGTCAGTCTTATGAACACCCCTTCAAATATAAAGTTACCCGTTTTCTTTTTAATGGAAGCACCACAAAGGCAGAATTGTTTTGTTTTTCGACATTATCAGGGTATTGACAAAGTTTTGCACACATTTGTAATGAAAACGCAGCTTCTGTCCCAGTGACATTTTTTTGTGACTTATGGTAAAAAAATAAAAAAAAACTTGTTCTTCAAGAGAAAAATGCATTTAAGGCTGGTTTGTTTTGCTCTCACTTGTCCAATTTCTTCTTCCACACTCAAGCTGTTGAACATTGTCCAACATTCATTTTCATGCAAAGTCTCGTTTGAGGAAAATATCTTTCATTTTCACCAACTCATCATTCATGTTTTGCTGGAATAAACAAGACTTTGTAAATGCTTGACAAAAAATAAATAAATCTTTGTATCCTTGCCAAATATATCTGCCGTATCATCAATAGAACAGCTTTTGTTCTACATTTGTATTTGACTCCTTTTTTTTTAAAGGAGAATTTATCAAAAACACAAGGAGATTATTCTGTCTTGGTGTGGCAGAGATCCCACAACGCTCCAAAGCATTTAAAGCGAAAGGAATCGAGTGAAAATGGGTATTGGGGAAAGTTTACATTCATGTGAGGCAGTGATGAGAACAGACAGGGTGTTGTCACTGTGAGCAGCTGTAGGTTAGGACCCCACTGCGCCGCTCTGCTGCCGCTCTTCGTGCAGGCCCGCACACACCCAGCCGCACTTGTCAGCCCGGATCAATGTTAACATGGGCAATTTGGGAGCCACGCTGGGGTGTCAGATGAAAATAGCTCGTTCTTTTTATTCTTACAGTGAACAGCTTTGATGCTGATGATAAAAGGCAGCACGCAAACTGTCACAAACTATTTTTTGCTCCTCAAACTCGTGAGCTGCACACATATTGGCTGTCGTAGCTGTTGGCGTCACTTGGGGTCTGTAAGGTGACTCGGACAAGTTCTGCATGCCCAGACATGAGAAAATAAAAAAATGGCAGAAAAGCAAAAGTGATGATACGCTAACGAGCTTCAGAGTATCTACCCCGGAGAGGCCAGACAGAGGAGGAGGACAGCTAGCTTCACTGCAATATTGAAACACAGTCCACATTTTTTACAGTTTGTCAGATACAGTCTCAGCAGGTTATTCTGAGGCTGAGCATTACTGTCTGTTTTATGACTATTTCTCTTTTCTGTTTTCAGCCTGGTAGCTCAAATAAACAAATTAGATGGTGCGCTTGCCAATGCTAACTCAACTTAGCTTCAACTGAAAAATAGTTGGAAGGCTAGCTAATTAACATCAAACAACACTGTTACCAATATAACCCTTGCTCATTTTCTAAGCTACACATAACTTTCAAAACGTTAAACAAGCTACAATGTAACATTAGCTAAAATTAGTGCCAAAATATGGCTCCTCATTTGCATATCAAAGCAATAATTAGTGGTCGTAAACGGATCGTTATAACCCACCTTTATCACAAATACAGACGGGTATCAGCGTTATGATGTCACAGAAAGTGCCACCCGCCAACTCCTCTATATTCCTAAAGACTCCCTTAGCTGCCCAACAAGTCCCGACTCAACAGGCATAAAGAGGAGGCAACTTTGTATTGAAAAAACATTGGAGAGCCATTTATTTAGAAAAGCTACATAAGTTTTTACAAATGTTCAAGTTAATCTTAGTCAGTAGTAAGACTAGTTTTTCTTGTTTTGCTAGTAAATGTTGCTTAACCCTAATTTTTCGAATTCTTAAACTTTTGTATGAAGGAATGACTTTTCTGTGATTTATTTCTAAGTGATATTCAGGTTATTTTACTCAGTAATCTAACATCACAACTACTATTTTCATGTTTGTTTGTTAGTTTATTGACAATATTTTCACAAAGCCATGTCAAACACAAGAAAAAAACAACCAATTTCATACGATAGCTTCTTTCTTTTTCTTTGTGAATTTAAAAAACTTCAAGCATGTTTATACAATACAAACTGTATTATAAAATCACTTAAACTTACATTTTAGCTATTTGATCATTTAAATTGGAGGTGCAGATTATCTACTTAAACTTAGCTTCCTTAGCTTTTAGAAAATGTTGCCAAGGTTCTCACTTGGTGTGGCACCCTGTGACCCTCCCTCTCATCTTTGCTTTTCAATTTCCCTTCCTGTGCAGCAGGTGCTAAAAGGTTAGCTGGCTGGAAGATTACAGGTGAGTCATAGAAGCTGTGCTCTTAGAGCCACACACTGCTGGGCATATTAAAAGAGAAAATATGAACCCTTGACCCCCACTGTGAATGAACTCGGTGACTCTTAAGTGTTGTTTGAGGTTATATTTGCTGGCACGATTTCAGTCCACAAGGACAGAACAATATTTTAAAAAAAAGAAAAAGTTGCTCTGACTGATCAGCTTTAAAACGTGACAAAACCAGTTTGTTATGATGATGGACGTCTCTTTTAGAGGTCAGCGACTGGTCGTCTGTTGAAGCTTAGACTCAAGCTGCATTTCCATTAATCATAGAATTGCGAAAATTATAATTACAAAAATAAATTTGCTTAATGGAAACATGCCATTTTCAATTAAAAAAAAAACAAAACCTCACGCTGTTTGATCAAAGGTTTTTGCGCACTTATGAGGTGATATTTTTCAGCCATATCGAACTAGATAGAACTTTAATGGAAACACTTTTTTCACATCACACGATACGTGATCAACAGCCGGATGTCACTACTGGTGAAAACCACAAAGACGACAACAGGAAGTATTGCTCTTCATTATTGTTTAGTTTGGTTTTTTTTGTCATTATGCAGCTGGTTCCATCAGAACTCTCACAGCACCGCACATTTAATAAAAAGCTGAGTGTCATTGGGACGTGTTGAATCCAAAGGTCTTCTGTAACGTCACCAACTACAACTTCCCCAAAACACAGCATTCATAGCCGCTCCCAATTATAAAGCTTGTTGCTCCGACGCCTGATGAACGCTAGCACCGTGACAGACTAGAAATATGATCTGTAACTGTTTACGTCAGTCGTCTCCGTGATTTTAAATGACTTATCTAGTGATTTTAATTTAATTTCTTGAACAATGGAAACACAGCAGCTGTGAAATTGTGTTTTTTCGACAGTAGCAGATTATAGACAAAGATTTTGTTCACAGCTGGAGTCGCAGCTAATGATGAAGGAAGGTTTCAACAACAGATGCGGTTGTGTAGGAAGATGTGATGTGAAGCAGTTTGCTCGTCTCACTCATAAATACAGTTGCATATCTCACCAGATTGTTCTGCCGTAATTATCACTACCTGTAGCCGAGGTGTGATGTCTGGCGTAGGTGTGTGACATTGACACACACAACACTCACCTACACGGCCACTTCACCGCCCATGCTTGCATAACAAAGATGCGCTGACCACACACAGCACACCCACAGCTGCTCACTTTGAGAGTTGTGTAACAGGACGGAGAGCTTTAGCTGCAGATTGAAGTTTTTACATTGCGCTGAAAATGAAAGCGCGGTGATAATTGCATTCCGCTCTGAGAAGTGTTTTGTTGTTTAATTAATGATATGTGAGTGTACTTTGAAATGATACCTTTTTTTTCTTTTCTTTCTGGTTGTATTGTGAGAAGCTACGCTGCTTTTTTTTTTTTTTACCCCAGAGTGATTCACACTAGGCCCATTAACGCTCCGACATGTGGCAGAGATGTCTGACATCTGCCATCTGTGAGAACAAAACACACCGAGAAGTGGCTCGGGTCAAAATGTTGGGTCACAAATGAGTCAGAATGCTTTATAAATCATGCAATATATATATAGATATATATATATATATATATATATATATATATATATATATATATATATATATATATATATATATATATATATATATATATATATATATTATATATATATATATATATTTTTTTTTTTTTTTCTTCTTTTGTTGTTGCCGTTTTGTAACTTGACTGATGTTAAAAGGACTGGCATGCTGCAGAGATTTCTGTTCCCCCGCAAGCTGTTCGAAGGAGACAAGGTAACGGATCTTTGTGGGAGGACTTTTCAACACCAGTAAGAAAAATAACAATTTAATTCACACGCTTTAGAGTCAGAGGTTATTGAAGGACCTCTGCCGAATTTTCCATATTTCATTCGGAACCCACAGGCCTCCAGTAGGTTTCATTTCTCCCTTGTTTCTATTAAAGGTGTATTTCCACTTCAAGAACTTTTTCCAGGAACTGCAGTAGCTTTTTCTGGCTGTAACCTTGCCAGAAATCATTTTTGGTATATGTAGCATTTTTAGAACAACTGAAGATAACATAAATACTTGATTGTGCTATAAAATGCCACTAATACATGTTACTGTCCCTTCATATAAAATTGGAATCTCAGGATATTCAGTGGAAAAATCTTTGTCTTTACAGTAATAGGACACGTTTTATGAATCGGTTTGCGTTTTTCCAAAGGTATTTATCTTTTGCTGCCAGACTTTAAAGTTGGAAAACATCTTTGCCATCAAATAGTCCCCCTCCAAATAGTCAAAGCTGACTAGACCACTCCAGAACGCTCATATTACCGTCAATGACATAAGAAGATTGCATTAAACCTAAATCTTTCATGGGGTATGAAAGAAAATTACATGTATGATACATGAAAATGAACAAACGAGGATATTTTCTGTGAATTATTCCACAAACTGAACATTTCAAAAGGTACAGACTGTGATTTTTCTGGACCATCTTCCATGTGAACGACATCCGGCGATCGTTTGGCTTATCGTGTGAAACACAATCTGTCAGAGTCACCGTGCGTCGACCCAAAGTGGCTCAGTGATTAGCGATCCAGTTCTTGGGTTAATTCTCTAAATCCTTTGAAGATTCCCTCAAGTGTCAAACCAGATACTTGACAGTCTTTCCAGTTTCCCCTGGAGGGAGGGAAGAGAACTGAGTTATGCTCTCTGAATACGAATCATATTCACCTCCGTTGGTTTGTTCATGTTCGGCAGAACATGACTGCTATCGCCAGCGCCGCTACTGATTTTGCAATAAAACTGCTGACTTGTTTCTCTGCTGTTTGGGTCAGACAGAAAGGTAGCTTCCCACGATCAATCATTATGAAAAACCTTCTAGATATTCACAATCATTTGTGGCCCACAAAGAAATAATTAATATTGTGAGTATAATGTTTAAAGTCTGTTCGTGAGCACACAGGAGTTATAGTCAATCTGATGGAATAATGATATTGACAAATTTTATTGGGAAATTGGATTTTGATATTTCGAATACTTATATTTGTTACCATGCTATCAGAAATCATATTTCATTTGTCTTTAAATGGTAAATGGAGTGAACTTATCTAGCGCTTTTTCAGTCATTTTGACCACTCAAAAAGAGAGCACTTTACACTAGAGTCAAATTCACTCATTCACACTCACAAATTTATATACTGTATATTTATATAAATTTGTTATTTATTTAACAAATTGCGCCTTACCCAAAGGCACATCAACATGTGGCAGGAGGAAGCTGGAATTGAACCTACAACCTTCCGATTACAAGACAACTACTCTATCCACACAGCTATAGTTGCCCCAATAGCTGCCAGCAGTTTTCCTGCTACTGTTCACTTTCCACAAATGCATTTCAAAATAAAATCTCCATGGTAAAATAAGTTTTTGTTTTTTTCATGGGTTAGTTAGGGTTCAATCAAGCCACACAAATAAGAAATGTTACCCTACAAAGGTTACCCTCCCATGGTGAAGACGACTGATCACTGGGGTTCCTCATCAGGTGTACTTTACTGCAGTAGTTGGCAGTAATAATTGCCTCAGTCAAAATCAGAAGTGGAAAAACCCTTGTTGTTATTGCTACCATGATATTGCCTCACCAATCGCATCTGTTGAAACCTGTCTGATAAAAAATACCTAAACTGAGGTCTAGCAATCACAAGGTGCTTAATGTGTGTTAAATGGACCAACTGATGCAAGACACAACTGCAAGCCACTGCGACCTTTAGTTGTATTAAAGTGATTGGTGTTTACAGAATAAGATGGTAGCTTACCATCAGTTAATTATGGTTGACTGTTTGTACTGATGCTCTGCCTTCTAGGTGCCAGTAGATCGAACATCCTGGACCCAGACTCCTTTCTCCATTCATTGACCTGTTTTATACAGCTTTTATATTCTATGGTACACAATATAGAGACACAAACACTTTGAATAGCTGAGAGGTAAAAAGATCAGCAGTGGCTTTTCTGGAACAGTCTCAAGAAATTGCTTTGCCGTTGTTGTGACGTCAGCCGAGGTGCAGCTGCGCCAAAGTAGCAGCTGTTGATAAAGAGTGAGATAAGTTCTTGTCTGCGTCTCCTAGAGTCAATGAAGGAGCGAGTTTGTTCGGAGACTCAAGTACCTTTTCCGTCATTTCAGTCTGTTCAATGAAATTAGGTTTGGAATCGCAAGAGTACAGCAGCAGCACATTATTCTCACCATAATTTTTACTCTGCAGATGTAAGGGCCCAAACCTCCATGACTCATTCAGAGAATAGGTTCCCATACAAAGTTTAGGAGGGAGGTGTGTGTGCGTGTGTGTGTGCACGTATTGTAGTCTCCCAGCTATTATTCTTGTTTAGACTTCTTGTACTGGAAGCCCCATTACTGGCCAAGCTGCTTATAAAGTCTGAAGGTACAAATGCTGAAATATTTATGACTAGAGACTCATTCTGGGCAACACTAACCCACATTCTTTTTTCAGAAGTATTTTTAGTTGCTACTGTCATAAATAAGTAGCTTTGCTTAAAATTCCTGTTGTACTCTTCAGCAACTCCGAGCAGCAGCTGTTTTTGTGGATTCTGTTGAACTTTAGAAACTCGTGAAGACGGGGTCTGCTCATCTGATTAGAGTGTCCCCATGAGGGCCTGTTTGAAATTTTCTTAATTTTTTGGAGAGTGGCGGAGTGATGGGTTGCTCGGTGGGTAGAGTGTGCCCACTCTGATACATGAGTGGGCACACTCTACCCACCGGTGGGTAGAGTGTGCCCACTCTACCCACCGGTGGGTAGAGTGTGCCCACTCTACCCACCGGTGGGTAGAGTCTATGCGCTTTTCCTGGGTTCAGTTTGTGGTCTTGGGTCATTTGCTGCATGTCTTCTCCCAATCTGTTTCATCCATGTTTCCCGTCTGCCTACGTACAATAAAGGCCACTAGCAGAAACAAAATCCTTAAAAACTTGTTTTGATTTTTTTATTTGGGAGCTCTGCAATTAGCCAAACTTATGTGAGAACTGCCAGAAAGATTAGCAAAAGTCAACAATATTCACCCCAATGTCGCCAACTTAGCTACTTTGTCGCTATACAACTCTGGAAAAAATTAACAGACCACTGAAAAATGATCAGTTTCTCTGATTTCACTTTTTATAAGTATATGTTTGAGTAAATTGAACATTGTTCTTTGATTCTATGCACTACTGACAACATGTCTCTGAAATTCCAAGCAAAAATCTGGTATTTACTAGCAGAAAATCAGAAATGGTCAAAACAACTAAAAAGATGTGGTGCTTTCAAACCTCATATAATGCAAAGAAAACATTTAGAAACAATACTAATGTTTAACTCAAATCAATATTTGGTGGAATAACCATAAGGGTTCAGTGTTCTCTTCATTTTTTACAGAGCTGTATTTATACTTTTCAACCAAAATAGAATCAATACCGGCCAAAATTGGAATTGATGATAGTCCAGAAACCTGCAAATTGGTGCACCCCTAATTTGAAAGCACATCCTAGTGGGCCTAAGACTCAGTGCTAGGACTATATATTCCCACTGGCTGGGGAAGTCTTCCCAGCCAGGCCGGAAAACCTCTGGAACCTGTTATCTCCTTTTCCTGTGATATCTACAGACCAATTTCTCCCAAATTACTACATGATTAAATGCCTATTATTAAATATTAACATCTGTATCAGTAAGCGTCATTTATCTACCCAGAACAAAACCTCCAACCTCTGTACTGCAGCTGGTAGCTGAAGGTTGACACCCTGTAAGACTGTCGTCCGGCTCACTTACTGCTTCCTCGGTCTCCTCTGGTGAATCATGAACAGCTGCAGACTTTTTGCTTCTTTAGCTCTTTATCATGCAGCCATCAAGCTGACTGGTTAGAAATAAGACAGCAGCCGGGATTTAAGTCATAAGATGAACTATCTGAATCTGACAACATCTCTATAGTAATTACTACTTGATTATTTGGGTAAGAGGCTGTTTTCACTCAACAAACTCATAAAAGATGCTCCAAGTGTGCATTTTGGTATTGTGTGTGTTGTAACACATGACCTGCAGGGTAATCTGCACTAAGCAGCAGACCATCAAAGGTTCACTTGAAGGACTTTATGATTCCTCTTGGTGTTTGTGTGTAACGTGGACACCAGGGTCGTGGTAGATGACTGCTAATCACGATGCTAGGAGGTCAAGAGGTCTTGGTCAGTGACTTGAAAACAGAGCAAAAACAAAGGCTTGAGTGTGTGTGCGAGCGTGTGCGTTTGTGTGTGTGTTTCTGTTTTGACCTTCTTTGGTTAAGACACCAGTCATTGTGGGGAACAAAAAAAAAAAACCTTCTCCAGACTCTTTCAAAAGTTTCTTTTTGGCCATCACAGCTTCTTCATCACACTTCAACATGAATGTGCACATACGCAGTTGCATATCTCATACACACAGGATACGTTCTTGCGTGTGTATGTGTGTGTGTATGTGTGAGTAAACTTGTATGGGACCTATAGAGGACCATTATAACCATTTCTACCAACAGTTGGAGGTCTTTTGAGGAACATGAGGACATTTTCCTGATGCTCTCGTTTTCCAAGTAAAATGTGCTCAAATAAGAAGGATTATTTGTTTATTAACACTGTGGCATGCCTTTAAACTGTCACCAGTTGCCATGGTTACCTGCCGTTATCTTGCTGTATTAGCTAGTATTCTGTCACATATTCATCATGCATTTAAACTGTCACTGGTTGCCATGGTGACCTGCCATTAACTAGCTAACATTCTGTCAGCGTATTAAGTTATAATACGTATAGCGTTTATCACTATTTATGAACTGTAATAAAATATGTTATGCTACATCAGTGATACGTCTTTATGACCCATACGAGTTACACGCACGTAAAAATGACAAAAAAAGAGAGCCCCGAACATTACATGCTTGGAATATTAAAGCAATTTTGTTTACAGCAAAATTATGAGCTCTAGATTAGATGTCGAGTTCCTCTAAATAAGAAATCAGATCCATGGTGTGTAAGCACACCAGAGTAGGGTTTTCTAAAACTGTACATTTCTTAAAAAACTGAACTCATATTTCAGTCATTTTTGATTGCAAGAAATTTAGCTTTATTCTGGTTAAATTTGTCCAACCAGGCGAAATAAAAATATGTTCTACTTTTAGGAGTATTTTTACTATACTGTAAAAGGGTTAGGGTTCATAATGTTGATATTTCCTCTTTTGTGTTCCTCACCATAATCACTTTTGGTCGGGTGTCATGTTTTGTGGTGAAGGTGGTGAGGCAGACGCAGCAGACCCAGGCTGAAATGAAGAAAATTATGATTTTAATGATGTCAGAAATACTAAACTCCAAAATACAGGCAGAACAGATTGAGCAAGAAGGCTAAGAGCTCAAAAACTGGTAGTAACTGCTATAAACAAATGATAACTGATGACAGCTGACAAGACAAGAACAGGACCTGACAAAGAACAAGGAACACAGGTGGGTTTAAATACACAGGGAGACAATCAGGAGAAACTAGGGACAGCTGGGGACAGTCAAGGGGTAGATAGGACAACACGGAGACTCAATTAACTGAAAACAACACAAAAACCTAAATTAACACAGAAAAAAACAAAACCATACACTTATCATCTGGCCCCGTATAAAAGTCTTAAAGGCTTCCCATCTAATAGATGCTGTAGTCTCGGATTTATTAAGGCTGAAGTAATAGTCAATATTTTTCTCAAAATATTTCAGAAAGTTGGGCATTTGCAACCAGTGAGATTTTAAATAGGATTACGTCCAAATGAAATTAAGGGTGAAAATTTAAGGATGCTTAGTGAGTGGTCGGAGATCAATATGCTTTTGTAGGCACAACTCTTAATTCTGGCAACCAAAGAATTTGAAATGAGGAAATAATCTATATGGCTATAGCTATTATGTGACAAGTATATTCTTTCTTTGTTGGATTCTGTATTCTCCATATTTCTCTTAAGTTTAGTTCAGACATAAAATGCTGTATAACCCATCTACTTTTAGGGTGGGACAAATCTAAACCTGCTGATTAGTCGATATTCGGATCTAAAGTACAGTTAAAATCTCCACCAAAGATCACGTCACCATGGAAAGCTGTAATAGAGAGAAACAAATTATTGTAGAAATCTGGGTCATCTATATTAGGACAATACAGGTTTACCAAAATTAAGTTGGTTAACGTCTGAAAATGCTAGGCTAAGGGAAAGATGGACTCAACAGCTGAATGAGGAGCACCAGGAGATCAAGAACCAGGACAGACAGGGGCCAGTTTCAACTCTCCGAAACTTCGGTAAGAGGTAGGTACAGTTTTCCAGACCATGTACTGAACAGGAAGGAACACTGAGGCACTGGATACCAGCGTGGATTTTCTAATCCTTCTGGTTGTTCTGGTAAAACTGGCCGCCTTGCTGAAAGTGGTTCCAGAAAAACAGGTTGGAGATCCAGTACCTTAGCCAACAAAACATGACTTTAACGTCTGAAAATGCTAGGCTAAGGGAAAGAACGAAGTTATAATCTCCCGTACTTGAAATGAGTTTTTAAGGCTTGGATTGCTTCCAGGAGGTTAGCTTCAGAAGTCTGGGAGCTAACGTTAGCCTCCTCCATCTGCCCGGTTTCCACTTCGCTGCTAGCGTCGCCTTCGGATCCCTCTTTGCTTGCTTTTAATTTGTGTTTACTCGGCATCTTGAATTGAATCTCTAGCTTGTCCCAGGGAGTTTGTACGTACGAAAAATATCTTAGCAGTGGTCTGGATATCTATATACAGGGTATATTGATCGAAGCTCGAGTAAATCAATGAAGGGTAGAAAATCTGTGGATTCATTTTCTTTGGTTGGGTGAACAAAATCCTGCCTAAGATCAGTAACTGTTAGCAATCAGTAGCACTGCTGGCGGACGATTAGTGAAACACAGAGCAGAAAACTGACGTCTCCCCACATCCATTGGGTGGCACAGACACCAGGATCAGCAAAGCGACCCGTTTCCCTGGAACCAGGATCAGCAAAGCGACCCGTTTCTCTGGAACCAGGATCTGCAAAGCGAACCGTTTCCCTGGAACCAGGATCAGCAAAGCGACCTGTTTCCCTAGAACCAGGATCAGCAAAGCGACCTGTTTCCCTAGAACCAGGATCAGCAAAGCGACCCGTTTCTCTGGAACCAGGATCGGCAAAGCGACCAGTTTCCCTGGAACCAGGATCAGCAAAGCGACCCATTTCTCTGGAACCAGGATTGGCAAAGCGACCAGTTTCCCTGGAACCAGGATCAGCAAAGCGACCTGTTTCCCTGGAACCAGGATCAGCAAAGCGACCCGTTTCCCTGGAACCAGGATCAGCAAAGCGACCCGTTTCCCTGGAACCAGGATCGGCAAAGCGACCAGTTTCCCTGGAACCAGGATCAGCAAAGCGACCTGTTTCCCTGGAACCAGGATCAGCAAAGCGACCCGTTTCCCTGGAACCAGGATCGGCAAAGCGACCTGTTTCCCTGGAACCAGGATCAGCAAAGCGACCCATTTCTCTGGAACCAGGATTGGCAAAGCGACCAGTTTCCCTGGAACCAGGATCAGCAAAGCGACCTGTTTCCCTAGAACCAGGTTCAACAAAGCGACCAGTTTTCCTGGAACCAGGATCAGCAAAGCGGCCAGTTTCCCTGGAACCAGGATCAGCAAAGCAACCTGTTTCCCTGGAACCAGGATCAGCAAAGCGGCCAGTTTCCCTGGAACCAGGATCAGCAAAGCGACCTGTTTCCTTAGAACCAGGATCAGCAAAGCGACCTGTTTCCCTAGAACCAGGATCAGCAAAGCGACCAGTTTCCCTAGAACCAGGATCAGCAAAGCGACCTGTTTCCCTAGAACCAGGATCGGCAAAGCGACCTGTTTCCCTAGAACCAGGATCAGCAAAGCGACCTGTTTCCCTAGAACCAGGATCAGCAAAGCGACCAGTTTTCCTAGAACCAGGATCAGCAAAGCGACCTGTTTCCCTGGAACCAGGATCAGCAAAGCGACCCGTTTCCCTAGAACCAGGATCAGCAAAGCGACCCGTTTCCCTGGAACCAGGATCAGCAAAGCGACCCGTTTCCCTTGAAGCAGGATCAGCAAAGCGACCCGTTTCCCTGGAACCAGTGTCAGCAAAACGACCCGTTTCCCTGGAACCAGTGTCAGCAAAGCGACCCGTTTCTCTGGAACCAGGATCGGCAAAGCGACCTGTTTCCCTAGAACCAGGATCGGCAAAGCGACCTGTTTCCCTAGAACCAGGATCGGCAAAGCGACCTGTTTCCCTGGAACCAGGATCAGCAAAGCGACCTGTTTCCCTGGAACCAGGATCGGCAAAGCGACCTGTTTCCCTGGAACCAGGATCAGCAAAGCGACCCGTTTCCCTGGAACCAGGATCGGCAAAGCGACCCGTTTCCCTGGAACCAGGATCAGCAAAGCGACCTGTTTCCCTGGAACCAGGATCAGCAAAGCGACCCGTTTCTCTGGAACCAGGATCGGCAAAGCGACCTGTTTCCCTAGAACCAGGATCAGCAAAGCGACCTGTTTCCCTGGAACCAGGATCGGCAAAGCGACCCATTTCCCTGGAACCAGGATCAGCAAAGCGACCAGTTTCCCTGGAACCAGGTTCAACAAAGCGACCAGTTTTCCTGGAACCAGGATCAGCAAAGCGGCCAGTTTCCCTGGAACCAGGATCAGCAAAGCAACCTGTTTCCCTGGAACCAGGATCAGCAAAGCGACCAGTTTCCCTGGAACCAGGATCAGCAAAGCGACCTGTTTCCCTAGAACCAGGATCAGCAAAGCGACCTGTTTCCCTAGAACCAGGATCAGCAAAGCGACCCATTTCCCTAGAACCAGGATCAGCAAAGCGACCTGTTTCCCTAGAACCAGGATCAGCAAAGCGACCAGTTTCCCTAGAACCAGGATCAGCAAAGCGACCCGTTTCCCTAGAACCAGGATCAGCAAAGCGACCTGTTTCCCTAGAACCAGGATCAGCAAAGCGACCTGTTCCCTAGAACCAGGATGAGCAAAGCGACCAGTTTTCCTGGAACCAGGATCAGCAAAGCGACCCGTTTCCCTTGAAGCAGGATCAGCAAAGCGACCCGTTTCCCTGGAACCAGTGTCAGCAAAACGACCCGTTTCCCTGGAACCAGTGTCAGCAAAGCGACCCGTTTCTCTGGAACCAGGATCGGCAAAGCGACCTGTTTCCCTAGAACCAGGATCGGCAAAGCGACCTGTTTCCCTGGAACCAGGATCGGCAAAGCGACCTGTTTCCCTGGAACCAGGATCGGCAAAGCGACCTGTTTCCCTAGAACCAGGATCGGCAAAGCGACCTGTTTCCCTAGAACCAGGATTGGCAAAGCGACCTGTTTCCCTGGAACCAGGATCAGCAAAGCGACCCGTTTCCCTGGAACCAGGATCGGCAAAGCGACCTGTTTCCCTGGAACCAGGATCGGCAAAGCGACCCGTTTCCCTAGAACCAGGATCAGCAAAGCGACCTGTTTCCCTGGAACCAGTTTCAGCAAAGCGACCCATTTCCCTGGAACAAGTGTCAGCAAACCGACCCATTTCTCTGGAACCAGGATCGGCAAAGCGACCTGTTTCCCTAGAACCAGGATCGGCAAAGCGACCTGTTTCCCTGGAACCAGGATCAGCAAAGCGACCCATTTCTTTGGACCAGTTTCAGCAAGTTTTCAGAGAAATACCAGCATGGATTTAGACGAGCCATTCTGGTAACCAGTACCTCAGTGTTCCTGTTTGGTACATGGTCTTGAAAACTGTACCTACCTTCTTACCAACGTTTCGAACAGCTGAAACTAGTCTTTTGCTCACCAGGTGCTCCTCAGTCGGCTGTTGAGTCAATCTTTCCCTTAGCCTAGCATTTTCAGACTTTAAAGTCTTATTTTGCTGTCTAAGGGACTCGATCTCCTCACAGTCTCTGTTGTACTGGCTCAGGATATCGCCCAACACCTCTCTGCAAGTCTTTGGATTGCTTTTCAATGGACAGATATGCCCTTTTCAAGCTCATCCGAAGCCTCATGAGTCTTTGTTTCAGTGTCTGTCGAGCTACTTCCAGGCAATGCACTTCAGCTCTCATGTCTTCATGTTTAAGCTGTGTGTTTTCTTGCTCTTCACGAAGAGACATGATCTGAGCTTGAAGCACATCGTTCTCGCTTGCTAGCATGTCACAGTTAGTTTGCAAGACCGATTGCCTGGATCTCCTGGCAGATTTGGAGCATTCGATAATCCGTCCGAGATCTTCCACCAACTGGCGCAGTGCGTCGTTTTCTATCTCCAATTCATCAGGGGTCGTGTCCTCAGAACTTTTGTCCGTCAGCAAGCTAGCCTGATCTTCAGGCATACATTGATAACACCCACAGTTTGCCATGTTTTAAATTAAATTAACCATTTTTGAAAAACAGAATAAAGCAACAGGACTTTTTCTTCCTACTTTGTTCTTCTGTCTTGGTTGAGCTACTCTGTTGAATTCAGGAATAAAAGCAGTGATGTCACAGATAATGAGTGACATCACTGTCAAGAGAACGAGTGACATCACTGGTTCAGGTCAAAGCCAGTAGAAGCTATTTGTGTGTAAGTGTGTATCCTGTATTAGATGCATTGTGGGGATTATTTTCCTGCTCCCAAAGAAGAAATGCTGTTTTTGGGTTTGGGGTAAGGTCCAAGGTGTGAATTGAGTTTGGTTAGAGTTAGGCTGAATGGAAGCCAATGGAAGGTCCCAGCAAAGACAGCGAGACTAACGTGTATGTGTGTGTGCGTGCGTGTGCTTGTGTAGGTGTGTGCGTGCGTGTGTGTGTGTAGGGGGGCCAGACTCAAGAGTACAACTCCAAAACCCAGGAAGTAGGTAGATTACAGTGCCATCCAATCTGGTGACATAGCCTCAGGCAGGCCAAGATATAAAGGGCCAATGAGAGAGCTAAGGGTGATTCCAATTAATAAAGTGGTTTCCATGGTGATTGATTTAGTAGTCCTTTTAGCAAACTGAAGAGACTAAAGACAAGCTAGATGGTACTAATATGAGTATTTTATAACAACAAGTGGATCCTTAGTGTATCATATGACATTGTGAGGAATTGGCAATTATTCGTTTAAGGGAAAAATGAAAGCAACCCAGACAGCAGCTCAGGACACGCTTGTTGTACGAGTCAATGACTTTTTTCTCTTTTTTGTCCACACACACAGAGTATCTGCTTTAAAGATCCTCATGTCTGTCTCCCGAGTCTCAGCAGCCACTTGGTACCTTTTGACGGACAGGTTTTGATGTGAGTTTGTAAAACTCTCCACGCCGTGTCTCTTCATTAACAGCCTGGCGTGTACAAAGCCCCGTCGCCGTTACCACCTGTTTGCTCGCTCAGTCTCGTGTTCTCATGGAAACCAATATGACGAAGAGCTAGCACGCTCAGACACTCAATGGCCTCTTTGTTTTCCCTCCGACCTGTGATTGTCTGTGGATGGTTCATGTCCATCTCTGCTCCACTGTTTTCGCCACCGCTTGCTTTATTGACTGCCAAATTGCTCACCAGTCTTTTCCTTACCCAGTTCCTGTCTAGGGCGGAAAAGTTCGAAGTGATCCTGAGCTTTTCAAAGCAACGATGTCACAGTGGAACAGACTTCTAAATGGTACCAGAAATGTTCTGGATCAATTATAAGTCACAGCAGCATCAACGGATAACACAAAGAAGTATAAATGATTTCTTTTTCTCTGCATTTCCTTCTTTTTCTGCCCATTGAAAGCCACACTCTGTTTCAATTCTGTTCTATTAGTTTATTCATACAGAGTCAATTCGCAACAACAAATCTCATCTCAAGGTACTTTAAAAGACAAACAAGTCATTCATGTCCAGTTGCTTCAAATCTAATTTCCCTCGTTGTATTCCAGTTGCATAAAGTTCAATTCAGTCCAATTGTCCTACATTACAGCGAAAATTCAGCTAATCATATAATGCCTGTTTGTGGAACGTTTTCAGTGGAAGCCCAGCCACTAACTGTGGAGCAATCGTTCATTTTAAGCCGGCCTGTGACAGAAATCGCTCTCGTCTAATTGAAGGAAACCTTCAGAAAAAGACAGGGTTCAGTATGAACAGCCATCGGCAGCGACTGACTTTGGATTGAGAGGACAAGAAGGAGTTACAAAATCAGAATCAGGCAAAGAGTACTTGCTATTGTCAATAGACAATAGCAGTCATGGCTCCATTTTGAAGACTTTGAATTAATGAGTTCAGTACAGTACACAGGAACGTGTGTGATCTGGATTCAGTTTATCCGAGGACTCTTGATTACCTTCATCTACTTCAGTCTTTAAGTCAAAGACTCAAGAATCAATGGAAGCACTCTTGAGGACTAGAAAGCATAATATCAGGGTTTTGATGGAATGAGAGCAGAAAACCAAGATGCAGTAATATGAAAAATATCTACTAGGTGGCTTTTGTCCCAGTTAGGCCTGTCACAATAAATCAATTAAATCACATGATAAATTAGAGCAAGCTCAATAATTTATCGTTTTTCTCTTTCTACCAAAAAAATGGATAACAAAAGTCTTCAGTCTGGTGTTTTGGTCCCAACTGGCCGTTTTTCAAAGGACAACTTTGTTTACAGAGACTTCATAATTTATTTTATTTGGGGGGGGGGTTCTGCTGTTTTGTGTGTTTATTTTGGATATTTAAAATGTCTTCCAGTTCCAGTGTTAAATATTCATAAGAATTTAAAGTTTATTGATCTTTAAGAATGTGTGCATTATTACGCCGTTACTATTACCATTACATTATTTTAAAATAGTCTCAAAACACACAATATTATCGTTTATAGCAATAATGTCTTGGACTATTTATAGTTCAGAAAAATTTGTAATCCTGACAGGCTTTTATCCCAGTGGCATTTTATAGTAAACATGTCCCCAAAATAATATCATATGGATGGATATGTAAACTCCTCAGGAGAGCTAAATAAACTGAGCCTTAAGTCATATTACGCCTTTAGAAGTTTGTAGAAGTCTAAACTTCTCTAATATTAATCAAAATTGACCCCCAAAAATTTGCAAAATACTTTTAGTTTCTTTTTGGCACATTTATTTTATAACAGGCTCTTCACTGTTAAAGTCCCTCCTTGGTGGTGAAGATGGTGATGGAGCAGAATTATCACTGTGGCTCTTTACCTGCTAGATTTGACCTAGATAATGTCATGAGCTGGTAGGTTGTGGTGAGGAAGTGGACGCAGCTTGACCCAGGATGTAGTGGAATAATATGTTTAATGATGATACTCCAACAACAAGGAACAGCGGGAATCGGCACGAGGAAAACTGGCAGCCACGGAGACAGACGACATCAATAGACAAGAACCCGACGAAGAACACAGACAACAGGTGAGACTAAATACACACGGGGCAATCACGGGAACGAGACACACCTGGGAGACAATCAACGGGGAAAGACGCAGAGACAGGACTAACAGGGAACAGGATCACACAGAAACTCAAAAATAAACACATAGAAACACGGATCACGACAGATAAATGACTTCCATCTTCCTTTTTAGTCAGAAATCTCTCAACATCCTTGTACTTGCATCATATTTATGTGCCTTCATGCAACTGCATCCAGATCCATATCAAAGGATTCAACCATGTTTGTTTGTTTTTTGACTGCGACTGAGGTCAGGTCAGTTTCTGTCACACTCTTTGCACACTCCAGTCTTCACTTCCTCTCACACAAGCTGATTTTTGCCACAACTCTCCCTGCAGACTGACGCAGATTTAATCTTGCCTGGAAATCGAGGAGAAAGTCGGGGTGGGGAAAAAAAACAAAACATAACTGTATAGTGTCCCAAGATTTAGAGAATAATTCACCTGAAATTACCTGTGTTGGTCCTCTTTCGCTCCAGCAGGCTATCCCTGAACAACATAAACAAATTTCTTGAGACGGTTTTGTTTTTGTTTTAGAGCTTGACAAATGGTGAAACGTCAGAATTACAATAAATGTTAAACATGGGCAAGAAAACCAACAGTGAAATGATTCTGTTGCTCCTAATAAGCTTGACTGTCCTTGCTATGCTAATGTACTCCAGGCTAGGTTAATGTGCTTTAATCTAAGTTAATATACTCCATACTAGGCTAATGTACTTCATGCTAGGCTAATGTGCTTTTTGCTAGGCTAATGTACTTTAATCTAAGTTAATGTACCCAATGCTATCTAGATAATTTGATTATATATGAGTAGATAATGTGCCATATTTCCTATTTCTGACTGTTTATTTACACAATTGATCAAAAATACGGAACTATTCAGATGAATACATTGATAATTAATTACCTGGGTGCAAAATGGTTTATTGTATGATTACTGAATAGGAGTAGGAGGAGAAGAAATTATGTGTAAGATTAATTTGGCCCCGAGTTGCTGAAAACTTACACTGGGGACCAACTGCAGTGACATGTTAACATTCAACTTATCTTCTCAAAACAACCAAACAATCTGCGTTGACAATCTTCAGGTGTCATGACTAATAACCGAATAAATATTTCCTCTCTATGCCCTCATTCGTCCTGCGTCCGTCTCTTCCTGACCTGCTTCATCCTTTTCTCTTTCTTGCTCTCGCTGCTGCTGCTCTTCATCTCCCGTTTTCAACCCTCCCACCAGTTCCTGCCTCATTAGCTCTAAAAAAAAAATCATTACACCCATCTCGCAGATCAAAGGGGAAATGGCTAGCAACACTTAAATAATTTATGCACTCAGAGAGCCTCTGTTTTCACTTCGCTGCGGCTCAGATAAGCCTCACCTCGTTTTTTTGTGTGTGTGTGTGTTTTTTTGTTTTTGTTTCTCATTTCTCCATTTTCCTTTTCGTTTCCACCGCGTCAGCTCCTGCTTCTCTTTCTTTACCGTTTCTTTAAAAACGGAACGGGATCACTAGGTGGCAGCATAGTTACACATGCAGCAGCAGAGCAAGAGCCCCGCACACACGTAATGACCCGCACTAATTGTATCACGGAGGAGCCGGAAATAGCTAAAGACGGAGCTCAGCCCTGCGACTGGCTTTGTTCCAGATTAATGAAGAGCAGGGATAACTGCTGGCCCCATCCGTCTTTTCATTTATCACCCCTTCTTTTCCTAATTACCTGATCAATATGGACTGGGTCGAATCCAGATCAATTGAGATAATGTTCCTTTAACCCATTAACGGTCCTTTATGACCTTTGAAAGGCGTAGGGCGGGGGGGCTGAGGGGGGGGGATGCGCCGCCTGTTGACCCTCAGAGTCTCACAGTTAAGCAGGAGAGCCGTCTTTAAAATAATTAATTTCTGCTTTAAAGGGGGAAGTGGTCCGTTTGAAATCTCAAAGATTAACAAGCAAGTGTGGACAAGAAAGTTTTTTGTTTTGGGAAAAAAAAAAATCAAAATAATGTGTTTGGTTTGGATTTTTGAAATCTATGCAGATTACTTTACAACCTTCAAACCAGCAGCATCTTTGAAGAGGACACATCTTTTTCTTCATTTTATGGTTTTATCTGGGCGTCGCTTGGGAACAGAATGTCGGGGGAAAATGTTTGAACGTATTTTTTGCTGTTCGTTTTGGGGGGGAGAAAAGATTTCAGAATCAATACGTCACACAAAACGTCTGAATGAAAGGGTGTGTTTGGAAGCGTGTGGGACGATAAATTAGAGATTCTGTTCATAACTATGAAAGCAGCTGAGAACTTTGCCAACTAAAAAAAAAAACAGAGTATTATTTTTTCCTACTTTCTATCGCAAATTTTGTTGTACACTTGAAATAAGACAAAACTTGTGTACAAATACCTTTTCATTAAGATATTGGAGTTTGTTTTAAGTGAATAATTATTGTATATTGATAGAAAAGTTCTAGTTCCACTGGCAGATTATTTCACTTAGAACAAGCCTTTTTTTTTCTCCCATGTTATAATCTACCAGTGGAACTTTTTGTTAATTAATAGTGAAGAGTTATTGACTTAAAACAAGCTGCTAAATCTTACTGAAAAGTTACCTGCAAGCTAGTTTTGTCTTATTTCAGGTGTTTAGAGATGTTTACGTTAGAAACTAGACAATCCTATTTGGTAGGATTTTGTGTTTTTACAGTGCAGATGTTAAAAATAAAAGATTGTTTACTAAGTTATTGTCACACTTGTTGGATCCCCGTCCACTGATGCACCGTGGATCTATTTTCTCTCCCATAAGATGTTTCCAATGCTGGACCGTACAGAGAAAGAAATCCATTACATTTTTAGAGAAGAAAAAAAAGGTTGCGTTTGTTATCGATACTAATAAGTTAGAAAAGGTGAAGCGACCAGCCCATTCGTTGCCTCTGACCTTCCTATGTTCCTCCACAGTCTCGCTGGAGTTGTTCAGAGTCAGATGTTTTCTCTCTCTCTCCGTCTCTCTCTCTCTCTCTCTCTTTTTGCTCTGTTCTCTGCCGAGAAGAGAAATGACCCACAGCATCACAGATCTTCCACCGTACTCACCAGGAGGCGTGCTGAACTTTCCTGCTAATCAATTCTTCTTTTCCCACCAGATGCTGAGTCAAGCGGTGTCCACTTTGCTGCGGTGAGCTTTAAAGATTGACTTGGTTGTCTTTCCATTCTTTCACTCGTTTTCAGCCTTCATTAATTAACTGTAGACGTGGACATATTCAAGCGCACAGCTACTTTCTTGTATTTTCCCAACTAGAAGATCAGCATAAATTAGTCGTCTTGCGTGTTTTCTCGTCTTGTGTTTTGAAGTGGTTTTAAATTTGCAAGGTGACTATAAATTTAAGAATGGATTTTTCAAGATTTTTTAATATTGTTATTTTCCTAGAATAAATAATTTTGGTAATAAAGAGGTTGTGATTTTTTTTCAAAAAAAAAAAAATTCCTCTAAATCACTTTTGGCAAAAAAGAAAAAGACATTTTAAGAAGGTGATGACATAACGTAATTATACATTCCACTCCACTCCATGTGAGCTAAATGTTCATTATACGGAGGACAAAGTCTCATATTCATTCCTTAAAATGACATAGATGTAGCTGTAATTACTTAAATGTCATGAAATGATGAACTTTTTAAATCTGTTAACTTACATAGCATTAGAGTTAACTGGAAATAATGGGGTTAATGGTGTGTCCACATTACAAAACATGGTGAAGACTCCAACCATTTAAAGCCGCAGCATGTAAATTTTATTAAAAAAATATATATTTTACATGTTTGTTGAAACGGTCACTACGTCGTCACAGTTTAATATGAGCCAGATAACCTGTGAACAGATTGGACTCCTCTGCCTTCTCCCATTGCTAACCAGAACCAACCAATCAGAGCCAGGAGGCAGGGCTCAGTGCTGTCAATCACAATCTTGTCTGGCGCTGCTGCTGGCGTTTCTTCCTCTTGTCCCCTACGGTTAGTTAGCATGACCACCAGTGATGGCAGATAAACAGCATTCCTGTAACAATAAGTTGTTCCTCCGCCGTTAGCACATTTAGCACGTTGATTGTCAGCGCTAAGACCTTCCTCCTGGCTCTGATTGTTGTTTTTGCTTGAGAGTGGTTGATGTCTTCTGGCAGCTCAGGGAAGAAGTGGAGGTCATCAATCTTTTCACAGGTTTAATGTCTCATGTCATGGCAACAGTTTAGCAAATATATTTTTTAAAATCTATACTTATTAAAGCCACATACTGCCATTTTAAAGGAACTAATATTTCCTGTGCAGATAATTTAATAAGGCTATTCCCCGATTATTATATTATGACAGAATAAATAAATACTGTGTATTCTGGTAGTGAAGGATTAACACAGGGTGTGTGTGCCACGATAGGTTTGTGTTTGCATGATGATTATGGCAGCGTGGTAATTTGCCCTTGGTTTGATATGAAACACAGAGACACTAATTATCTCTCAGTTCTAAGTTTCTTTCATTGCTCGGATCCGGTTTCTGCTCACGCTGTGCAACAGTTGGATGAGGAAGAGAGGAAACTTGACAGCCTGCGCAGAGCTCCCAGGGAGAGCATGAAGTAGGTGCATGTGTGTGTGGGTGTGTGTGACAGAGAGAGACAGGCATCTTTATTGCTTTGTCTTTATTTCCTGAATAATTTTTTACAACATGGAGACATTAGCCCGGATTTATCTAGATCATTTCAAAGCACCTTTTCAAGGGGAGAAACGCCAACAGTGAAATATTCATTCTAAACTCTGTAATCTTTACCAAAGAGACATACATTGTGATGTCACAGCCGCGGAATCCAACAATATCTATTGGGGTTGTTTGTGATAGACAAACTAGGACATCACAGTGAAGTAGAATTAAAACTATTTGTAATTTTCCTCTAGTTCGTGAATAAAAAGCTAAAAACTAACCGAGTGGATCACCTTGAACACATTACCCCCACACTGAAACACGGTGGCGGCAGATCTCTTGTCTCCACAGATGCTGGTCAGAATTGATTTGAAGATAGATTAAATACAGGGAACGGTGTGCTGGAGCGGGGACGAATCCAAAATGCAGGAGGACAATGCATTGAGGACTGGAGACTTCTGGTCCAGATTAGAGGATGTTCATGTGTTATAATTAAGTTAAAGTCCAGATGCAAATCTAACAGATAATATGAGACAATATTTGAAATTGATGTTCCAGTGTTTGTGTGGCTTTCACCAACTCGAAGTTAAGACCTTTTAAAATCTTTTTTAATACTATATGAGTAAAATTTAAGACCTGTATCCCGACACAAAAAGGTAACTAAAACTGAGATTTCTGGATTTCTTTTGTGGCTCTTCGCAGCAGCTTTGTTGTTTGCTAGCTATCTAGAAAGCCATTCGCTGTCAGATATAGAGCCAGAAGCTAAATGCTAATGACTTTTTTGTTTGCTAGATAGCTTGAGAGCCATATCCTAGCTGCTAATAAGCCAAATACTAGGTGCCAAATGGCTTGTTTTTGTGTTAGCTAGCAAATAAAGCCATTCGCAGTTAGCTAGCTACCTACCTACCTAGAGAGCCGTATGCTAGCTGCTAATGACTTGTTTGTTTGCGTGCTAATTAGCATTAGCAGCTTGTTACTGGTAGTTTTAACCGCCTTGAGTCCCAGAACGCAGTGAGTGAAGATGTCTAACTTTTGCCTGATAGAAAAGTCCAGCGAGAAAAATCCGGCATAGAATGTATAAGATTACATAGTTCTGCCATGACAAAATGTAAATTAAAGCTAATTAAATTAGCCTTAATTAAAATATAAATTAAGGCTAATTTATATTTTCTCTAATGAATTTATGACAATTTAAGGCCTTCTGATTCTTATTGAGAAATCTAAGGTATGCCGAGCATCCTGTGTTCAAACAATTCAGTCTCAGTGTTTTTAAGACTTTCAGCTGTATGACTGCATGAAAAGATGTCTCTTGATATGCACAACACACTTTTCCTTGTTCACTTCACAATTATGCACTGCTTTATCTGTCATGTAAAATCCCAATAGAATACAAATGAGATTCGTGGTTGCAAAATGAGAAAATGTGCAAAAGTACGCCAGGCATGAGTATTATAAGTTTTACATTTCAAGGAGAATATATAGAGCGGGTTTGGGGATCTTTTTTCCTCACACACATCAGATGATGCATCAAACTCAATTCTCCTGTTTTAGAGAATTTGTTATCAATAAGAAGAAATTCATCGTAACCCGTCTTCTTTGTTAATGCTCTTGTTCATTTTCCTCCCTCTCTTATCTCTTTCTTTTTCTCTCTCTCTCTCACTGTTGTCAAGGGCAACCGGAGGAAACGGATGATCACAATAACACCATCACCTGATTATTATCAAGGGGGAATCATCAGGTGTGAATGCAATGCTTTTAGTATGCACTTATCTTCCTTTCCTGTGCTGTATGTAAGGATATAAGTAGAGTAATCTCATTGATTTCGGAGAGTTTAGAAGAAAAAAAAAAGAATCACCATTGCTCATAAAAGGGACACACACACGCACACAGAGCGTAAATCAAGTGGTTGTTGGCAGGCTCACGGCTAATTCCCCATGAATATCTAATCAACAGTAAACAAATTACTATTGCAGTGAGTGGTGCCAGTATGATTGCCGTGTTGCTACATGTGTTAGTGGCGGCCTGTGTCCTTGCGTTAGCGCGAGACTCATTAATGCAGACGCCTCTCTCCCGGAGCTCGAGCTCTTTATTAGACTGTGCGCCCTAAAAAAACGCAGCTTTGTTCAGCCGAGCTCTAACTTCGCCTCCGATCGGCTGACGACTCGAGAAACGAGATGGAAGTAAAGTGCCGACTGACGGAGCGCGGAAAAGCCGGTTTTGGGAAACGTGTCTGGGCAGCGTCTGGAGCAAAGGCAGATGTGTTGCTGCCTGCGAGAGGAATGTCGCGCTGGCTGTAGGTCGAAGGTAGCTGCAGGGTCTCCTTGAACAGTGTGCATCTCCTCACTGAGAGCACTTCAACTTTTTTATTTTTTTTTTATTTTTATTTTTTGCTTATTGTCACGTTTGATGCGCATGTTAGGATTTTTATGTAAAAGACCATCACAAAAGAGTGTAAGGATTAAGATAAATGTTTTTAAGAAAAATGTTCACAAATAACACTACCCTTTTTTATCCTGATGCTCCTACATATAATTCAGTGCAGAAATCACCTAAGTACAAAAAGTTGAGAATAAATAATTCTGTGTTTTCCTTCTCTTTTGGCTCGTTGCACCATCACGAGCCATCACTAGCTAAAGCTAAATGAAATGTTGGGGAAACACCCTCAAAGCTATAGAGTTAGAGGATATGAGAGAACACCCCGTAGCTTACAAGTAGAATTACAAACTGTTGCTTGATGCCATTTTGTTCAATAACTCCTGGTAGCATGAGCTATGGACCAGCTGTCTCTTGGTATTAATAAATGGAATTCATGAATTCAACTCACTGACTCTTCTTCAACCTCATACATCAAGAACTTCCCAGGTGAAAAAAAAGTATACTTTAGTATACTAAATTTTAACATACTTTAGTATACTTTTATCGATGTACTTAAACTGTACTATTTTGGAACAACTAATTTTGTGCTTAGTATACTTTAGTAGTATCTAAATAGTATTAAATTACAACTAATAGTATATTTTACTATACGTACTTTTTTTGGAACAACTTCAAGTGTACTTAAAGTATACTTTTGAAATTTCATATTTCAGAGCTTTATTATTAGATTTTGATATAATTATTATATTTTGAGTGTAATAATTGTCTCAGAATTATTAAAAATATATATTTCATATACTTCAAATAAATTTTAAATATACTATTAATATATTAGTAATGTATTTAAATTACACTAAATTTTTATTTTTGATTTCCTGCTATTGATAATAAACTACAATTTTAATTACTCGTGAAAGTCTTTATTCCTACGTACCTATTTTGTAAATGACATGCATAACTACACTGCAGTACTTACGTTGTTTTAGGCTACATTTACATGGAAAGATTAATTACACAAAATGCCCAAGGTAATTCAAATATTTTGTTTTATTACCGACATTTTTAAATTGTCCAATTTTACTCACAACTTTATGAACTTAACATAAATTATCAGTTTACACATCAAAAGTGAACACATGAACATGAAAATTTAAATGTGACAATAAAACATGAAAGTGAGAATCAACTACAGAACATTCCCGTTTACTGCACCTTACAGAATCCTACAAAAAAGAACAATAGAGCAATTAAACAGAGAAAGCATTTGTATTTAAAGAGAACAGAAAAATGGCAAATAAAAAAATAATACTTACAATTTTAAGACGTTGTGGACTCGCCATGTATGTGACATCATAAGAACTGATGATTGGGACCGGATGCCTGGGGTGCTTACAAGTAGAATTACAAACTGTTGCTTGATGCTATTTTTTTCTGCTAACTCCAGGTAGCATGAGCTATGGACCAGCTGTCTCTTGGTATTAATAAATGGAATTCTTACATGGGGAATTCCATTCATGTAAGTATTCATGAGTGTAATAATTGTCTCTGGGTGTCAGACACCCAGAAAAAACATTTCTGGGCGTCTTTGCCTGTTTATGTTAGATGTAGAAAAAAATGGTCAGTAATGTCATAGAATCAGTTGATGTTGGCATTAACTATGAAACTGTTTCAAGTGTGGACTTAAGGAGACAAACTACCTTAAAATCTTTCCATCCATGATCTGAACACTCTGATCCTTGCAGGGTGGTGAGGGGAGCTGGTGGTGCCCATCTCCAGCAGCCATCAGGTGAGAGGCAGAGTTCATCCTGGACAGGTCACCAGTCCATCACAGGGCCCTGAAAGTCAACAACAAATAAAAAAAATGAAAGGTAAATGTTGGATTAACAAGAAGAGAAAAATTATTTTCAGTTACCTTTAACTGGAAATAATTCCAGTTAAAGGTAACTGGAATTAATAAATCATGTTTATTAAGCACTTAGTGTTGGTAACACAGCAGTTTTTGTTGTTGAAAATGTAGCTAGCTCCTCATTGAAAAAACAAACTTACATCATGAAGACAATGTGGAGGTTCATCTTCAGAGCTGGATGGTGATCTGGTGGAGTCGGAGCTTCTTCTGAGACTGAAAGTCTTTAGGTTTTCTAACATCGAATTTCTCTGGCTTCCTCTTTCATCTTCATTTGCTTAGTTAGACTGCAAACATATGTTGAAGATAAAATCATTTATGAACGAGTTAGAACCACCTCACAATATCTAAGTGTCTTTGTCTTATGGAGCTTAATTAAAACCAGGTTAGTTTATGAATTAAAGTATAAGTCGCAACAAACACCCTCCATGCAGTTATAACTTAAAGTGTACTTTCACAAATTTAAGAAGGATAATTCTCTACAAATCTCATAGTAAATAATCAGATAGTCAAATAATCAGCCAATAGAGACACATTGTGGAAAAATGGTAGTGGCAGCAACATGCTTTGGTGATGCTTTACTTCAGCATGGACGAGGGGATACAAAGGAAACGTACATAGTTGAAGGGGCAGTATTACGTGTTTTCCAGCCACATAGTATCATTTAACAGCACAATCAAATAATATTTACCTTCAGTTGTTATAAAAATGTTCTATATGTGGATATGACTTTTGAAATTTTTGAAATGTATGAAATTTGACTTTGTAGTTTAATGTCTTGAAATTGGGTCCTGTCTCTTTAAAAATGGTTCTTTCTGAAACTCCACCTTCAGGAAGTCATCACTACAGTACACCTCTATTACCCCTTTAACAAAATTTTTACCAGCGTTTCACTGAGAAGTGGCTCGTATAATGAGCTGAGCAGATGCATGGCTCCACCGGGTGTTTGCTAATTGCTGCTGGCTAGTCTGAAGGAGCTGGGCGAGGGAGTCCTGGGAGAAGGGTGTTCCGTATGGTGAAAGCTTGGAAACTTGGAAAGTGCAGCTATGCGGAGGAGGTAGTGCTCGGTCCCCCCAAATGTTTCGCACGGCTGAATGGTTGCCACGGGAGATGAAAGGTCTGTGCCTACTCGAAGCAGACTCAAAGGTCAGTTTTTACGGTCACATAAATGTGCTCAGTGTCGCACAGTAAAAACAAAAACCTTCCAAAATTGCCTATTTGCAGGACTTGATCACTTTGGGATTACTTAAAGGCATTAGAGTAAAGCAATACATCTGCAAACCACTTGCTTCAAGTATTTCTTTGAAAAATATTCAGAAAACTATGACTCTTTTTCATCCACGTGACCACTGTGCTTCTTTTTGTGCTCATATTCTTCTCATTTTTGAGACATGAAATTTAAAAATGTATGTATTCTTTACTAAATAATATTTTTGGCCTTTTCTGCCTGAAATATACTATGAAGTCAAGTTTTTTTTTTTTAGACTCATTTAAAT
This sequence comes from Poecilia reticulata, assembly GCF_904066995.2. Classification (NCBI taxonomy): domain Eukaryota; kingdom Metazoa; phylum Chordata; class Actinopteri; order Cyprinodontiformes; family Poeciliidae; genus Poecilia; species Poecilia reticulata. The sequence goes on along the minus strand of NC_088847.1, from coordinate 8,145,621 downwards.
AATGACAACAATAACATGACCCTGTGAGAACTTCAAACCATAAAAAAAAAGTTGCATAAATCAAAACTAAATTTGTTCTGACCTGTCAATGTATTCCCAAATGTCAAGCAGAAATACAGCAGTTGGAAAAACACTCTCATCCCCAAAAAGATTACATGTGCCTGTGCTGAACTCCATGGCATTGGACTATAAATCAGTCATGACAATCTGAAAGTGCTTTAAAGGAAATGGAGCTCTGAACATACACAATTTATTTTGCACGCAGAGCTCATTTATTAGGACTGAAAGCAACAAAAAGCTGTTAAATTGGCCCAAGGGAAGATTGTTTTTTCCATCAATAAGCCACACAGCTAAGTCAGTTAATTCAAGTGTCAATGAGTTCATTGATTTATTTAATTGTGGCTATAAATCTTTTATGCAATGATCCACTGTTGCGATCTACGACAGTGGTGGTTCTTCAATGAATGGTGCCCTTGGCAGTTTCCTCCTTCAGAGGACCCCTTACCCTCAATAAACCACTCAGACCAGCTAACCTGATAAAACCCGTTCTGCAGAAGTAGATGAAAAACACAAAAATTGTATTAAAAATCTCTCTCAGAGGTAAAATGATCCAGTTGGATGTAAGATCTTGAACCTGACGGTATCAAATTTTGTCCAGATTCTATTAAACACCAATATGGTTTTTTAACTTAGTCAAATTTAATCTGTGATTTTAATAAGAGTCTTACCACTTGTCCGTTCATTTGTCCATCCATGGTCTTCCACTTATCCTGCATTAGGTTGTGGGGGTAACAGGTCCAAGAGAGAAATCCAGAAATACCCAGAAGGATATATAATCCATATATGGTGTGTGGTTATTCCCCAGGGTATCCACCCAAATGGACAGGTACAGAAAACCCAGGAACCCAGTAGGCAGCCTGATGGCTACTTGGTCCCACCACAGTAGACTCCTTTTAACTCGGAGGAGTAGCTGCTCTGCCATTTCCCCTTGGAAGACGAAACTCTCCACCCTATCCAACCACCCCACAGAGGAAGCTAATTTGTACCACTTTTAACCAGGGATCTTGCTCTTTCGGACGTGATCCATATCTTATGACTGTAGTTTAGAGCTGGAATGTTTACCAACCAGTAAATCAAGGGCTTCCCTTCCTGATATGTCAGGTCTTTCTTCACAACAATGGAGAAAAGCCTGACTGGAGATGGACTCTATCTCCGGCTCCATCTTACCATCATTCAGGATAACACACCAAGATACTTAGGATGCATTCACACCAACCCTGTTTAGTTCACTTTAATCAAACTCTAGTTTTAGTGCCTAGAAAGTCTGGTTCATTTGGGGAATTGAAAACGAGGGATTGAATTTTGATGTGGACCAAAAAAGTGAACCCTGGTCTGCCTACAAGGGTCGTAGTTTGGTTGGAGTGAACCCTACCGCAGTTTGAATGCATGTGTGCAAAGCAGCTCTGGGCATTGTGGGTAAATACGACCAAAACAAATGTATCTCTAGTGGTAGAGGGAGTCATGGTCTTTTCCCAAAGATAAGTTCTATCACTTCTAAAATCTAACGCTAGTCCATTTTTGTTTACATTTTGCCAAGGAGGAGGTTGCGCTCACATCAGCTTCAATGGTTCTCATGTTTTTTTCTCGATGCAGCGCCACCACAGGTGAGGGGGACCAACAGGTATTTGAAAGAGTCTGGATTGTTTTACACAGTGTGGTGTGAAAGCGAACTGCACCTGCTGAAAATGTAACAAATGTTCCAATTTTGGTCTCCAATCAAACCAAGTCTACCGGACAGTCAGGTGTGAAAAAGCCTTTATAGTCTTACACTTGAGTCAAAGATCGTGGGCATGACAAAAGCTGCATCACTCCTGTATGGCCAGGCTGGCTGACACACTCCCTCACCCTCACCCTCACCCTAACCTCACCCTTGGAAAGCATGTTAAAATCTGACAAATCTGTGCTCCATAAGAGCTATTTTGTGCCACAAGAATTTTTGCCTTTGCATCATTATTTGTAAAATATAAATTAAAAAAAAAAAGTTAAAGTAGTTGTTAAACAGTAAACAACATACCTGTCATATTTCATCTGACTTAGGCAATATGGAGCTACTGGTTGACCTTTGATTACCTAATTTTTGCATCACAAACCATCACTAGCACAAAGATTTGACAACAAACCTTTTTTTAAAAAATCAATTTGAAGAACTTGGAAGGTAATATGAACCTCCACCCCAGTCTCCAATCTTGTCTTGTATTTATCCAGCTTTCCTGAAGAAAAAACACCCCAATAGCATGATGCTGCCATTGGGTAAAGAGAAAAGAGGTGGAGAGGGGAATACTAACAACACATATTGAACACGTAGAAAATCAAGTTTTTTCTGAATATTTAACAATTATTTACTACATTGTGTTGGTCTATCAATAAGAAACCCCATAAAATACACTGAACGCGACACAAGAAGGAAAAGCTCATCGGGTGTATACAGACACAGAGCAGTATTTTGCGGGCTGCTTGGGTCCTCGCGCGCTACCTCTGTTTTGCACGCGCCTGTCGTGTCTGCGTGCTCGCGTGGTTTGCTCTCCGTTTAACCTCGGTACAGCGTTCCGAGGCGACTCGACACGGCTGCTTTCACATCTCTCTCTCTCTCGCTCTTCCGCTCTCTCTTCTTCTCTCTCTCTTTCTCTATCTCCCGCCTCCCTCCCTCCCTGCTTCTCTCCCTCCTCTTCCTACCTGATTCAGAGCCGCTCCGACGCTATGCGTATGACCGCGTCTCTCTCTGCAAGGCGAGCACCACCGGAGAGAGCCGCACGCTCCTGCTGACCGCCTGCCGCGAGCACTACTCCCAACGCCGGCTGACGAGGCACCCAGGCCGGGCAACGGGGGCAGGAGAGACACCCCTGAGTGCAGTCCGGAGGTAAGCGGCAGTCTCGTATTTTCTTTCTGTCTTATTTTCTGCTGTTATCGGCGCTGAGGGGCTATGTTTGTGCGGAGGAGGTGGCCGCACACAGGTCGCTTATGAATGCTTTCGCTCTTATGACAGCTGAGCCAGCTGAAGCGAATGTACCCAGGAGTTAAATAAGTGTCGGATGTGAGCTTATTCACGGAATGAATGATGAAGCGCCTGTTGTACATTCGCTGCTGTTTATTATTGTTAATAAATGTGTAAAATACATGTCTGTATAAAACAAACCACTGTCCGCTCTCTCGCGTATTTGCGTTCATTCTCATTTGTTCACATATACGTGTAGGAAATGTGCTTTAAGGTCTTGAGTGGTCAGGTCCGGTGTCACCGGGGGCGGCGGGTGAGGTGAGATGCAGACAGGTCCTTTTGAAGAACGTGGCCACATCGTAATCAAGGAAACCCACACGCGCACTTGCACGCACGCACCCACGCAACAAGCCGACATACTTCATTTATAATTTTTGCATTTTACCGGAAAAAAAAGGAAATAAAGAAACAAACAAATAAAAAAAACACGCTGTTTAAATTTAAGTGTCCGAGCGCGTGCAAAATGCTCCGAAGCACGCGGAGTCCCCCGTTATCTCATCGGCCTCGGTTTCGCGTTGCTGTATCCTCCTGCAATATTGCTTAAGGTGATGTTAATCATCATTAGCCCGTTTACTGTCGTCAGCCGCGGTACTTCCATCACTATCAGCCTGCACAAACTGCCCGGCCACCTTAAAACCGCTCTGCATCGACGGCTGTTTTTAAAAATATACCAAGTGATTTTTCCACACAAAGTCAGACAGAATAAAGAGGAACCGAGAAAAAGAAGTGAATATGCCTGATAGAGTGCAAAAGCAGAGGGTCATAGCGTTTAAAGCTATAATACACACAGAGACAGAACAGATTTCTGTCTGAGTGTTCCCAACTTTGAGAACCTTAGAGCACTCGGTTGCTTTTAGGAAAAAAGAAAAAAAAATAGAACTGCTTTCTTCTAATCAATAATTCATCCCTCCATCTTTTTCCAGACTTGGACCTGGATAGAGAGAGATCTGCTAAAGGACAACCCTGAAGCCTTCTGTCCCTAGCTTTCACCTCTCCAAACTCCCGCTCTCTCCCCCACTCCTCTTTCTCCTCTTTTATCTAGAACTTCTCACAGCCGTCTACGTCTTCCTGTCCTCTCACCTGTTCTACTTCCTGCTAACTGGCCATGGCATCCAAGCTGAACCCCAACGTCCTGTACGTGGCGGAGCCTGGAGAGTCCCTGGGATCACCCCAAGCTGATTCTGAAAGGACTCACATTGTGAGTGTTTACTTTTGTTTTTAGGCTTTGTGTAAAGATTGATTGCTGTGGTTTCTAGATCGGTCACATGTTCTATTCCACCGTTTTTGTGTTTTAAAATAACCAAGTAAAGACTAGCAACCTTCATGTTGCATTGACACCACTAGAAGAATTAGACATATTAAAAAGTGACAATTGGTATCAGGTGTGTAGCGTTGCACTTGCCCTCCCCTATCTGTTGCTCTGCACTCCCAGTTACTCCCACACTTTTATTTCACTTACATGAAAGACAGGTTCTACGGACATAAGATGGACATAATGGCATAAAAACTAAAGAGAAACTAAAACTGCAGCTCGCAATCTGAGAGTAACATCCCAGAGTTAACCCGCTACTCATCGCATTGTTCTTAAAGAGCAGTTTGACAAAAAGGGATCAATTTGGTGTAATAAGCATCTTTGATTGTAAATTTAAACAGATTTTCATGCAGTGTTTGACTTAGTTTACAGATTGAAACAACAAAATGTAATGAATACCAAAAAAACATAATTGTTTGTGTTATTTTAGCAACAGAAAGATTTGTTGTTGCCCTACTTATTTTAAATAGAAGTAATATTAGCACGTTGTGCATTTTTATTTACATTCTTGCATAATTACTTTAAAATAGAGAAGCTATGAGTTTTACTCAGGATTATCATATCGTGACAACCACGTAAGAACACACCGGCGCTCAGTTTTGGTCAAGCGTTGTTTCCCGACAGGAAACCGAATAAATCAGCCACAAAACGTGAACCTTACCGGAACCTAAATGAGTTACCAACTCTTACAAAGGTTGAAAGATACAAGTGTTACATGTGGTGGTTCTCACACAATCTCAATCAACATACACGGCTAAATTTATAAGCATCATCAAATGCTCGCAATTTTTTTTTACTGCAAGTTCAAAGGTTGAAGTTTTCCAGTGGCGTTATCTGTTGCTCAACCCCAGAGAAATATGACTCATCTTTTTTGTTTCTTTTTTTTTTTATACATGTCTAAATATAAGTCGCCATTGCCTCTCGACACCCAGGATGTGATGAAATCTGTAAATAGCCACAATAAAAACATGTAGCTGAAGATAAAAAGCAACAACAAGGTCATTTGACATTGTCAAAAAAAAAAAGAAAAGAAAAACAATCCACCCCTGAAGTTAAAATGAAGTTAGTTTTGCAGGACATAGTGATGTTACATGCATTTTGATGTACATTGGGGACAAAAAGTACGAAAAGCTTCATATTTCATATGAGTTGCATGTTGGCCTGTCACAATAAATTTTGCTGGATGATAAATTGTCCCAGAATTTATTGCAATAAACGATAATATTTTTTAAAGACCATTTTCAAGTAATTTAAAGGTGATTGCATAACAATAACAACGCAAGAAGACATTCTGAAAGATCAGTAAATTTTAACTTTTAATGAACATTTAACACTGGAACTGGAAGACATTTTAAATATCCAAAAAAACAAACAAACAAAACAACAGAAACAACAAATAAAATGTATTATGAAGTCTCTGTAAACAAAATTATCCTGGCTAGTTCAGACCAAAGCACCAGACCGAAGACTTTTGTCATCCAGGTTTTGGTAGAAAGAGAGAGAAAAACGATGCAATGGAAATCAATTAATCATGCGATTAATTGATTTATTGCTTATTGACAGGTCTAGTCGCACCTATAGATTTCTTTTAACATTAAGTTTCATATGTTCACTGCATTTAGTTTTAGTATACCTTTTTTACTCCAAGAACATAACATTGCATAACCTTGCTTAGTCAGCTGGCTGAAAGATATCTTCAACACTTTTCCACTGTTTACAAGAAGGACAAAAAAAAGTCATATGCTTGAAAATACTGTCAGTCATGAAAACCACAGACAGTCATGAGGTGAAGACTAAAGGATCATCATTTGATCCGTTTTATGAGGTTTTAAAACTGCCACAAACAGCATGCGGACCAGCTGACCGCTACACTTGCAATTCTATATAAGGAGCAGGTTGGTTAAAATTAAAATGCTATTTTTGTAGTAGTGGAAATAATTTGCAACTTTTCTGTTTAAAACAAAACAAAGCAAACAATTAGATACAATTTCAATTTTTTGCCTACCTTGAAACTAGTATTTCTAGTCAAGGTTATCACACCATGAGAAGCTCACTGCAGGCCAGAATCACTGCAAGCAAAGCTAGAGTTATCTCCTATAACCGCTGCCACTTTCCAGGGAAAGTGTGTGCTGTGCTATGACTAAATGAAAGGACACTGAAGTCTACACTGTGGTGTACAGACTGTGGTAGACCACAGTTTCTCATAAATTGGCCCTTGGTGCTAATTATCAGTTTAAATATATGCCACTGGGCTGCTAAAATAGGCTCAGCATTACAGTTCTGTAGGAAGGAGCGGCTAGTTTGTAGCTGCTGAGTTTAGTTTCAGTACTCCCACCACCGCGTATCTGACTGAATGAAAGCCTTTCTCAGTACATACAGAAGTCAAATGATAGAGGATTTTAGGGAGAAAGCGACTTTAATGATTAGTTTCTATGCATTAGCCAGGTAAATTTATGCATAACATCCCACAACTACTTTACAGATGCCAAAACAAAAGGGAAACCAGTTCTACCCTGCAGCATTTACTTATACAGATGTTTCTTTATATTCTAATATGAGATTGTGGATGTTTTTTAATCTTACTGGATGTAGAAAACTTTTTTTTGTGTGAGTGTGTCAGTCCAGTTTACTTTGTGCCAGAAACTAATGGCTAATTAACAGTTATTGACTGAAAGTAAGTGCTTTTATTAACAGTTTAAATGGACGCTTATCAGTTTTTTAGTGCCTCTTCAGTGATATGAACTGACAATACAGCGGTTCTGGAATCGTATTCCTTGTTATCAGTAATGTGAAGACCATATTAATGCTTTTAAAACCATTAAACCATTTAAATGGACCCTTATCAGTCTCTTCAGTAATATGAATTGATTGACATTACAATGGTTTTAACATGTAAAATCAAAAAAGAAAATTCTTTGATATTAGCAATTTTCCCATGGCTACATTGCATTAATTTGCAGAAATTAACTTGAACAATAAAAAGTAAAGAAGCCACTTTAGTTGTTTCTGAAACGTCAAAAGAAGTTCTCCTTTTCTATATCTTGGTTAAAGGTTATTTTATGTCACAAAAATTATTCTTATTTTCATTCTCTTTTCTTTGTATTGTTTGTGTTGTGGTGAACGTTTGTGGTATATAGCTTTTTATTTATTTTTTTATTTAGTAACTTGATATGCCCCTCTTTGGTAAAAAAAAGCTTTATATTTATTATTATTGTTATTTTTTATTGGAAGAAACTTAAGCTGTCTGTATTACACTGTAATATGTTTAATTTTTATTGCTCGTACCTGGACAGGCTACAGACCAAACTAGCCTTTCTGGCTAACCCTGGCATATTATGTGATATGTTTTGCTCTTTTTGAAATAAACAACAACAAAAGTAACAACATTCAAAAACAACTTAGGATAAAGCGACATTCACACTGTTTTCTATCTGCTGTTATATTAAAACACATGTTACACAAGCCTGAGTGTGACAAAATTTTACACTTGTGGCTTGAATGTCAAATGAATGCAGGTACTGGGATCACAGGTGTGAAACTGATTGTGTTCTGTGGCGTCAGGATTGTTGCTGCGTAATCACTGATATTTAAAGATTGAGTCAGAATCCTAAAATAGACTTTTATTGCTCTGAGTGCATAGATTAGTCATATTAACTGTCAAATAAATCAGAAAGTAGGTTATTCAGTCAGTGTTGCCTCCAGTTGCAATCATCTGACTTGTTGCTGTAAGTGAATTTTCATGAGCACAGACAAAGAACTTGCATAACATTGCATGACATTAAATATTGTCATTACTGGGTGATTTCTGCGACTTTTGAGTCGTGGTTTACTAAAATCTGTATACATGACGAGTGGGAACTGCGGGCTCCCACTGTGGGATTTAAAAAAAAAAAAATTATGCATGCTACAAAGTTAAATACGTATTGTATATATCTTTTACAGAAGACAGTATTTTGTCTTAAAATGCAAGGCAAATGCACAATAGAGAATTATTTTTGAAGGTTTTCCTTGCTTACATAGAGTTCAGGCACCGAGCTGTCTGGTTTAGGTTAAGAAAAACGTAACCAGTTTGCCCTCATGGGAAAACTGAGGTCAAAGTGCTATTTACTGTAAATGCTTCTGTGCAGCTCTTGCATATTTAAGCTCCTAAGGTGGAGTCACAGCACAGTCTTCATACATTACACGCCTCAACACACTTCATATAAACAGACAGCGGCAACCCTTGTAAGAGCTGGTAAACTAATGATGGTGCACAAACAGACAATTAAGCTTCACGCCAGCTTACATTTTTTTTTGCTTTTTTTTTTCCAGTCCGGAGAAGCTGGGGAAGAGTCGTCAGACAGCGAAGGAGAGCAAGAGGAGACGTCACACAAGCTGATCCGCAAAGTGTCCACCTCCGGACAAATCAGAGCCAAGGTAGGTGACGATTTTACACTATTCCTGTTGGACATTTGTAGTTTGTAGTTTATCTAATATGACGTTTTTGAAAATGTTTTGGGAGCATTTCTTAACTCTAAATCTGTGACGTTTAGAAAAGGATCTCTAGGAAATCAGAGAGCCATAAAATGTTCTGATTCTGACAGTGCTCCGCTAAGTCAAAGAGTCATCAAAAATTTAAATTAAAATTCTTTTTCGTCATAGCTTTTATGGGGAGCTCTAATTAAGCACTTAGTTATTTAGCAGCGCATAAAAAATTCAAAGCTTTTTGACTCTCCGATGTGTTTACATGGTTATTTGATGAACTTTTTTTTGTGTGTGTGTGGTGTTATTTAAATTTAAAGAGCCAATTCGTTGCGTCCTTCCATCTGCCTGTCAGTTTTTCATGTTGCCTGTTTCATATTTCTGTTTCAAGTTGAAGTTTTATCGACGTTTAAACCAAACTCAAGAAGTTTGATTTGATTAACCTTCTGAACCTCTGTCTGGTTCTCTTGAGGTCAGCCGAGTTCCTGATCTGCTTCTTGGCTACGTCACTTTCCACTCTTACCGTCACTGAGATGATTTCTCTTTGAATCGCTCACACAGGATGCGATCTCGCCGTCGCTGTTTCCTTTCTTATTGGCCTGCTGGGCTCTGGCACCAATTGGTTGAAAATAGCTTGTTGCCGGCGCATGAACAAACGAGCATACGCTAGAAAAAACGAGGTGTTCAATATAAATGCATTGTTGTAAAATAATAGCATTTATGCTGGGCAAATATTTGATCAAGAAACTGTCCATGTATTTTATTTACATGTTAAAATAAAGTTAAATTCTATAAACATATTTCTAGATGATGTTGAAACTTTTCTTAATTTTGCGTATTCAGCTCTGGAGAAAATTAAGAGACCACTTAAAATGATCAGTTTCTCTGATTTTACTTTTTATAGGTTTATGTTTGAGCAAAATGAACATTATTCTTTTATTCTATGAACTACTGACAACATGACTCTGAAACTCCAAGCAAATATTTAGTATTTATTTGCAGAAAATGAGAAATGGTCAAAACAACAAAAAGATGCATTGATTTCAAATCTCAAACAATGCAAAGAAAACAAGTTAATATTTAGAAACTGTATATGTGCATGTTTTTGTTCACATTCTTAGTATTTAGCATGTTTTACTAGATTTTGATTTTTTATTTTGATTTTTAACTTTTCATTTTTAATATCACAAAGTTGCGATGTTATTATTTATTTATTGCGTTTTTATTGGGTAAAGTCATGGCTTCCGGAATCATTAAGTGTAAGTCGTAATGAGTTTGGAAAATACATTTTTACATTTATATATAAAAAAGACATGAAACACTTTGAGTCAGATAATAATAAAAAGGAGATTTTAATTAATGGTCAAAATGAAATTTTAAATGAATTCAAGGACTTAAGGAGAAATATAAACAGCAGAACTTAACCTCAATCTTAAAGAAAAGTGAGCTTCAGCTCTTTTATTTTCACTGTGTGGATGAAACAGCGCATTATGTCAGTGGCAGGAAACAAAGACAAATGTTTGTGCAGAAATCATTACCCATCACCTGCACTGACACCATCAGCTGTAAAACACATGCCAATCAATGGGAGACGAGGGATTCCCGCAAAACCCCGTTGCCAGGGGAATGGCATCCCATAATGCTCGATTTACTTGTGGCAGATAATGGCAGCTGATATGTCTGATATTGATTGCATAAGAGCGCTGCAGTCATGATAATGGCAGCAAGTTAGAGTTTCTGCCTCCCAGTTACAAAGTATCAGGTTGTACACATTTAAAAATTTACAAAAATATATTTTGCATTTTAAAGTCTCACTTAATATTTGAGTTAGCGGTGGGCATTTATCGCCTTGTTTGTCATTTATCGTGATATTTTGATTTATCGCTGTCGCAGTAAAGTCCAGTTAATGATGCTTACTGTTTTCTCCAGTTTAAATAAAAGCATCAATAAATACCAGTAAATTTGAAAATACATTCACCGTCTGCAGCTACAAATCAAATTTTTTTACCTGACTAGTGTTCTAAAGAAGTTTGTTACAAACAGGAACGCTGTTCAAGAGCGGTAGTTGTGTGTGTGACGTGTTCATTTTAAACTGTAAATGAATGAAATAAATGTATTTTGAGGCTTTTATACACATTATTAACAGAACGAAACTGAACCAAATCTTGTCTTACTCCAGGGAAAGATTATGTAACTGTAGCTGTAGTGACAGGTAGAGATGTTAAACTTCTCTGACTCAGAGTGTGTATCATTAGTCATGTGACTTAGATTAAGCTGGTCAACAACTCTGGGATTACACTCAAGTGACAATAGCCTGAGCCGATTAGCACTTTTGTATCCTTTTGTTAGAGTATCCCTGACACTAAGTGCACATTGTTGTTTCAGAAATAAACGTACAGGTTATTTTTTTCACCACTGTCTACCAGTAATCAGAATCCAGGCATCTTTCTTAGGTTTAATTATGCTTTGCTAATTTTGTCCCTTGCTTGTTACCGTCCTCGTTGCAGACAATGTCTGTTAGCGCGCTCGTTGACGAGCCGCTGCTCTTTATTAGCTGTGACATGGCATTACTTGCGCCGTTATTAATTTTGCTCCCCCCCCTTCACTTGCGAGTTCCTGAATAATCATGTCATTCTGTTGCTGTAATTAAATACGTTTTACTCTCCAGATTAGCTTTGTTGACTCGCCTGCGTCAGCGGAGCGTCTTTTATCTGCCTTGAGTCGTTGCTTATTAACATGTCACGAATTTCCTCTTAGTTGATCACGGCGTTCAGAAAGCTCAGATCCCACCGACTGCTCTGTGATCACATTGATTGGGTCCGCAGAGATTTACTAATTGGCTTTCCATCTGAAACTCATCCCTCGGACTCTGCTGACTGGAAAGGACTATAAGACGGGTGGAGATTGATGTGCCTCACTGTTTTATGAAAGTCACTTTTTGAGGTGAAATAATGCAGCTGGGACCCATAATTCAACTTTAAGTCAGACAATTATTATTTAGTAAACATTTAATTGTCATAAATTTTGAATTTACTTACATTTTTAGGTGATTATGCATCTCTTATAAACCGAGCAATATCTAAACAATCAACCAAACCAAACCGGTTTATTGAAATGAAATAGAGGAGCATAAATTAGTACATTTGTCAGCATTTTAGGTCATCTTAGCACATGCTAATATGTCATAAAGCACACTGGTCTCCATTTCAGGGTGTCGTGTGTTTCGTCTCCAGTCTCAGCATCACGTTTCCTGTGTCTCTTTTGCCTCTGTTCTTGTGATCTTAACGCTTTTTTGTGCTTAACGCGTTTAATAAAACCCACTTGCAGAGCCACAACCAAAATGGTCATAAATTAGAGCAGTGTTTCTCAACCCTGGTCCTCACGCCCCCCTGTCCTGCATGTTTTAGGTATTTCCCTTCTGCCACACACCTGAATTGTATCTCTGGGTGATTAACAGGCTTCTGCAGCACTTGATGGTCATGCAATCATTTGAATCAGCTGTTCTGGAATAGAGGCACATCTAAAACATGCAGAGCAGGGGGGCGGTGAGGACTGGAGTTGAGAAACACTGAATTAGAATAACAAAACAGAAGAAAAATTCAATAAAAATATTTTCAGATTTATTTATTTATTTTTTTAAGTTAATGTCCTCTAGATAATAAACCTCAGATTCCCGTGAAGCTGTGAAGGTCCTCCTGTTTGCCGAACACTCAGAGCAACAATGATAGCTTCTAATTTTAGTTTTGCTAATGCTTTTGTTATCTAATCAACCTTCTCGAGAGAGAAACACAGAGAGAGCATGAAAAAAATGAAACAGCAGTCAGGATTCAGCTTGTGTTTTAATTCAGGAAAGCGTTTGCATGTGTATTTCCATAAATCCAAGAATACGCCATATTTAAACAGATGAAAACGTTCATTCATAGCACAGTGTCAGTGCTTAGTGTGAAAGTGAAAGAAGTTTAATTTTTAGCATATATGTCGCTGCTTATTGTTTAAGTTGCTCCCCCAGTTTGTTCCATGGTTAATTCGCCACATTCCTCACATGTTCAAAGATCACATGTCGTCTTTTCACAAAACGCTGCAGGCACTTTAGATTATTTAATCTTCCCCTATGCATAACTGCAACCTTATCTGAGTGGGAAATCTCAGCTTCTGTTATTGGACATGACTATTTACTGAGCTGCGCTGATTACCTTGATAAGTTGTCTGTTAAACATGAACGTTAATGTTTATGGTAAATAATTTTTTGTCATTGTAGTACTGTATCTTGGAATGATTCTGAATCCTTCGAAAAGGCGTCTAAAGGTCCAGTGTGAAGTGAAGGCATGTTTGCTTTAAGTACAGTAGATGGTGGTTTACAGCAGCTTCTTACAGATATGTCAACTGCAATTTTATTTAGTTTTAGATTTCTCTTTAATAACACAAGAGTCGCAATAAGCAATTAATCACATGGTAAATTAGAATGAGCTCAATAATTTACATTCTGATGATTTATATGTTTTGAAGATCAACTTTGTTCATCATCTATTTTATCTGTGGTTTTTGTTCTTGTTTCAGTTTTATTTATTATTTTTGCATCTTATGTTTTATTTTGAATGTTCTTTACAAAATTCTAATTTATTGGCTTTTGATAGGGCGGAGTGCATCATTTTATCATTATCAATACATTACCTAAAAAATTTTCTGTTTATTGTTTATCACAATCTGTTATTGTGACAGGCCTAAGTACAATTGTGGAAGTAGTTTTACTGTCATTCAAAAAAAAAAAGATTACAAGAGTTGAATGTGTACGTGATATTCAGGATGTTATGCTAGCAGTTAGCGCTGTTAACCAGGGCTAGCTGTTCTCGTGAGGCTAAAGCTAACTTTGCATTTTCCCCTTAGAATCTCTTCATTAGATTTCCAAAACGCTGACATGTCCAAATCCAATATGTTCCATGTCAAAGGTCAGAAGAGTAAAGCAGAGCGATGTTGCTGTAAGTCAGTCAGACTTCTTGTTATCTACTGATTTCTTCCTTCCTTGTCTGACTGACTGAACAGACCTGACATGTTCAGACCCGTCTTAGAAAATGCTTTCCTTCTGAAATGCCGTGAGATTTTGTCCTCATATTCTAGTTTCAAACATGTCACTGATACCGAATAATACAAAACACCTAACTTTGAGTCATTCCTCTCTCAGCAAAAAGAAAAAAACATCAAGCTAAACAATCTAAAATTAAATTTAATATGAAGGTACACGTTCTAATCAGTAGAGGATTACCAGAGCTTTGGGTCACAGGTTAATAAACATTTTTTGTCAAGTTGTGTTACTCCACATCATATTTTGTCAAAAACAAAATATTTTGACATATTTTGTCAAAAAGTCATGTAGTGTTGAAATCAGCTTTATGATTAGTAGGACATGTAAATGAATTGCATTGTGCTTGTTTATCTCTCAAAAATGGAGCCAATAATTATCACTGCCACATGTCAAATCCATATTATTTAGCAGATATTGTCTAAAACCTTACACTCTTGACAAAATTAGTGATATTGTGACTATGTAGTTTAGATTTTTTTTCTTAAAGGAAAAAGATCTTGCAAACTTTTGTTGCAAAACTGTGGGATAAAAATGCTACAGTTAATTTTGCTGCAATTTTTTTTCTAAACTATTTATCAGCATTTTCAGAAACTGCTAACAAGTTTACTGTACAACACAACTGAGAATGTAAGTGTAATAAGTCTTGTTTTTATCAAAATTAGACTTCTTTTGAACCAATCAAATATGTATTTTTGAACTAATTGTACTTTAAATTGTACTTTGTACTTTTGAAACATCTAATGGTTTGTTCGATTTACAATGCAATGATCTGAATGTCCAATGCAAAGTTGGAAAAATCTACTAGATTGGCTCTAAAGTTGAAATTTTAAAGTAAACTAAGAGGTTTCCACCAAAACCGAGGGCCAAACTTCAATTTATTAAATTACCTCAACATAAAGTACTTTCCTCGGTTTATTCAGTCAGTTATTACTGAGAGTAGATTTATAGCTTTGTCTATTCACTAGAGAGATTAAAAAAATTATATTTTAAGGCAAGATGTGGTAAAAACGTAAGCAGAAAATGAGCTGAAACCTTAAAAAAAAAGAGTAAAGTAGAGTAAGGGTACAAATAGTCGAAGTGGCAAATTGACCTGAAGTCAAACTCAAAAAACTTAACCAACTAAGACAGGAAGAAAAAAAGAAATCAACACAACAGAACAACAACTTCATTTCATTTTGTGATTTTACAGTCAAATGCCAGTTGCGTCACAGTTAGCAGCAACTGTGCGCTTTCAGGCAGTTCATTTGTGGGTGACCTCTGTGATTTTGTTGCAGCTTTTTTGTCTTCTGTTTCCCGTCCCTTTCTACCTCCAGGCCCAATTATGTAAGGTTTTACACTCGTCTTTTTTTCCTCATCTCTTATGCTTTTCCTCCTCGTCCTGTTTGGTTCGCTCTTATCGAACTGAGAGCACGTTTGTGATTTATTTCTGTTCGGTTTTGTGGAGTTGGATAGTTTGCGCCGTTGGGGACACACTTGGTCACTTCCTGGTGTTGGGTTAAGGTTTCATCCTCCAGACTCACCTGTGTAACTTCTTATTCCAGTTTGTTTTAAACAGAAGGAATATGTGCAGATCTGTCTTCAGAAATTACATCATCCGATTTAGCCGTGAGCTCGCAGTAAACTCTTTGCCGCTTCTTTACCGAACCTTGTTTTTCGTCGAAAATAGCAACGCACCTTCAGATTGTGTAACCAGTCATATTTCTGGCATTTTGAGCTGTCACCAACATGTAACACCCCCTACCCCTTTCCTCTTCCTGTGGATTCCTCTTTTTATGTCTGTATCTCACTCCCATTGCTGATATCTGTGTGGGTGTTCACCGCAATGGAGATGAGGATGAGCTATGGGTGGAAATGTGTGTGTGTGTTTGGGGAGCATTGCTGACAAACAGCTTAAGGAGAGATGCTCAAGTGTGTGGGTTGGCCACTGTTGTGTGTGTGTGTGTGTGTGTGTGTGTGTGTGTGTGTGTGTGTGTGTGTGTGTGTGCCTTCATTTATGCTCTCAGCTTGATGTGATATAGCTGCAGTAGCATGTGGGTCAGTACCAGTGAGAGGGAGAGATGGAAAAAGACTCGGGGAGAGGGAGTAAGACGGACAAAGGGGAGAAAATTAGTAAGCGGAAGAGGTAGAGTGGTGAAGGTACCACGGAGACAGATCTAGAGTCAGTTATGTAAGAAATATGCGCAACAAACACTGGGCTCTCATGCCTATATTTACCATTCTAACAGGTTGGCAGGAATGTTGAAGAGGCGTTTGGTCTATTTCCGATGGGACGAAAATTGCTCTAAACACATTGTATCCTTCAGGCTCGGGAAATATGGTGGTTGCGTTCTCCAACTCTTCTGTTCAGGAAGCCGTTTTCGTCTCTCAGTGGCCGTCTCCTATTGCACGGGCTTATTGATGACCTTTTATTGACGACTTCTTCTCTACAGGACGGCCTGCAACCTGCACTAGCTTCCGCTCGACACGTCGAAGTAAACTCCTGACACATTTATGCAATTCTTGATCCTTAGTTGGATCTCAATTAGTTTCCACAGTGGGGAGACGAGTCTCCCCGAGGAGCTCGCTATCGAGCAATTCAAACAGCTCGATAGTCATGCTCTTGCTGTGTAAGCTGGCTCGACAAAACCCAAAGCTGCACTGAGAGATAATGGATATCATGATGGCTGTCATCAGCTTCCTTTGTTTACTCGGGTTTTCTTCTTCGTACTCCCACAAAAGGGACTGTTTGATGCGTCTTTTGAATAAGAGCAATTGGCAACATTGTTGCTTTAAAAAAGGCAAGACAATAGCACTGCCAAAAATATTGGTGCCTGAATTAATGAGATGTGTGTTTATTCCTTAAAGCACTTAATACAAATGAGGTAAAGACATCAGGCTTCCAGTTTTAAGGTGTAGCACAGTTTTAAAATGTCAGTATATCAAAATGATGAAGATTAGGTCATACAGCTCCTGTAGTATGGAGCTCATTTGAATGTGTTGTGAGAAATCCTGTGATGGTTTATAGAACATACCTAATCTCCACAATACACCATGTTTCGTTACAAGCTGTCAGTCAAGCTGTGTAGAAGGGAGGGAGTTCCTTTAAGTTGCCACTCTAGAAAAAGACAGCTGTTAGTTTTGAGATTTTTCAAGAAAGTTCCTACGTAAATCAGAATTGCGTAAATAAATTTCAGGGTTTCCCACAGAAAACTTAGGTCTCGTGGTAGAGGAGAACAGGCATCATAATTTGGAAATAATGGCGTGAGGCCAACAGTACGGCACACCCAGTTCAAAGTGTCAGCTAAAAGCTTAGCTTAATCCGTCTTTACTGCCACTGGTACTGGTGTAAAAAAACCTATTTATAATAAGCAAACAACGCTTAAACTGGTGTCAGGCCAAGTGAAGCCTGGTGGCCTGCCAGGCTCATAATACATCAAGGGGAAACCCTGAATTCACTTAATTTAGGAAAAAATTTAAGTTTTTCAAATAAAGGTTTATGCTGTAGGATGAAGTGTTTTTTTTTTCAACTGTATCGAAATTAGTGTTCTTGCAATGGAAACAATTTTTTCCAGTCATGGCAAATTAATTAGCGCTTTGCATACAGCAGCAAAGCGTTAATTAGTAACTACTGGCCTCCTTGGACAATGCACAACCAGCTAAGTAGCTTTTCGCGCCAATGTCTCAGAGGAAGGAGGGGGGTCTCCACCAGCAAAGAAAGCAGGAAGTTGTTTAAGATGCCAATGTCTCCTCTGATGCTAATGGGCACTAGCACCATGGCTAAAACATATATGTAACTGTTTTTATCTATCAGTGCCTTGAAGTTTATTGACTTTTCACATGTGATTTTAATTGCATTCCTTATTTAATAGAAACACGACAGTTACGAAATTGTGTTTTTTCGACATCAGCAGAATATTGAAAAGGTTTTGTGCTCATTTGGAATGGAAACTCAGCTTCTGATGCACGATTCTTTGGCTCAAAATTACTTCTTTATGTCGTTGTCGGAACATGCACAATGCAGGACCGTTAACAATCATTACGTATTACTTAATCTGTGAAGCAGCCTACTAACAAAACAGAAGCGTTTGCATGTTCTGTAGTCAGAAACTCTTGAATTTCACCTCAGGCAGACGAGCGCTGGGATTCCTCGGAGGCGAGTGTGGACACGCTAACAGGCTGGTGGTTATTTTATGAACGTTAAACTTTTGACTGATTGCATCCATCGGTGCACCTTATTATTCCTGCTGTAATCTCAAGGGCACCTGTCAAAATGGCTGCGATCCAAATTTAATTGAGTATCTTTGAAATGCCCTGGGAGAATTAATGTAGGATTACTACTGCTAAGGCGACCCACTCAGTGTCACTGTTAATAATGATTCCAGGTTTTTTTTTTTTTTCACATTGAAAACAAGCAACAAGTGTTCAAGAACTAGAGGCTCGCAAATTAGTTTCTGCGAGTTTAACCTTGGGGTTTCCTGTAGATGAGTCGTTCAGAGGAAGGAGGGAAAGAAAGCAGGAAGTTGTTTAAATTTCTTTCAATTTCTTTGATTAAATGTAAAAAAAACCCCATACAGATCTCTTCAAAATGTCCAGACGGCTTTTTCTTTAAATTAGCAGAGGTGTTTAGATGGAAATATCTAAACTAAACACTAGAATCAGCTTTTAATGTTCATGGTTAGAAACTCTCAGTATGGTTTTCAAATGTATGTTGATTATACAGGATAAATGAAACAATTTTTCAGGTGGCTCAGAATTTGACAAGGAATCGACCCATCCACCTCGTAGAGTTCACTCAAGAAAGTTCCTGCTGTGACTCAGCTGCAGTCTGGACTTTAGGAAAACAAGGTGGACTAAGATTGTCCCGTCCTTCCCAGCACCAAATCTGGAGTTGAGTCACAAAGTTTGAGTCACCAAAGTTCAGGCGTTGGGGCGGCTCAGTAGTGACAGGAAAGTGGTTTATATTATAAATAAAATCCCCGAGCATTGTTCTTGCTTAGTCATTGCAGACTTTATTGAAATTTTGACCTCACAGCCAGAAAGTTGATCTTTGGTTAACTGTACTTACCTTAGCTAACCTGCAGATCTCCTTTCTCTACATCTCCTAATTCTCCTGTTGCTTCTTTTCCCCTTCCATCTGCAAACCTGACGCCTGCAACTGGCCATTAAGAAAAGTGTGTTTGCGTCTGTTTGCATGTGTGTGTACGTACTTGGGAGACAGAAAGACAAAGCTGATGAGTAATCCGAAGTGACTGTGTCTAACAAACTAACACTCACTTAGGAAACGTGCTAATGGCGAGGAGTCTGCAGTATCTCATCAGCCGTGTTTGTGTAGTTAGATATAATTTGAGCTCTTAATAAGCTGCGGCCGTGTGTTTGCGTGCCACCACAAGTGGAAAATTAGGTTTCAGTGTTTGTGTGGGGAGCTGGTGGTGTGCCAAACGCACGTTCTTGTTAATGGGAGGTCTCTGTCTCTCTCTGTACTGTATCTGTGCATTCGTAAGATGGACGTGTTTTCAGTGCAGATCCCCCTCCTCGTGCTGTCGGCTCACTGACGGAGATCCTCCGTCACCTGATGCTCTCAACATGCCTGTGAGTGCAGATATTGGCTTAAGTTGCAGTTTTTATTGTCATTTTTCTCTACTTGGTCAGAGTTTTCACCATTTTGCACTCAGATGCCTGAAGCTAAATGTGCTCCTTGCAGCACATTTGTTGAGTTCAGTGAACATCAGAGTAGCTCTGTCTGTTTTCCCACTGTTTTTTGTTTTTTAGAGGTTTTATTGGCTCTAGAGGCCTTTATTTGATAGTGAGTTGACAGGAAAGAGGGTAATGAGAGAAGGGGAGACATGTGGCAAAGGTCATGAGGCCGGCAATCAAACCTGCGACGGCCGTGTTGAAGACTAAGGCCTACATTTGTGAGTTGTGCCGCACAACCACAGCACTCCTTCAACTGCTCTTAAATTGGGAATTGTTACAGATACAAACGACAAAAAAAACAAAAAAACTATGAGTCATTTATTAAACTATGAAGTTTTGCAGGGACTGAGAATAATCTAGAGGTTTTGTGTCACCAAGTGGAAAATGGGTTTTTATTCTTTGTCAGTTTCACAAACTGTGGGCAAAACATTACTGATGTTGGATAGGTAAATTTAGGGCTGCAACTAATAATTATTTTAGTAATTAATTACTGTAATGTTCATAAATTGATTGAAATGTGACTTTTGCATTTTGACTAGCAGTCATGCCTCAGACACCAATTAAAAGACATAAAAAATTGTGTAGATGTGCAAATCATACGTGGCATATTTAGCTAATTAAATACGACATGCATGTGTGTGAAGAATATGCAGAAGCACACGCTGCAAAGAGAGAAAGAGGCATTCACTGATAAAACCGATAACTGGTCAACAACAACAGATCTGCTCAATAACATCCTCCAAACCGAACTCTTTGAGCTCAGAAGTGTGTGTTCTAATTTTAAGCTGCGTAACCACTTCCCGCATCGCGACGCTGTCCGCGTCAGTGCAGAGTGTTTCTATTAACGATACGCAGACGTCGCATTTCCTCTGGTGCTCTGCTGCCGTCACTTTTACAGCTTGTCCCCCCGACTGTCAGGCTTTAAAACGAGACAAACAGCAGAAGACGCATCCACCGACCGCAGGGTGCTTCTGTTTCCCGAGCATTGTCTGTTTTTGTTTATCTTTTCTGTTTCTTTTTTACATTTCATTGCAAATCATGTTTGTTTCAGTTTTTTTCTTTGCTTCGCCATCACTACATCTTCCTTTTTCTCTCTATCTGTGACCAAAAATAGACCGACTTGTTTTTTTTGTCGGCCTCTCTTGAAACCTTTTCAACAGGAAGCGTGAGACAGTCACCGCAACGCAGAGTCGCAGAAACACAAACGCGCTGCTTTTAGCGGTCGTGCTGTCCTGAGCAGTCAGATCAGTCTTCTCTGCTTTATTCACTTTACTCTTCTGGACTGAGGCTTGCTTTGCAAAAAACCCAACTTTTTTTCCCCCGTTTGTGTGTGTGTGTGTGCGTGTGCATGAGAGACTTGCTCTTGCATGAAACAACATCAATGTCCAGTTGCTGTTACTCTCCCTGACTGAAAACAGCACATGGTGAGTTAAATTTGATTCAGCAGCATAAGAAGAAAAAAAGTAACTGGAAGTGACAGTCGAGGTAAAATGTCCATGTGTGTTTGTGAGTATTTAAATACTCACACACACCAGAGAGGAAGACATTCATGTAATTACTAGAAGCTTCCACTGATTCATTTCCCCTCAGTTACTAAAGTTAGTTTGGGATACTTCCTCCTTTATGTGCTAATTTATATGTTTTCATTTTCAAAAGAATAAAAAATTCAAATTTATTCTGCCACGTTTCTAAAAGTCTGTTCGGAACATCGTCGAAGGGAAATCTGTTGCCTAAATTTTGACGCTAACTAAAACCGGTTAGCTTCATTTTGATCTTACAACAAAGTAATTTAAAACATTTTTGCACTTAGTCTTAAATGTCAGGTTGTACTTCATTAAATAATTAGAATGAGGCAACATTTACAACTGACCATACATCCAAAGCAACCCTGCAAGTTTTTGTGTGTGTGTGTGTGTGTGTGTGTGCGCGTGGGTGTGCGTGTGTGCGTGTGTTTGAGGTAATAACCCCATTAATCAGGTTCTGGTTAAAAATGTGGCTGCTATGTTTGAATTTCCTAGAATAGTCTGCTTAATTTGGGACTGAATTAATAGGACAGTGACTTTCAACGTTATTTAAGAGTCAAGTTGGCACAGAAAAACCTCACTGACCTCATTACCTCTCCTTCCTGTAGAGTTACGATTCTCTGTCACACTTTAATGCTGTATATAACTGATTTTGACCAGAATTTTAATGCCTGTCTGTTTCTAGATAATGTTGTTGCTGTTTATAAACTGAGTTTATAAATGCTGGTTGACACTGAAAGGAGCGCTAACAAATAGAGATGCTTCAACATTAATCAGTGACAATGTACCTGATCCATAAGGACAGTTCTACTCAATGTAATTCTATGTTTTGTGTTGCTGTATTATTTATTTTTTATTATATTTACAATTTCTGAACCATTTGATAGAAAGTTTGTCAGTTTCTTAGTTTTTTTTTATTTTACATTGGCTTTTACTCTCCCAATTGCACTGAACAAATTAAAGTTTTTACATGTTCGACTAAGCTTGTGAAGCCATTGCTGTATGTAAGTAGGCTGTACTGGTGCAGAGTTAACAAATGAATTTGTTATTCAGTACATTTATGTCCGTGTAAAAAAAAAAAAGCATTTCTCTATTTGTGACGTCTACTGTTAGCAGAAAAAAAGGCTGAAATTAGAAAACTTCTCGTCATAAGTTGGTAAAATGTTTGCACCACCCAAGAAAATGTGTGTTTTCTAGACTGAGATGCAGCAGCGAAAACGCCCGGATGTAAGCGTGACTCTTACTGGAAATGGTTTGAGCAAATTTGAGAGAGAGAGAGAAAGAGAGAGAGAGGGTGAGAATAGTAGTTCACAGAGTCAGGGTGCCTCCACTCAAAGGATGTGGCTTCCCTTCTAAAAACAGCTCGTCCTATTTTTACATGCATGTGTGTTATGTGTGAGAGATGGGTCCTTGTCACTGAAGAGTGCGGCGCAAAGCTCAGTAGCTATAAAAGATTTGCTTCTTAACCGACTCATTGATTCACATTGAGGAGCTGAGACAAACGGAGGCAGATTGTCCTAATCTTTTCTCTGTTTATTCCCCATGGTGAAAAATGCATTGACTCTAAAGAAGGGCAATAGTTTTTATTAGAAATTAATGTTTCAGTTTGCAAATGCATGAAGAAGAATGCTTTTGCATGCTTCTTCCCTCTGAATGTGACCCTCTGAATGTGACCTTCAGAGGGTGAAAATGGGAATGAATGCGACTGAATTAGCTTTTTTCATACAGAATTATTGGAGGCCGTCCATCATTTCCATGAAGATGCACTGGTTCTAGAGTTCAGCCTCTGTTACGACGATGGAAACAATCAGCTGACTAATAACGACAAATTGATTTGTCGTTATTAGTCAGCTCTGTAGCTCAGGAGCTACTTCCTTTATTACTCCAAAATAAGAGTCGCAAACATGCATGGTGTCGAGCTAAAAGCATCTGTGGTGGCCATTTGTGTAATGTTTGCAACTTGTAAGTTCTATTAATTTAGTTTTTTATTTTTGGAAAGTTAGAATTAAGTCTGTGGTTAATTTGTAAATTAGAATTGATTATGTTGGTAATTGGTTAGCCCCTCCCATTAATTTAGGTAATTAAAAACACACCGGGTGCTTGGTGGAGGCATTGTTTTGCAAATGTCTGGTGTGTACGGGAGGGTTGGTAAATGATTTTTTGACCATTTCATTTCACTTGCAATTTGACCTTTTATTTTGCACTTTTTTACTTGAAACGCCATGTTAAGTTTACTTTCGTTTTCGGTTAAGATGTAGGACATTTTTTGATATTTTGTTACTAATTTTATAAGAAATAAACAATCTATTTTCGCAAACAAATGAAGATGAAGTGCGTTCAATCTAAAACCCACCTGTTAACACACACACGGCCTTAGTTGGAGTATTGGAAGCTAGAAGGCCGCGACAGCATCCAGGATGTAATAATAATTTTCAGCTACATCACAAGAACTTGTTACACTTGCACGGTTTCCCCCAGTGTATTTTAAGCCTGGCGGGCCACCAGGCTTTTGCTTGAGCTCACACCAGGCTAAGCATTGCTCATTTATTTAAGTTTTTTTAATGTTTGCATTTTTTAAGACTTCATAGTCAGTGTTCAGGTGTTAATCTTACAATCGTTCCATAACACATAAATATCGAGTGATATTTTAAAATTTCCTGTCAACTTTAAACATTTTTTAACTCAAAATCACGGTAGGCCGCTGGATGAATGACTGCCGAGCGTCAAAATATCGGGCTTAGCAAGTTTTCTAGGGAAAACCTTGCACTTATCCTGAAAACTGTCCAAATGTCCTCCAGTCATTAAGGACAGTTCTTAATTTTCAGTATTGTGCCAGATTTAATTTAAAAACAACGTATTCCCAGGCGTTTTGTTTATTTTGTTGTGTTTCTGTTTGGTTTGTACCAACCGATGCAGGTTGTTCATGTTACGCTAACTCTTACTTGCCAACTTCTTTACCTTCTGCTGTTGTCTGCCCCTCTGTAACATAATTATTTTGAAGCACATCCCACATCATTATCTGGATGAAATAAAATGGGACCCCGTTGATTTCATCCAGCTTTGTCTGCTGAGGTTGGCATATTTTATCTCGCAGACTGCTCAGTCCAGCCCTTCGATGCAGAGTTTCCTCGACGCAACCCGTGCATTTGCACTAATTGCTGATGCAATCTCTTTATTCATTTAAGCGTCCCCTCGACCTCAGTCAGCAGCGCTTCTCCTTGTCATTTTTTTTTTTTTTTTGACTGGGCGCAGTTAGCCGACAGAGGATTTAAAACTCGCAGCGATGCTTCTTCGCCTTGTAACTTGAGCCAAGGGCATTGGTGGAAAAAAAAAGAGAGAGAGAGAGAGAGAGAGAGGAGGGAAAACACGATGTATAATCATATTAGGAACGAGTGCTTACCCGGCTTGAACCCCCCACAAACGCCAAGCTCTCTCCATTTCCATCACCGTCCCGCTCACTCTGCCTTTTGTGTCTCTCAGCCACTGCAGCTCTCTCTTCTTAGTCATCAAGCTTGAGTCTGAGCCAGACAGTGAATCGTATTAGAGTTAGATTTATTGGCAGGTTCCACAGAAGACGACGATAACTCCAATTCTGTCCTATTTCTTCAGGCATTTGAAGCTTGGTAATGAATATGGTGCCTCGAAAAAACATTAATAGCCCTGGAATTGTTTTACATTGTGTCATGTTACAACCACAGAGTTTACTGCGTTTTAACAGGATTTTATAGGTCAATGCAACTCAATGATATACATTATTATGGACTAAAGAGTTAAAGTATCCTTAAAAAGTCTCAAATTCTTGTATCTAAAATAAAGTCCTCAAAAATTTATTTTAAAAAGTGAGTTGGCTTTTAATCTCAGGTCGTAGATTTTCTTTTGACGGGACCATTTAATCTCGTATATTCTGTTTTTTGTTATTTTTTGTTATTTTGTTTTTTTCTATGCAGGACTTTTCTATTATTTTCACTTCTTTATGTTCTGTGACTGGAGGCGGTTGAGGTTATTATAAGTCACTGCTAACATGCCTAGCTAGCTAGCAGGATAGCCATACATCTTTAAGAAGTCTTATTTTAAATTGAGACCTTAAATATCTTAATTTAATTTTAAATAAGACTTTAATTTTGTTTTTACAGGATTATATACTACATATTTTCTATGTATTTTTTTTCTCGTGAGATTTTTCTGTCGGCCATCTTTGATGGGTTCTTTCACTCAAGACGGTTGAGGCTACTGCTAACTAGCTGCCAACATTCCCTTTCTTATGTCTAGCATTGATAAGTACAAATAGGTCTTAAATTCCATTTATTGTGGTCTTAAAAAGTCTTAAATTAGAGTTGGTGAAACCTGCAGAAAGTTTTCAAAATCTTTTACAAACCAAAAGATAAATTGGTGTAAACCATTTCTGCACAACAATTACAGTTTTTGGGTAATGTCTTTATGAGTCTTGAGCATTTAGCAGATTTTCTTTCATAATTTCCCTGCATTTACTTCCATCCATCTTCCCATCAACTCTGATCCATGCATTCCTACAACATGCTAAGTTCACTGCGGGTTGGATCTGGTAATGGTGTCGGTTTTCCGCCCCACTTACACTTTTAAACACTTGCGCATAAACACTTATTCCACAAGCCGCTACGGAGGCTCACCCAAGCTGGCCTCATATACATGCACACACACCCAGATTACATGCAATCTTTCCCTAATGTGCAACCATGCACTCTCAGCACCCACCCTTAATTCTTTTCATTGCACAAAGGGTATCGGTGAAAGAAACTGCCGTTTGCAAGAGAAAAGCCACGTCCTTTGAAACACAAAGCAGGGTCGATGGAGCTCACTATTGTTTAAACAAAAGACTTATCGAATAACACCGCTAACAAAAGAGGGGACGAGGATGAGCAGATCCAGAGGCAGAAGGAGGTGAAAAGAACAAGACGTGGATGAGAATCTAGGTGACAGGATGTGTGTGGAACCGACACCGGCGTAGGTCGCCGAACCATTCCACCATGGAAATACACACACAGAAGTAAACGTCAACCTGATTTACCTCGCTGTGCGCTGCATACGCAGTAAATCGCTGCAGAGCAAACAGTATGGAGAGTTTAAATCAGCATTGGTGTGTATTATTGGTACATTAAACAGAACATGGTGAAATAGTCAGGTTGCAGCTTGAATTTAAGACTGGCAGGATGATTGAGTGAGTGTCTGCAGCCGGCTGTGAGACAGCCAGATAGGGACAGTCAACAAGGTGCAGGGCTGGAAGGAGCAGCAGCCACCATCTCCTTTTTTTATGGAGGAAAAGCTTGGACAGCAGCTGCAGTCGATTTAATTTGTACAACACTTCCTGTTTAGGTTAAAGATGCAGGAGTCAGGGGTTTTTCAGGCCATCATGACGCTTCAATATCTGACCCGACTGAACCCCCGTTTTCTGTCTTAGGTCGTCTTTTTATATTTTGCTTCAAGTGAACATTCACTATTTACAAAAAAGATTAGAAACGGCCAGTTAAATCCAGTTATATAGACATATATAATAAAATCAGTCCATTTCATACCAGCACTTTTCATTCACAGAGAATTGGATTCAAATACATCCTCCACTTTTTTAAAATGTTTTTGTAATATCACAGAGTAGAAATTCTGCTGAATTAGTCATAAACGATCTTTCTAAGGACCAACAAACTTGCATTGAGTCATTGATTTTGCAACAATCCCTTAATCTGAGCAAGCTTGCGGCAACGAACAGTGAACATCCTGTTTGTTGATCCGTTTAAGGAATAAAAAAAGCTTTTTTTGCAATAACTCATAAATATTTATCATAAGGTTCAAAGCTAAATAGATGTCAAAATTAAGAGTACCTCATTGACATTGTGAAATGTCAATGAGGTAAAATGTCTTCGGTTCAAAACAGGAGAATGTTTTCATCCGTTTTTTAACGTGTTGAATTTCCTGACAACACAGTGAAATGACCAGCTAAGTTTGGCTAGCTATTTTGGTTGGATAATTTAGCTAGGTAGTTTAGCCAGCTAATGTAACATACTTCCTACGTTGCCCAAACATTTGCTCCCAGTTGGTTGATCAAATCAGTCAGAAGTTGTATGAGTGAAGAACAAAGTCATTTGAGAAGTTTTTTCTTTTAATCATTTTTTCTTACTAGTACAAAGTGTAAGCTTTCAGAAATGTTTTGTGTGTTGCATAAATTAACCAATATTCAAAATTTCCAAGCAAGGGCCTTCAAAAGAAAGCAGACATATTGCTTCTCCCTTAGATATAAAGTCTAGTGCAGAGATGAATATTTTCTGTCTTGAGGTTTGTGCCTAAAGCAAAGAGAGAGTAAAAAAAAAGTAAGCTTTAGTCTCAGTCTTTAAATGAGTTGTAGGTGCTGCTATGACATCTTTCAAAGAGGAAATGTTCTTAAAGAGTTTCAGTGGCATTAATTGATTAGTTGAGGGCTTTTAACCCTTTAAACATGAAGACATGAAATCTTTTAAATAATTTCAAAAGGAAAGACAGATACTTTTGATCTCATCATTTTACTGTTATACAGTGAATACAAGATTTCTAGTGCTTGTTTTCTACCAGAAACTAGAAAATCTTAATGTTTTTTTCCTGTAATCTCTTGATTTTTATAATGAATCGACCCTGAATTGCTTTGATTTTTAGGGTCAAATGTTTTACCTTTTTTCTACATATGTAAAAAATACAGTACATAAAAGCAGTTTACAGTATGGTTTTCCAGTGTGTGCGTGTGTGCCGTGCACCAAGTCTGCAGATGAGTAAGTGTGTTCACATGATAAGATCATGACAAATTCCCCACAACGTGTGTTTGCGTGCAGCTGAGTGCTGCTGTCGCCGGAGCGCAGGATTCCCTTCAGTCTGACGAACAGACGCGGGAATCAGAGACAGACGGATCACTGACTCGTTTGCATGTGTGAAAAACCACACAGAGACAGAGAGAGAAGGAGAGAGAGAGAAAGGCACACACCCATGTGTGTTTATCATCCTTTGTGCACCACTAACCACTCAGCAAACTCTTTGTAGAAATTCTATTTTGGTCTGAACTTGTCTATGTTTGAGAAACCGAGTCTATTCTAGAAACAGAGTGTTACTGTATATGGTACATCCCCATCTGTGCTCACACTTTGTTTTTGCCTCGAGTTCCTTTTTCTTCTACTTCTCTCTTGTGGTATTTTTTCCCTCTCTTGGTCTGTTCCCCTCTTGTCATGTTTTTTTTTGTTCTTGTTTTTTTTTTTTTTTTCATTTTGCTACTTCGGCCCCTTTCCACTTCCCCTTTTTTATTCTCATAATTTTAATTCAATGTAAGCATTTTCTCATTAAGCCTTATTAAGAACAACGTTGATGTTATTCATTTCATCCATCTTAATGTTACCTCCTCTCTCTCTGTGTCTGCTCTCAGTGTGTCTGCACATGCGTGCTGTGCAGCAATCTGGTGCTCCGACGAGAAACACACACACGCACACACACTCCCATGCATGCACAGGGATGCACCGTGAAGGTGTGGCATTGTGGTTCCAACACACACACTTACACCCACCTGTAACACAGATGGAAGGAGGGAAGACGCCGAGTCGTTACCGCACTGTGGCGAACTCCAGTGCGTCTTTTCATCTTTTCTTCTGCTTTTCTCCTTTATCCTGCGTTTCTTTTCATGTTCAACCACATCCCTTGTTCTTGTTCTTGTTCTCCGTGTTTGTTTCTTCTTTTTCTTCTTGTAATTCAGATGGCTGGCCTAAATTTAAATGTGAGTCAGTAATATCGTGTGATTGCCCCTCGAAGTTTCCACATTTTTTTTTACATGTTAAAACCACAAATAATTATGGAGTTTATGGGAATCGTATGTAATAGACCAACAAAATGTAGTTCTTAATAATGAAGTAGAACTAATATATATATATAAATTATATATATATATATATAATTTATTTATTTATTTTATTTTATTTTATTTTTGGCTAATAAAAATCTGAAAAGTGTGGGCTGTACTTGCATTTAGCCACCTTACTTCAATACTTTGTAGCTGCAGTGATGCATGTTTATCACCTTTACAGACCTGCAGACTAAAACCTTTACATCACTTTAAGGTCTTGCACCACAGATACTCAAGAAGATTTGGACTTGAACTAGGCTTTTTAATACATAAATATGCTTTATGTTAATTAGGAGTGGAATAATAATTAGTGTTTAGGACATAAAATACAGGATTTCCCTAGGACACAAAGACTTGGGGGCCCTGCCTTGGTAGCAACACTGCAGATTTCAAGTTTCCATTTAGCTGAACTAAATTATCATGTATCCCAGGTCAAATTCATTATTTTTCGATTTAAGACAGTTGCATAAAAGTTACTTATCTCAGTCATTTTTAGCCACCAAACTAAATGTTATTATTTTCAACTTAATATTTAGGAAAACAACAAATAGATTAAGAAAATCCAGAAGTCCAGAAGCAGCATTCAGCTTCTATGCTCCAAAAATTTGGAAAAGCTTCCAGAAAACTGCTGAAACACTGAGTTCCTTTAAATCAAGGCTTAAAACCACCTGTTGTTTTTGATTAGTAGGAACTGGAACATTGATCAATATATTTGATGTGTGTTAAATGTAATGTTTACTGCATGTTTCTAAATTGGTGACTGTTGTGTTTTTATGGCGTAAAGCTCTTTGAATTGCCTCGTTGCTGAAACGTCCTAGAGAAATAAACTCAACATAAATGCAGATTTTCAAACCCTTAAAAGTGAGTTTTTGTGCCTTTGAAAGGATTTCTGATACATCATTGTTTCAGGGTCGGCGAGTGAGTATCACCTCCTTCACCACGCGGTTACACAACGCGCTCCCTGTTACGTGATACAGTGGCGAAGATCCGTAACCATCCCTGTTAATGCAGTGCAGCTTTCCCACCTCGGCTCTCGGAGTAATCCGCCTACATTTCAGCCGCGCACCACAATCCTCTTGTTACACCTCCGCCATCTGAGCAGAGCGCTCGCGGTTACGCCAGATCAGCGGTTCCAAACAATTGTTCCTCAGAGTGAAACAGGAGAAACATGATCAAGCAAGAATAGCCTTTTTTTTTCTTCTTCTTCTTTTATTCCTCTTATATAAAATCATTCCACAGAGAGAAAACAGAAGATGCTCTTAGGG
The DNA here is from genome assembly GCF_904066995.2 of Poecilia reticulata. NCBI lineage: Eukaryota > Metazoa > Chordata > Actinopteri > Cyprinodontiformes > Poeciliidae > Poecilia > Poecilia reticulata. Next base: position 8,115,373 of record NC_088847.1, on the reverse strand, counting down.
ATTTCTTTAGAGACTTTAACTTAAAGGAACGCTGTTCAGGCTGAAAACTACAGCGCATGTGCTAAACATGTGAGTACTGTCATGAAAGAAAAATGTACTCAACACTAATACAGGCCGGTGTCCATTTTTAGAACCCATTCAGGGACTCAGCGTCTAAATTTAGTGGGTCGTTTTGTTAAACAAATACTGCCTCAGCGAGCTGGAACGCTGTCAAAACACGCTGACTGTGTTGTATTGTGTGTGTCTGGACACAGCATGTGCATCAAGTAAGGTTATTTTAACTTTTACTTTTACATAAACAGTTAAACCCAAAGGGAGAGTGATGGAGAGAGAGGAGGGCGAGTGGGAGTGAGTGTGGATGGAGAGGTGTAGGAGGAGTTCAGTTTCATTAGCATGATGGATAGGAGGGAAGCTCTTAAAACCACACACTCACACACTCCTAAAGCAAACACACACGGATTTTGCAATTGCAACGACTCTGCTTTTGCAAGTCACCCCTGTGCCACTTTTCTCCACATTTCAGTATTTCAACAGTTTTCAGCCGTGTTGACTAACCTGGTTAAAACGCTCATGTTCTTAAGCAATGTAAGCAGCACAAGCAAAAATGTGGCGATTTTATAAAGTTTAATTAAACTCAGGCTGCAGTTGTTGCACTGTTGAAATATTATGTTTGCACATCAAACCTATAATTTATCACATTTATTAACTTTTTGTGGCATTCAGAATTGTCTGAGTGTCGAGATGAGGCCCAACAGATTCACTTTCACAAGCGGAGCATTACAGCTTCCGCCATGACGCGCCACTTGATACAGAAATGTCTTAAACATTTCTCTAAGTTTATTTCCAACGTAATGGACAATGAGATGAAAAGGAGGGAGAAAGCTGGGGAAAAGGGTAGAGGAGAGAAAAAAGCACAAGTCAGCACCATTTTAGTCTGCTTCTAAACCTGCAGAAAGAGAGAAAACAAAACCAAGAAACCACAACAACAAGCATTTGCATATATAACAATAAGTTAAAACATCATTGGAAAGTACAAGATGTATTTAGTAGCAACCACAACCCAACTGAGAGCATATGTGACAAACACGTGCTTCACTCTGTAAGGTTTCTCCATGAGAATGTTCAATAGTGGATGTATAGGCCATTTATTAAACCACCTTCTTAAGTGAATAAATCAAACTGGTTTTAGAATCTAAGCTTCTTCAAAAGTTTAAAAGTCTGTCAAAGTGAAACCAAACTGCAGTTTCACACCCACGGTACGAAGCTGAGATGGCTAATGGCGCCTGCCATCGTCTAGGTCAAGCCGATCAGACCACCAGACTGTGCGGGATGAATTTTAGTGGACAAAGAGTGACCACGGTGACAAAGCAGGTTACAGTCTAGACATGTAGAGGTCTTCTCCATCCATCTCATTACAAGTCGGGCCAACGGTCACCTCATCTCGCTTCATCTTCCTTTCTTAATAGCTTTTCATCTTTTCAGCCTCACAAAAACCTCCAGAGCGCATAAGGTACATAATGGAGACATATCGGTGGCCCCATTTGAGTCGGTTAGTGTGAAAACATAAAGGTCGCAATGCCCTTTTCCTCTAACAGGTTTGCAAAGCTTGGGTTATTTGCAAAGTGCCAGAATATAAAGTAGAGAAGGTAGAGATGTTTTTTCCAGATTAGGGTAACTTTAAACAAGTCGATTTATTGTGTTGTATTACCTAGCATGCTTCATGTGACTTCCCTTCACCATCACTACAACTATTTTTATGTTCTCTTTGCAAAATAAAACATGTGGGAACCGTAAAACATGAGTCATTTGGACCAATTTAATGTTACTGATACTTCTTTCTTTTTACCTAGGAAATGGTTTCTATTGCTTTGCCATGCAGCTAGCTAATGCAAATACTGCTACCTCATTAGGCATATGGCTATTATTAAGCAATATATTATATTTTAAAATGTTCTTTCACATTTTTAGTTAAAGAAGGATCATCTGAAAATGTTTTTAATCTGTGGTAGCGTTAGACTTGAATGTAAATATTTTCAGGGTTAACAAATGTAAGATGAATTCAAGAAGACTTTTTTGTCATGTAGCTGACAGGAAGGAGGAAATAGCAGCCAAAACAAAACATCTGAAAATACTGACAATAGGGTTGTAGCAATCAAGATGTACTATAGGGTGATTGGCTGAAAGATGAGTTGCGTTCCTCCAAGAATTGTGTGTAAAGGTGGAATGAATGGCAAGAAGAGGAGTTGGAGGAGGTATAGAAATTAAATCAAAGTGAAAAAAGGAGGAGCAGAGCAGGCGGAATCGATCTGGGCAGCAAAGAGAAAGTCAGGAAAGAGGAGGGGCGGTTGAGGAGAATGAGATGGAAGGAAGTATTGATCTAAGGAAAGAATTAGAGTTAATGGTGGAGTGAGAGTTAGCAGAGAAAAAAAGTAAAGCTTGGGAGAGAGGAGTTAGGAAGTAATGGGAAAAAAGTATATTTGCTTTAAACTTGTAATGCAAATGGGCTCCGACTGGCCTTTAGACCTTTGAAAGAACTGATCATGAACCACATACTGCACCGAAATAATGATAATATGCTATACAGAAGCCACTTGATATCAGTAAAATGTTGTTTTGAAATGCTTGGAGCTATTTTAATTTTTTTTTTTGTTAAAATCTTTATTGTATATGATATGAACATATGAAGAGGTTCTAACTAGTATGACGTTTATTTGCTTTTATTCCTTTTATGCTGTCAACAGTGGAATTTGACCGCTATCACAGAGTTTGATGCTTAGACTTTCATTCTGTGTAAGCACTGAAAATGTTTAAAGTTTGATTTCCCCACACATCACGGACTCTGGAATTGACTGTACAGTGTATATTGAAAGTATACACTGTATACTTTCAAACTCAAAAAAGCCAAAAACCACCGCTAACAGACCAGGTTGGCTACCCTATTGTTAGCCAATGCTAGCAAGGTTTTCTGTAACCGGAAAAAATAGCAGTTCTGCTTCCGTGTTTTAAAAAATAGTTTTTTCCTCTCCGTCGCTAGAGGACCCAAATTTGGGTCCTCGGCGCTTGCCGCAACAAGATCAATTAAAAACACATGCTATACATTTATCAATATAGGCATATTGCATATCCACGTAAAGGGAAAAAGTTCTTCTAAATGATAGGATCGATATTTTCTTCCTCAACAACACCCAGATTGAACACTAAGCAGATTGAAAAAAGAAACGCAATTAGACGCTAACGAGGCTAACGAGGCACACCCGGTAAAAAACGCAATAGTAAAAGAGCAAGGAGGCCCGATATACAAAAACTATTAAACAGAGTAAAGCCGAAGCTCTGAGGTTTTTAACAATACTAGAGTCACCACGCTACGTGCAAAACTCAATGAACCAGCAGCTAAAGAAGAAAAACAGAAATAGCTCATTTCACGAAGCTAAAATCAAAAATCCAGTCCTACCTTTGCTGTTTCGTGGTCATAATCCATATTAGAGTAAATATTTCCACTTGGTCCGATAATCCCTTTTCCCTGAGTACATCTCACATGGTTTTTGGTTCGGCACAGAGGCATTTCCGTGTTTTACGTGCATACACAAAATGCTGGGTCAAACTTGGTCAATTTACGTCACATGCCTTTTTTTCGCTGTAATTGGTGAATGACTTTAGTTTCCGTATTAATGTCAACGCCCTCAGATTCTATTGGCTCTGACGGTTCGAACGACATGTCAATCGTCAAAATTGACCAATGGGTTCCCGAGAAACTGCCCCGCGTAGTTTTGAAAAAATGAATGGGGAATTGGGAGGTTTTACGCAGAGAGCGCAGAGCGCAGTTATTGTAATGTAATTATGAGATATATTAGTTTTTCCTTTGATCATATCATTTTGACAACTTAGTTTTCATTGCTATTTGCATTTTCATTGTTATATAATTCTATTTGAAGTGTTATTGTAAGTTAATCTGTTCCATTTTCAGTCTATTACAATTTGTCTATTTTTTTCTCTTTTTATGAATGAATGCAATGTGGATTTTTCAAAAGAACCCCCAAAAACAATTATTATATGTAATTACTTATTTATGATAAATAATAATTTATTATATGAAAAGAATAAATTATTAAAACAGACCCTACAGAAATAAAAACTAAGAAAGTTCAAATGACACAAATTGTGCCAAAATGGCTAATTTGGAAGATCCGCCTAGATTTTTATCTAGTAGCACCTCTCTAAAACTCATATGATTGACTTTTTTTTCATGAAACTTGGCACAGTAAAAGGTCAGATTGTGTACTGTTGTTACTACTTTTTTTTGGCTTTCACTGCATGTTTTGAAAGGAGCATTCATAGATTGAAGTGTTTTTTTTTAGGTGGAAATTGACTTTTTTCTTAATTTCTGCTGTTTATCATGTTAATACACTTTCCTCAGTAACAGGCAGGGTGGTTTTTAGAGCTGTAACATGTTTTCTAGGGTCTTGCCTTTGTTTTGATACCAAAACAATTAAAATAAACTCTGTAGTTCTTGAGATACATTCAATTCATTTTGGGCATGTTATTTTCAGCCATATTGCTCAAAAAGAGGCCTAGAGACGGAGAAGACAGCTTGAGTAAAACCCTTTCATCTAATATTTTGTTATAGTTGAAGTCTTTTTAAATAAACTTTATCTAGGATATCAAGACAGCTATTTTGGTATTTTGTTTGGCTATAGCTAACTCTGTCGCATAATTTCCCCTACACCACTTCCCCTGAGGTTTTGCTAACCAGATGGGTTGTAAGACGACTTATTTAATATACATCACTATGATTTACAGCCACACGCTAATTAGACCTCATAAAAATGAGTTTGTTTAGTGTGAAAGGGTCTGGTCAAGCTTAAGGAGAAAAACTGTGACCGCTGTTAGCTTTGCTGGTTGCTAGGAGACCAATTTTAAAAATGCCCATTATATTAGAGCAAGGAGAGTTTAGGATTGTTAAACGGGTGTATCTGACCAATTACTACTTCTATTATGGCGTCACATTATTACAGAGGGAAATAATGTATCTTCATAACAAATGCTACAATTGGGGATTTTAATTTAATATGCTTGCACAAGAAATATTGTCTTAGAAAATCTTACCAAGTAAGTTTGGCCTAGTTTCTAGTGTAAATATCTTAATTCTCTTGAAATAAGACTTAAAAGTAACTTTTCAGCAATATATACATGATTCCTTTAGGTAAATAATTCTTTCTTTTTGATTTCTTTTTTAAAATTTTATTTCTACTGGAAGATTATTTCACTTAAAACATGGGGAAAATGTCTTGTTATAAATGATTTGCCAGTGGAACTAGTACTTTTTATAAAATCAGTTTTAACGGGTTACTCACTTAAAACTAATAGTTATATCTTGCTGAAAAGTTACTTGTAAGTTTATTATTTCCAGTATTTGCACTACAAAATAAGACCAAAAATACTTGGTGAGATTTTGTGTTTAACCCTTCTAGACCGGAACGCGTTGCCGACGACACGGCCAAATTTGCAGTACCGTAATTCCGCCACACTTTGCGCTATCTGAAAAATTCCAACGGTTTCTGAAAGGGGAGACATTGCACTTTCCAGCCAATATCGGGTTATTACGGTAATTTCACAGCTGCAGCTGCATAGAGTGCAATTAATCCGGGGGGGCACTTGTTTAATAGATGGTAAATTGCAAAAATAACTTGCTGGATATTGAAAGTTCCAGTTGTTATGGATACATGGGTAAATATATCATCTCACAGGACATTTAAAGAACTACTTACAATTAAAATAAGGAAGAAATATGTAGGCAGACATTTGAAACTTAGTAAGTCAAATAATTTTTGATTTACTTTAAAAGGGTTAAAGTAAATCAAAACATAGCGGTATGAAAACGGTACAAGCTGAAAACTGAGGCTGGATTATGGATTGCTGTTCATTGACAGAACTGTGAAGTCACAGATACTCTGTGCCACGCCGGAGCTGTGTGTAGGGTGTCTCATTTCACTACTGTTGGGAAATTTACTGTAGTGAAACTTGAGCAATCCTGAAAAATAATATTGTTCTGTTGGCTTTGTAAACCGAACAGGGTGACAGTGCTGAAGGCTACACTTTGTTGACCCAGAAAGTGAACGCTGCAATAAACTGAAGCTGTACAGCAACCTGGAAAATTACATTACTTCCTGTCACCTTAATTTTGTGCTATTTGAACGGCTGCCGTTTAAATAGATTTCATTTGTATTTTTAATAAGTTAACATTAGATTATTTTTGTTTATGGATTCTGAATAAAAGCACATACAACTGAGAAATTTCAGCACTTTATATCAGCAGAAGAGCACATTTGTATAATTGCATTGCAGTGATGAATAGTCAACAAGCCAATAAAGCTGCTTTGGTTTTTGATAACAGAACTTATTAAAAGTTTGTGAGTTAAAGGTACTTAGTAAAATGTAAAGATTTCAACCAGTTATTTGTGTAATTTCTAAGAAATATAAGGATTCATTGCAATCCAAGTCACTGAAAACAAAGTTTGAATGAGACGGGTCAGGCTGAATTTGAAATGACTTTTCAGTGAAAGTTAGGGGTTGCCCAGAAAAACAGGAAAAAAGATAAACTGGATCTGTTTTAACTCCCTGAACCCGGGTGAATCCCCACCAGCTGCAGGGTCTGTGGAGGACGCCGCAGTGACAAGACAAATCCCCGACTCGCGCTATCTGACTTGATGCGGAGTGACTTTGCCCTTGTCTTTAGTCACAGAACCAGTCCAGAGGCTCCCAGCTCTTCTGTCACATTTAGAAGCGCACAGGAATCAGAGCTGCACAAACCGGCGGGCCCCAAGCATTTCTTTTTCCAGCCGGTCACTTTTTACCGCCTCTGTTTACCCAGCAGAAGCACAGCTGCCTTGACTCTTGAGTTTGGTTTGGACCGAGTCGGTGAAGAGCAAAGGACCGCCGCGCCATCAGCGGAGGTCGTCATGAGAATCGCTCTATCAGAGTTTAACTGAGTAGAGAAGAAAACGTTTTTGAAATGACAAACTCAATCAAAAGTAACCTAAAGTAGGGCTGCAACTATCTATTATTTTAGTAATTGATTATTCTGACATTCTGACGATTAATCGAGTAAAGAAACTGTGCATTCTTTACAAATTTCATTTAACGACTTAATTCTCTTCATAATGCAATTGAAATACATTAAAAGATGCAAATAAACAATTCAATTCCTTTTTTTTAAAATGAGAAAATAAGCATTTTATTGCCTTAAATGAAATAACATAACACATTTGTTTGATACTTCTAACGTCGACGTGAAAAGCTTGGCCTTTTCTGCTTGGCTGAACATCAGTACAGTGTAACAAAAGGCGCTTAATAAATGTATTTATTTATTTATTATTTTATCATATGTTTTTACAGAATTTAAACCAAGTTGAGCTAAAACTATGGCATAATAATTTACAGACAATGAAGGTTTTTTATGTCTTAAATTCAAATTGCATATATTTTTGTACAGTTTTTGCTTAATTACTGCTCTGAGTATGATGTTGTTACGGAAAATGTCCTTTTTTAATCTGTGTTCTCCAGTTAGTCAATTACTAAATTAGTCACCAATTATTTCATTAATCGATTAATCACGATTAATTGTGTAATGTAGTAACAGGCTAGAAAGTAATTTTGCAGGAAATCTTTCTGTTTCATAACATCACTGGTGCCCACTTTACACAGTTTGTCCTTTTTTTTAAACTCATACTTACTCAGGCAGCATTAATCATGCATTGTTTTGAGTTTTTTTTTCAGGGCTTTTTATAAACAATAATCATCTCCTCCCTGCTTGTTGTTGTTATGTTTGCGCTGGGATTAACTTTCCTTCTATATCGGCCTGACTCACGAACATCTGAATCACAAGTGTGTGTAATATTTGGAGGCAGATTGGTTGGATCAGCAACAATGAGTCAGATGGATTTGAACAATTCTCCCCTCTGCTACATTGCCTCTATGAAAACCTCTGCCAGGTGAGAAATAGATTTTTAATGCCAAAACTATACCAAAATCTCCATTACACGGCAAATGCTACTAGCCACTAGCTTTGTTGTAATTCTGGACTGAAACTTCCATCCATCCATCCATTTTCTTGCACCCTTGTCCCTCAGTGGGGTCGGGAGGGTTGCTGGTGCCGATCTCCAGCTATCGTTTCGGGCGAGAGGCAGGGTACACCCTGGACAGGCCGCCAGTCTGTCACAGGGCGGACTGAAACTTGTGCGATGCTAACTTGATAAGATCATGCATCAATACTAAAAGTCTGTTTTATTTAGGGTGGAATACATATGGGCTGACAATAGAACTAAATTTCATAGTTTGATGGCTTTGTGTGATTAAACAGTGAATTTAAAACAACAAAAAAAGATATATAGTGTATTTACCACTAATGCTGCGTTAAACCAAACATTGCTGTAATAAAGATTAGTAGCTGTGAATGCGTAATTCTGAAAAGTCCGGTTACAACCAAAAAAAGCAAACTGTGGTCCACCTGCAAACCCAGGAAGCAGACTACAGCGCAGGGCATTCTGGGTAAATAAAACCAAAACAAATGTATGAGTTTAGCGCCAGCGAGAGAAATGGCTCTTGGCGTTTTACAAAAGAAAAAGGAGAAATCCTACAACCGCTAAAATCTGACAGTACTCCATCTTTGTTTATATTTTTGCGAAGGAGGAAGTTGCGTTCAGTGTCTTCTTCTGTGGTTTTAATGTTGTTTACTTCTGTAGTTCTTGGTGCAGCGCCGCCGCAGGCGAGGAGGGGAACAGGTTGCTCAAAGGGTTTGGGTCGTTTGACACAGTGCCGTGTGAAAACAAACCACACCAGCTGAAAATGTAACAAATGTTGCCATTAACTTCAGTGTTTGAAAAAATCAATGTGGGCTGGTGGATTCATCGTGTCGCCTCCCCCAGGTTACTGTTTCTTTTAATGGTAGATGCTGTAGTTTAAAAAAAATAATTATTGATAACCTGCGTTTCAGGACATACTTGTCTTAAACAGTGAACTGCACTGGTAGAGATCGTCTTTGATTTTTGAATGAAATAAAATCTGGGTAATTCCCCTATTGTAGTTATTACACACCCTGATTTTACACCTTCCCACAGCAAGAGACAGCTGCAAGAGACCCACAGCTGTCTCTTGCAGCTTGTCATTAAAAGGAGTTAAAGAGAAGGTATTAGTGTTTTCCAGATTTTTAAAACTGGAAACCTTCTCATGTCTAAAGTGTGGACCAATAAGTTAAGTTTTTATGTGCTGGAGCCTGAAATCTGAGATCAAACGTGACTTTTTGACACATAAATAAAAAAATTGATGATAAGAGTGGAGAGTTTTAAAAATCGGTAATAAGCCAGGAAGCAGCAATCGGTGCACCTCTAATTTTTCGTATAAGAGTTTTAGCCATGTTTTACTTAAATTATTGCGTAGAGCCTGGTATATATTTTGGAGAGCAGATTGTTCTCACATATCCTCATATAGGAATCCATATCCACCTCATTTTGCATCCTGAGTGTGAGGAGTCGAGATTAAATGGCACGGTGTGATTATCTGCGGATAATCACCGGCCACGGTACACAAACACACGCACGCACACACACACACACACACACGCACGCACGCACGCACACACACACACACGCGCGCACACACACATTCGCAGTATTTCATCAGTTTTCTGCCTCTCCTCCCTCCTCTAAACTCCTCCTCTTCCTCCTCACCTGCAATCACATCACATCCCTGTCTCCACCTCCCTTCTTCTCCTTCCCCAGGCTAATATCAATAACCACCTTTCTTCCGTTTTATACTTTATTTTAAGGGCATAAGCACGGAAATTCACCGGCGACGTGATTTGCGTGGCAAGTCTTTGGGGAGGACGTGCTAATTGCATCAGCACATTAAGAGAGAGACTTTCCACCTCTTTTCTTTCCCCACAAACGATCTCTTTCTGGCTTGGAGACTTTATCTGTCTGTCTGTGGGTTTGCTTGCTGAGATGTGTGTTTGTATATATATATATATGTGTGTGTGTGTGTGTGTGTGTTTGAGGATTATGCAGCATCAGAGCCAGATTTGTTCCGTATGCTTCCCCCTCCCCTCCGCCCCCCTGCAGCAACAGATTATCTGTCCTCCAGCGTGCAAACCGCGCAGCCAGAAGCCAAACACTGTCCGAATTTGAATAAAACAACACACACACATGAGGAACTTGAAAGAAACGTGTATGTGTGTATGCGTGTGTGTGTGGGGTTGTGCGTGTCTGTGTGTTTGGTCGACTCTGTCCATTTTAGGCGCAATCAGGTGTCATCAGTTTGGCTTTTTGCACATATCATTGCTTTGTGTGCGTGTGTGTATGTGTGTGTGTGTGGGTGTGTATGTGCATGCGTGTGCGTGTGTGTGTCTATTAATAAACACAGAGAGGTATATGAGACAGGATGTGGTCGCCATGGTGCAAAGTCCTCCCACGCCTTGTTCTCACTGTGCGTGTGTGTGTGTGTGGTCAGACGTTTTGTTTATGCATGACAGATGATACAACCTGTTCCTTTTTTTAAACATTCTGTTGCAACATGCTTTTTTTCCCTCTTCTTCTCCCATTTATATAGATGAATTTTTTCACAGCTTAATGCAGTGAAAGTTGTCAGACATGGACACACGCACACACACACACACACACACACACACACACCCCCCCCACACACACACACACACACACACACACACACACACACACACACACACACACACACACACACACACACACACACACACACGCATGTGGAGGAAGTCAGTTCAGTTCCTGCATGATTAACAGACACGTCGTAAGGGGCGCCGATTTCTTTCAGCGTCCGACCTTAAGTTTCAGAGCTGAAGGTTTATCTGTAAGTCGGGCTGTTGCCATGGTAATGCCACATGCCTTTGCGTCTCCAACTTCAGATGTCGGGAAAAGCGGGAGGAGGGAGATGCTTGCAGTTAGCAGCAACCGTTATCTGAAAAAAACCCAAAAAAACAACGACGCTAATAACGTGCGCTAGCTGTAGTCACCTTGTGGGAACCACGTGGGTCAGGGGTCGCGGGGGTCACAGCCACTGGGTCCGACCGCAACGGTGATGCCCACGTGTGTGTCCCTTGATTAGCTCTGTGGTTCTGCATGTTGTGTGAAATAAACGCAGCAAAGGCCACATAGAGGTTGTAAAATCCTTAAAGTGAAGTGAGATCTGCGTGTCCAGATGGGAATCCCACCGGTTGCTTCTGTTTATAAACCAGCACACAGCTAGGAAGGCTCTGGAGAGTCTATACTCTGCCAGACATAAAGCCAATTGCCAAGTTGCTCATCTTTTTGCCCTCCTGTCACACGACACGTTGTTATACCTTCTCCTCTCCTGGTTCTCTTCATTTTCTGCAACATTCTTGTGCAACCCACCTACCTTCCTCTGGCGTAATCTCTTCCTCAGCCTGCCATCTGCTGGGAGAAACTCAGAGCTGCATTGTTTTTCCCATCCCAGCTGGTGGCACTGGAGCGCACCTCATTTGGCATTCCAGCAATGTACGTCCAACACACGGCCTGGTTGGAAAGGTTAAGTGGTTCTGTGTCTGTTACTGCCCCGGTGTGCTGTCTCTGTGTGTGTGTGTGTGTGTGTGCGTGTGTGTGTGTGTGTGTGTGTGTGTGTGTGTGTGTGTGTGTGTGTGTGTGTGTGTGTGTGTGGGGGGGGGGGGTTATTAGTTCTTGTGGGGGGAGAAAAAACCCACCTGAAAATGTGTTTCTGTTCATTTGCATGTAGCTCATGAATACACAGCTGCTCCGTCGTGTTAAGCATCGGTTGAAGAATCGCACAGCAGACGCTTCAAATGTAACAATGTAAAGTTACACATGTTCACTTATGAGGAAGATGAAGTAACAGTGCGATAATTAAACTATTCTTATGTGTTTTTCTCTGTTGCACCTATCAACTTAAATGTATTTTAATGAGGTTTTATGCAGTCAACCGACACAACGGAGAGATTTACAGTATCGGTTTACCAGCTCTGCAGATGTAGTGATTGAGATTTTCTCCCATTTTTCTTTGCAAAATACCTCAAGCTCAGTCACATTTAGACTGGCATTATCTATAAATGTCAATGTTACAGATTTTGAGTTGGATTTGTGTCTGGACTTTGACTGGATCGTAATACATACACACATCGCCTTGCAAACGCATTCCTGTCCCTTGAACTCATCCATTTTTTAGTCACATTACTACCACAAACATTGGAATTTTATGTGAAAGGCTCAAAGTGGTGCAAAATTGGAAAGTAGAAAGAAAATTATTCATGATTCAAAAAAAAATTTTATGAATGAAAAACTGAAAATTCAGCTCTCTTTTCCCTGAGTGCAACTAGTTGCTTTCAGAAGTTGCCTGATGAACGCTAATGACCTGTGTATAATATAATTTCACTACAAATAGAGGTAATGTGACAAAAATTCAAGGTCACTGTGTGGTTTGGCCTAAACCACTGCATTGAAGCTCTGGCTGTGTGGTTACAGTCAGAGAACGTGTCAGATAACCATGATGCATTGTGTTGGGTTAAGTTCTCACAGAATTACTCAACAATACAGCGCATGTTGTGTTTGTTTAATCTTTACTCTGCTGGAAACTACCACATTTACATGGTTTACCTCTTGTACTACTTCGCATTACTGAAGAACAGAGTTTGAACGGCTGAAGACGCCTCCAGACACTTCCAGCAGCCATTATGTTCTTCGTCTCAGGCAGAAAGAGCGAAGGTGTGATGTCAAAGCCAGCGCTGAAGCCTTTTTTTCCGGCACTTAAAGTGCCTCGTCTTTTGTCTAAATGATAGGTGTCACTGCCGGGAAAAGCACACGGCTGCATTGCCGGGGTAGCAATAAAAAGGGTTGATTTACAAGAAGAAGAAAGCAGTATCTTTAGTGCAGCTGTCTGGAGAACGGCTTTATTTTTCTCTAGTGTTATAAAAATCTCCCTTCTCACCTGTCTTGGCGTTTCTTGTTGTCGAACACAGAGACGGATGTCCATCCAGCTCGTTCGTTTTGCTCCAACATCAACCAGAAAAGTAATTCAGGTTGAAACACACAGATTACAGAACCTTCACCACTGGTAACATCACTGCTCTCAGCAGACAGCTGCTAATAATCACTAGTGAACCAGTAGAGACGACCGGCAGCCTTCATGCAGCCGTTATGCAGCCGTTATGCCTGAAACGATTAATCCAACTGTGATTAATCAATTACTGAAATAATCGTCAACTAATTTTGTAATCGATTAATCATTAGCTGGAGTACTCAGGCTCAAAGAAAGGGGATTTGCTGAAAGAACAACACAGTTGTAATTAAGCCTAAACTGTGCAAACAATAAATACATTTTGCATTTGGGATTAAAAAAAAAACAAAAACAGTCTTTCTACTCCTCCAGTGGCACAGTTTGAGGTTCACCAGGTTCAAATTCAGTAAAAATACTCCTACTAACCATCTTTTGCTGTCTAATTATTAATCACTGAATCTAAAATATAACCAACAGGTCAGCCCTTCACTGTATTTGTAAGTGTACACTAAAGGAACGCTGCTATTGCATTTTAGGCAATAAAAATTTACATTTTCTTAGTTTATTTGCATTTTTAAAGCATTTCTAATATTGTACAAAAAAAAAGTGAAAAATCTGCAGAATGTGCCAGAACGTATTTATTCAATTAATCGTCACAATAATCGATTAATCAAATACTAAAAGTAATTGTTAGTACCTACCAGTAGTTACTAAATGTTGGTCAATGTTAGAAATCCAGACATTGCGAGGGCTTTTCTGACTTTTGGAGATCCTTAATGTTTCTTGTGCTTTAATAATGCTTTGTAGGGAAAATGAGAATTGCATTTGAAAACTGTGTGGCCAGCTTTTGTACTTAAACATGACAGATATCTGTCGTGTTTTACTCTCTGTGTCTCTGCTACACTTCCAGCAGCCAGGCGCTACAAAGACTTGTTTAAAGTTATTGAACTGGCCCGTTTACGTCTGTGAAGCAGGATCAGTCTGCTTCACGTCTCGGCCTCTCTTTTTTCCCTTCGAACTTTGCATCCATTAGGGCCGAGGACGCGGCTCAGACAGACCAGACGGGGATAATGTGCTATTATCGGAGTCTTTTCACATCGCCGAACGCAGCGTGATTTATCAGTCGCTAATTGAGGCATTTGACCCGATTCTGAGATGATTTAATGGCGGCCGGTTCAGATAGAAAGAGAGAGACTGTAGAGAGGAAGGACCTGACGCGCGCACGCAGAGACAAAGAGGGTGAGAAAGAGAGCTGGTGTCGGCGGAAGCAGCACGTTTCTGCTCATTAGAGACAGAATTATCTGCCGACTGGAGGAAAGCATCCACACACGGAGCAGGCACTGGCTGCAATTTGCCTTGGCTGATGAGGCGCTGATCTGACACTGTAAGCAGTGGGATGACAGCACGGAGGCAACAGAGCAGCAGTGACTACACACACACTCACTCACACACACACACACACACACACACACACACACACACAGAGGCTGCCAGGAGTTTGTGATCACAGCGACATTTCCAGCTCCCTTAAACAAAGCAGCACGCCCTCAGGATCCCCATCATCTTGACATCTGTGTTTGTGTGCGCGGCGCACCTGTGCACGTTTGTATATTTTATGCAATACACATTTTAGGCTTTAAATCAGCCCGAGCTGCCACTAAAATGTTTGTTGTTTCGTGTTGCCTCAGCGCTGCCTTTCCAGGCAAAAATCGGCGATCTTGTCGGGACCGGTCGGACCCTACAGAAGTCTGAGAGTTTAGTTTAGGGTCATGAAGCCTTGTCCAAACAAGGATAGGTGAGCGAGCGGGACAGGTTCCTCCGGTTTTATTTATAGCCCAAAAGGAAGTGGATTAGCTTTACTATCAACTTGTAGACACACACACACATGATAAAGGTGTGTGTCTTGTTTGCATGCTCCGCCTCGCCTTGAGGGAGGGGGAGCAAAGGTAAGAGGCTCATTCACACACTGTGAAGACTCGTCTGTTCCAGCACACCTGAGGGGGCGCGGCCTCCTCGCAAAGGAAGTCTGAGTACGAGGAAGTGGGGAATGCATTGTCTGAAGGACTTCGAGTGTGAAAGAAGGCACAACACAGGCGAGGGTGTTTCTGTGTGTCAACAGTTCAGAGAGAGAGAGGAAATTACGTTTAGGTACGACAACAGCAGGACTCGTTGAAAAAGAATGGGGAAGAGAAGAGGAGGGATTTTCTAGAAAACGAGATCAAACCTTCCGATCTCAGCCTGACAACAAACTGTTATCAAGTTTTTAGTGTAGGAGAGCTCCTCAGTATGCGCAGATGCTAGGATTCAGCCGGTTGAGTGGGTGCTGTGCAACCCTCCTGCTGCGCAGACGGCCCGGGGATGACGTCAGGCTGAGACGGGACTACTGCAGTCTGGACTCCAGGGTCTGCGAGGAACCCCAGGAAAGTGTGCTGGAGGACGAGGTCAGTCAGAAAACAGAGTCCAGGCGACGTATTGATTCAAACAGAAGAGTGGAATAATGTAATTCATTGTGAGTGAGATAGAGGCAGTTCTGTTTGTGGTGGTTTATGTTGGTCTAAAGTTCATAGTTGACTAAGTTTATCCCGTATTTGAGATCTACTGATACGATATTCTTATTCTCTCTTCTATTAATGGGACGCTACTTCATGTTCCTTTGTTACTTTGGGTTGTTGTTAGAGACACAAAAAGCAAATTTATGGAAGAATTATGATCTCTACATGTTCTAAAGCTTTGATCGGCTGATTAGCAGTGTGAGATAATCCATGTTTTGGTACTGGCCCAATATCAAGTAAAAGTAAATGCAGGGCGCCGATACCAACACTGTTTTTAATCTAAGTTTAATATGTCTGAGGTTTAGGTCTTTCTGTGGTCTTTCCTTTAAATTATTTCTCCTAAAACCTGGGACAGATCTTAGTTTGTCTACAAATACTTTATAGACATATTTAGGCCAGCCACGATAACTCATTTTACTGGGTGATAAATTGTCCTGGAAGTTAATGCAATAAATGATAACAATGTTGTTTTTGTACCATTTTCAAGTAATAAGATTGCAATGGCGTAACAATGCAAAACACATTGTTCTAATGAGCATTTAACACTGGAAGACATTTTAAATATCCAAACTGAATACACAAGACAACAGAAACAACAAACTAAATGAATTATAAAATCTTTGTAATCAGAAACATCTTAAAAAAAGATGAGCGAATAGAAACCAATGCACCAGACTGAAGACTTTTATTATGTAGTTTTCTGGTAGAAAATCAAAAATGATAAAACAAACAAATGAAAATGATTTAGCTTGTTTTAATCCATAATTCAATTCATTGCTTATTGTGACAGGATTAAACATTTCAACATGGTTTCTGTGCCTTTTTTCTGAATAAACAAAGTGCAAAAAACTCATTTGAGAGCAAATTGATACAAAATCTTTGCTGTAGAGTTGAGAAGCTACGATACAAAAATAAAAGAGGGAATCGGAATCTGAAGTATTGATCCCACAATATTAACAATAATGTTTATTTTAATTTTCAGCAGATTTGCCATTTTGTTAAAGCAGAAATCTCTGCTCTATTTCTGGCTCTTCAGAATGGAAGACATTACAGGAAGCTCCATGATCTTACCTGCTTTGCATGCTTTGCACTCTCCCTTTCATCGGAATTAACTCCTCAAAACTTTCACGGGTGTTTATAATATCAGAGTAAACAAGTGATACATGTTCACCTGCGAACATGTTCGGCAGCCTGCTCGCTGACACACCTTGGCTGTTGGTGAAGAAAGTTGATGCACAGCAGAACCGGATGTCATTGTAAACAAACACTTTAACATCTTAACATTGAGCGCAGTACTTTGATTCTGGAAAATACCAAAATAGTTTCTCAGTGTCCAGTAGACACGGACTTGTTGCGTGAACAAACTTATTTACATGTGATTTTAAAAGCGTCTCTTATTTAGTGGAAACACAGCAATTAAGAAAATGTGTTTTTTCGACTTTAGGGGAATATTGACAAAGTTTGTATTGGAAACGCTACAAACATGTATGTTGAAAACAATGCTAAAAGTACAGGACAGACAATAGATACTGCTTTAATTATACACTTTTTAAGTGACAGAAAACTCATGTAACAGGTTTGTTACACACTTTTAAATAAACTCTTGTTGCTAGCAGCATTAATACAATTCTCGGTTAGCTAATCGGCCCAAAGTGTTCATCTTCTTTCTCCACTAAGATATTTAAACAGGTTCTCTGCAGGCTTCAATCAACTGACCTGAGCTGCTTATCTTCCATTATTTACCCTCGTTGTTAGCAGTCAGATTTTATTACGCTTCAATGTGGAGAAGTTCTTCATTTTGTCCACAAACTGGTCAGATCAGCCTCAGATTTCTGACTTCTGTAATCTGTTGAGAGCTGAAGGTCGCTCCTCGATGCAGGACCAACGCTGACAGACGTGTGTTTGTATGCGCGGCTTGACGGATAAGGGAAGTAAAGACCCGTGTACAAAAAACCAGCAGATTTGAATCAGACAGATTTATGTTCAGGCGTCCTTCGGAGCCATCGGCGGCTGTGTGCACAGCTTACGGATGTTCACATTTACTTCCCCGGTCCTCTGGTTTATGCCCGGGCACTTCGAGTCTGCAGGGGCTGATTGTTGTGATGTGATTAGTCCCGCTCTAATAAATACACCAGTCTGTCTGACAGCATTTCTCCGAGCCGAGCACAGCCGTGTGACCACAAGCTAACAGATGATTTTGGCTCCACACACTTCGTGTTTGTGTCGCTGTTTGTACAGTACGTGTCTGCTGACGCTGTTTGCCCCTTGCACTTTCCTAGTTAATTTATTACCTGATTTGCCTTTTGGGACAACAAAAGGGCCTCAGCTCCATTAGAAGGACGAAGTCTGGAAAAATTCCTAAACGTATAATTTATTGCTCGGGTTCTTTGAAAGAGCAGCTTTATGTGCTCACACTTACAGTACAGCAGTAATCATTTTATTATTCGGAGTAAACACAATAGTATCCGAGTCGTTCCCATAGCAATCACTAGACAATATTGAAACGGAGCGACTGCTGCCACACCTAACATGTCAACACTTGGTTTAAACCTTCGACACTCAGGAGACGCAAACCTTACTAACCTTTACAAACGTCTAGATGTATAGCAGCATCACGGTATGCAATATTGTTGCCACAAAGGATTGTTTTTACTGCGGTGGCTATTATTCCAACTGTTCTGAGCTTTAACATGCTAATGTAATATTTAGCTTGTTGACAGAGTCTCACACTGGACACAGAAGGGTTTGGCCCAAATGCTACAATCTAAGAGTGTTGGAAGCAGAGAATAGGAAAGAAAAAAACAGAAATATATAACCTAATATCGTCCGACCTTCTCTGGAATGTAACGGCAGAAAATTAATTATTTGCTGAAAACCCACTTGTTCATTGATTTTTCCTCATAAAGTAAAAATATTTAAAAGAAAACTCAGTTTGGGAAGCTGAAACTTCTTAACACAATGCTACTTCACATGCTATTGGCTGGTGTTTGCTAGGCAGCCAATCTCTGAGCGCCATTTATCCTTCTGGTTGCTGATTGGTTGTACAAGAGCAGAAGTAAGGAAGACTGTAGATGCTAGCCTCTGAGTTAGCGCTAAGATGGTTTTAGCTGTGTGTATTCATGCATGTCAAGGCGCATTTGTTGTGTGATCTATTAATTTAAGCAGTAAGTTATTTTAGATGTGGTCTCAAGTATTCATGGATTTTAGATGTTTGTTGGCGGCTATATGGTTCCTACACCCACATATACCTGAGGCCCACTGCTGCACTGTGCTCCTCCACCAGGTAGATTTAGGTTTAAAACGATGCATTAATTTAATCAGCATGTTTCTTGATGATAAGGATGATAATGACAGATGTTTTTGGTCGCATGTAGCTAATGCTAACTTTTGATGCAGTAGAATTAATTTGGACTCTTCTGTTTTAGATGAAAGCAGTCAGATCATGTTTACGTACCAGCGCTGTGTCTTCACAACAATGTCAACAGCAAATGCTTGACATGTTCTGCTTTCTTTTTATTGGCTGCTTTAAGAAACAAAAACTCCAGATTGGCTCCTAATTCATGGCTCCTGTCAGAGAAGCTGTGTTTGAATATCCTGTTTTGCAGGGAGGTTGTTGAACCCTGGCTGTTATCTCTGATGCTGCAGGTAGCTTGCAGACCTTTACACTTTGTGCCTCTTTTACAGCCCTTGATTTTATCTGTTTTTTTTTTGTTGTAATTTTACTGGAGGTCATTGTTTAGCAACACGTCTTGAGTTATTTTTCTTCCTCTGTGCTGACACACTCCTGTTTCCTTTTTTCATTTCTCTTGCTAATGATCCGTACCACAAGCCAATCTGTCACTGCTGCACCATCAGTCCCTTCCTCTCATCATTCCCTGTTGTCTTCAATATGATGGCGATAGATTTTTCTCTCCTTCAGGGGATGAAGGCACATTTATTGTGAAAAACAGTAAGGGGCAGACATAAGGTAGGATGTTTCACGGTCGAACAAGTATTAAAGATAAATACACTGCAATAAGCCACGCTAAGTGAGATTGGCAATGGTGGTGCGTTAAATTAATCTTTTGGTCTGTGTTTCTTCCTCTTCTTTTTAAATTAAAAAGCTTAATTACATATATTTATAGTTTGTTGTCACACTTTCTGTTCTACATCCATGTAGAGCGACAACTTTCTCTTTGAGTGCTTTCATGTGAAAAATGAAGGAATTTCAAACAATACTTAGAAACATTTATCATCGATTTAATAGTTCTTTACAAAAATGTGTCTTGTGAACAAACACCTGTCGGCGATTTATGGCTAATTTCCTTTTTTTTTTTTTTTTTGCAAAAGGTGAAGTTACAAATACGGCTGCACATTTTTTGATTAGCTATAATATAGAATACTGCTGTGAGTGGTCATCAATATAAATTACAAAGCTGGCAATTTAAATGTCTATAACCAATATGTTAATACAACTAGCATAGCTAGCCTTACCAGCTGTTAGCATTTCTCCCTGTGTTTTCTTAGAGAATGAAAACCCCTAACTGTGAAGTTTTCAAAACGATGGAACATTTTGCTGCAGTACGTTCAGCCCTCCTCTTACCTGCTGAAGTGGGTCAGTTTTCATCATCGCTTATTCGTACACAAGAGTCTGACAGAATGCCGCCAAACCTGCACAGCAGAAAGTAGCAAAGCATCAAAATGTCCAGCGCCTGCCAAAAGCTCTCTGTTGTAGCAGCAAGAATTAAAAAAAAACTAAAATGTTTCTGTAGACCAAACTTTTTATTTTTAGATTTGCTTCAGACACGTTTTTGTGCTTCATTTGATTTCAATTTTAAAAAGCAGAGAAAATCATTAAGTTTGAATCGTCTTCATTTTCCAAACACTGGATTATTTCCCTTTGAACCTTTTATTAGGAGCCACCCGGCTAATCACTCAGGCATGTTTTTGTTTTCAGCGTTTAAGTCGCGGTATAATTTGCATGATAAACTCCTGAGAGCACGCTTGCCTTTTGAGACATCGGGAATCTTGTTTCTAAACCTTTGTACTGGCTGCACCGGCTGTACAAGCTGAACCACTGAAAAACAAAAGCTGTCAAAGCTGCAGTGCCCTTTGGTTTACTTTTTTATAGACATTGCTATGCTTATCAGAGAAGATAAGTTTTGTTTTGTTTTACTGCATTTGGAAATAGACCGTAGATGTTGCAGGCTGTGTTGAAGCGACACCAGTAACACATACTGACATGTAGTGTTTATCTGTGAAACACTGCAGCGCGCGTCACGCGGGCTAATCTGATCGGAGCCGCCTCGGCCGTCCTGCTGGATTGTTGGGTGATAAATGCACAGGTTCAGCGGCGGCCACGGGTAACGTGCCGAGAGTTTAAAGATGCTATCTGTTTCTCCGGCTGTGTGAGCATCGGTTTACAGGAAGCACAGATCTCCATAGCAATCTGAAATTGACTGCCAGCGGCTCTCAGGGCAGGTACTCGTAAATAAAAGGAGTGAAGGGAGGAAATGATTAGGCCTGTTGCAATCAATCAATTAATTGCATGCATTTTTTTTTTTTTGCTTTATTTCACCAGGATAAAAACCCATTGAAAATAAAAACATCTTTCAAGGACATCCTGGCCAAGAGGCAACAACGAACACAGCACAGAAAAAATACACAGTAAAAAAATGTCAAGCTATAAAAAACACACAAAGAATTAAAACAAGCTCAATAATTTCCATTTTCACTTATTGTTTTTCTCTGTTTCTATCCAAAACTGGACAACAAAAGTCTGTTTGTTTGGTCTCAACTATTCCTTTTTCGAAGGACAATTGTGTTCAGAGAGTTTTCATAATTCATGTTATTTATTGTTCTGTTAATTTATTTTGGATATTTAAAATGTCTTCCAGCTCCAGTGTTAAAAATGTTTATTACAATTTAAAGTGTATTGATCTTCGATCTTTGCTAGTGGCATTACATTATTCTCAAAACAACAATATTATCGCTCATCACAATAAATGTATCATGTCAGGCCCACAAATCACAACATGTTGCATCGAACACAACGGAGCTGCTGGGCTTTAAGCGTCTGGCGTGTTTTGGTTATGCAAATCGTTTTCTCGTTGCTACGGATGCCTGAGCGTCTGCCTCTGCCCCTCCTGGCTGGTGCTCCTTGGTCTGCCGTTAGTGATGAATAATGGGGCAGTCTAAAATAGGCAGCATGCTTCCAGCAAACTGGTGGGTGCTGCCTTGGATTGGGTGTGGAGTGGACTTTGAGGGAAAGACTGCAAATGCACCAAAAGCAGCGTTATAAACCTGTAATGTTGCTTCTGTCTTCATCTGGTGTGAGTTTGTTAGCAGAAAGTTGTCCTAGTAACAAATTCCCCTCTGTTTTCCTTCTGTTTATGTGTGAAGTCTAAGACGGATAGCTGCTACGTGAGAGATTTTGTTTTCCCTTGGCTTTTTCTTACCTTCTCCACCTTTTTTGGGCCTTTTCTCCCAACAGAAAAGTGTGAAGGAGGGAATCCTGTTAAAGCAGACCAGCTCCTTCCAAAGATGGAAGAGGAGGTACTTTAAACTCAGAGGGAGGACGCTCTACTACGCCAAAGACTGCAAGGTACAGAAATGCGTCCTAGTGCCCCGTGCTGCAGCTTAAATCTGTGACTGCATGTGTTAATAAGGAACCATTTGTTTTCCCGTCAGTCCCTGATTTTTGATGAAGTGGACCTATCGGACGCCAGCGTGGCCGAGACCAGCACCAAGAACATCAACAACAGCTTCACGGTGAGCAAATCACGGTTTGCAAACGCCTCGATTTTAAATGACTTAACATTCAAATGTAGTCCTGGGCTTCCAAGTTTCAGCTTTTTTAAATTCAGAAATCACAAAGTGTCATTTCAAAATACATGTTGTGTTCATGAATGATTGGTTTGATCACAGAATTATTATTTTTTTGGAGTTTCTTCCATATGTAAAGATTCTGCAGTTAAAAGTAACCTTAGTTTGTTTAAACTAATATTTTTGCAAATTTATTTATTTAAAATCTGCATGCATAGTTACATATTTTTATTTTTACATAAAAATATGAAAAAAAAATTTTACCAAAATATTTTTACATATTTTGGTAAAGAAAAAAAAAGAGCAGCACATGTGATTTTAATATGACAAACTCATACAAACTTAAACTTCACTGCACATCACATCAGTGTTTCATGCTCTATAATAAAACTATGAAGTGTGTTGTGGAAAAAAAATAATTTCCAAACACTGTGAGGTGAAATCACTCAGTCAGGTTTATTTGCATATTGTGCACAATATAGAGAGCTTGTAAGTCCGTCAATAATGAAGACGTTTCGAATGAAAAAGCTCCTCTAGGCAGAGTCGGTTTTACCAGGGATCCAAAACATGGGAGAGACAGTCAGTAATTTCATATAACATGGTCAGCAGATGTTAACTTGTAATAATTTTCCACCACAAGTGTAGAAATGCTTCCACTATGCTTTGATATGACTCATTGATAATTTGATATACTTTCTTTGTGGCTCATTGTGTGAGAATAAATCTGTTGAGAAATGTTCTGCTTAGTAAACAAAAGGCTTCCTCTCTAATGTTGTAACAGTTTATAATATAATATAATATAATATAATATAATATAATATAATATAATATAATATAATATAATATAATATAATATAATATAATATGTATATATTAACAGACAGACACAAATGAAGGTGCGGCAACCAATACATTCTTTCTTTTACTGCACTGTGTTTAATAGTGGAACAGACACTAATTTGTGACAATAAAACCACTAATTACTCATTTATTTAATATTATAGGGCAACAAAGAAGCACCAATGAGTTTAGTTTAATTTCCAGCTTTTGTCTCGTATGAAGTTTTAACCTACCAATACTGAACTGAATTTCTCTCAAACTAAAATTAACAGCGTTCATAAATTGCTTTTCCAGCCTTCCTGCTGTCAGCCACCTTTAGTCATCACCAGAGGCAGCATCCCACAGTGATGGTGTGAAGTCACTGGACAGATAGTTTTTATTATTTTAAAACAACAACATCAGCATTTTTTATTAATGATGATTAGCACAGTTAGCCTAGCTAGGTGCAAACAGCTGTGGATTTCTTAAAGACTGCAGACATTTCCAGTCATCTTATATTACAGAGGTAAATAAAACAGTAAAATGGAGCAAATTTGCTGTAATATATACATCTCTCATTGTTGATTTAAGTAGCACATTTAATAGCCTGGTTTCCTTTTTAATAACTTCTAAAAACAACAACACATTAGTGATGCTGAAATGCTCCACTACTGAATATCAAACTTTAAATCTACTTATATCTGTAACAACTTTCACACCAAAGAGTGTTGCTACGGCAACCATTCATCACTTAATACATGTTCATTTAAGTACAAAAAATCAGATTTTTGAGTTTTCAACTGGAATATTTGAATCCGATTCAGGACAAACCAAACTGATTGCAGTCACCAACTCTGCATTTAAATAGTTAAATAATAAGATTCCCTCCATATTTTTCCCTACATGTAACTAATAGCAGCCGAGGTAAATGTGTGGGATGCTGCAACATCTTTGATACTCTTAACTTCCCATTTATTCTGAAGATTAAGCCATAATGATGCAAAAGTAACTCCTTTAATGTGTAAAAGTGGGTAATAAAGTGAGTTTATTTCCTGCATCTATAGGAATTTGGAAGATTGTTTGTTCAGGCTGCATGTTTCTAATCTAGAGGCCCTCATTTGTATGCTGTTGGCACACCTTATGGTAGTTTTTATGTTTTGCCATCAGAAGTTCAAAATTGTTTTTTCTTTAAATGCACGGTAAGACATTCATCCTACTGAGCTTACTGAACTTTAAAGTACTAAACACATGAAGCGAGCTTGGTTTGTTTGTTTGATCGATTTTTAACTTTGAAATAAATACGTCAGATTTGTTTTAGTAAAAATGTGCTAATCTCAGAACGCGTCTCTGTCCTTCACAGGTGATCACCCCGTTTCGTAAACTGATGCTTTGTGCTGAAAGCAGGAAGGAAATGGAGGATTGGATCACGGCTCTTAAATCCGTTCAGAAATGGGAAACCTATGAGGTGAGGGTCCCCGTTTCCTTATGGAGTAACTTCAACACGATCCTCTTTGTCTTATCTTTGCCTTCTGTCTTTTTCGCTGCTGTCTTCCGTATTAAAGTTCCTTGATGGACTTAATAACATTTTCTGCAGTCTTTATAGCATCAGGTTGACACAAAAATGTCTTCTGCTTGGCACAGGCCAGCCAGTTCAACATGGAGCATTTCTCTGGGATGCACAACTGGTACGCCTGCTCACACGCCAGACCCACCTTCTGCAACGTCTGCAAGGAAGCCCTGCCGGGCGTCACCTCCCACGGCCTGTCCTGTGAAGGTACACACACCCACCCACACACACACACACACACACGCACACACACGCACGCACACACACACACACACACACACACACACGCACACACACGCACGCACACACACACACACACACACACATTGTGTTGTAATTGGATTTAGCATCTACATACACCCACTGGGAGCTGAAGTTGTCTTTTTTCCTCTCTGTTAGCTGCAAGTGCTTCGATCAAGTTTATTTGCATTGCATATTTCACCAACATGGCAGTTCAAAATGCTTTAGATCATAAAAACAGACAAACAAAAGTCAGAAAACATCATAGTCACCAAAAAATTAGAACAAATATTACATTTTATCGAGTGCCATCATCAAAAGCATCAATACACATCATGTATGTTAATCAATATTCCATTATTACTTGTGCAAAGGCAAAAACTAGCTGCTGATTTAAAGGAGCTCAGTGTTTTGGGTGTTTTGCAGTTTGCGGTGCATAGAAGCTGAAGCTTTAAGCTACTTTTGTGCATCTTACTATTTATTTAAACGTTATGTTGTATTAAATGAAACATTTGTTTTTTCTTCTTGTTGACCGATATTTATAACTCTTTCCTTATAAAGGTTCACCATTTTTCATATCAAACAGGAAAATCTGAATGCATAAAATGTCTTGAGCTCAGGTTCCAATAAACACGTTTTATTACTGTTCAGGTTAAAATTTCTCTAAGAACAATCCAGAATCCTGCACAAATCCAGTGCAGCAAAAAGGCCCAGTAAAATAACTGACCTGCAGTTATCAGCTCTGCATGCAAAGCTTAGACAAGACTCAAACTAGACTGTCGAGTCCCACATCTTGATCAATGATTAAACAAATGCCACACAGTTGCTCGTTGCTTTCTGCAGTTTCTGCTTTTTAAAATGGACTTAAAAACATAATTCTTACTGCATTTTTTTGCACATCTTGCCTTGCAAAAATATTCATGCTCTTTTAAACTTTTAATTCATCCATTTATATAATTGAGATTTTATTTGGTCGTCCAACACAAAGAAGCACACACTGCAAAAACACAAAATCCTGCTAAGTATTTTTGGTCTTTTCTGGTGCAAATAATTTTGAAATAAGACATTAACTTTTTAGCAAGATATCAGAGCTTGTTTTAAGTGAATAATACCGTACAAATGTCAAAAAGTAGTAGTTACACTGGCAGATTATTTCATTTGTATCAAAGAAAAAATGTCTTATAAAATTAAATGATATGCCAGTGGAACTATGTCTTTTATGGATTTTAAAGAAGTATTATTGTAAGTTAGTTTTGTCTTATTTCAAGTCTACTAAGATATTTGCTCTAGAAACCAGACCATAACTACTTTGTGTTTTTGCTGTGTAAATGTGATGTTGGGAGAAAAAAGAAAAAAAAAACATACATAGTTTTAATGTTATGTGTACATTTTTTTCTTTTACAGATGTAAATCTGAAACCTTCCACATGACACTTATAAATAAAACCTTAAATGCCTTTCGAATCCACCCAGAAAATGAATAGAGTGTGTAATTTAGTCCAGTGTTTCTGCCTCAGAGGTTTGTTAGAGAACATGAGTGAACAACCCAAAACACAAAGAGCGACGACCGCAGCACACAGGTCAGCGATGACGTTTGAAGTTATAAAGCTCAGTCGTAAAATAACACCCCAGGCTTTTGAAGACCACCCAATCCATCATTGTGCTAGAAGAGCATTAATCAGGGAAGCAGCCAAGTGACCCGCTGCAGAAACCCACTGCAGCGGACGAACGACGCTGTCAAGAGAACAACTGCTGGTTGACCTTTTTCGGTCAATCAACAGTTGACCAAAAACAACAAGAAAACCCATAATAAGAAGTCATGTTGCAGTTTAGCTGAAACCACACAGCTGACGTATGAAATAAGCCGGCCGACGTCAACAAAGATCAAATTTCACAGTAATATGTAAAACATTTTGCCTGGCAGGAAACTAGTGCTGCGAATCAGCCTGAACACACCAACACTATCGCTGCAAAAACACAAAATCTCACATCAGTGTTTCTTCTTGTCTAGTTTCTAGTGGAAATATCTTAGTTCACTCAAACAAGATAGAAAGAAATAATAGATTGTTTTAAGTTAATCATTTTTTAATATTGATAAAGTACTAGTTCCACTGACAGATTATTTCACTTGTAACGTTGGGAAAATGTTTTGTTGTAAATAAAGCAACCTGTCAGTGGGACTAGTACTTTTTAAAATCATTATTAAGTTCTTGCATCTTGCTGAAAAGATATTTGCACTATAAATTAGATAATAAAAAATACTTGGTAAGAGTTTGTGCTTTACTGTAAAACACGGTGGTGGCAGCATCATGATTGAAGTTTCACTTAAAGTCATTTAAAAAGTCCTGAATCCAACTGAGAATCTAAAGCGAGATTTGAAAATTGCCCTTTATAGATTTTCTCTCACCAGTTTAAAACTCATTTATTGCTCATTTTTCACTTTGGAGTCAAGGTCCAGCTTGAGTTGGTTCAAAGCATTTAGTTAAAAAAAATGACATGATGTGGAAAAGTATCTTCCTGAGGTTTGCTTGACAGACAAACCTCAGGACAAGCTAGAGTCAAAAGTAAAACTTTAAAAATAAGTGTTTTTTTTGTTGTTTTTTTCAGTTTGCAAGTTCAAGGCTCACAAGCGCTGTGCCGTTCGCTCCACCAACAACTGCAAGTGGACCACGCTGGCTTCCATAGGAAATGAGATCATTGAGGATGAGGATGGGGTGAGACTTGCATCAGCTCATGAAATTCTACGTTTTCCTCTGGATAAAGACACCTAGAAAAAAGGCCTTTCCACTTCAGCAAAGTGCTTTCATCCAGTGGTGTTGCTGTGCTTCCTGTGTCTGTTCTCAGGTGTCCATGCCGCACCAGTGGCTGGAAGGCAACCTGCCCGTCAGCGCCAAATGCGTGGTGTGTGACAGGAACTGCGGCAGCGTGCGGCGGCTGCAGGACTGGCGCTGCCTCTGGTGCAAGGCCATCGTGAGTGGGATTGATCTCATCTGTCATTTCACATCAGCGTCGTTTGTTTAGAGCCGAAAGTTATTTTTAGCTCGAGAGAAGTTTAAACGAAACGTCATCAGAGTTTCCGGTTCGGGTTTATAACAGCATCAGAGCTTCTTATTGTTTTGTTTCTTTTTTCCTTTTGATGCAAGACTTGAAAAATGTTGGATATGAACTCGTTACAGAGTGTTCTGTGCAGACAGGACGTTCTTCACATCGTCTTCAAGTGTCAACGTCTTTCACAAAGAAACGTAACAGAATGTAGCAAAGCACCTTCATGTCTTTCTAGGTAAAGATATCTATAAAGTGCCTCAACCAAATTCAAAAGATGAAAACTATCCCTGTTCCTAAACCCTTTTGGGTAACACTTTACTTGACTGGGTGTCAAATAAATTGGCACTTTTAATGCAAGTTTTAATGCAGCTTTGCATTGAAAGTGTCATTATTTACTGAATGGCGCGTTGTGCCAACAGTCGTAAACATTCTTGAAGACTCCTTCATCTTCATAACAGGTTGTTACATGATTTATATGTTCGTGACGGTGTCATGTCGGTCTTATTCACGCCCCGTCAAATAAAGTTTTACCCAAATGGGTTTATCATTAATGCCCATTTGTGACATGTTTGAATTTATGAACAAAAGAGTAAAAATGGACAGCAGACAGAACTGCAGCAGACTTTGCTATGTGGTCATTTGTGGGGCTGTAGTTACTAATTATTTTTGTAATTTATTAACTGCTTTGTTGATACAAACATTTTAAAATCAATCAGTTGTACTTTATTGATCCCAAAGGAAAATTGCATTACATTTCAGTACAGCCCGTTCAAAGAAAGACAAACAAAAACGTGTGTGGACGGGTGCCATGTTGAAGTCCTGGAGGGGAAACGTTTTATCTACATCGTGTTGTAAGAAATAGAAAAACCTGGATCTGAGCGCTGAGCTCGCTGTGCTCATGTTCAGCAGATCCTACAGAGCGCCATGCTTCTACTTTCCTCCACTCCCACTTACCGCAGGCTTCTTATGGAGTACACAATGTCCAATCCTGAACACATAAAAACACACAGAGGCACAAGCACAAATGATCCAGAGTGGCATTTGTAAAGGTTACAGAACTGGCATTTGGTGGGTTTCAGTGGGATGTAACGACCTTTCTGCCACCACTGAAATCTACAATTACTGTGTCCACCAAATCACTATGTGTGCGTGTGTGTGTGTGTGTGTACTTTCAGGTGCATAACAGCTGTAAAGAACAAATGGGGAAGGTGTGTCCCCTGGGCCAATGTCGAGTCTCAATCATCCCACCCACTGCACTTAACAGCATCGACTCAGATGGTGAGACAGCACCCACACACACACACACACGCACGCACACACGCACACACACACACGCGCACCCCCACATGCACACACACACACACACACTCACACAGCCTACTTTTCTATGTTCTGTCAAACCGACAGAAGGGAGAAAAAGCCGAGGAATCTCACTGGTCCAGTCTAAATACTGGGAATTGAGAACCGGTTGATGTTAAGAGCTGCGCAGTTCCACGGCATGAAGAATGACTTGATTATATTCTCTAAATAGTTTACAATGGAGTCATAAATTTAGATTTTGTCAACTTTTCATTCTTTTCATTTGTAAGCTGTATTTATTTTTTCACTTATTTGCAGCTTTTCATGAATAAACATCGTCTTTTAAATACAAAAACAAGAGTAAAAGCTACAGAAACGTTGATGTTTCTCTTCAGGAGCTGCAAATACCAACAAAGTTATCTTTTTCTTTCTTTCTGAATTTTTTTTTTGTCATTTTCTCAAACAACGTTTGTGTCTCATCACCAGAGCCGGTCTATAAATCCAGTAAAACCTTCCTGTTTATTTCCATAATTTGTTGAATTACCTCTTTCTAAAAATTAATATTTATTTAGATTTATTTGACCAGGGAAACAGTCTGATTTCAGATTTTTATACCATTCCTAAACTCATTATTTCTGTTCAGGTTGATTAGTTATTTAATAGCAGAGGCGTCGTCGCACCAAGTGTGTTAGAGGAAAACAGAAATAAGTTAGAGAGTTGACATTTTAAGCTTTCTTTAGCATCTGAAATGAGAGACGAGTACTGTTAGCCTGCATTGATAGTAATAAACATCAGTCCCTGTGTTTTCTCTATTATTATTCAACCTTTTTCCAAAAAACTTGTAGCATTTCCTATTTCCATATTTTCAATGCAATAGACCAGGACTTAAAGTATAAAACAGACAGAAAATATCTCCTTTGATAAACAATTTTCATTAGCAGTGTTCACACTGAAGAGTGTTGCCAGTGCAACCTCAGTAGACAAACACTCACCGCAAGAAAGGCCAGATTTTTAACTTTGCGGCTGGTCACTTAATAATCGGCTGATATCTTGATGCATCCAGTTCAGATATTTTTCAGACTCGTCAGTTTACAGTTTTGTTGTTTGTTTTTATTTTTTTAAATTCCCAATCCTTGCCATTAGGTTTCTGGAAGGCCACCTCTGGATCTTGTGCCAGCCCCCTCCTGGTCCTGGTGAACTCCAAGAGCGGCGACAACCAGGGGGTGAAGTTCCTCCGCAAGTTCAAGCAGCTTCTGAACCCAGCTCAAGTCTTTGACCTGATGAACGGAGGCCCAGAGCTCGGGTACGTCCTGTTTGTGATGAAACATTGGTTCTCTGACCTCACGACGCCCGTCCACTGTCCACGGTGACCCTCTCTTCCGGCTCACAGGCTGCGGCTCTTCCAGAAGTTCGTGACGTTTCGCATCCTGGTGTGCGGCGGAGACGGCAGTGTGGGCTGGGTGCTGTCGGAGCTCGACAAGCTCAACCTGCACAAACAGGTCAGAACATGAATGAAAAACACAGCGCTGGTCAATAAATTAAGAAAAAAGTATGCTTAATACCTGCTTAAAGAATGCTTTTTAAATAAAATGTTTATAAAATATTCTTATTCATTGAATATGACCGTAAGTTTCTGAGAAAAGGAAGGATTCTGCAAAGGCACTGGCTATTTCCACTAATCTCTGAGGCATTAACGCCGCCCCACATCTGCACCGACACAGTTTTAATTCCAGATCAGTGTTCTGTTAATTAATAACCAAGTAGCCTGTGAAATGAGATTCGATCCACCTTCGCCGAGCATGATCTGACGTCCGTCTACTGATTTCACGGCCTCTCCTCAGTGCCAGCTCGGAGTCCTTCCCCTGGGGACGGGCAACGACCTGGCCCGCGTTCTTGGCTGGGGCGGCCTGTGCGACGACGACGCCCAGCTGCTGCAGATCCTGGAGAAGCTGGAGAGAGCCACCACCAAGATGCTGGACCGGTGAGAACCTGGAGGGGAGGGTTTGGATGTTGTATCGTCAACGCTTTTCAGCAGAGTTCAGTGTCAGCTTATGCACTTTGTAAATGAAACCGCTAAAAGAAGGCTTTTAGCTAGAATCTGAGTTTAAAGTTACCTCTGATGGAGAGTTCAGGGCTGTCTGAAGACTGAAGCTGTTAAAAAATTCAGAAGAAAAACTGTTTTCATTGTATTTATTTCTATAATAATCAGCAAGGCTGGAGCAAAGTAAATAATTGAACACCTGAGCCAAAAGCTGCAGTGCAGCAGGTTTAAAATGTCCTAATTTACACTTTACATTTTCTGTTCCACAGGAATCCAGAGCTTTTTTATTTATTTTTTTGGCTTATTTGTTTTATCCGCTCATTAAAACTGAAAACATAAAAGGTTATAATAATTCAACAGGGTTGATGTTGGGGAATATTCAAAAGTAAAGATCATTAAAATGATTAATCTTTCCCCACATGTATGATCAGATATACAATAAAGTGTTAAAAACAACTCAAACTAAATAACAAAAATGAGAAAAAATCTGAAAGAAAACACAAACTTGAATGAAGAGAGAGCTCCAGTAAGACCAGAAAAATTTTCAGTGCAGACAGATCAACTGCATAGTGTAGAAATCAGGGTGTTGATATTATCTTTTGGACTGTTTGGTACAGTTGTGTAAGATTAAAAAGATAAAACAATGCCACTTCAGGAGTTCTGGGTAAAACACATCGACACACAAAGTTGTTTTCATCTTAAATGCAAAATGTTTTTTTTTTTACAGTTTTGGCTTAATTACTGCTCTAAATATGTATATATTAATCCAATATTCAGTTATAGTTGCCGATTATTTCAGTAATCGTGTTTAATCTGAGTAATTGTTTCACCCTACATAAAACTCCTTCCGTTTTAGCAGATGTCACGGTTCTGAAATGTAATGTTTTTGCTTGTTTGTTGTTTTATTTTCCTTCTGAACATGTTACTGAAAATGTGTCATAAAAATAAACCTCCCTGCCTCGTCGTCAAAAGACAGGACACACCTAAGCCAGTAGCGACAGCAGGTTTCCAGTAAGCTTTGCCTGCGACGAAAAAAAAAAAGTTTTTCCGCTCCAAGTTTAAACTGCTGTCGAGTTTTTCTTGATCTCCTGTCAGCCACTTTCAAATTCCCCCACCGCCTCCCTCTGCTTCCCGCCTGATCAGCTGCTGATAAAGTGTTTCATGTTGGGCCTGTCGCCCATGTGTGTGTTTTCAGATGGAGCGTAATGACATACGAGGTGCCCCCCACCAATAAACAAACGCCCACCGTGAAGGAAGACGACAGCCATGAGGCTCCGCTGCAGGTAAGTCAGCCCTCAGCACTTTGAGGAGGCTGTCTGCCGTCGACAGATAGCATCCATAAAAACTGGGGCTCATAAGAAGCTCTGAGGCGTTGTTTAGGAAAACAACTACTGGGAGTAGCAAAGGGAAGCCAAGGCAATCAGAGCCAAACCTCAGGGAACGGCGGAGGTGTTGACGAAGGGTAGCTGTGAGTTTGGAATGAAGGCTGAACTTTGACACTGCGCTGCTAATATGATGCAGGCGGCTATTAAGACTGGTCATGTCTACACCAATGTCCCTTAATGTGTTTGCTTTTGTTGCCTTTTTAAAGAAAACCTCAAGTGTGGAAAACAATAATAATTTGGCCACAAAACACCCTTAAAAATCCTATTTTATTGCAGCAGCTTAATCTCACTTGTTTTTGTTTTTAGTGGAGATAATCTTTTTTTATGTATACCTCCTGCAGCTGATCATTACCTCTGTGAACTTTAATTAGTAATCCACGACGACTACTCTGGGGTATAAAACTTTCATAGCTCAGAGCATCTGGCAGCGAGGCTGAATGAAGGCTGCTAATTTATCGAGCCGCCAGTGGATAGCGAGGGACGTTAATGTATGCAAAGCTCTCCGTTAGGGAACTACTGCGAAAATTGGCTTTTTAGAGTCCCAAAGTTTTTACAGTAACTTGAAAAGTCTTAAATTTATATACTTACAATTAATTCCTTTAAATGTCAGAAATTCATCAAAATTTAAAAATTCAGACATCTTCACTGTGTTTTGTTACTGTTAACCACCTGCTTAATACACCTTTCCAGCAAGCTAGCTAATAAACCTTTGTTAGCTGGCTAGCTAGCTGTTAGCAGATGGCTACCATCTGAGCTAGCTAGAATTATGACCTGACATTATCACACCAGAGATAAAGCTAGGCAGACAACATGATTTTTGACCCAGTTAAACCAAAAGCCATCATTTCTAGGGTTTTCTTGTCTTTTTACAATCAGGTAATCCCAAAAAATAAATAAAAGTCTTGTTTGTACCTCTGTGGTTGACCTGGGTCTTCCTTTATTCATGCTTCAGGTCCACATCACTCAGTATGCAGACTCCGTCGCCTGCCACCTGGCCAAGATCCTGGACTCTGACAAGCACAGCGATGTCATCTCCTCCGCCAAGTACGTGCCACGAATTCCTGCATTAAAACAGGAAACAGGAACGGGTTGAAGTGTAGATAGGAAGAAGAAAGGTGTGGAAGGATGAGCGTAAGCTGTAAAACCAGGGGAAAGAGAGCGTCACCGATAATGAGAAAAACAGTCTTCACAAGCGAATGTTCGGTCAGCAGGGATCGATTTCCTGCTCTGATCTTGTTTTAAGTGCAAACGTGCACTTAAAGGCGCGACTGTGTGCACATGTCTAAGAGGAAGAGAGGGATGAAGCGTCTGACTACATTAGTGCACAGCAGTCTTAGCTTAGCCGCTATTACACAGCACTTTTCTCCACCGTTTGGTTTGCTGCATTAAACTGATGGAAATGGTTCTGACCTGCTCCACGTTAGATACATGGAAAAGTATTTTGCACTGTAAAATAACTAAATCTTACCAAGCAGCTGCTAGTTTCTAGTGCACATATCTTAGTACAATTGAAATAAGACAAAACTAACTAACAGTTAAAGATTTGACCCACGTCATGCTTTTAGACAAACTGTTATCACTGATACCGACCAAATCTATGTAAACTTTTGAATTCGAGGAAAGTTACCCAAAAAGTTCTAAAAAAATGTCTTGTCAATTAGCAAATAGAAATAATGTTGGTTAAAACAGAAAAGCTTGGGTCTGATTTAACTTCAGACATTGAGAAAATAAAATGTGTGTTTTTATTTTGAATATCTATCAAATGTAACTTTTCAGCAAGATAAAGGAGCTTATTTTAGCTAAATAATTTCTCAATTCTAGTTCCACCGGCATATTGTCACCTATAACATGAGAAAAATGTCTATAGTGTACTTTTTATCTATTTTAAAGGATTATTCACTTAAGCTCCTAATTCTTCCTAAAAAAGTTACTTGTAATTTTGTCTTGTTTCAAGTGAACTAAACTATTTGCTCTAGAAACTAGACCAAAAAGACTTGGTAAGTTTTTTGTATTTTTGCAGTGCATGTACAGATGTTCAGTCAGTAACAATATGGATTCTGGCTGTGTTTAATTTGTCACTGCTGATACTCACTTTACTGTAATATATGTGAGGTCATTTCACCAGCATAAAGTGATGGAAAGCTCTAATGGTTGCCTCTGAACATTAACGAAGTTTTTCTCTGACTAAATTTCCTCACACTGATGAGGAAGACAAGCTGCTTTTAGATTTGAAGAATGTTTGTTTTCTTTTAGGTAAACTTGGCATCATTCTGCTTTTTCACTCCCCAGTATTAATTTTAAAATACACACAAATCCCAAATCCAATCAAGGCAAAATAAAGCAACAAAGAACAGGATGTTTAAGATGATTTCATGTTTACTAAGTGCAGTGAGAGTTTGGAGAAAGTTGCCTGCTGACTCACCCAGCAGCAAAGTACCAGATGTGAGTAAACAGTGACTCTGTAGGCAGCAGCAGCAGATCGCTGCTGCATGTGTGAATATTAACCCCCCAGCGTCATGAATCATCAAATCTTCAGCGTGTCAATCATCAGGCATCATATGCTTGATGCCGAGCGCTAAGCCGGATCTCTCCCGTGTCGGCAGGTTCCTGTGTGGGACGGTGAACGATTTTGTGGCAGAGGTGGGGAAGGCATACGAGAGAGCCACAGAGAACAAGGAGGAGGCAGATGCCATGGCAAAGAAGGTAAAGTGTGTTTAATTGTGTGTGTGTGTGTGGGGGGGGTTATGTAAGCATTTGTATAACACCAACGCCGGCCCTGTGGGCTGATGGAGGTGTGTGTGTGTGTTTATAATGGATTGACTACACAACGCTGCACAACATCAAGTTTTATTACTTCTTCATGTGAGGTAGTCATTGTGGAGAATTATGTGTGTAATTTCTGGTCCAGCACTTAAAAAAGTGTAAAACAATGTTAGTTTACAGTTTAATTTGGATAATATGATCATTATTGCAGTTTTATATTTCAAACATTGGGAGGATGAGCAGAGGAGCCGATCTGTTTGTCTAATGGCATTTTTAGCTGTTTCTTCAGCTAAAATGCTAGAAATAGGGAAAAAAACAACAATTTCACCCAATATTGATCTGCCATCTTTTTTGCTTTTTACACAATCTGTATCCTTAAAAAGTCTTAAATTCATGTATCTGAAATTAAGGCCTTGATTCATTAAATTCATTAAAGACATTAAATAAGACGTTAATTAATTTTAATGTCTTAAAAAATTTACATTTCAGTGCCATGTAAATTGGACTTAAATATGTTAATGTCTTAAATTTAGTTGTGGCTGGAATATTTAATCTAGTATAATTTATGTAGTTTTTTTTCTCATGGATCTTTTCTGTCAGGCAAAAGTTTGAGTCACTCACAAACACCTTCACAATTCTGCTGTTCAGCAAGTTTGAAGTTTAATGCATAATGTTCTTTAAAAAGTCTTAAATTTGAGTTGAGTCCTGCAGAAACCCTGTTTCTGAATAGCGTTTGAGTATTTTAAGTGGTGATGTTTGTCATAGGCACATCATGAAGGGTATCATTTACATCTGATAAGAAAAAACACTTTAATCACCTAAACTGTCACATTTGCTTCCATTTCCTCACTATTTTATATAGATATTATCTCCTTCTGAAAACCTGAGTCTGACTGAAAACAGGTAATCTGCATGCCTGATTAAAAAGCACTGGCACATTTTTTATCAAAACTTCAAAAAGGAGAGATCAAAATCAGTGCTGGCTGAACCTTATTTAATTTTTTTAAACTCTTTTCTTGTACACTTTTTATTCTCTGTCAGACTTTATGTTGTTAGTTTTGAACTTTAATGGTATGTTATCCAGGAAGGGGCACAAATATAATTTTTTCCTGAATTATTTGACGTTTTCCTTCTGACAAAACAAAGTTTTTGGCTCATTTAAAGAAATAATCAGCCACAAGCTGATTTCTACTGATTTCTAGAAACAGTAACGTTTAATCTTCTTACCTTACATGACTTATTATATTGACGCTGAATCATTGCCTGCATTCCTTTTTCAGTAATGAACCATTTTAAGGGCTCCCAGCTTAATTTTCTTTTCTTTAAGTCTTGTTACTTGTGCTAAAAGGACAAAATTTGCAAAATGCAGATACATTAATATAATCTGTCTTGTGTTTCGATTGTATCAGTATCCAAATAGCAATCTGACCTTATTTAAATGATTCATAAATTAGATGGGTGCAGCTACTTTATAAACAAATCTCTCCCAGTCTTACTCATCAGCCAGGCTCAGTTTGTAGGAAGTGAGCTTCTAATTGTGCAGACAGTCTTAGAGCTGCTGTGTCACCAAAGTTAATGGAGGGAATATCTTCTACAAACATCTGTCTTTTATCCCTGGTCACATTGTATTTTCATCTCCAAAGTTTTTGTGCATTACTGGTGTGTGCTTTAATACTCAAAACTGTTTTATTTTGTCTTTGTGTGACTGAAGTGGACTTTGAAGTCAGTATAAACAATAGAAATACCTCTGTCCAATCCTTCCTCTCTGTTTATCTCCCAGTGCGCGCTGCTGAACGAGAAACTGGATTCGCTGGTGAAGGCCTTAAGCGAGGAAGCAGAAGCTCAGGTACAGACACTGTATCAGTAATGATCAAAGGAGCCTGACATGCTGCAGAGAAATGGGAAAAACAGGAAAAAATTTTGGATTTTATATATAATCCCCCATCCCCAGCAAAGTAGGCCTGTTTGTCATCCTTGATGTTAGTTTCTGCAAGATTCATCTAAGGGACTCCTGAAGAGAAATGTCAAAAATTATGTTTATTCTGAACAATATTTAGAATAAACACAAATTATTATTTTTTTTATTTGTTCTCTTTAGTTTTTGTTTTCTGGTTGTTTGGTCAGATTAAATGACTGCATTAATGTTCTTTTAATCCAGTATGTTCACAGAATTATTTTTAAAGTTATTCATACCACTATATATTTAAATTCTTACAGACTTAAGCTAAAAACCTCTATGTATTTAATTGGGATTTTTTAGAGGACAGCAGGCTGAATCCAACTACCGTGTTTCCCCGAAAGTAAGACAGTGTCTTACTTTCTTTTTATCCCCAAAAGCCCCACTATGTCTTACTTTCGGGGTATGTCTTATATTGGAAAAAAATTGTAGAATTTTTTGTTTTAACCATAAAATTAACATTTATTAACAACCTGAACAGTATTGTATTCACCACAAAACAGTTTTATAAAAGGAAGTGCAGGGGACGGCGCGGTGACGTATGGAGAGGGGGACGGCGCGGTGACGTATGGAGAGGGGGACGGTGCGGATGTGGGCAGGAGGCGGCGCGCAGCTAGAGGAGAGGGAGGCGGCAATACCCCCGTGTTTCCCCGAAAGTAAGACATATGTCTAACTTTCGGGGTACGGCTTATATTAGCCGACCCCCCTGAAACCCCCGATACGTCTTACAATCGGGGGTGCCTTACTATCGGGGAAACACGGTAGATGTCTGTGAATCCTTACAAAGTCTTTAAATAGTCCTGGATTTTGTGTCTCTAAAATTAAGGCCTTAAAATGGCTGAAATTCTCTTTGAAAAGTGTAAGTTGGCCTTTAATACGTTAATCACGAGTCTTACATTTTGCGAAGGTTTTTTCTGACACGATTTTTCTGTCAGGCAGAAACTTGAGTTGTACACAAACATCTTTCTTACGCTCTGTGACACAAGACATTTGAGACTAGTGGCAACTAGCTGCTAACATCCACTTGCTAGCTAGCTAGATAACTTGTTCTGACATGGGCGCATAGCCAAGTTCATGGTTTTTGCTTTGTTTTGCCCCCCTCAGAACCTTCTCCTATATTTATAGTCTTTTCAGTCTTAAATTTAATTCACAGTGACATTAAAAAGGTCTTAAGAAGTCTTAAATTTGACTTGCTGAATCCTGCAGATAGCCTATATTATTTTTATCATCATTATTTTCCTCACGGCTGATGGTGATGTTGTGCTGGTTTATCACATAACATCCCATATAAAGAAGGATTTGAAGTTTGTGTTTGTGTTATGATAATGTGTGAAAAGTCCAAGGGATGTACATACTTTTCCAAGGTCCTGCATGCTAAATATTCACTGTGTTAACGTAGTTTTTTGGACATGTCCTCAACTCATAAGAACTCCTGATGGAACCTGAAAGTCACAGCTTTGTTCCTGCTGAAGCTTCTTTATTCTCATATTGATTCATCTTGTGGAGAAAATAAAAGCAAAGCCCTGAAATGTCAGAAGGATTTCACGCTGTCGCACGACAAATTGAGAACTGCACAGGATTTCAGACTCTGATCCTGCAGCCCGCCTCGCTGCAAACGCTCGCAAAGTCCTCAGCCTTTTCCTGTCGCACACAGTTAAAATGTAGACATAAGAAGGAATTCAGTGGATCTACTCGTGAAACATAGCCGATCTCATGCGTGTCGGTTTTCTAGGATTTCACCAAAAGTGACGTAATGAGCATAAAACATCTTTGCCTTACAGGTGTTATGGGATTTACGTTTCCTATCTGCTTTCACCCAGGTGGTGCCGGCAGGTTCAGCACCAAGCCAGGAGAGTGGCGGCTCAAGCCCTGGTGAAAGTGGCGGCGAGTCAGGCTCTGAGGGCAAAACGTATCGGTCCAAAGAGCAGCTGATGCTGCGAGCCAACAGCCTGAAGAAAGCCCTGAGGCAGATCATCGAACAGGCTGAGAAAGGTAGCTCCCCCCTTCGCTGCTTCGCCCTCCACTGCTGCTTTAATTCAAAAAGCTTTGAGCGACTCACTGACTGAGCTCCGTCGTTTCAGTGGTTGATGAGCAGAACAGACACACGCAGGTCCAGAGGATGCCGTCTTCATCCTCCATCACCAGGGAGAACAGTGAGGAGCTGAAGGATGCCGACACACGTAGGTGTCAGTTTAGGCTTAGCAGAGGGGAATGGATAAGACCTGGGGATGTAAATAAATTAATCAAGTTAATGTTTTATCAGATTAGAATTAGTTCCAATCGATTAAGTAATAACATCCACTTAGACCTTCCAGCAGAGGGCGCCGCTGGCCATCCCTAAGCCAGTTGATACAGAAACAAATATGGCAGAGAGATCCCAGAATGGGAAAGAGAAACGGTCCAAACAGAGTCTGAATTGGGATGCAAAATGCTATTTATGTGGTTCTGTTTAGAAAAATAAACACTCAACAAGTCCTTAAATTTCCCTTAATAGCCCTCATTCAGCCGATCTGCATGGCGGAGCTGCGTCAACTTCTTCAATCATGACTGGCAGGCGAGGACGCAAAAAACGTGTAGCGTGACTTAAAACCCCTTATGTCCTAAATTTAAAATCTCCGCCTGGATATTTTTGCTTATTTTAATTAAATGTAGTCCTTTAAATGTCCTGTGAGTAAATATATTTGCTCACATTTATCCATAACAGCTGGAACTTTCAATATCTAGTAAGTTATTTTCGCCTTCCAATAAGTACAAGTGATTTTGAGAAAAATGTTATTTTTTGAAGAGCAACCATTTAATAATGTGAGAAAAACATAATTTTCTCTTTATTAGTCAGTATTTCACAAGCTGACACAAAATGTAATGTTTTGTTTTATTTTAAATCAGCATATTATGAAAAATTTTGCCTAAACATTTTAAGAAAATGAACGCTCACCAGTTAACCAGTCGATCGATAAGATCAATCAACTTTAGACAAACTCATTAATCGATCTCTTGCATCTCTAATAAGTCCAGAAATGTTCAGCCAGGATATGTCTGATGTTAAAATCAGATGTGATTATTGTGTCCAGGAGGTTTGAGTCCCACTTCGCCCATCGTCCTGGAGAAAACAGAAAGTCTGAACGCAGTCACCTTCAACGAGGACACAGTGTAAGTTCATCACACGCTCCAGCTCTAATGGGTTTTACACAAAGAAACCAGCACAAAGTAGCAAAAGTATTCATTACAACACAGCAATTTGACTTCTGGAAGGAAATATTTTATGTAATTGTATGAAATGGAGCTTGATGCAAATTCTGTTTGTGAAACATTTGGAAAAAACCTACTTTAGCTATTCACTACTTTGTGTTCATCACATGAAACCCCATTAAAATAAACAAATGTTTGCATTTTAAGGTGATAAAAGGTTGAATGATTCTTACTGAGTTAACTGAAAACCTGCATGTTTCTCTAGTCAGTGCACAGAGAAGTGTGTGATGAATAACTACTTTGGCATCGGACTGGACGCCAAAATCTCTCTTGAGTTCAACAACAAGAGGGACGAGCATCCCAAAAAATGCAGGTATGGAGCAAAGACAAATCGCTTTGCAGTCAAATCGACTCCAGTTGTGTCTTTTTCAAGCATAAACTCACAGATGTTCAAACTCAAATTTGAACAAACGAGTCGGTTT
Source organism: Poecilia reticulata (assembly GCF_904066995.2). Taxonomy (NCBI): domain Eukaryota; kingdom Metazoa; phylum Chordata; class Actinopteri; order Cyprinodontiformes; family Poeciliidae; genus Poecilia; species Poecilia reticulata. Next base: position 8,074,181 of record NC_088847.1, on the reverse strand, counting down.
TTCTTCCTTTTTTTACTTTCTTTTATTCAGCAGTTGTTTAGTTAAGGTTTTCCAGATTTCCTGGTATAATCCTGGTATAATCCCTCTAACACAGCAGGGTAATTAGAAGAAATGTGATTCAAAGTATGTCTTTGATGTTTAAATCAGATAACTTCAGCAAATGTAAATTTGAATGCGTGTCTCTTGACTTCTCAATCCGCAGTAGTCGCACCAAAAACATGATGTGGTACGGAGTCCTCGGGACCAAAGAGCTGGTCCAGAAGACTTACAAGAACCTGGAGCAGAGAGTCCAGTTGGAGGTCAGACAGACGCAGCTCATCATCATAATGAGCAGAATCACAAGTTTAGCTGCTTCCATCAGCACATTTTCCCCCCTGCCACCCTGAACTCTTCTTCTCTTTCCACAGTGTGACGGCGTTGCCATGTCGCTGCCGAGCCTGCAGGGCCTGGCGGTTCTCAACATTCCCAGCTATGCAGGAGGAATCAACTTCTGGGGCGGAACCAAAGAGGACAACGTGAGCAATCAGCAGAAGAACTGTCCATGAAAATTACAGACACAGAGCAGAGGCAACACAAGACCTGCAAGCATCTTAGTACACTTGAAATAAGACAAAGCTAACAAGTAGCATTAGTGAGATTTGAGAGCTTGCTTTAAGTCAATAATTCCTTAATATTGATGAAAAGTACCAGCTAGAAATGAAATAATCTCATAACAAGACATTTTAACTCAAAATGTGGGAAAAAAGTATTTTTCCACTGGCATATTATTTCACTTCAAACTAGGACTTTTCATCAATATTAAGGAAATATTGAAGTAAAAAAAGCTTCTATATCTTTCTGAAAAGTTAGTTTTGTCTTATTTCAAGTGAACTAATATATTTGCTCTAGAAACTAGACTAAAACTATTAGTTAGAAGTGAAATATAGTGGGACTAGACTTTTTTCTCATAACACATCTTGTTCCATTGGCAGGTTGTTTCACTTTTATTGAAACAATTATTTATCTCTAAAACCAGCTCCTATGTCTTTCTGAAAAGTTATTAAGCTTATTTTGTCTTATTTGAAGTGTACTAGTATATTTGCACAAGAAACGAGACCAAAGACATGTTGTAAGATTTTGTTTTTGCACTGTACCAGTTTTAGCCGATTCCTGTTTCTTTCAGAAACAGCATTGAAACATTTGAAGCTTCTTCTGACTTCATTTTTCAAAAACAGCCACCGACACCGAAAGCAGCACCTCTTTTGACAATAATTTGAATAATTTGTTTCTTCAGAACTTTGGAGCGCCGTCGTTCGACGATAAGAAGCTGGAGGTGGTTGCAGTGTTTGGCAGCATGCAGATGGCCATGTCCAGAGTCATCAACCTGCAGCACCACCGCATCGCTCAGGTAACAGAGGCTCAAAATAAATGTGTGAGAAACCTTTCCTATGCACATGATGCCGAGCTGGAAAGGGTTTTCTTCAGCAGGGATTCTGTAAATTTAGCTACAAAATAAAGTCTGTAAATGTTGCACATCATCAGCAAAAGGTTCGATTTCAAAGATCCACAATAAAATTTTACTGTAGTTAATTTGATTGTATGATTTTGAACAAAAGTGCATCTTAAAAAATGTTGATATACTGTAGGCCGGAAACGATTAATCAGATTAATTGTGATTAATCGATAATTTAAATAATCGTTAATTAAATTAGTAATCGATTAATCGTTCACTGGAGGAACAATTCACAAAAAGGTACTTCTGCATTTAAGATAAAAAAAGTAGCATATTAGTCAGGTTAAAATTATGTAAAAAATATTCTAATACTCTAATTATTAATCAGTTAATCCAAAAAATTAGTCCTACGCTGTATTTGTAATGTGCTCTGTTATGAATGATTGTTCGTACACTAAAGCTGTGTAATTGCATTTTAGGCAATAAAATGTTAACATTTTTCTATTCAGGAAGTTAATTTGTTTACTTGTATTTTTTGATGTATTTCTGATATTGTAAAGAGAATGCTTACAATGAAAAATCTGCATAATGTGCTAATTTCTTTACCCGATTAATCAATTAATCGTCTGAACAATTGATTACTGAAATAATCATTAGCTACAGCTCTAACATACTTCTAGTTTCAGGATGTAAAAATGCTGCATCTCTAAATGTTCGCTATAGGAAACTGTGGTCGCTGTTACAGCAGGTGTGTGTTTTCAAGGCGCAGATGAGAGACCTTGTCCGCTGTGTGTGTTGCTCTCAGTGTCGGCAGGTGAAGATCACCATCCTGGGGGACGAGGGCGTCCCGGTGCAGGTGGACGGGGAAGCCTGGATCCAGCCGCCCGGCATCGTCAAGATTGTGCACAAGAACCGTGCTCAGATGCTCACCAGAGACAGGGTGAGCTCACACTTCCAGATGTATTCAAACATATTAGCATTTCTGTAAAAAATAAAAATAAAAAACTGAAGACAGTTTTACAGAGTAGGGCCTGAAATATTTCTCCTCTCACGAGTCTGCAGCTGGATATTGTCCTGAGTCTACTGCTCATGTTGTTGACTCTTTCTTTCTATTTCAGGACTCCTTAAATCAAATCTTTGCTCTCTGTGTTTGCTCCCTCTTCATGTTGCTCAAACCTCTGAGAGCTCTCTCTCGAGCCAAGCGCGTTTGGGTGGTTTGTTTCCATGGTTTCCTTCGCCGCTCAAAAGTGTGTTTGCTCGCTGGTTATTCGCCTTAAGCACGACCCGGATCCAGCTAAATAATGAGACACCGACAGGCTTTTTGGGTGATAAACAAAAAAGATCTGGATCGGTAAACAAGAGTAAAAAAAAAAAAAAAAAATCAGAGGAAGTGTTATTCCATCACTAAACACAAGAAATCACAGCACATGGAGGGAATGTCTTTAACTTTTCTAATTATTGAAGATCAGTTTTGTCGTTTGTTTCTGTGCGGTCAGGCGTTTGAGAGCACGCTCAAGTCGTGGGAGGACAAGAGGAAGATCGACAGCTACCGCGCTGCCAGGCCGCGCCTCAACTCCCAGCAGTCCATGGAGTACCTCACCGAGGAGGAGTGCGCCCAGGTGCAGCAGCTGGGCATCGTGGCCGACATGCTCATCAATAAGTACGCGCCGTTAGCTTCTGGCCTCTTTACTGCAACCAGTTGTGTCATTTTAATTAGCAGTCATGACTTTGCTGCTTTTTTTCCCCTCCTCTGCTTTAGGATCCGCGAGGCGGCTAAGACCCACAAGCTGGTGGAGCAGGAGCTGGCTCACGCCGTGAACGCCACCGCCCTGGTGCTCACCGAGGCCAAGGTGTCCAGCAACGAGGTGAGACCACGACGGAGACGCAGACGGTCGCTTTGAGAGGGGACAGACTCTCTGCCACGTTTGACTCTCGGGTCAAACGGCAGTCTGTTGATTTTCAAACAATTGTTGAGTTTAGAAATGTAACAGTTTGAAGCAGTGATTTATGATTTGAGCAGCTTATTTAGAGGTTGTTTCATGTGCTTCAGTGTCTGAGCCGCAGCACGGCAGTGGAGATCGTCAACAGCAGTAAAGTCCTCCAGGCCGAGACCAGCATGCTGCTGGACGGGAAGCTCCTGGTAAGAGTCCAGCACCATCACCGTTACCGCTCCGTTTCAGTTTGAACATCTGTTTTTGTTCAGCCTGTAGATTCATCTACGGATGTGTGCCTTTTCAAACAATAGCACTTTGTTCAGACAAACAAAAATAAAAGCAGTGTTGAGAACTAGAGAGCCTCTGTTTCAGGACTTTTTTTTACTTCTACAATGAGTTTAGTTTCTTCTTTCCCAAGCCTCCTCGTTCTGATCTCTGCATCCAAAACTAGCATCATGTTATGGATGTTGATGTATTCCTGCAAGGTTTTTTGTAGAGTTACTATTTTTTTCTCTTCTCATAGTCTAACTCTTAAACAAGTGTCTTAGCTCCACTTCAGCTTCTTCAGCAGATCATTTTCCTTTAAAATTCCCATGGGTTTTTTGTTGAAAATTCCTAAATGTCTATTTATTCTGAAGACTCTCATTGTAGCTGGACGGGAAGAAACGTAAGCAAATGTTGACCTTTTTAGAAGGAGCGAGTGATCCAGCTCCTCTTCTTCTCTTCTTTCAGTCGGATTTTCCCGAGGAGGAAGAGCTGCGATTGACCCTGAACAATCTGAGCGCCGAGCTGCTGAAGCTGGATGACATCCACTGGATCTGTCCGCTCATGCAGTGCTCCGAGGAGGTACGCGTCGTCACAGGCCGCTCGGCCCTGAACCAGCCTGTCGGGGGGAGGGGGGGCGGGAGCTCTTGGAGTGTATGGACTAGTCCCACTGTTTGTTTTGTAGGACTCTGTGCGGAGCAGCAGTAAAGGCACCAGCAGCATGAAGCTGAAGATTATCCCCAAAACAAAGAAGGAGAAGGAGAAGCTCCACAAGCAGAAGTCCAACAGTTCTCTCTCAGGTAAAAGCTCAAGGTTTCTCACACATTCATTTTAGCTCTAGTGTTTTCCAGTATGGAAGAAAACGGATAATTAAAGGAACATTTAAAATATTTATTCTTTATGACACTATCTCAAGTTGTGTCCAGTCAGACATTTTTTGCAAGCTACCAGTTTGAACTTGGAATAAAATAATTTTCCCATCAACATGGAACAACCAACATCAGGATCTGCAAATATCGACTTTGATTCTTCTGGGACAATTACATTTTTTTTTTTTATCAAAAGAGAAATCTTCTTATGAAATGTGCTCTTGGTTTTAAGCCATATTTTATTTTAACTAATTTAATTGTTACTGTTTGTAACTTTCAACACAGATCTCTTGCTTCCCAAGCAATATTTTCCAAAACAGATGTGCAAAAAGAGAAAGCAAACACAACTTAAAAGGAACTGAAATAAAAACTAGAAAGTGTGCATTTCCTATGAAAATGCAAGTGTGAATGCTCATATATATATATATATATATATATATATATATATATATATATATATATATATATATATATATATATATATATATATATATATATATATATATATATAGTCCAGAAATGTGCAGTTCTAGGCACAGCCAAGATACTGCGCAGAACCCTCAAGTTCCCAGGCCTCTGGTAGAGGACCCGAGCTCAGAGGATGAAACAGACCACCCGCGGAGGGTGAGAAGGGAATTTTTATATATATATATATATATATATATATATATATATACAGATATGCATATATATATATATATTTTTTTTCCTTTTCAAAGTCAGTTTGTGCGGCTTCTATTCAGGTGGACTCAATAGTCTGCAATGTACCATTTGGTACGTGATGAGTGATGATCTGCTACTAATCCTGTTGATGTCCAAAAGAAATTGTGTCAACTCAACCTGATTTAGATTTTGTAAATATTTATGTTGTAAAGAACTAAAGTCTGATGCTACTGTGGTTGTTAGGAATTAAGTTTTTAGCTACTAAGAAGAGGCGTGTTTGAATGTGAGAGGGTGATAAATCCCCCAATTAGAGCTAGGCAATATCGCGATAAACATAATCAATAGCAATAGATATTGATAGAGTATCAATATTTACTACATATTGAATATATAGACTATTCACTGAGCTCAGAACCAGAACCCCGGGTTTCCCCCAGTGTATTATAAGCCCGGCGGCCTGCCATGCTTTACTAGGACCCCCGCCAGGCTAAGCGTTGCTTGTTTTTTATTTTTAGAAAAATTAATGATAAAAAAAAAAGTGGTCTTGAGACCAAGACTGATCTCGAGTACTACAACACTGACTGTGAAACACAACTGACATTTTATATTGTAATTCTCAATTCTGCCACAGGATGGAGCGGTTTCCCCCATGGGATGAAAAATTCATAAAAAGCTGAATTTTATAAAAAGTATGAAGGTTATGAATACCAAGATATTGCCGGCATTAGGTAAGCAAGCTGAATAGTATAAAAGTTGAATGGTGAAAATAGCACAAAGTGTGCAGGAGAAGAAGCGCGGTGAAATGTACAGAGCAACCAGAAAGGTGGAACTCAATGCCTACAGCATTCACACTAGAATAAACTGATTTGTTCTGTATTTTTAGTGTATTTGAAATATGCCTGTAATAGTCTCCTTAGTTTGTTTTTTATTAATATTCTTTTCCAGCCTTTTTATGGGATATTGTAGGTTTCTCTTGTGTTTTTTTTATTTATTTTTTGGTTAATCTGTTAATGCTCCATTAACAATGTTTGACAACAGTTTGCAAACTTTAAAAAAAATGAATTTAAAGTTGTGTTTTTCTGTCCTGTAATTGCCATCGTTTTCTGTGCTTCTTACAGGAACGTGGGATCTTAAAAGTGGAGCAGCCGAGGCAGATTCCTCAGTCAACTGAACACCTGCGCCTCGCTTTAATACCCCCCTCCGACAGGAGAGGGCACGACCCCCTCTCGCCCGCTTCCTGTCCAGTCATGAGGCCCCCCGGCTTCCCAGAGGTATCGCAACCTGAAGTAATACCTTCTTCCCTACTTTTAAGCGTTTTGCTCTGTTTTACTTCTTCGTCATCTGGTTTTTTGCAAACCAGCAGGTATTTTTTTCCCCCCTCCAATTTCATCTTTTTTTAAAAAGTGGGGCCTGTTTCTGCGTGGCGTTGCTTTAATGCCGCCATTTTGTTTTTATTTCTGAGTGCAAGTCAAAGAGAGAAACCATGCAGGTAGTGGCAAAACAAGGAAATGCGTTTACGTGGTGCTGACCTCGCATGTCAGGTTTTATCATAAGTTGTTACAATCTAGATTTTTTATTTTTTATTTTTCTTTATATGTCGAACTTCTGACTAGCCTTTGGACTGCATATTTATTTCTTGTTGCTACTGCCATGAGAACTCCCAACGGCAACAAAATCAAGAAAAATGAACAAACTGAGATGTCTCAGCTTTATCGTCTGCTGAACTGGAAAATATCTTCAATGTTGCAAAAAAACAAAAACAAAACAAAAATATCCTAAGGAATGTACTTGTGTGGACTTTTAATAACCTGTGAATTAAGATGCTGTCCCGTTTGGCTCCGCGGCGGTTCTGTCGTCCTTTTAAAGTGGTTCTTCAGTGAACTCGTGCGATTCCGCTGCAAAAACAAAAACGAGAAAAGCGTGAATCATTTTGTCGAGAACTCGGCGGGGTTTAGAAGTACGTCGTTGGGTTTTATTATGTGACTTACGTGGGAGGAAACTCTCCCCCTGCTGTGCGTGTTTTACACTTGAATTCAGAGCCGTTGTGAGGAGCAGCACCGGACGAAACGACTCGGCGAGGCCGATCCTTTTCTGCCATTGTCTGGCGACGGCGTTTACAGGAGGAGGAAGCATCAAGGACACTTTGATACGACTCAGCAGCTTCTCAGTGTGTCGCTCTTACTTTGTCATACTACATGATTGTATACTAAATATAGGAATAAGAACTATTATGTATTAGATTTTTTTTGCCTTGTCTGTGGTTAAAAGCTATTATTATTATGACAAATATATATCTATTTTTTGTATACCTTATTTTCCTAAATGGTAATCTGTGAAGCTGTCCTGGCTTTGCTGCTTCCCCCTTTGAGAAGTTCAATCACACATCCTGTGTCCCTGCATGCACGCCAAGCCTTTCTTCGCCTCACAGTGGAAATCGCCTCACAGTTTAGCTTGCTTGTTGAGACCTGCGTTATGTTTGTGAACGCCATACTAGTTTTTGAGAACATACAGAAGGACCATTGTTGAACAATTTTTTATTCTAAGTAAATATTTTTTGAGCTTCTGTTGACCATAGACTTCCTGATTACCATTTATAAGTGACATTTTTATGTGAGATTTTTTTTTTTTTTTTGGACACTTTAGAAATGACAAACAAAATATAAAGTTCTTCTAAATTTACTTACTGTTTAAGTTCTAAAAATGAAAATGTTGCTGTTTTTCTAATGAGAAAACAACGAGTATTTAACGTTATTTGTCAGACTATCAGCTAGCCTGAATCTGGTTGCTTTACAGTCACGCCACTCAAAGCGGCTAGCTTACATCAATTTCCCAAGTGTGCGCTAGCGGACCCTAGATCATGTTTATAGATCCTGATATTGAGTGGAAAGTAAGATAAACTGGGAAGTATAAATTAGTCTTTACGATAGGCTTCGTATAGCCATAAAAATCTATAATTCGGCACTTTCTACAGTGCCGTATTGTAGAAATTCGGCACTGTACAATTTAATATTATTACTAAAATATTAAACTGTACAATTTAATATTTTATTAATATTAACCAATATTAATAAAATATTGGTTTATTTTATTAAACCAATAAAATAAACATTTTTATTGGTTTAAAAAGGAGTTTAAACCAATATGTTGAATTTTTTTTGTTTCATAACCATAAGTAAAAATATAGATGTATAGTTGTTAAAGGAGTAACAACATGAACATTTTAGATGTGATAATGTACTGAGAAATTTAATGGCTAAATAGAATTAGCTTACTTAACCCACAAGCTAGCTTAAAGCGAGGCACAAAATTAGCCGTTCCATATTTAATCTAATTTAGTTTACATTGATTTAAGTGTTAAAACTCTGGATTCTTAAATTTAACTTAAACTGTTAAGTTTATATGCTTCAAGCTTGAAAGGCACATACATTAGCTGTGCTACTAGCATTTCTACTAGGCTACTGGCGAAAACAAACAAAAAAATCGGCTATTAATTTTGGTTACTTGTTCAGATGAATCGGGCTTGATGGGAAGTAGTCACTGTGAGGCACTGTAGATGTTCAGCTGTGGTAGGATTGTGCTACTGTATCCATAGTGTGCCAGCTACATGCTCAAAACCTTAGAGGCTTTAGTGGTTGTTGTGCCATGTCTGTACTTTGGGTTTAAGACTTAACGAAGTGCGTGTGTCCGTATGAGTGTGTATGAAAGCGTGTGTGTGCAAGCTTTTGACACGCTTCAGATGCGAAAGTCGTTGCGTGTCGTACATTTCAAAGTTTACTGTATCTTTGCCTTGCACTTTACAACGACGCAAACTTAATAGGAAAAAAAACAAACATTTGCATATGTATGTGTGTTGAAATTTTGAGTGAATTTTTAAAAAATTGATTTGATGAAAAGATATTTTATTTAAGATATTGTATATGGATACAAATGTGCTGGTAAAATGTAATATCTAACCAATCATAAAGCGTATATAAATACAGATGTAAAAACCAAGGTTTATTATGTTGGTGGTTTTAAATGATGTGATGATGTCCTTGCGCCAACCGCAGTGTAAAAGATGTTGAAAACTGTAATTATTCTGAAAATCTTAAGTCGACATATTGAAACTGTCTAGTGTTATTTATGGATTACAAATGACTCGTTTACACAGCCGAGGTGTTCAGCCGCTGTCGAGCCAATCTTTGAGTGCTTTTCAGTTTGATTACAATATGCTGTACTGAAAACGATGACCAAGATGTTGAGGTATGAAAGCCATTTTGTAAAAACAAAAACAAAAAAAAACTGGTTGCCTGTTTGTTTTTTAAGAATAATTTTATTGACTGTCTTTTGGATTTTCTTTTTAAAGATTGTAATTTTTTTTCTATATTTTGTGTAATTTGTTTTCAAAATGCAAAAACGGGGATTTGGATGGAAACTCGCTGGAGCTGCAGTTAAAAAGCCGGCGGAGGAAATTGAAAATGTTTTAACGGAGTCGGTGCAGCAGAGACTGTGCGGTAAGCCAGACTAGATGTTGCACGACCTTGAGGTGTTTTCGTGTGCTACCATGTGCGGTGTATAACAAAGACGAAGTCAGTGCAACCCTCTGAAGATTAAATGAATTATTGAAGTGTGATGGCTCTGTCTTTTTGTCATGTTGAATTTTGTACAATTTAAAGTGATCAGTCATAAAGATAAGGACTTAACATGAATGCACCTCATGTAGCTTTTAAAAAGTTTAGCTAGCTACTCCAATATTTATGTATTTCTATCTTAACCTCCTGACTACCAGTAGTTCATTTTTGTCCTCTGTAGAGGACATTTCTAAACTTGAATATCTCCCACCCCCTGCATTCTACTGAATTAATTCCTTTTGGTATCTACAGAGGACATTTAGGGCTTTTCAATGACACCACATGTGAAGGGGTGGGACTTTTGTACGTACCTTTTTCTAATTCATAAAAATGGCATTTAGGAGTAATAACACATTTTTTGGGAAGAGACAAAGTAAGTGCATAAAACCTTTTATTACCTTACAAAGACTCTGGGATTTAAAAAAAATTGTGATTGGACGATATTTTTTTTCCTGGTAGTCAGGAGGATATTGTGAACATCAGTTTTGAAGCATAGCCATAGATTTTAAATTATATTTATGTAGAGAGAGATTGGGGCCACTCTAAAATATGAACATATTTTAATCCAAATCTGTGGCCCTCTTAGCTTTTCTGATTAACGACAAACAAAATCAAAACCGGAAACTATTTTTCGTATTATTAAAGCTTTAAAAACACAGCCCTGTACAGAATCACTCCTACTCATGTAACTAAGCACCAGTTTTTGTTTAAATTGAGCTTTTACTACACAATGTCTCAGCATGTTGTGTTTGTCGCTCCACCAGCAGCGCTGTGTAGGTTGGACTCACAGATGCGCCGCAGGCCTTTACTGATGAAAACAATGTGCTGACCCACAATCTAAGCACGTCTCAGCAGCTGCAGATCTTAAGTGCTTGTTTTACAAATAAAGGACACCGAGTCATTGAGCTTCCAGCTTCTTCACATCACTCTTTCACTCTTTCCATTATGTGTGGAACGTAAAGTCTCACTTAGACTTCTCTTTTTCAGACTGCAGCCATGTTTAATTCTTTGCTAATTTATGAAAATGCTGTATATGTAAAAAATAACTTAAAAGAAATGTGACTTTGCATCATAGTCATACCTGACACCTTGAATTTGGCCTGTCTCTTTAAGAAGCTTCCAACACTAATCACGATACTTCTCCATGATGCCGTTTACATCCATTCTTGGAGCGTCGTGGTTTGTATGATGAGCCCAGCAGGTGTTTGCTAATCGCTGCTGCCACTACTTTGTAGGAGCTGAGTTGCTCTGTGAATTGGGAGCTCTGGATAATAGGCGGCTCTTTTCATGAGCAAGTGTTTAGGCACCCCTGAATGGTTGCCATGGAGGATTCAAGGATTTCTCAGACATCCAAGAAAGACTCAGAGCATCACTCCAGGTATGTTTTCTGATGAGGGAATAACAGAATATAAATTTGAAAACAGCCAGTTTTGTATAATAACCTTCCGAAATATTTAACTATATGTCATATATATCCTAAATATTACTAAAGGTCTACAGGCTTTTCAGCTAAATGACAGAATATTAAGCTGAACAACCACAATTTTTGTTGGAGCTTAACATTTAGCTACATAATGTCTCGATGTTTAGCTTCATTTTCTAACATAAAGCTGTGGAATCGCTCCTTTAAGAGCTACTCTCTCATGCACAGAACGATGTTAAAGTTCACTAACATCAGCCGTGCTAATCTTATTTTCATGAATTTCATAGTTTGTCGAATATAAAAATACTAAAAAACTTTAAACAGAGAAACAGACATAAAAAATAGTTTAATTCTATAATTATGTATTTTGCATAATTAAAAGATTTCAACAGGTTTGGTTCTTCAAAAACACCTCTGATATATAAAGGTACTGTAGGAAAAGGAGAGTATTTTAGCATCGGTTGCTAAAAATAAGGAACATTCTGTTTGTTTTTTTTACATCACTCCACATAAGCATCCTGATCTTCCAGGTCTGGCATGTCTTCATATCCTTCCTGTTCCTCCTCCCTCCGTTGCTCCTCCAGCTTCCTCCTCTGCTCCTCTGCCCTCTGCTGCTCCTGCATCAGCCTCTTCATCTCTTCCTCCACCTCCTTCCTTTTTAGATTCTGCACCTCTTGTTCTTCCCTCCTCTTCCTCTGCTCTTCACTCTCGACCCCTTGGCTCTTGTTCTGCGGCGTGTCGTAGGCCCACTCCTCGTCCGAGTCGCTGATGTCGTCGTCAGCAATGTCCCAGTCGGGCTGCTGGGACTCCTGGTTGTCATCGGCGACGTCGTCGTCAACGGGGTCCGGCTCCGGTGTGTAGTTCGGGTCCTCCAGTTTGCCCCAGGACACCTGGTTGGCCTTACGGAGCGTGATCTCCACTTTAGACGGGACCATGTTGACCGAACTCTGTTTGGCATCGATCACCTGAAAAATCATTACAGAGCAGATAAATATCAGTTTCTAGTTAAAGAAACGATTGTCTGCACCAATAACTACAACTTTATCAGAGGTTGCTAGTGATACTTTCCCCCCAGAAGTGGAATTCTCTCTTGAAAATCTTGTTGTTCTCAAACTGGATTTGACATATGAGCTGCAAGACAGGAAACAGAAGTGAAACTCCATAAATGTTCATGGATCTGATTTCATGAATAATTCTGGGCCTTTCTTGTTTTTTTTTCCCCACGTCTGTATCAACACTGAATGATTATTCCTGCTGCTCACCACTGTTGGATTTGCTTCTATGCTGCAGAAATCGGGATTTGAGTTCTTGGCGTAAATTGTTACCACCACCGTGTTTGCAGTTTGGTGCCAGTCATGTCGACATGCCACTTTCTTCTTATCCTGAGAACATAAAAAATAAAAAATTATTCACAGAGAGACAGAGCTTCTGCCTGTTTCTGCTCAGATGTAGGTGGTGCGTGTACCTGCTTTGCAACCCAGCGGTGTTTCCCCGTGGTGCAGCCCTTCTGGTCCAGGAACGCGTTGAAGTCTGTTGTCTTTATGCAGCAGCAGCTCCAGTATTTGTACCTAGATAAAGAAATCGTCGCAGTTTGATGCGGAGAAAGAAGAACACCAGAAACAATTCACTTCCTCAAAGTCTTAGATTCATGTATCTAAAATTAAGATATTAAAATGCCTAAAATTAATTTTTAAAAAGCAAGCTGGCCTTTAATGCGTCAATCACCGGTCTTAAATTTTATTTTGTCAGGACTATTTAATTGCCTATGTATGATTTTTTTTCTCCTAGAACTTTTCTATCAAAGAAAAATTTTAGTTGCATTCTTTGACTTGAGATGGTTGAGGTTACTGATAATTAGCTGCTGATTAGCTAGCTAGATAGTTTTTTTGTTTTTGTTTTTCCATCTATCATGGAGGGATGCAGTTGGCTCGATGAAATTTTGGAGATATAGGCCTTAAAAGTCATTCATAATGATCTACAAAGGTCTTAAATTTAAGCTAGTGGAACCTGCAGAAATGTTTTTTCCCGTTTCAGCTGCCTCCTTTCTTGCTTTCCTCTCACGACCTTCACACTGTTAACACTCTTGCTTTATAGAAACCATGTAGCTGCTGTTTGAGAGCGGAGCCATGCAAATATTATGATGTTGGAATAATGGATTAGACGTTGAGCAAACAAGAGGGAAACATGCAGCAGTGAATTCTTTCCTTCTTACCCCTCATGGAAGACGGGCGCTCCATAGTGGTGGGTGCAGACCTCCATGTCTGTGTCCGGGCCTTCATAGACCTGAACAAACAGATGAGATGCTATTGATCAGAGATGCTTTGATCAATGAATCCAGAGTCACAGGATAAGGTCAGCAACCAGGAGTGTTTGACCTACAAACTTCTAATCCAGATGTGCAATTTTAGACCAACTACGCCTTTGCATAAACCTGAAAATCTTACATATGCAGGCTTGTGCAGTTCCAGTGGTCTACTTTGAGACCAGCAGTTAATTTAAAATGTCTCAGAAAGATGTTGCTGTTACTAGATATGTCCACTAGATGGAGCGATTAAACCTTACAGGTTCAGAAGCCTTAGGAAGAAAGTTGACGCACAGCAGTGTTTGTGTGTTTTCGTGTATAGCGGTAGGACCTGTGTGTGCTTTGGTAAAAACGTTTTAACTATTAATACACATTTTTGTTGATTAGCTGAAGAAAATATTTGTAGATAAAATCCTCCATGTGCATGAAATAAATTTCCTTACACAGACAGTTTGAACTTTTACACGTTTTCTTCACATCCCAACCAGAAACTTCATTGCGTTTTAGAGATGATAGATCAAAACTGTGTCAATATAAGAGAGATTAATTGGTTTGATTTTGTATTTTACAGATGGTGCAAAACTTTGTAAAACCAGCTCTCTCTAGATTCTAGAGTACTTCTAGAGCAGGGGTCACCAACTCCAGTCCTCGAGGGCTACCGTCCTGCAACTTTTAGATGTGTCTCTGCTCAAACACACCTGGAACATGCTTAAATTTATTTATTAGCAGGCTTTCTTTCATGCTAATAAATAAAAAAGAAAAGAAAGACTGCAGATTCATATCCAAGCAATAACGTGACTCAATGCTAATATATTTTTGTTGCCGCTGTCACCGTCCCCATAGGAGCAGGAGGAAGTCAATACAGTTTTGGCTGCTACATCATAAAGTCTACATATTTGTAAAACAACATCCAGAAGAAGGCACACAGCGACCTCACAGATTGTTTGGACTAGGGCAAACTTTTATCGTCACTTAGAAAGGAAAAATAACGAGAGGTAAGTTTATATAAAAGATGTGCTAGCGATGCTAGCTAAGCTAACGTTAGCACCAAAACTCTCTACAATTTAATCAATGTTTGCTACATATTAAGTTAGCTACCTATGTACAGTATACTGTAAGCTGCAGGGCAAGACTTCCGTTTCTTGTCAGCTGTCACGTTACGTTAGCTAGCTTTGTGCACAAGCTAACGTCACCTATTAGAGTGGGGCACTGGTCTTGACTTATAATTATATAATATACATATCAGTGGTCTCGGTCCCTAAAAGTCTTGTCTTGGTCTTGACTGCTTGACACTGAAATTTAAGCGGAGCTCAGTAAAAGAAGGCTATATAGACATACATTGCCTTGATATTTAATTAAAATAATTCAAGTATAGTTCAGTGCCAATATTAAACCTTAATGTGAAATCACTTCATTCTGCAGTTCTTGCAGTTTCCGCCCATGTGCAGACATCAGCCACCGCTGCAGATAATGAATTTCTCAGCTTTTGCTGATGTCAGATCAGCGACTATTTTGGGCCTGGGCAGGAATGCCAGACACACACACACACACACACACACACACACACACACACACACACACACACACACACACACACACACACACACACACACACACACACACACACACACACACACACACACACACACACTAGACACTCACTGATTTGCAGCCTGTGTTCTTGCAGCGCGTCCCGTGCATAACGTCCTCACTCTCTGTAAGACGAAACAACAACAGAGAGACAGGTGAGGACTGTTTCATTCCAGTTGTCTTTGAGAAAAAAGATGTAGGGATCTTTCAGCATACAGGTGCAGAATAATAAAGAGTTGGGTTGAAGGATAGGACTGAACTATACTGTTGAATTACGAATGAAATCCAGTGTTGATGTATTAATATTGCCAAAACTAGACATGATTACAGAAGAAGTGTGCGCACATTTGTATTCGGCCGCTTCACTTTGACACCTGCAAATAAAGTCTAAAGCAAATGATTACCTTCAGACGGCAACTGATTAGTAATTGTGTGTGTAATTTAGTCTTGATATAAGTGCAGCTGTTCGGTCAAGGCCTCAGAGGTTTGATAGAGAACAAACAGCAGCCATTTTACCTTCGGCCCAGCTAAAGGAAGCCGTTTAGAGCCACACGTTTGGAAAAAAAAAAAGACAACTTAGCAAACCTAGGTGTCATTTTAAAGAACCATTTTATGTGTTGGAATTTAAAATAAACAAAATATGTACACTTTTATAAAAAAAGGAGTGATGTATTTTTCTTATTGGAATATTTATAGAAAACATTATATATTTTTTATATGGTTTTCAAAGTAGAGACAAATTTTAGTTGTGGAAATTCAATGCTACATGCAAAACGCTAAGACCACACATTTATCCGAAACCAGAATCGCCATTGAAACATGGCAGTGGCAGGTTAATGCTGACTGAATGCTTCTCTTCAGCAGAATATAAAATACTACATTGAACTTCACAGTTATTCATTAGTTTGTGTTGCTCTATCAAAAAATATGTAGCTGTAGAGTGAAATGTAGGAATAAAATACAAAGACCAAAGGAGCAAACCTTAGCTCTGAATCTGTGGCAGGATTTATTGTCTTCAGCCTTTTGTTTCAGCAGTTTAGTAAGTGAGAGCTTTTGTCAAATTGTATAAGCAATGTAAAATTCAGAGCATGTCTGAGAATCCAAAAGAAAAATAATTGCTTTATTTTTTTAGTCATTCAAGATGCTCTCTAACATGGTAAAAAAAAAAAAACAACTTTTTAGTAGCTTTTTAAGGCTATTATGAATTAAATTTAAGATCTGTATCAAAACAGAAATGTACAAAAGAAAACTGCATATTTTTCGTAGCTTATCTGCACGGAATGCTCATAGCTGGCAACAGAAGTGAACCGTGGCAAAGACGAACGTTGTAGAGCAAACAGGCGATAAATTTACCCTTTCTAGTTAGCTAGCTAGCGCTAGCCTCAACAGCCTCACGTATTGTAATAAAGATGCCTGCGTGTGACTCAAACGTTTGCCAGACAGAAAAGTAAAAGTCCAGCAAGAAAAAAAATCCATAGAATATACAAGATTAGTCCTGTCACGAGAAAAAGTAAGAACAACTTACTTATATATTTTGCAATGTTTGAAGACGTTTAAAGGTCTTAATTTGAAGACTTTTTACGGATAGGCGGACGGATGCTGTAAAACTTGAGAAAAGAGATTTGGATTCAATCAACGTTAACATGATGATCCTCGTTCCTTTAAAAGAAATGGAGCTGAGAAACTGAAGCACTGCTTTAATATCCAGCTCTGAAGTGACAGCTCATGTTTTAAGGCTGAAATGTGGAATTTTGCTCCCGGTTCTCTTGAGAATTTCAAGTCGCTTTTAGGAGGACTGACCTTTCTTCTCGCTCTCTGCGCTCCTGTCCACTCCCAGTTTCTCCAGCGCCTGAACGAGAGATGCTGACACTTTGTGGGGCAACTTGGTCATGGGCTGGTCTGAACTGTGTGGACACACACGCATGCACGCACGTACACACACTTCTGTTAACAGTGAAATATACACAGGATAGGCTTACGGTGAATTATTTATTACACTGCGTACGCTGCAGCTGACCTCACCCTGACCTTTCTCGATGATGTCTGAGCAAACTGAAAACACCTCAGAGTGTTGCAGGGTGGAAGCTCCATCCCTCACCTGGGTCTCTCTTTCTGCAACGCCTCGGCAGATTTGGGGCCTTGGTACATAATCTCCCGGTCGCTGGCGGGTTTAATCTCGCTCTTATCGGATGACACCTCGGGCCTCAGGGGCTCCTGGGGCTTCACGTCGCTGTGGCGCCCACGGGTGCAGCCCTGTGGGTGAACACATCCACGTTAATGATAGTTAGCAGACCGTGAAAAATATTTTGTTTTATTTGGCCAAACTTAAATGTTTCAATCCGACCTTAACAGATAAAAACGATTAATTACTGATTTCTTCTCCCATGACGTCACATATGCTGGTAAATGTAAGTCATTTGAAAATAGAATTGTTGCATTCAAAAATGGAGTTTTTTGCCGATAATAAATGTAAAGTTTATCAGAAACTTGGCAGTGGCAGTATCACTGGATAGTTGGACTATTTTGTTGGACCCAAAATCGTCCAACAATTTATCGGTTAAACGATAAACTGTATATATTTTAAAATATTTTAATTGATTAAAAGTGTCCATTTCAAGATAGTTTTAACGGGAAGAAAAAGCCAATTTAAAAGTGTTTTAAAAGAAATGCATTTAATGTTTGTTGTAAAAGCAGCAAATGTGTCACCAAAAAAGTAGCTGTTTTTTGTCATCTGCGTAGACTCATTGAGTCTGTTCAGTTTTAGTCCGCAGTTTTGTCTCTTATTTCCATTTAATACCATAAAACTTTAAAAATTCATTTTTTTGTCTATTTCCACAAATAAGGACTGTTCATCAATGAATAAAACATTTTAGCTTAGACCAGTCTAAATGTTTAACATTTTCAACTTAAGTGGAATAGTCCTTAAATTTAGTTGGTTTAATTTAGTTTGTTCACTAACAAAAATAATAATCCACTGGTTTCACTGGAGCGTGTGGTTCATTTCACCGCCTAGCTGTTCTCCGACTGGTGCAAGTCCAAAACGCTTTTCTCTCACTTCTTTTTACATGAAGCAGTTTTTCTCCAGCGGATATTTTTTTCTTTTTCCCCCATCTGCTTGATTAAAGTTTCATCAAAAGGAGCTGAATATCTCCTGATAGCTTTGTTTGCTCACTCTCCAAATACTCCAAATCTTAAATTAAATGTGCTTTTTTTTTTCTTGCTACCTTAATGGAGAGAAACTCTGAGAAGTCCGTCGTCCTCTTCTTGCAGCAGGACCAACCCTGAAAACAGACACACGTTCGTGGAGCGATGCTGTTTACATTCTGGACCAACAGGGCGGACCTGGAGATCGGCTCACCTTCAGGGCGTCATGGAAGATGGGGACTCCTGGATGGAAGAGGCAGGAATCTGTTGTTGGGGAGGGAAGACAAGCTTATTTCTTGAAGGGAGTTCAAATCATAAAAACATCATGCAGTCACCAATTATGAAACAAGCAATTAACATTACATTTTGTCATCAAAATCATAAAGCAAATACACCTCAAAAATGTTGATCAATGCTCCAGGTGGGTTTTTAGCCTTGATTTAAAGGAACTCAGTGTTTCAGCAGCTTTGAGGTTTTCTAGAAGTTTGTTTCAGGAAAGGGTACAAGCAGGGAAATGTTAGTCTGCATATAGTTCCCCACACAGTCAGCAGGACCCAACAGCTGTTCACACACACACACACACACGCACACACACACACACACACGCACACACACCCCCCCCCCACACACACACACACACACACTATAAAAGGAGTTGTGTTTTCATGACGTGTGGGGACTTTACAATGACTTCCATTCATTTTCTATAGCCTAACCCTAACACTAACCCTTACCCTGTCACCTAACCCAAAAACAGCATTTTCTCTCATGGGGATCAAGAAAATGTCCCCACAAGGAGCAGTGGTCCCCACAACCCACAATGCCGTGTAGGTCCCCACGAGGATATAAAAACCTGGCTCACACACACACATACACACAGTCCTGGCTGTGTAGAGGTGATGAATATCCCATATAAGGATCTCCAGGCCCTATAATCCTTCCACAAAAATGTGGCTGCATGCCTCACTCTCTAGCTTTTTGCTTTTCTGTTTTCCAACAAAATTCAATACAATCACTTGTTCTTTACATATCTGCATGTTTATAAAGGCCTTGCATATTCCTACCAGCAATTTCTATTTAATTTGAACATCAAGGCCAGAAAAAAAACACAAGCATGGTCACATGTGCTTGACTTCAGCGAAAAGGATAATTTGAAAACTTTGTGATGGCTCCTCAGAAGTAGGAGAAACAGAAAAGATCAGAGCTTCTTTACAAAGTCAACTATAACGCAACGAGCTGGGCAGAAAACGACCGAACCAGGCAGAAGGAGCTCACCATCCTTGTTCTTGTCTGGGTCAAACTTCTCCCCGCAGCCTTTGTTGTAGCACAGCAAAGCCATGTTGGGCCTGTTGGTGTCTCTTGACGTCTTCTTCCCTGTCTTTACAATCTGTTCGTCTCTGCTTTGAAATCCTTCCCCCGACTGCCAAGGGTCTGCTGGTCTTAATGCCGCGTCCCGGTCTCCAGAAGGTTCTCTGCTGAGGCAGAAAGAAGAGATCCAGAAGGTCCGACGGCCTTCAGTAGAGACGGAGAGAGAGAGAGACGGCTTCTCGACCCGGTTGAATGGGAGATAAAAATAGCAGCTCCCTCCTCTCCTCCACTCACCCCCTCTCAATTTACAGCTGTCACAACTTATCTGAAGGCGGGGGGTTGACATCGGCTGCCACAGACGGGCCTGGTGTGACGCAGCCAGCGGCTGGCGCGGCGAGGCTGACAGCTTCTGGATCTCTGTCACTTTCTGCTCCTGGATCAGCGCCATATCAGTGAAATGACGAGCCTTCTGAGGTTTTAACCTGTTAAAGAAACTCTGAGATGCGTTTGTTCCAGCTGTCACCGAGTCCAAAGGAAGGATGCTGAAGAGAAGCCGCATTGAGCCTGATCCAACACTCTTCCTAGTTAGGCTCTGTGGAGCTTTAAATGTTCTCCTTGTGGGGTTTTGTTGTCGTCATCTAGAAAACACACATTACGAATGCGTACTCCTGAAAAAAAAAATAGCAGAACGTCAACGATTCACTCATTAAGCCCTAACATATCAACAAAAAAGTGGTTTCTAGGTGAGGAACCACTTACCCGTATGTTTTAGGTCATTGTGTTGCAGGGTCCAATTCTTTCTTTCTGTGAAAGTTGACATTTTCACAGGTAGTCTAAGGTTTTCTTCCACCGCCCTCCGATACACAGAAGACTTCATGGTGGAGCAAATAATCTCCAAACCACAACACTTCCACTGCTGTGCTTCACAGCTCTTAAGGAGGTCAGGTGTTTCTTCTTCTGATATCCAAATAATTCAAGTTTAGACTCTTTAATCCAGAAGTCATGAGCCTTAACAAAAGGGCTCTGCCCAAGAGAATGTTTCCATTCTCTTGGGCAGAGCTGTGTGATTTGGGAGTTTTTCATCTATTTTTTTCATTTTAAATACTTCGCAGCTTTTGAATCTTAGAGACAGGCAAGTTCTCCTAGAGCTGGTTAATAAAGCGATGAATGCATAACAGCCATCCAGTGGTGGAGGCTGGCATGGCGCCATGGTTAAAAATTGCTCTTACCAAACTCATGAGTTGCTACAATAAAGCAAGTTTTAGTTATTGGGGGGGACTGGAGTTTCTAGAAACTATTTCTAGTTTCTAGGACTAGTGGAAATATTTTGTGACAGGAATTTAAAAGGGTCGCTTACACTACTGCCAGTTTGTTCATGTTAAAAGAGTGGCCGCAGTTTGTGACTACACTGCGTTAAAGAGCCTTTTCCCTTTGGTTGATCCACCTGTAAAGTTTTGTTAGAACAATGTTAAATACAACCTTTCTTTCTCTACACGGTTAAGCATAACCTTGTCTTAGGCCCTCATAAAATCCATTGACATTTGAGGTTGAAACGGGACAAAAATGAGAAAAAGGGCTCAAGGCTCTGTTGGTGACGACATCCATGAGAAAGTCAGGATGCAGGTTTTCCCAGGAGAACCTATTGAAGCAGTACTTGTCAGTGGCCGTCGTGTTATGAGTGATTAGTGTGTTTTATCCTGGACTCACAGATAAACTACCAGCCTCTGGAGGAGGTCAGAGCATTCACTCATTCACCGCTGCAGGGACGAGCCCTTTTGTTAAGGCCTCCAGTCACAAACTCCAAACACTGAAATAAGGCTGAATGCGTCACACTAGAAACAGACGTAGACAAACAGCCTCATCTGTCAGGAAGCTGTTTTAATCCCTCACTGTGTAAGTGTTTCTGGAATAACAGAAAAACCAGACGTGTTCCCAGGTTTACAGCAGGAGATTATATACACAAATATACACAAAACAAACAAGGATGCACCAGAGCTGATTGGATCTGGACATCTTAAGCCGAGATGGGAACCTGAAAAGGACGGCTCATTTTCTTTTCGTGACGGCGTACAAAGAGGCGGGTGTGCAGACGGTTTCATTTTGTCGTACAGGTTTCAGCTGTTTTGTTCTCCTGTGTGAAGCTCAGCCAAGTGAAGCTCAGCCAAGTGAAGCGCAGCGTGGCGGACAGCCGAGGCCGGAGGAGACGAGTCACAGGCGTCCTCTCCACAGAAACTTAATGTGCCGTTCTGTCGCCGATTGTAAAACGGCTGAGTGAAGTGTTTTCTTCAGACCGACCCATTGTGTTGCGGCAGTGAAGCTGCTGCATCATTTACAACGGTTTTATTACTGAAGGTTGTTTTTTTTAGTGCTTGGTGTGAGCTCAGAGTTAATGGTGAAACTTTTAAAACATGATAAAAGCCTTTTGCTTTTGGGGTATTTATCCCCCCAAAAAACAACTTGAATAAATCCATTTGGACCTTAATTCAGTTGAAGATTTTGATTTTAATTTAAAGCTATAGGAAAACTGCAAAAGTTAATATGCGTCTTACATTCAACCACATACGGTCCAATTTGTAAATCAAAGTTCTTCTAATTTATTACGATCTGCGGAAAAGATCAATTTTCCAAATCAAACAAAAAATGTCAACAGATCTTCCTAACATGCGTTTTATTTTGTACATTATAAAAACGTAACCCTTTCACTCATGTGAAGAACTTAGATGGGCATTTTCAGCATGTCTCTCCACCAGTCATCATTCAGTCACCATGGTAACCATCTGCTGTGCTGGCGAATAGATGGCAGTGGTCGCTTAAGCTACCAATGACTTGCATGCAGAGACATTTCTATAAAACTGGTCTAAAACAAAAAAACACACACACACAGCAGACTCTTTGTTCGGTTGTTTAGGGAAGGAATATTAGTATAAAAATTTTTTATTCAAATAATTCCTTTTTAAGCGCATTTTCTTCAGCGAAGAAACTCACCTGCATTGTCATGTTCAGGATTTATACTTTCTTGTGACAAATATCAACTCCCAGGCAGTCTTGTTTAGTTTACTGTTGGGAAAACGGCTAATTAAACCTGTTCTCATGGGAAAAAGGGATCGCTCCCCACCTAACCCTAATAACTGGTTGTACCACCTGAAGCAGAAACAACTGTCAGTAGATGTTTGGAATAACTGGAAATTAGTCTTTTCTTTTTACTTGATCCACCCTGCCTTCCAGAATTGTTTAATTTAGTCACATTGGAGGGTTTCAAAAGCATGAATGGCCCATTTAAAGTCTCACTGCAGCATCTCAATCACACATAGGTCCAGACTGGTGCTAATCCACCTAGACAGGTGGATTAGATGGCGCTGGTTGTGACCTAATCCTACTTGACGTCAGAAACTGGATGACGGTTGGATATTTTACTTCATGATTTTTTCACTGGAGAGCTTTATGGTTTTATGAAGTATTGCAGCTTATCCAGGTTCTGACGCAGCAAAGTGTTTGTTCTGATGATGTGCAGATCTGATTTAGATCAAAACATATACATGTTAGGATGGTCTAATCAAAGTCCGAGTTTGAGCCAAATCTCTAATCTCTAGATGTGCAAAGCTGGTACAGATATGTGCAGCTACTGTAGATAAACAATCGACTGAATGTAGAAAAGCATGCAGGACTTTTCAGATATTGTTTTGTAAGAAATATTGAAAATTATGTCACATTATTTTGCCATTTAGCTTTAGCCTATCACATAAATCCTCTATGAAATGCAGCTTGTTGCTATAAAGTGACAAAATGTGCATGAATAAACAGAAAGCCTGAATTTAGGAAAAACAAGTTTAAAAAACATTGTATTGCGCATTTTATAAACCTAATCATTCATTGTATGTGTTGTGTCCCTGTTTCCACCGTTGCATAAGAAAAAAAACCTAGACAAATGTTTAGGAATGGAAAATGACTTTATTCTTCCAAAAAAGAAACAAAAAAATAGAGAGGAACCAAATCCCTAGAATAAACAAATATACTTGCTGTAAAATAAAAGCCCATCCTTATTCTTTTTTAAAATCAACTGTAACATTTGTTTGCCTTTCCATGCTCGATACACTCCATATATTTCTGCTTTTAAATAAATAGAAAACAATGTACAAAGAGACAGGGGGGGGGGAGGGACAGGAGAGAGGGAGGAGACGGAGGAGAAAAGAGAGACAGATTAACATTTGGCATCGCTGAGAAGTCACGGCTGATCCTGATGTACGGCGACGGTTCGCAGCCCTCCAGATCTGCTCCGTCCGTCTGTTTCAGCCCGCTCCCACCACGGCGGGAGTCAGGCCTGCACGCTTACTTAGGACGCTAATATCTTCATGTACAGGTAAAATAAAAATGGGTAGATGAAAATAAACGTGGATTATGAGGGTATGCCTGTAAGCTGCGTTGTCGCGCGTGAGTTTCTTTATATACAGAATAGTGAGGCAGCAATCCGAGGGTTGGGGGTTTACCAAAAAAAAACCCAACAACAAAAAAACTATGTAAAAAATAAAATATCTGAGCGTGCACGAAGAAGAAATCTTTGAACACACCAACTCACTGACAAGACGAGGACATCTATCAAAGTCTCTCTCTGTCTCGCGCGCTCTTTGTTCAGGTTGGCGGGTTCTGGTTCTGCCACAAACGTCGCCCACGTCAATGGCGGAGGGCGTGTGCCGCAGGAGAAAACAAAGCGAGCTCTTTGGGAGAACACCGGAGAAGTTTGGCAACGCTTTTCGTTGTACTGGCTCATTCATCAACAGTCCAAATAAAAAACAGAAAAAAACCTGTATCGGTTTCAGCCCGAAAGGTTCCCTGGACGGACGAGTGATTGGTCGAGTCCGATCAATCGGTCCCTTCGCCTAGTTTGGATCGCTTATTTCAACAAGAGGAGGGAGGTGGCCACTGCTGTCATGCGTTTGAGGACGAAAACACTGAGAAAGACGACACCATGCGCTCACTGAGCGGCCGTTCGCCAGGGTGGACCCTGCTCTCTGAATGTCTGCTACAATCGTAGAAATCAGACGTTTGGATTTGACATCGTAGTTGATCATCCTCTGCATTGGCTTCATGCTACAACGACGCAAAGATACAGCAGCTACTTTAAGAGTCCAGAAAGGTAGCCTCAAACCAAGTCGAGAGCCTGTCCAGAGAGTCAAACCTATACAATAAAGCTGTAATAATTACTGGCTGACGAAGACTGGCCTAAGAGCACAATCCCCTGCCTTGAACATAAAAAAGCTAAATATGTCAATCATTTGTAGAGAAACTGCTGGAGTCGAGGAAAAGCGAGCTGCGTCATTATGGTCTGGAGAAAGTCTCACGAGAGGCCAGCCGTTCTGCTTTGCAACAAGGAGATTTTAGGGTTGAAAACCTCATGAAGACCCAGAGTTCAAGTCTCTCTCGTCATAAACCAAACTTTCGGTCACTAAAAGTTGGTACTGTCCAAATCTACCATGCTGAATGACATCTTTGAGGAAGCCCTCAACAGAAGACGGCTAAAAACATCCAGAAGTTTCCACCCCAAGTCAGGTGAGTGGAACCATGAGGAGGATAACGACTAAGGTTGTCCCAACGTGATCCAAAATATCTGATCAAGGCATTTTTAAAAGAAACCTATCCATGTCTTTGAACGACTATCAAAACGATCCGTGATTACTCTCTGACTTTATGTCAGCTAATACTTTCCTCTAATATCTGTTTAATGTGACCAACTCTCTGCGCTGCGGTAAGGGAAAGCTGTGCAGAAAGCAGCTGAAATTTCCAAACGTCCAAAAGCGAGAAAAGACGCTATAGTTAACTACAAGAAACTTCTACTGCATGAAAATCAGCATCAGCCAAAGCAGGAAGTGATATTCTTTAAACTGAAATGTTACTGTTCTGCATTTTAAAGCTGATGAGAATTTAAAGTATATTAATTGTTGCAAGAAATCCTGATCGGAACGTCTCTAGTTGAAATTTCACATGGGCCAAGTTGGCCAAGTTCAGGTAGGCTACTTTATCACTAATTTCAGGATCTGGTCTTAAAACTTCAACATGAGGCAATAACAGTGATTTCAACATGTTTAAAAAGCCTTTTAATCCCATTAAATGTTCATAAGGCCACGTTATAGATCTGCATCTCCCAGAGACGTTAGTATTCACGATTCTCTACATATTTACCTTCATTCTGACACAAAAAAGGGAGGAAAACTGAGAACACTGGCCTTTAGCCAAAGCTAACTTTCACAAGGATAAGAGCTGGTCTTCAAAAGGATCATTCATCACATTGATTTGTCACAAAAAAAAAAAAAAAACTGAAAATCTGTGTGTGTGCTTTGCTGTTCAGGTCCAATCAGGGGCGAACAAGACAGACACGGAGAAACGGAAGAATGCTGGAATACTGGATTAATGCGAGTTGCAAGAAAAGAAGAGTTTGAGAGAAACAAACCACAAAGCCTGAGAGAAACTTTTTTAAAAAATCTACAGCTAAAGGACGAAAAAACACTGACAGCTATCATTTGGTGGACACCAGCAGAGAGGACAGGACGCAGCGGGAGAACCTACGGCGGGATAAGAAGCTAGGCTAAGCTAACACAAGACTGACGAGAAGATTTTAAAGAGCAGCGTCTAACCCAAAGCGACAGCCGGGACGATCTACACAGAAACTGTAAGCACTTTACATATCTACACAGACTAAATACAGACTAAACAGGCCAAAAATAGGTGCTGCAGCACTAGATCAGCGATGCTGGCAAAACTGAGGCGACATTCTGGCGGATTCACAGCAGAGCGGACGATGAGTTTGAGGCCGGACCGTCACCGATGGAATGCCGAACCCTGATGGGAATACACAAAGCTTCAAGTTCAACTTTAGAGTGGCAGGAAAAAAAAAAAAAAAAGAAAGAAACGTTAGTCGGCAAAATGGCCGATAGACGAGAGAGCTCTTTAAACCCTACAAAACTACCCGGAAACAAATCTATCCTTAAAGAAACCTCGACAGCTCTACTGCTGGGAGTTAGCCACTTCAGTGCAACTTTTTTCGCATGTGCATTTTTGCAATATTTTGATTTTAGAAAAAAAAATAAAATAAATTGTATCAAACATGTGGACTTAAAGTACGACTTAAAATTTGACCCTCAGAAGTAACCCTCGATGGAAAAAAAAGAAAAAAAAAAAAAGTCGTACACAAAAATGTGTAAGCATACACGTGAGAACAGCCCACGGTGCAATATGCACAAACAGCCACGACTCATGAGGACGGATGTTCTGCCTGAAGAGGCGCCGCCGCGGCCCCCCACCACCCCACCCACCGTTACCGTGGAGCGGCGCGGCGCGCGCTTCCCGCCTCTCGCTCTGATTCAGTGCAATTGAAAGTGAAGTCGACTCGATTCAGTAACAAACTCGCTCGGCGCTGCTGCTGCCATCATCAGCATCATCAATCATGATGTGGATCTGCTGAAAGGGAGCCGCATCTATTGGTTTTAAAAGTCTGGACCGATCCAAGCGGGTCGCCTAGCGACCGTCACAAGCAGGACCAGATTCCCGCTGGACAGAAAAATACACATTTCATCCTTATTGTCGTGGCAACAGTTCAATCGGCAATTCAGCAACAATTTCGTCAGCCAAAAATACTTTGAATATTCAACACGGATAAACAAAAAACAACAAAACATTTTCTTTAAAGGAACATTCAGGCTTTTTAAGGAGAGGCTCTGTTAAAAGGTTTTCAGTTATCCGAACACTACTTTATGAGCTTTTACTTTGGGTAGTTATTTACAAATAAGCTGATATTTAGGCAGAGATAGGAGGTGGTGCGCCTCCAAATGTCTTCCTGTGTGAAACGTGTACCAAGGTTGGAACATTGAGAATTTTCTGTCAGAATAACAGACATAAAAAAGTGTGACAACCAATAAAGTAGCATTCATTTAAACTGCTGTTATACATGTGGTTTTAAGGTACTTTAAATTGAAGATTTAAAGATTATTGATGGCACACTACCTCCAACCTGTTTTTATGTTGCTGCTTTTTTAGTAGTTCTGTATTTTTGTGTGTTTGTTTTATGATTTTTAGGTACCTGGACTTAGGAACTTCCCGTATAGAATGTATTTGTTTATCAATCTGTCATGTAAATAATATTTCTTTGTAAACAAGTACCCAATGTAAAGCTTCATCTGCAGAAACCGCTCAGAAGTTTTTGAGGCTGGACTTCTTCCTCTTTGCTTTAAACTTGGTACATTTCAGACGTTAGCTTTAGCTTTCGAATCCAGAGAATATAAACGTATCGCTCTCTCCTGAAGATAGCCTCTCAACAGGCACTTTGCTTTAAAAGATTTCAAACTATCCCTTTACTGCTCGACTAGAAGACTGTGCATGTCGCTTTAAGAACAGCCGTAACCTCAGTGTGCTGGATTTGTTTCTCATCAATCACTGAGGAAGACGCACACAAAGCCCCTCGATTTAAAGAGACACACACAATCTGAGCATCTACTGACTGCAATAAAAATGTTCACTATCTTTGCACAGATGGGTAAACAGTCCATGTGAGAAGAAAAAAAACGTACACACAAGTTTGTTTTTTTTTGTTTTTGTTTTTTTTGCTTATATACACAGCTTCATTGATTACTTTTGGGGTCAAATTTGATCAGTTTCATGTGACATTGTACGTGGAGAACCCAATCCTTGAGCAGACTAGAAACACTGACTGGCAGGTTTCCAGCAGTTTTCACGACGCATCTGGAAGTCAACAATCTCCGCAACATCTGGACATGTTTTGCTGCGTTTCCCTGGTGGGACGAGCCCTTGAGACAAATTTGTGGGGTTTTTTTTGTCCCAACGTTTCATTGATCTCCCGTCTTGATGTGCGAGTGGCAGAGCTTAAGAAGCCATGAGGAGAAAACGCTCGGCTACCGTTTGACACTCTGACAAACTGCTGTACAAGCCCTGATAACGTTAAAGGCAAAGAAAACAGAAGGGGAAAAAAAATACACGGATTGGAAAAATACAGGAAACATACTTGAAAAAATGTGCCTCTACGTTTCTCTCTGAAAACAAACAGCGACTCAGGGGGGAGGAAAGGCTGTATTACCTGGAACAACTGCTGCGAACACACACAAACGCGCGCACACACGCACACACACACACACGTCCTCTTATAAGTGCTCCCAAGTTGCTGTTGCAGGCAGACAGGAACTCAGAGAGGACAAAATAGCACCAGTTTGAAATAAAGCTAATTCTGGATCCAGACACCGAACCGAACAGACTGGGTGAAAACCAGACGTCCGTCCATCCCATCCCTCCGTCTGCACGATTTAAAACACAAATGATAAACACAGAGAAGCTTCACACTCACAGACACACACACACAATAGCAGTTGTTCCAGCCGGGACAAGAGTCCCACCCCCTCCGCCCCTCATCGCCTCCTTCTGTTTCGGTCAGCTTGTCTGTGTCTCTTCGTTCGTCTAATCAAATCGTTCCTCCCTCCGTTCGATCGTCCTCTCGTGAGTTTTTTGTTGGGTTTTTTTTTTCTGCTGCTTTGTCGCTTTTGGCACTCAGCTTCCCCCTGAATGGATTACATAAACTGCATCTGGATAGGAAGAAAGGAAGGACAGAAAAATGAAATTAAAACAAAATCCACAGGATTTTAACAGTCCCATAAGCAAAGAGAGGAAAACGGGTATAACTATTGGCACAAGCAGAAAAAAAAAAAAATAAATTATTCAACAGACTGAAGCTTTATTTTCCTAATTTGCCCAGAAATCAGTTGAAAAGAAGCCGATCACTGTGCAGGAGTTGGTGGCAGCTACCTGGGCTCCTGGCATGGGCGCAAAAGGGTTGGTGGGTCTGAGAACAGGCTGGTTGTACATCATCGGCTGTGGAGCCATCACAGGTACCCCACCCATCTGAGCCATCTGGGGAGGGACCTGGAGAGCCACGACACACACACGTTTAGAAAAACACAACAATGACACTATTGTAATTGTGAAGCCCAAACTGGTTTGAGATCACCGGAAAATGGCTCAAACTAAATTCAGGGTAACCATGAAAAACAACAACAACAACAACAACAAAGGTTCACCTTCCAGAAACACAACCCCAAACACACAGCAAGAGTTAAAAGGAAAGGCACAGGTCACATTGATGTGTTCTTATGGCCTACTCAAAGGCCAAATCTGTGACTCAAACTGGTAGCTCTACAAATGATTGACTCAAAAAAGCTGAATGCAAATCTATGTCACACTTACAAAAAAGCACATCACACAAAATTCTGATAAGTCTAACGTGTAAACTGGACATCCTGAAAAAGTCTGAGTGTATCAAAAATTAAGGTCTCGAAATGTTTTAAAATCATTTTATAAAATTTAAGTCATCCTTAAATGGGGTAGTCATAAGTCTTAAATTTTGTTGTGGCAGCACTAATTAATCTTTCATGTAATTTCTGTCAGGCAACAGTTTGCAAAAACATCCATCTTCTGTGCATTCTGTGACTCAAGGCTACCAGTAACTAGCTGCCAAAATATTCTTGCTAGCTAGCCTTTTTATTTTATTTTTTTTGCAACTTCCAAGAATTAGATGCTAATGTATCACCGGTTGGTTGGATGACATTAGTTTTTGGAACTGGCTCACCTCATGTTGCTAACTGGATCCCCTCCAATCATCCTATATATCTGTCGTTTTTTAGCTTGGTGTTGAATTTAATTCAAATTGGCATTAAAAAAGGTCTTATAAAGCCTTAAATTAGACTTGCTGAGACCTGCAGATATCGTGGTAAAGTAACGTAACCAAATATGAGAGGAGAGTCACTCTTTCTGTGCAACACTCACCATTCCATACACAGGCACTTGTGGTGTGGTCATGGGGAAAGCCATTGGCGCTGGAGCCTGGAACAAAAACACAAAACAAACAGTTGATCTCAGAAAATAACCAACCTGCTTCAGTTTCAGCCTCATCTCAATTGTCCGGAGAAAGAGAAAAAAACGCGTACAAAGAGCACAAAAACCTGACTCGGCTTGAGAACCCTTAAGTGTCCAGCTTGTGAAAGGACAAATCATTTAAAGCTCGAGTATGTGTACATTCAGCGGCACAGCGAGAAGCTAAAGTACTTAGCGGATGCCCACTGTGAGCAATCATTCCCACCACTTCAAAAGGAGAGGCACAATGAGGCCGCGCTCTGCTTTCTGCCATGTTCAGGGCAAATCCAATCCGCCGCACCTGAGCGGGCTTCCTGTTGTTCGACGCCATGGCGATGTACAGCTGCTGCTTTGGAAGCAACGCCTTTCTGCATCAAAACTGCTGATTTGTGATTGAGAAATTGGTATGTTTCCTTTTTTTTTCCCCCAGAAAAAATATAGTCTAGGAATGAAAAAAGTGCAATATTTCCAATATACAAAGTAATTAGCTGCTCCGGAAAGTCATGTTTTGCTTTATTTCTCGACATAAAATGATGGATTACAGTAATTAAAGCGTCGCCACGGTAAAGTTTAGGGTTTTATGGGGGAAAAATAAAACTGCACCAGCATTATCCTTTAATTGCTGTTTTTGCATCAGCTCCTTAGTCAATGTTTTAAACTAAGTGGAAGTTACTTAAGATGGCGGATCTGTCCATAAAAAGCGGCTAAATAATTTGCAGTACGTTGCGCCCAGCACCACTTTATCGAATTACAATCCTGGTTTGTGTTACTGCGGTAACATCAGTGGCAACAGGAAATATGAGGAATATGAGTCTTTGTTCAGCTGATTGGCAATTCCTTTAAAAAAGAAAATAAAAAAAGTCTGTCGCAATATATTTTGAGAAACAGTCCATTTTTAAAGTTTAATATTTCTTTAAGACCCGTATAAAATTTAAGACATCTATCTCCACAGAAATACATGAAGTGCGTCCAACTGATTGGTTAATACCCGTGATAGACGGAAAAAGGCTGGATAGCTAGTTAGCTGGATATGTTAGCAGTTAGTTACTAATAAATGTATTGATTTTTTTTGCAGATGTCTGAATGCAACTCAAACTTCTGCCTGACAGAAAAGTTCAGCAAGAAAAATAAATAGAATATATAATTCATTTAGTCATGTCAAGAGAAAATTTCAGACTTGTGATCAACATATTGAAGAGCAACTTACTTTTAAAAATGAATTTCAGATTTCAGACATTTTAAGGTCTAAACACACATTTAAGACTTTTTCAGGATGTGCCTGGGATTTTTCAAAACCAAATCTTCCCAAGAGATTTTTCCCCTTTGCTGAATAAATATATTCAAATAAGAGGTTTTGTTTTTAAATGTATGCTCATATAATAAAAGACTTAACATTTTTACATCACATTAGATCACATCTGCATAACTATGTGCTTATCAGCTTCAGCTCTTTTTAAGGAACGATCCCGCAAAGCACAGACTTCAAACTCAAGGCTGCGCTGCCTTAATGGTAGGAGCAGAACAAGAACAGATGAAAAGCATTACTGTCGTTCTGCAGGGCTTTGGACAGGTTCTCAATAGACTTATCTACTATCACAGCTTTCAATTGACTTTTAGAGGAAGGATAAGCAGAAAGAGTGATTCTCTTCCCAAAGATCTAAAGGAATAAAAAGGTTTCAGACCAGGCGAGGTGAAGCTGTGAACCCATCTTAGGAGGCAATCAATCCGATTGATCGGTATATGCTTGTAGTTGTGACCCTGGAGAGCCAGTTGCTACTCAAACCCCCCTCCTGATAGATCTGTCTCAGATGTACAAAACAAATTCCGACTGTTTCATCAAATATACATTTATTGCCCGCTCGGTAACTCCCCGCTAGTTCAGAAGTTGGAGTATTTAAACAGATTAAGTCGAATTTCCTGTCACCTGCGGTTTGATCTCTCATTAATTCACAAATTGTTCGTCTCTCAGTCGTAGCGCCACGTCTCGTTTATCCGATTTTTTGTTTTTTTTGTTTTCCCCAAATCAAAACGTGACAGAAACGCCCGAGTGGGGGGGAAACAAAACGAGAAGCCGTTTATGCACAGCTTCAGACTCTCCCTCACTCTTGGCGTCCATCTGTCTTGGCGCACAGCTGTCGGCCTTCGCCGCCTCGCCCTCATCCGTCTCCGTATTCTCGTTCGGTGACTCATTTTTATTTTTCACCTGCCCGTTTCTGCCTCCTTTATGCCGCGTTTCGAGGTGCTCGCTGCGCAGCTTCCCCCCTTCTTCCCTTTGATTCTCCGCAGTCAGACTTCCAGCCCACTTAGCCTCCTGCAAGGCTAAGTGGGACGGTTAAATGAGCGAGACGCTTTCCAGGCTCCCCAACTTAAAATGCGAGACGCGTCTCCAGCTGAGACTGTTGCAACTTTCTGGCCAGAGTCTCTGCTGCAAGCATTTCATCAGCCGCTTTAATTGCTGCTCTGCTACCTGTGATGTTTTCCTCAAGCCTTCTGCAAGCGATGACGAGTGTTTATGGAAGTCGTTTTGAACCGTCTGTGTCGGTTAAAGGCTGATTTGGTCCTTCGTCAGCATTTGATTTGGCCTTTTCTCGTTTAAAAGTGCAGCAGGATGGAGATGCACTGAGTCGTGCCTCATCTCTTTATAGTTTTTCCTTAGAAATAAACCAAAAACAGTGCGACAGGTTTTCTTTTTTTCTGATTCTCAATGAAATCTAATGAATTTAAACCAAACGCTTCAGAAATGACCTAATCTGATCTCTCTCTACAAAATCTTGCACATAAGGCTGTACATAATTAAAAAAAAAAAAAACAACAAAATAGCAGGCAAAGTACATAAGAAGCTCATAAGAAAGTCTGATTAGAGAGGCTAAAACAGCAGAGCTGAAAAGCTCGGTTAGTGCTTAGAAAATTAGAGCACACACTGTCGGCTTGTGCAGCTCAGACACAAGGAAGTTATTTGTAGAAACTGAGCAGAAAGCAAGAGTCAAAATTCTCCAACAAGTGTCTCCGGGGACAACGAGAGCAACAGGAGGTAAAGGAGGGGAAAGATGAGGAGGATAAGCAGACATTTCTGAGAGGCTCGTTGGGACTTGTCTTACTAAACAGAGATAAGTACTTACATAACTAGTATAGAACATTCCATTCTGCATCAGGACGCAACAGGGAAAAGGGACAAGATACAGAGAGGAGGAAGAGAGAGGGAGAGGGACGACAAGGAGGAGGGCAGGAGAATGAGCAAAGTCAAACAGGAAGGAGAAGATGTTGAGTGAACCAAAAGGACCATGAAGAATCGGACAAGTAAGCAAAATTTGTCAAAAAAGTGGTGAGGACAGCAAATCGAAAATGGGAACAAAAAAACAAAAAAAAAAGAATCACAGAGTTCGCAAAGGAAGCAAAGAAAACCCGGGGTCACCATGACGATGGACGGATGACAAAGACAGCGTGGCGAAAACAGGACAAGCGGACAACATCGCCAAACGGGAGTCACCGCGGAGCAGGACGGCAGGCAAACACGGGAAGGAAGACGAGCGGATGACGGTGCAAAAATGCCAGGAAGGAGATATTGGACGGGATGACAGCGAGGTGAGGGAGGACAGGGAGTCAGGAAGGAGAAGAGGAGACGATCAACAGGAGAGGAGGAGAGCGAAAGAGAGAGAAGAAGAAGAAGACAGGGGTTAGTGACAGTTTTGTCTTTGTCAGCCAGAAACTGCAGAGCAGAGATCAGGAGGACAATCAGGAGCTGCTAAGATCAGCACACATCATGCACACACAGCTAAACACCGCACTGAGATAATGTGCAAACACACACACACACACACACACACACACACACACACACACACACACCAGCACTCTGGCATGCACCGAGAGAAAAACCAGCATCCACTGCAACAGTTTCTGACCCGCTGAGCATCCCGGTAAGATGTCTGCAAGTTCCTGACAGCACCATGCGTTTAACCCGGTTCCTTTAAATTCAAATTAAGCAAATTCTGGAAGAGAAAAATCTGCAACGCTTTGGAAGATTAGAGTTAAATTAGACTGTTAGAGTCACAAGCTGTTTTTTTCCCCTTCTGTCAAACCTCAGAGAGCAAAGCTAACCAGCAGCTGGCTGCAGGCCCAGAAACATCGTTTCTCACATCATTGTGTAAAACAGAAAAAAAATTGTCTAGAGGCGAGTCAAAGACCAATAAAGACAAGAATACAAAATGGAAATTTGTGAACTTTAGCGCTGCTGGTGTTCCTCATGTTTCACCAACTCAAATTTAAGACTGTTTAAGTTAATTACGACTGCAATTTAAGGCTGGCGCTCGATCTCCGTGTTTAAAATCCACTAAACCTCCCACTTCAGAGTGTGTTTCACACCAAATGCTGCTTCTAGATCAGCGCTAACCGTTTCTGGGGAGCTCTGGCCCCACCACATCAAAACTGAGACATTTCTGGGGTTTGTTTGTGACTCTTGGCAGCAGCTTTGTGCTTCTGACACTGCATACGCCTCTCTGCAGCCTTAGCACCCGAAGTGCCAAACCTTTTTGCACTGAACACACATACAGTTTAGATTGGGCCAGAAGAATTCTACTCAACCAGGCCTGAGCCCGATCCAACCCAACTGATTAATTTTAATTATAGGCCTGAAGCAAACCTGGCATTTTACTTTATGATTTTACTGGTTTTGTTTTTAAACTATAACCTGAGTTAGCAGTGTAACTTCTGTAATTTTTAGCTGTTTAATGTCTTCCAGCTCCATCTTGTCACTTGTTGTAACATCATGGTGAGTCAGGTGCAAATCTTCTGGGATGTGTGACTGATAGGAGCGGAGGCGCATGTGCATGCAGTGCGCAGATTAATGTCTGTACCCTACTTACTTTCTTTATTTACTTTCTTTATTAACTAAACATATTTCCTCTATTTATACTATAATAAGTAGTTTAATAAGTAGTAGAATGAGTAATAACTTCATATTTTGCATTCACGTTGGGTTTTCTCTGGGCTGTATTCAAATTCAAACAACTATTTGTCCCCGTAGTGCAATTTCAAGGCACATCAGTAGTACAAATAGACAAAAAAGTGATGGCTCAGACAACAAAATTTATAAAATTCATACATGGTAATAAATATAAGTAGGTAATAAATTTGATTTATTTATTGCCCAACTTTCAGGTCAGATTCTAAACTGTCATAAATCTAAACTCTACATACTCGTAGCACCGCATGGGCTGGCAAAATATGAGCCAGTGGCAAAAATCAACATCGTCCAGCCACCTGACGATAAATCTGCACTTACCCATTACAGACGCAAAAAAGCTAGCAAGTTAGCTAGGGCATATTAGCAGCTAGTTAGTGGCATGTCTGGCGGCAACTCAAACTTATTCCCAACAGAAAAATCCTGGAAGAAAACAAACCCAACTACATGAAATATAAGAGATTAAATAATCCCGCCACAACAAAATTTAAGACTTGTGATTGATGTATTTAAGGATAACTTCAATTTTATTGGTGAATTTAAGACATTTTAAGGCCTTAATTATAGATACATTAAGACTTTTAAAGATTGCGCAAACTGAATAATTGTGAGCAGGATTACTGCAGCCTTCATGAACTTGCAAACACCTCCACAGCTCTCTCAGATAAACTGTCCACAGTGTCACAGGCGCTACGGTTCCTCACCACATGTGGCACAGGCATGGGCTGTGGAGCCATGGGCGCGGGGCTCCACTGTGTGGTCGACATGGTCTTATTTTGCCAGTTTTGGCCACCGGTTAGCTTCTTCTCACCAGGCTGGTTCCACTGCATCTCTGGCCTGTTGAAGAACAAGCAGAACAACTCAATAAGTGCTTAATACTATTTTGAGCACTTCTTTTGCCAGAGCACAAACACGTGAGAAAGCAAATGTAGTATGGAACTGCATTAATCTTTCAAAAACAAGTCTAGAAACTTACTTCTTGGCTCCAGATCCAAACTGCAGGTCTGAGCAGGGAGAAGAAAGAGAACATAGTGAAAAGGAGCATTTTCTGGAGAACGCACACAAGTTTTCAGAAAAATAAAAAAATAAAAATCTTCTGGACTTGTCTTCAACCGCAGCACAGCCAGCGCCCGGTAATTATTCAAGGCCCGGTGTTGCATTGGTGAAGTTATGTAACTGTTCCTTCTGCTGCGCGGCTATTGCAACTCGTTTTCTCTCTTTGTTAACAAGTTTGTGTGTGTCAGCACTCACTGCCCACAAGGTTGGCCAGAGAGGAGTCGAGGTCATTTGCTAGCAGCTTTCCTCCAGGATGGATGGCCATTTGAGGAGGAGGAGGAAGTGGTGCGGTGTGCGCGGTGACTGTGGGCTTTAACAGGTCTCCGAGAGCATCGAAACCTGCACAAGAAATCAATTTTGTTCATGTAGATGAGCTGGGGCTGCAGGGGGGGGGGGATAGGAAAAAAAAGTGCTTTTTACATCTGAAAGGCTTCAAACAACCTTGTAAAGAGATGAAAAATGTGTGGAAGCTTCACAAGATACACAGAGACGGATGAAAAGAGAGAAAAGCAAGAGCAGAGATGTTTGTAATTTTTATTTTCTGTGAGGAAATGGGCTTCTGTTTGCCTAACAGCAGCAGTTCAGTTACAGCTTAGAAAGTGAAATAAAGCCCTGAAGGACTGTCAAACTTTGGGTTTGTGAAAAATATCAGGCAGTAAGTTGTTTATTCAAGCATCCAAAGCATAAAGGACATCGTTCTGAGCTGCTTTTAAGTGCACTCCAGAGGCTAAGCAGCCTGATAAACGACATCAGAAAGCCGAGCAATTCAATAGCCAGCAATATTTTAGGTTACAAGTAACATTTCTAAACTCTGAACGATCCTGTGCTTCTTTATTGGAAGAGGTCACACATCCCACCTCATTGTGCAGAACAATAGCGCCATATTCTATGCCAAAAATCATATTTTTGCCATAGAATGTGATTCTATGGCAAGCTGATCTAGTTTTAAAAGATGTGTACTGCAGATAATTTTCTTCCCAAAAATTCAAAATAACATTCTAAACATGTCACTATTATCTAGAGGAAAAATCTTGATGCACACAAATTTCTCAAAATAATTTATCAGGACATATTTGACAATGTAAGCAGTGTATGGTAGCTGCATGATTTGCATAGAGAGCCAGTGAGTCAATTTAGTGTTGCTAAAATGTCGCACCGGAAGGACAAAGTTCCTCAAGTCACATTCATCTTAAAAACTTGTTTTACAATTGTTTTTTTAAATACCCAAATTCTACATTTATTTTACTATAAGCAAATTATATCTAAAGAACAATTACTCTGGATTGTTAACATTTGGGGCATCTCTGCTCATCTCTTAGTTCTAGGAGTCATTTCCACAACTTAAAATGTCAGTGGAGCCTTGTACCTAGCTAAAACTGAATATATTATCCTAAAAGTATAACATGGAATAGTTTAAACTGAAAGAACTGATAATATTAAGTCCTAAATCACTTTTAACTGTAAAAGTAGATTAGTCCTGGGTTAATATTAACCAATATGTTCAAGCTGATATTTTGGCTAAACTAGCTTAAGTGAATTGAGCATGTTAGCTTGTATGTTCACACTGAAACTCATTGTACTTCTGAATATCAGACACAGTCCAAAAATATGACTGTCAGGTTAATTGGCCTCTCCAAATTGTCCCTAGGTGTGAGTGTGTGTATGGTTGTGTGTCCTGTGTGTCTCCGTGTTGCCCTGCGACAGACTGGCGGCCTGTCCAGGGTGACCCCGCCTCTCGCCCGGAACGTTAGCTGGAGATAGGCACCAGCAACCCTCCCAACCCCACTAAGGGACAAAGGTGTAAAGAAAATGGATGGATGGATAGCTAATATTTACCAATATCTTTAAGCTAACCCTATGTTATTGTGGCTGTGAGCTAGCTAATATGTCAGCCATTCTTACTCTGGGGATTTTGGCTAATATTACCCAATGTGTTGAAGCTCCTGAGTGAAGCAATCCAATGTAGAGCAGTTTTAAGGAAAACATAACAGGGCGAACACCATTTCTGTCATGGGAGAAGAAGGAGAAACAGTGGTGGAGACCAAACTGGAGACGCAACAGTACAGCCGTCTACAAGAAGTCTGAGGAAAGTGACATTTAATTTTCCTCTGGGATTAATGAAATATTTTTGAACCAAATTACTCATAGAATTCTACCAAGTCGTCTCTTGCTCCAAACCTTAATCTTGTGAGCAGAAATGAGAACGAACATTTCTACATTTCACTATTCCTGTCATGTAGCATCCTCTAATCCCTGACTTGGTAGATTGCATTCATCCAGGTTACCGATTTACATGATCCTAGCTGTCATATTCACTGTACGACTCTGAACAGTGATTAGTCTTGAATGAATATGAGTGTGCCTGGTTGAAAGCATGTGAAATAGCATTGTTTGTTTGCTTTTTCCCCCCCTCCAGTGTCCATTG
Organism: Poecilia reticulata; assembly: GCF_904066995.2. Taxonomy (NCBI): domain Eukaryota; kingdom Metazoa; phylum Chordata; class Actinopteri; order Cyprinodontiformes; family Poeciliidae; genus Poecilia; species Poecilia reticulata. Next base: position 8,035,299 of record NC_088847.1, on the reverse strand, counting down.
CCTGTAGGTGAAAATGACAGAGTAATTTCCTGTACTGGTGTGCATGTGAGTTTAGGAGCCAGCAGTAACAACTCCCATGTCAGCACTCATTCAGCTAATGGTTGTTACTATTTGCTGGTAGAAAAACCTGGAGGTGTGACTGAGAGTGTGCATGTGTGTATTGGATGCAAAAAAAAGGTGTTTGAGACAGGTAAAAAAAAAAAAAAAGTGTGTATACAAAAGTTTGCACCACTGGTTTAATTCCAAATACAAAAAGTGTTTGTTTTTTTTAAATACCAGGGGAGTTGAACAAAGCAGAAAACTAATATTTACTGCTTATAAATGGACAGTGTCTTCTCAAAGGGGAGGAAATCACAGACAGGCAACTGATGGTGGGGGAAGAAAAAGAGGGAGGAATAATATTTAGTTAGGAAGCGGTGTGTAGGCCTGACAGCGCTGCTGACACAAGAGATTCGAAAAACACTTTCACTGCTGGCTTAGCAAGATGAGAAAACAAGGGAGGTGGGGCAGCGTAGAGAAGGAAGAAAAATTAAAAACGGCAAGATGAAACTCAGAGATGAAGCAAAAACAATCAAAAAAAGAAAAGACGTGAGGAACAACATGAGGAGGGGTGGAGGGCGAGTCAGACAAGAAATGAAATCACCCTTTTCCCTCCTGAATTTAATTTCCATCCCATTGTCGACACTGTAATAAAACACTAAGAATGTAGCTCTTCTCCACCCACTTCTTGATGTTCCTTCAACCGCGTGTCAGTGAAGTTTTCTGAATTACAGAGCCTTTCTATTGAGACGGGAGGAAAATTGTGGCTTCAGTCGATCACACACCCAGACGAAGGCAAGAGGACGGAAGGGGAAGAGAAGCGCCGTATTGAACTGGGAGGATGAACGTTATCGGTGTTGGCTTCGATGCTTTGGAGTCGGATTGGCTGTCAATATGGGTTAAAGATCAAAGGAGAGGAAGGAGGCAAATCTGCTCCAACAGTTCGTCTGAAAAGCACTTGGTGCTAACAGATGTAAACCGAAATTTAATGAGGCGACATCTTCTAAAACTCAGCACAAACAATGAGCACTGAACGGTATCTACTGTTGCAGATGTAATTGGTAGATATCGTGGCCACCTGTTGGAGTGAAAGCAGAGCTGAAACATTTAAAATCCTCATTTAAATTAATTCGCTGTGAAATCTACTCAGACATGACATTCACTCCACATAATTTACTGACTGCGACTCTCTCTTTGGTTAGAGCCGCTTTCTCGAGGCAAGAGGTAAAAATCTTTCACAGTGGTTCAAAATGATCTTTTTCCCTTTCCTGTGTGGCACCATCCTCTCTGTGTGGTTACAAACAGATCTTATGGGACTTATCGAAAGTCTAAACATTCCCCGTCTCTTGGAAAGTAGTCCAAGTAACAGTGAATGTTTTGCAATTTGATAAAAATTCCCAAATATCGTTCTACACGGAGGGCGAAATGGCTAGGCTTTTTCTTAATTCATTCTCAAAAAAAGAGCCAACATGGCTTCTTAAAAGAAAATAGTTTTCTCCAGATTTCTGGAGTAGTGGATCTCTGCACCTCCTCCACAGTCAGCATGGTGGCTTTCTCTGATCCATGATGTCCTTTACTTTAAGCTCAGCAGATTAGGTAAATTTGGTAAACTGTTTCAAACCCATGCGTTTGTGTACTTTTACTTCTACCTTACTGTTATGCAGCATGTTGTGTTGCTCTATTTGTCAAAATCCCAACAAAATGCAGTAAAGTTTGTAACTAAGGTAATAAAATCAGATATACAGAGTACAAATATTTCTGAAAGGCCATGCAGAGGATCTCCTGGTTCTTTATCGTTTGTTTCCATCTACTACAGAACCAAGTAGATGGTTCTGGGTTATTCAGTGTATTCACAAAGAATCGCAGCGTTTCACTTCTTTCCACATTTTGTTTTGTTCCCAATTTTTTATTCCAAATTGTGTTAAATTAATATCTTTCCTCAAAATGTGGGACATTATATAGACAGGTGTTTCAAATCAAGTCCAATCAACTGCATTTACCACAAGCCGACTCCATTTAGGATGTTGAAGCATTTTAAGGACAATCAGTGGAATCAGGATGTAAAAAGCTGGGAATACTTATGTTCATGTGATTTTTCAAAAATTATTTTTATTTTTAATAAATGAGCATAAAACTTTATCCCAAATTATCCTAATTGGAGGTTTGTGTGTAGAATGTTGATGAAAGTAGTGACGCGCTGCAACATTTTCACACGTTTATTCTTGGAAAAAATGTTTAATTCTCCATAACTGTATGAAAAAATATTTATTTACATTTACTCAAATGTAGCCAAACTTAAACTGTACTTTAGATATTGTAGCAAAGCATCCAATGTAGCCCTAATCATGCTTTTTTATTTTGTAAGTAGAAGTAGCAACAGGGAGTTTATTTAATACAAAAGTGGTGCATTTCTTCTTTTCCTATTCATCTGAGTGAGGAAATTCAATTCTGCGTGACAAACATTATTAGCTCTCCTCTGTCTAGATTGCCATGATTACTTCACACAAAAGCGAGTCGAGTGCAGAAGTACTTTTAGAAACAAGCTCCAAGATTAGTACTCTGGTGACTTCCTTCAGCTTTGGTGGGTTTTAGTTCCACATTAAAAAGAAAAAGAAGAGTTAAAACCTAAAAACAAGACACTGCTGATAAATACAGAAGAAACAATTATTTGGATGAGATAAGAATCAAAAAAAGTAAAGAAAGGCAGAACGTTTCCATTAAAATTAATGAAATCTACCAATTTGAATAGAAGAGCTGGCGCCTCATTTATTAACCAATCAGAAAGAACGAAAAAACAAAAACAAAATTGCAGCAGTTAACTAGGGAATATTAAAAAGAAAAACTGCTGCAGCAAAATGCGCGAAGGAGGAGGGGGAGAAAAGAAAGAAAAGGGATTTCTTCATTTTAAAAGCGAGGAGTCGGAGGGGAAGCAGATGGACCCGAGTTGCCTGGGTGATTCTTGCCTTGTGATGTGTGATGAGGAGACGGCGAAGCAAAGACGAAATGAGAGGAGGCAGCGGCACGAGGAAGAGGAGGAAGGTGGGAACGGTGTGAATGACAACAAAACACAACAGACGAGAAGAAGCAGGCAGACGGAGGAGAGGGAAATGATAGAGGACGTGTGAATGGACACATTTACAAACATGCAGACACGTCTGTGTGTGTGTGCGTGTGTGTGTGTGTGTGTGTGTGTGTGTGTGTGTGCGTGCATGCAAACATCAGTGCACATGTGGAGCAGCTGGAGACAGAGTGATTTTTGGGAGATGTGGTCGGTTTGCCCAGATGGTTTATGGGTCGTTTCAACAGAAGCTTTATGAGTAGAAAAGAATCTCCAAACACAGAACTAGTCTGGACAGAAAAGCCTCCCACTGTTGGGTCCACAAGGTCAGAGGTGGAAAAATCAAAACATGGCATAGAAGATGCTTTTATTTTTAAAGATTTTATCCTAAATAAAAATATCTTCTTTTTTTTTCATAAGTTGAGAAATTTCATGAATTATGTAGAAATTTCCACATGGGGCGGTGACTGATGGGGTGCTGCTGTTGTGAAAAACTGTCCGACAACAAGACAGGAAATGAGTTTATCTCTAAAATGGCAGCAAGAGTGAAACTTCACTTACACTGCCTTGCAAATGTGCTTCTCGAGTTTTGTTGGTTTTTTTTATGTTTTGTCAAGTTATAACCACAAAACTCAATGCATTATCAGGATTTCAAGCGGCGGAGCAACACAAGGCAGTTTGTAATTTTATTGTGAAAGGACAAAAAATACATGGTTTGGTTCTCTCTACAGCCTTGACCCCAGGCTGCCTTATGCACAGAGCGCACCTATCCTGGTACGGGTTGGCAGTAGAAGTGAGCCAACGGGGAAGACGAACACTGATAGACACAATAAACTTAGCTAGCTAACTAGTCAGCAATGGTTTATTAGCCGGTAATGCGACTCAAACTTTTCACTGACAGTAAAGTCCCTTAAGAAAAAAATAAAATAAAATCTACATAGGATATGTATGCCAGGTCAGAATATAAGACCTTTTGTTAACTTATTTAAGGTCACCTTACATTTTTAAGACATTTTAAGGACTTTATTTTAGATACACAAATTAAAAACTTTTTTAGGATCCGCAGACACCCTGCAAAGTTGTCCAACAAAATACAGTTTCACTTCCAAGTCTTTTAGGTTATTTCTCTGCAAGATTTTCACACAAAGACCAAAATGTTTGTCAAATTAGTGGGACGTGTCCCGGAAAGGTAATGTTTAAGGCTCAACTAGATCCAAGTCTGGAGTTTGGTTGGATCGTCTACAATACATGACTATGGAAACGGTTGGTTCAGGTTGATGTACAGTATTAGTTTCCTTCCCTGATGTTCGTAATAAATCTAGCAGATTTATTATGCATAAGCAGTTATGCTCTGCTTTGTGGTGGCATGTTACGTAACATCCACACAAACTGAAGTCGCAGTTGGTGTATGTGCCGTGATAAAATTCAAAGAAGTTTCAAAAGCACAACAAAAGCAGATCCTCACCTGTGAATTGGGAAAACGGTTAAACAAAGTTGCACAATGGTTACAAAATGATCTAATCTGAAGGTCTAACAGTTGAATAAATAATGCAGGATGTCCCTTTTTTAGAGCTCAAAGAAAGATTGGTTATGAGAGAATAAAATAAAGCCAGAAGGAGGAAACGTAAGAGAAATTCTGCTGAATTTGAAGTTTGCCGATACCAAGACCTTGGGGCTTCCGTCTCTGGCAGAGGTCATCATTAGAAAACAAACCAAAAAAACCCACAACATGAAGCAGAGTTAGAAAGCAAAAAAACAAAAACAAAAGCCAATCCCCAGAGCAGAGCAGACAGATTGCTGAAACTAATCAGAGGGTTAGTCCAGAGCGCGCCGCCATCAAAGCCAAGGGGTTTTAGTCACTTCCCTGTCCGGACAGTCGGACAGAGCAAGGGGCTGTTTACCGGCTGCAGGTTGTGGGCCGTTGTTACTGGGTGTGGACTTATTCCCGAACACGGCATCGAAATCTACAGTCATGGCCGGGGTGGTCTGCTGCAGCGGCTGGCTCTCCGGTCCTGAGGAATGCAGTTAAATACGACTGAGTGAGGCTGTCCTGGACGAGCTTCATCCCACAAACCTTCACTGAAGGACGCTGCGGGAGACGCAACCAGGACGGGTTTTACAGGGAAACGAAGTTGTGGTTTCGCTGTGGGGAGGATTCCCAAACCTCCCGCTAATCTAATCCAGTTAGATTTAGGAATCTGGTCGCCGCTCTTCCACCGTTGTCGCTTTGAAATTGAGGATTCTGTGCAGGCTGCTGAAGGTTTCAAAGCAAAGCCTGTTCATGAGGAAATCTATTGATGCACCCGAGTGTGTGTTCACTGTCAGGAGAAATGTCATTATCTGAACAGAACGCCGCACAACAACAAAGAAAATACTTGCGAGTCTCCTAGGGAAAGAATAAAACTCTTATTGAACAGCGGTTTTCTTTTTTTTTCTTTTGCGTGTGGGGAAGAACTCTTATTTTAATATCGTCGCACCAACAAACCAGGTTCAGTCACAGGATTCTTTAAACTTATTCTGAATTTATGATTATGAAAATAATGGATGGATGAAATGATAGCTGGACGAAAAGATGGATGGATGATAGCTGTGAGTGAATTTTGCTGGACGATAAATTGACCCCGAAGTTACTGTGATAAGTGATAATATTGTTCTTTTGAGGCAATTTTCAAGTAATATAATGGCAATGGCATAATAATAATAATAACAATGCACATTCTCAAAGATCAGTAAACTTAAAGGAACTGGAAGATATTTTAAATATTCAAAATAAATCAATCAATCAAATTTTATTTGTATAGCACATTTCAGCAGCAAGGCATTTCAAGGTGCTTTACATAATTAAAGAAAAAATAAAAATATAGCATGTGACATAGAATAAACAGTAAGAGAGAAAGAGATTTTGGAAAAAAAAAAGATTAAAAAAGATAAAAACATACTTTTGTTACGGAATTTAAACGCCCGTCGTCGCCGGACTGCGCCGTTCGAACATAATGAATAAAAACAACAGAAACAAGAAATAAAATCCATCAGCAATTCTCTAAACAAAATTACCCTTAAAAAAATAATAATAATAATAAAAAAAAAATATATATATATATATATATATATATATATATATATATATATATATATATATATATTTGAGACCAAAGGCACCAGACTGAAAACTTATTAACCAGTTTTTGGTAGAAAGAGAAAAACGATACATGACGCAAATTAAAACGATTGAGCTTGTTTTAATTTATCATGCAATTAATTGATTTATTGATTATTGCGACAGGCCTGTGGATGCATAAAATATCAGCCGAAAATATGAACATATAAATGAATAAAAAATAGGTAGGTGGATGGAAAAAAAAGATTGATGGATGGACAGATAACTGATGGATGGATGGATGCAATAGTAGACGGATGGCATAAATATTGATCAGTGAATGGAAATGCTGATATTTTCCCCTTTTATTGACTTATTCCATGTGTTTTGAGGGAAGGAAACATCTGTAATCAAATCCCAGACGGTGTAGGAACCCTGTGATCAATAAACCAACAATAAAATGTTTAGAGGAGATAATGTGCCCTTCCTTAAAGTTGGATGACAAAACAGCTGACGGCCCAACAATATAACAATGCAGCTCCTGGACGTTTTAACAAATCAGTCTACTTACAGGAACTGATCCCCTGAGTAACCATTTGATTGAACAGTGCTCTCTGTTGTGTCGTTGTAGAGAAAAACAACAACGGACTGGAACAGAAGCTGTGAAGTCAGACCCACGGACGACGACAACAACCGCCCCTGTCGCTCGCAAGCAACTCCGGCTTTGAAATCTGGCCGAGCGAATTTACCAAACGGCTCCGGCGGTAATCCTGTGACACAAAGCCTTTAATACTCCACACCACCAGAGCTTCCAGATGCATCACTGTGCTACACTTTGATTCAAGACAGCAGATAGCGAGCTGAAAATGTCAGCTCAGAAACATGCGGGGCACAGCTAATACACGCCCGGGTTTCAGCGGAGAACGACACGAAAACCACGACTGGTTCCTCGCGCAATTTTGAAGTGTGGAACCGCAATCGCAGGAGTTATTATTGCAAAGCCAAGCTTGCTTATTTATAGGGAAACAGTTGAATCTTTTTGTCTTGGGGTGCCGATAAATGCGGGAGGGAGATGAAAGCTTACCTCCCCAGGCACTGTTGGCGTTGGAGATGGAAGGAGTGCTCTGCACGGCGGGGATGAAGGCCGGCTGAAGATCAAACAGGTCGCTGTTCAGGTTGGGGACGCTGAGGAGCAAACCGGAGGGAGAGGGAGAGGTGAGGAAGTGAGAAAGTGAAAGGACAGAAAAAAACCCAATAAATCAAGATATCAAACACACACAAAAAAAACAAAAAAAACAAAACTTGTGGAGAAATGAAAGGAGACAGAGAGAGAGTATTAATATTTAATCAACTGAGCATAAATAGCTAAAGTCGCCACTAAAAACGTTCGTTCGTCACAGATCAAGATTAATCCCCACTCTCTGCAGGGCTATAAAATCTTCCCCCCTGAGCAATAAAACAGTTAGCGGCAGTAAATTCACAGTGTGTAAATTCTGCTCCGATTATTAAATCCAAATACTTTATCCATTTCCTGGGAAGGAGTCGGGGAAAGATTTCTGGTCTCCAGAACAAAAACTGACATGCAAGCGAACGAGATCTCGTCTCGAGGTTCGGAGTTTTGTTGATAAACACTCTGAACCGTGAAGACGGCTTTCAAGATTTTTTTTAAAACATCGTATGAGAAAATTTTGCTCGCTTGATAAACTCTTGCTAAATAATGAGATCCCAACCCCAATTGTGCCAGTTCAAACGCATCTAAAAGTTAACTACAAGACAACATCAAACCACAAAAAGCTAGTTTGATGTGGTGATTCGGCTCAAAAAGGAAAAAATCCTATTTTTATGCATCGAGAGTGAGACACTTCTATTCATTTATATGAAGGCAAGCCACAAAGGTTTATTGCTAAAGACAATAGTTGCCTGCAGAGTGCTATTTCCAAGCATCCTGACGGAAAGCTAAGTGGAAGGAAAACGTCTGGCAGATACAGGTACATCAAATTTAATTTCATTTGACTTTTTATTTCATTCACTTGATATGAATATAAACTTATAAAGTCTGTCAATATTAGCTATTCAACTTAAAAGACTACTACAGACATATTTCAATACAAAACAAAACGCGAAATGTAATTTAAGCAAAAGGAAACCTGACCAAGTACCATTGACTGAACGGTACATGAATATACTGTAGCGAAAGTCAGTTTTTGTTAGCTGTGCACAATACTTTAACTTTGTAAAAAACTGAATGTTGAGCTTCCTGTAAGCCACAATCATCAAAACTAAATGGAAAATGCTTAAAAGGGACAGTATTATACGTTTTCCATTCACATGGTATCATTTTATAGAACAATCAAGTAACTATGTTATCAGTAATGACAATTTTATATGTATCAAGCATAACGTAAAAGAAATTTTACTTTGTAATTTAAAGCCTTGAATATGGGCTTCTGTCTCTTTAAGAAGCTCCAGCTCTGGAAGTCATCACAACATGGCTCCTCTATTAATCCTTTAATACCAGCGCTGCACTGAGAAGGAGCTCATATAATGAGTTCAGCACATGAACAGTTCCACCAGGTGTTTGCTAATTGCTGCTGGCTAGTCTGAAGAAGCTGAGTGGAGAAGTTGCGTTGGAGGGCTGCTCTTTAACGCAGAAGTTCAGCATCTTGGCAACTGCAGTTGCAGGTATGTTTATAATGAGGAATAACATAATATGATTTAAAACTCAAAAAAGTCAATTTTACATACTGTACATACAATTTTACAAACATTGTCGTGTTATAAACAAATGAATTTCAGATTTTAATATAATTACTGAAATTACAGGACTTTGATTTTATTATAATTTGTAGAGATGCACCAGTATATCCAGAGAGGACGACTCAGACACTTGGCAGATGGATAACACAAGAATAGTCCACAAAAACTTTCTATTTGATTTTTATAAGCTGTTTCTGTGGTTCATTATGTCAAATCTAGACTGCAGAAAAGATGGCAGCAGATTCCTGATCTGGACTTTCTTTTCCCCACTTAACCCAAACTGGGATGAAAAACTGCTGCTCATCTGTTGAATTCCTGAACACAATCCTTTAGAAATATTTGGGTCAACGTCTACCATGACGGATGCTGAACAGCGTGAGCAGATTTCTGACCGTGTCTGCTTAGGTTTGTGCACCTGTTTGCATTCAGCACGGAGCCAAACAACTCCGGGGTGTGTGAGATGTGGTTGTTGTTGTTGGCGCTGCCGACCGACTGGCTGCTGGGGGAGGCGGAGGGTGGAGTCTGCATGCTGATCTCCTTCAGCCGCTGGTCCTGGAAAAAAAAAAAAAAAAGACACAGATGTCAAACGTGAGAAGCGAGGACCCCAGCACAGCTTGAGCAGAGACTAGGCTGTTCTGGATTCATTTGAAAATGGGTACAGAGACAAATAAATTGTTTTTAACAGGCTAACAAGTCAAATTTAAGACTTTAAGACCTTCTTAATGACAACTTGATTGAAATTTAAGATAAAAAAAACTAAATATTAGGAATGGTTGACCCCTGTGGGACTTGAATGATGAGGAAAAGCATTGCTAGGTAGATAACAGGCTAGCTAGCTACTTTTCACTGGTTATTGACTTGGCAATAACCAGCATGAGAATGGTCATTTTATTTATCAAGTTGAGTTTTGCATATTTTATGTTAGCGTTTCATTTATTTTGTTATTCTTATATGATTATTGTTGAGTGCTTTGGCCAGTTTTGCCATTTCAAAAATGCTTATGACTAAACTTGTCTTAGGTGGCTAGCGAGGCTCTATTTGCCCTTGCTAATATATCCTTGCCGTTTGTGTCTAATAAGAGAGAAGGGCTTGACAAACAGCTAGCTAGCATCTGGTAAATAGCAGCAAATATACCCTTGCTAGCTAGATAACTAATACAGCCTCGTCCTTGCTAGCAAGGCCAAATTTACCCTTGCTAGGACAGCTAGCTAGTAATTGCATATTTGCCGCTAGTAACCAGTAGCCTGAACCACCTGAAGCCACAGAACTCAACAAAGATTTTGGCACAATACTCAAGCTTTTGCCTGACAGAAAAGTCCCATGAAAAAAAAAAAACTACATAAACAAGAACATGCGAGATTAAACAGTCCCGTCACCATTAACACCTGAGATTAACGTATTTAAGGAATACATTATTTTAATGAATTTAAGGCTTTTTAGGATGCGTGGACACCCTGTGTAACCCAACGGCAACAACTCATCTGAGTCAAAGTGGACAGATGATATTGTCGGACATTGATGCCCTGTAATGCAGACACACAATGTAAAAAGCTAGACAGCTTTCTTTGGGTGCAAGTTTGGCTTTTAATATTCCTGCAAAAGCCCAGAAGGTTTCTAGAAATGCTGCTATCAGGGTTTGGGATTCAGAATACAGGGATTTTAAAACTAATTAGTCCTTTTTAAAAAAAAAAGTTCATAGTGAGTACATGGACCTTCCGAGTTTTTTTCATGTCGGATCTGACCCGGTTCTGTCAAGACCCAGGTGCTGCTGAGAACAGAGTTTGCTTCTCTCTAGTGACATATACACAAATCAGCGAAGCCCGTCCACAGCTACAACAACAACAAAAAAACTAAACATTCTGCATTTTAATATAAGCTTTATTCTCGTTGTTGTGCTGAGTCAAGGTGACGGAAGTCAATAGATGTGAAGAATGACGTGACAAAAACAGCAGGAGTCGTTTCCATTAGGCTCAAACTGCAGCAGAACGCTGCTGACGTCTGCAAGACGGCCGGGGAAACGATTGGAAGCTTCCGGACTGATTTCAGAAAAAAGACATGGGGAAGAAAACAGTGGGAAAATATCAAAATGTTATGCAACTTTCTGGTCTAAGATCAGCACTTCTATTAAGCCATAATCTACGTTTATGATGCGTCTGTGGTTTTAGAGTATTAACCTACAGGTTGAATGTGAATGGTGAGGTAAGGCAGGGTAAGGTCTTTAACATAATATGGTGCTGAGCAATAAATGGAAATGCACTCATTCGCAATCTAACCAATTTTTCTGACCAATCACTGCAACTTGGCTGAATTTTGACCGACCCACTCAGCGTCCTATAGTTTAACTTCCTGTTTGATGACATTTCTTGCAAGGCGAGCGAGCAAGATGAAAGCGTGTGTTTTTATGTTCTGTAGGATTTCCATCTACCGTTTACACAACTCATGTTAACTTGAATAATCAATATGAAAAATTTTTCTCACTTTGATAACTCCTCAGGACATTATTTGTGATATTTCAAGAAAGTACTTGAAAGTGTTATTTGTACTTTAACTATTAACCTTGTCAAAATCCTGTTTTTTTTTTTTTTGGGAAGGTTATTTGCAACAATTTCAACGTTCTTGTTGAAATTGTTATGGTAGGCCACATTATGATAAAAATAAAGCTTTAAAAAAAGGCAACTTTAAAAAAAAGATGATGCAAACATCAGCCAATTTTTGTGTCCTTCTAACATCCTGGAAGGACTGAATAATTCACAAGGACTTTAGATTTTAACACCAAACAATGAAACAATTTAATTTTACAATTTAAGCATTGTAAAGATATTTAAAAGAAATAGTCAAACCTGTTGAATTGCATCATCCCTTCATTAATCTCTCATTTTCTTGTTGTATTTCATGCAATGTTGGGGTATCTAACACACCAGACCTTTTAATTTGCCCTGCAGAGATCAATGCACTACTTTTTTATTTATTTTTTCCCGTCAGGGAATTCATTGTGGGAGATTTCCCCCCCACAAAAAAAAAAAAAAAAAAAAAAAAACGTTCTGTTTGTCCAACGAATGAGGCAATTTCCAGTAGAGCAGTCAGGCCGGTTATTGGTATGGATGACTGCAGTCGGAGTGAAAACACAGCTCCTCAAAGCGCCTTTATGTGGCTTATTTACACAAGGCCAGACGGAGGTTTTAATTCAGTGCACAACTTTAAGGTGAAGAAATGTTCCAAGTCACCTTACAACCTCTGCCGCCTTTAAAAAGATCCAGAGCGGATTAATAAAACAGAATCCCCTGCTGTACCAGCCTTCTCCTCATTTCTATTCCGACAGAGTAGTGAGGAAAGGGGAAAAAAAAGAAAAAAAGCAGCCAACTGCTGGTATTGTTTGGGCTGAAGCCCCAGCTGGACAGTAGCTGAGCGTGGAAGTGTTTTTGTATGTGCGCGTTGAACCCATATGGACACCAGAGAGCGCAGACAGCTGGACTGGAAGGTTTTGGATGACCCCTCCTGACCTCGCTCCAGCTCTCTTATTGAACTATGTTCTCACTTAATTTCACCTCTTCTTTCTAAATTAGAAAAAAAAAAAACAACAAAAAAAGAAAGAAAAATAACTCACCGCATCTCGATAGAAGCGGGACAAACCAAGGGCACAGAGTAAACAGAAATATAATCCAATCAAACGCACCGAGACAGTGAGGCAATGCTAACTGTGCATAATCTCACATGATTCGTACACACAAGAGGCTTGTAGGGGGTTTACACAGACAGAGGGGCAGCGCTACTAAGTAAACTGCAACATTTTCTTACGAGGTGTAAGCGAGCTACGTGTGAAACGAAGCTTGTGTACACACACACACACCAGATGCTGCTATGTGTGCCTGAATTATAGTTCCCACTGAGCTCTCAGTCAATTACAGTTTGCTGCAAGGCAGGACTCCCAGGGCTGGAGTGAAAAATGCCAACACATTTTATACTTGACTTTTCAATTGCGTGGCCCCGCTACCACTGAAAAGCTTTTTGGCCTTTAATTTTCAACTGGAGTTGAGATGTCAAAGATGGGGGGGAGGCAGGGGTGGAGAACCACTGGCATTCCTGGTGCGGCGTATCACGCGGTGTGATGTGCTGTGCCAAGTAAAGCTACGATGTGGAAATGTTTGCAGGTTTATACCGATTGTTCCAACTTCTGCGTCGACATCTTCTCTTACGCAGTTTAACAATACCGTACGGCTCTGTTCTCATTTTCCTTAATAAGATGGCCGCCATGTCAAATTCTGCTAGTGGAAGCTGACCAAAGCATGCTGTTTGGGTACACACAGTAATAACAGGAACTTCTTTGTGTCAGTAGGTAACTTCTCAATGGAACCGGCAGAAGTCACATGTGGTGTACCACAAGGTTCAATCCTGGGACAACTTCCTGTTTAACATCTACATGGCTCCCACTAGCTCAGGTTAGGCCTGTCACAATAACACATTTTGCTGGACATTAACTTTTCTCGGAAGTTATTGCGATAAACAATAATATTGTTGTTTTGAAACCATGATCAATAATAACGGCATAATAACGCAAGAACACATTGTTAAAGATCAATAAACGTTAAATTCTAATGAATATTTAACACTGGAGGTGGAATACATTTTAAACATCCAAAATAAAAAAAGCAACAAATAAAATGAATGATGACGTCTCTGCAAACAAAATTGTCCTTCAAAAAAAGGGCTAGTTGATACCAAAGCACCAGGCTAAAGACTTTTGTCATCCATTTTTTAATAGAAAGAGAGAAAAAAGAGGGAAATAATAAATCATGCAAATGGAAATGATTGAGCTCGTTTCAATTTATCATGTGATTAGATGATTTATTGCTTTTTGTGACGGGCCAAGCTAAGGTTACTAAAAGTAATAAGATTAGCTACCATAGCTACACAGATGATACACAGCTCTACATTACAATGTCACAAGGAGACTCTGAACCCAACCAAGGTCTCAACAGATGCTAAGAACAGATAAATGTGTTGATGTGCCATAATGTTCTCCATCTGAACAGAAACAAAACGGAAGTTATCATCTTTGGAGCTAAAGAGAAATGATCTTGAATCAGTGTATAGTTTCAGTTTTTATAGCTAAACATTAGTGATCAGGTCTGTAATCTGGGTGTAGCGTTCGACTCTGACCTGAACCTTCAGAGCCACATAAAGACAGTTACAAATTCAGCCTTCTATCACCTGAAGAACACGTTACGATAAAAGGACTTATGTCCTTTTATCACCGCTTGTACCCTTTTATCACGGGTACAAGCGGCCGAAATGGGTTTCCTCCGCAGGGTGGCTGGGCTCTCCCTTAGAGATAGGGTGAGAAGCTCGGTCATCCGGGAGGGACTCAGAGTAGAGCCGCTGCTCCTCCACGTCGAGAGGAGCCAGTTGAGGTGGCTCGGGCATCTGGTAAGGATGCCTCCTGGACGCCTCCCTGGTGAGGTGTTCCGGGCACGTCCCACCGGGAGGAGGCCTCGGGGAAGACCCAGGACACGCTGGAGGGATTACGTCTCTCGGCTGGCCTGGGAACGCCTTGGGATTCCCCCGGAGGAGCTGGAAGAAGTGGCTGGGGAGAGGGAAGTCTGGGCCTCCCTTCTGAAGCTGCTGCCCCCGCGACCCGACCCCGGATAAGCGGAAGAAAATGGATGGATGGATGGATGGATGGATGGATGGACTTATGTCCCGAGAAGATCTAAAGAAACTCATCCAATAATTCTGGTGCGACCCGGCCCAAATTTCGAGTTGGAGTCAGGCCATAAATCTAAGCTCCAGATAAAACTAAAAAGTGAGCCGAATAACACTGAAGTAGAAGTTGCGGATGCAAAAGGCTAACCAAATCAAGAATTTTAACAACGTGGTTTTATGAGCATTTTCCTCAAGGTTCAATCATGTTTTATAAATAAAGCTCATTCTGAAGCTCAGAACATTTTCAACATCATATTTCGTCCGTTTCAACTAAAAACATTTTTCACCCCAGTGGAAAACTGCTTGTATTCAACTCTGCATTTTTAACCATCTGCAGATGTGAGGATGCATCTGAAACCTTTTTTAGAGTGGAAATTGCATCCTGTCCACAAAGTCTAAAACAAACCCTACAAATAAGAACTCCTAAGACATTTAATAACTTCAAATGTGAAGCTATTCAAGTTTCATTGGGATATTCTCAATTTTTAGAACATGCCTACTTTCCTATACAGGTCCTTCTCAAAATATTAGCATATTGTGATAAAGTTCATTATTTTCCATAATGCAATGATAAAAAATAAACTGTCATATATTTTAGATTCATTGCACACCAACTGAAATATTTCAGGTCTTTTATTGTTGTAATACTGATGATTTTGGCATACAGCTAATGAAAACCCCAAATCCCTGTCTCAAAAAATTAGCAAATCACGAAAAGGTTCTCTGAACGAGCAATGAACCTAATCATCTGAATTAAAGTAACTCTAAACACCTGCAAAAGATTCCTGGGGCTTTTAAGAACTCCCAGCCTGGTTCATTACTCAAAACTGCAATCATGGGTAAGACTGACTGCTGTCCAGAAGGCCATCACTGACGCCCTCAAGCAAGAGGGTAAGACACAGAAAGAAATTTCTGAACGAATAGGCTGTTCGCAGAGTGCTGTATCAAGGCACCTCAGTGGGAAGGAAAAAGTGTGGCAGAAAACGCTGCACAACGAGAAGAGGTGACCGGACCCTGAGGAAGATTGTGGAGAAGGACAGATTCCAGACCTCGGGGGACCTGCGGAAGCAGTGGACTGAGTCTGGAGTAGAAACATCCAGAGCCAGTGTGCACAGGCGTGAGCAGGAAATTTGCTACAGGTGCTGCATTCCACAGGTCAAAACACACTTTTGAACCAGAAACAGCGGCAGAAGCGTCTGACCTGGGCTACAGAGAAGCAGCACTGGACTGTTGCTCAGTGGTCCAAAGTACTTTATTCGGATGAAAGCAAATTTTGCATTTCATTCGGAAATCAAGGTGCCAGAGTCTGGAGGTAGACTGGGGAGAAGGAAATGCCAAAAGGCCAGAAGTCCAGTGTCAAGTACCCACAGTCAGTGAGGTCTGGGGAGCCATGTCAGCTGCTGGTGTTGGTCCACTGTGTTTTATCAAGGACAGGGTCAATGCAGCAGCTATCAGGAGGTTTTGGAGCACTTCATGCTTCCATCTGCTGGAAAGCTTTATGGAGATGAAGATTTCATTTTACAGCACAACCTGGCACCTGCTCACAGTGCCAAAACCACTGGTATTACTGACCATGGTATTACTGTTGGCCTGCCAACTCTCCTGACCTGAACCCCATAGAGAATCTGTGGGATATTGTGAAGAGAAAGTTGAGAGAAGCAAGACCCAAAACTCTGGATGAGCTTAAGGCCATCGAAGCATCATGGCCTCCATAATACCTCAGCAGTGCCACAGGCTGATTGCCTCCATGCCACGCTGCATTGCAGCAGTCATTTCTGCAGAATGATTCCCGACCAAGTATTGAGTGGATAACTGAACATAATTATTTGAAGGTTGACTTTTTTGGTATTAAAACACTTTTCTTTTATTGGTCGGATTAAATATGCTAATTTTTTGAGACAGGGATTTGGGGTTTTCATGAGCTGTATGCCAAAATCATCAGTATTAAAACAATAAAAGACCTGAAATATTTCAGTAAGTGTGCAATGAATCTTAAATATATGACAGTTTAATTTTTATCATAACATTATGGAAAAATAATGAACTTTATCACAATATGCTAATATTTTGAGAAGGACCTGTACATATTCACTCCTGGGAAGTTTAATGCTTTTACGGTTAGTATGTCCTTATGCATTCACAGTCCAGTTCAGTCTATGTTAAAGGGAACATATATATTTTATATAAGTATGCCCATAATAAATCCATCTTA
This sequence comes from Poecilia reticulata, assembly GCF_904066995.2. Classification (NCBI taxonomy): domain Eukaryota; kingdom Metazoa; phylum Chordata; class Actinopteri; order Cyprinodontiformes; family Poeciliidae; genus Poecilia; species Poecilia reticulata. The sequence continues at coordinate 8,018,436 of NC_088847.1, read as the reverse complement.
AAACTACCATAGCCAAGAACTGGATTAAAATTCTACAAAGCCTTTTGTGTCTTAAGAAGCAGCTGCACAGAACTCAATGAACTGGCTGCAAAGACGCCACTTGAAGTCACTTGAGAAAGGACAGATCAGTCTGTACTCAACCTCCTTCTGAGAGCCTCTTGGAAGCTTCATCTCACAGACTAACTGCCTCCTTCAGAGGTGACAAGGCCTGAAATCTCACCTTGAGAGCCTGCAGCCGGGCCTGCTCCTCCTCCAAGGCCTGCTGCTTCTCTTTCTCATCCATGCGGCTGAAGGACATGCCGGTGGAGGACAGAGACGAGACGGCACTCGACAAGGTGGACGCTCTGGGGAGAAAAAAAAAAAAAAAGTATACAACTTGACCATGTTTCGTTAAAAAATAAAAAATAAAATTCCCTGAGTGTTTTTGGTCTAGTTTCTATCTGAAAAGTCTTACTACACTTGATATAACTCATAAGTAACTTTTCAACTTGTTTAAGTCGACAGTTACCGTATTTTCCGCACTATAAGATGCACCGGATTATAAGGCGCACCTTCAATGAATGGCCTATTTTAAAACTTTTTTCATATACAAGGCGCACCGCATTATAAGTCGCGTAGAATAGATGCTTCAGTTTGGGTTTCCGTACTCTATTATTACACATCCACATTTGTAAAGAAGTGGTCCCCGAGTACTTTATATAGTAGGTTGCCCCAGTCATTGTTTCACTCACGGTGTTGGTGTTGCGATCTTGTGCCCAACTGCTTTCTGGGTAACAGACCAACCGACACGCTGCCGCCGCAGACTCTGTCTCTCTTCCCCCCGGCTTTAAATGTAAAGGGGCTGGTCCCTTGGTAACCCTAGTCGAAGAACCCCCGGATGAATATCTAAAGCCACTTTGTTGACATAAAGAATGTTAAAAAAAACTGTCCGACTCCTGTCAGCAAGGAGAGCCTTCCATGACTGGGCCGGACGATGGTCACCTTTCTCCGTTCGCGCACAGCATGTTCGTGGAGAACGTGGTGCTAAATGACCTGCAGACGACCTGATTATCAGGTCGGTAGGTAGATAGGTCAGTCAAACTTTATTAACAAACCAACGTTCTGACAACTATCCCAGCATGCACCGAACACTTCTAAGGGCGAAAATAAAGTTGGCGGCTGCTCAACGTAGTTGCTAGACCTGTTGTGGCTCAATATTGGTCCATATATAAGGCGCACCGGATTATAAGGCGCACTGTCGGCTTTTGAAGAAATTGAAGGTTTTTAGGTGCTCCTTATAGTGCGGAAAATACGGTACTTAATATTGATGAAAAACTACCAATTCCATGGGTGGACATTTTTTTCCCCATGTTACAAGTGAAAAACTTTTTCATCAATATTGAGGAATTATTGACTTAAGATCCTATTTTGTGCAGAAAAGTGACTTCTAAGACAGTTTTGCTTGTTTCAAGTGTACTAAGAAACTAGTACGCCTGTTATAACAAATTTTGCTAGACGATAAATCGTCCCAAAAGTTATTGCGATAAATGATAATATTGCTGTCCTGAGGCCATTTTCAAGTAATATAATGGTAATGGCATAATAATGCAAGAAAACACCCTGAAAGATCAACAAACTTTAAATAATGATGAACATTTGACACTGGAACTCAAAAAAACAAAAATCTACTATGAAGATTGTAAATGAAATTGTTTAAAAAAAAGGGTTAGTTGAGACCAAAGCTGAAGACTGAAGACTTTTGTCATTGAGTTTTTGGTAGAAAAAGAGAAATGGATATTCAAGAGTTCATTTTGTCACACAATTAATTGATTTATTGCGACAGACCTAGAAACTAAACCAAAATTTCCTCGACTTTTAAATCTATTCCGGTGCTTTGCGGCTGAAACGCGTACCTTGTGTCCGCATTCAACTCCTTCGTCTTCTTGCCCTCCAGAGAGGCAAGGTGCTGCTCCAAAGCCTCCAGGAGGCTGCTGGGGGCCTGAGAAACAAAACAGAGGAGTTCACCCATCTGTAGCAGCTTCTGGGGAACACTGCTCTCTCTCTCTCATTCTCTCTCAAAATCCACAAAAAAAAGGAAGAAAATCCCACCCACACACTCCCAGAGTTGTGCTCACACAAACACAGCACCCAGAGTTAGTCGGCCTCTCAGGAAGGTAACGGAGTGCATCAGGCTCCAAGAATAGCCATGGCAACATGCAGCAAACACTCACATTGTTAGCAGGAGAACAAAGGAGGAGGTAGAGAAACAAAGAGTGAGGAAAAAGGTGGGGAGTAAAAGGAGGGAGTAGTAGGGTTTTTTTCTTCTCCTTTACTTCACATGAGCAGAAGGCAACGATATCTACAGCCCACCTTTTCTTCCTCTTTGTTTTGCTTCTGTTTTTGTTGATTGATCTACATTTAGTTTCAAAATGCTCACTCTTTTCACCTGTTGTACTTGGAAACTAGCATTCCCTCACTTTATCTAATTGCCTGTCAAGAAAGAAAAAAAAATCCCCAACAGATGCAGTGAGGGGAATCTAAACAGCTCCCATCACCGCACACGACTCAATCAAAATCAGCCGGCGAACGGGTTTACTGAGAATTGTTGCTATGGAGCTGTAGATAAGACTCAGGTGGAGAGCTCACGCTGCCAGGCAAACTACCCTGTGGTTGTTAGGTGCTTCATTAGCAGTCAAAAGACAAAAAGAGAGAAATCAGAGGAAAAAAAATGAATTCACTAGGTTGAGAAAGGAAGGCAGCTAAGGAGCTGGGTTCTGGTTTGGCTGAAAAAAAAAAGAAAAAAAATGTACAAGGGAAATTCTCCCACTGCCCAAATATGACAACGTCATGTCTGCCTCTCCGTCCACAAGAATGTTGCTGGCAGCGATGTGGACTTGCACGCAAATGCATACAGTGCTCAGAGGTCTCTGGCTGGCGAGGTGATGGGAGCCTGCCAACACCCAGTTGTTAAAGAGACAGCGGCGTGAGCTACAAGAAGTCAACCGGTCCGAATAGGTAAAAATAAAGAAAGTTGTTTTGCTTTTTTTTACTTAATTTTATTTCAAGTAAAAATATCATAGTACTTGTACACAAATTCACCTTAATATTTTTTATTTAAAAGTAACAGTTTAATTCCTAGTGAAGCAGAAATATGAGAGTAAAAACTGTTGCATAACAGGAAGTTTACTTGGTGGCATTTTGATTTTCATTGACAAAAACAAGCTAATTTTAGCTGGTTTAATGGTCACCAGGGGCCCAGAGCCACAAGTTGTTCTTTGGACCTTCCACAGTGGCTCTTAAAGGTGCAGTATGTAACTTATAAAAGAATATGTTTTCTACATATTTGTTAAAATTGTCATAATTATTGTGATAGTTTGCTACCAGACAGATAATCTGTTAAGAGATCGAGCTCCTCCACCTTCTTTCTCTACTGCTATTGCTGTGTGAAGAAATGCACCGCTCCCGAACAAATCAACCAATCAGAACTACGAGGCGGGTCTCAATGCCGTCACTCAGCCTCATGAACTCGAAGCTAAATGTGCTAGTGGCAGAGAAATAACTTACCGTTACAGAAAAATCGTTTTTCCACCATCATTGGTGGCCATGCCAACTAACCTGGATAATCAGATTGTGATCGACAGTGCTAAGACCGCCCCCTGGTTCTAATTGGTTGTTTCTAGTTAACACTATAAACACCGGCAGAAGAGCTCAATTTTTATTTTTTTATATTTTTACACATCATCTGTCTCATACCAAACTGTCATAACAGTGGCATGGAAGTTGCATGGAAATGTAGTGCAGTTGGTAAGTTTGGCTAAAAGTAATTTAGAAAGAAAAATGGGTAATATTTCTAAATTTAGATCCAATAAGACTTAATTTTTCCAGTTTATTCCTGGAATATCTGAACTAAATTTCCATAAAGAACAACACTAAAAGTACAAGTAATATGCTTTTAAATCTGATTTTCTTGCCATTAGGGTTGGACTATGTGTGCTTCAAATAACATTTCCTTAAGTATATATTTATCAAAACTTACAATCTGTCATTTTCTGAATGTTGTGCAACATTAACGTCTCTAAATGAGTTTTTATTTGGCTGGATTGAGAGTAAAAATGGCTGTTTAAGTTGTAAAGGTCGCACATCCTTGATTTATTACAATGACGATTTCAGATTTCTGTAATATATCACTGAAGTGTGATATATTACTGAAAAAGAAAATTAATAGTTCAGAGTTTTATTCATGTACCTGTTTCTTAGCCCCTTACATTTCAGAAATATTAATTTAAATCGACCCAAATAAAACCAACGCATACTTTCGGGTAAAATTCAGTTTGCTTCATCAGTGCATAACGGAAAATATCCTTTAAAATCATCATATATAAATCACCTCACCAGACACTGACCAATGCTTAGCCAGTACTGTATGCTTAACTTTTGGAAGGCATGGATAAAAGTCAGCACAAGACAATAACTGCGTCGTAATAACCAGGCCATTCACTATTCTTGTCAAGCACACTGAAGCAGTGCTGTCGTGCATGACAAACACGATATGAACACCGTGTAAGGAGGAGGATGGAATTTAGATGAGTGACGAGGGGAAAAAAAAAAAAGAAAAACAACCCTCTTTCTGCAGAGACTTCTTCATGCAGATGAAGATGGAGGGGTGCAGGAGTGAAGCCTCATTTCCTATTCATGAGCTTCCGTGGCCTTTTGCCGTCTGTGTCACACCTGCCAGAGTGGGTGAGTGCATGTGAGTGTGTGTGTGAGAGACAGCTACAAGCAATCCACCTGATGCCAACACACATGTATTAACTGAGTCGGCAATTGTACAGTAGCGAGAGAGAAAGAAAAAAGGGGGATTGTCATGCCTGTAAATGCTCAAGCTGTTGTATGTATGCTTGCACACTCGAGTAGAGCCACTATGATCCTCATGCAGGTTCTTAAAGGAAAATTCCACTAGATTTACACCTGGGCGCTATTATTTCTCATCTTTTGGTGATTTAGTGTCAAGACTTGACAGAATGCTAAAGGGACTGGATTTATATAGAGCACAATCACACATATGCACACATTCATACATCATTATGCAGATCTATACTTAGGGTAAAGTGAAACCTGCAATCAGACTCAACTTTTAGATAGTAAATAACATCTTCCAGGTGAGCCTCTGTCGCACCTAAATGTTTTATTTCTCTAGTTTACAGAGAAATGTTTGGTCAAACATTGTGTTTAGAGAAACCGATGGAAACAGGGAGAAGCTGAGAGAAATCAGTGAAGAACAGAGTTACTCTATCCAATCAGCACAAAGCTTCATTTTCCACTATCACTTCCCAATCTATGGTAGACTTTTCTACCTTGGTCTCGCTTTAAGGAGAGAGGGACAGAGGGAGTTGAAAATAAAGATGGATGGATAAGTAGATGAACAACGACAGATGGACGAAAGGATGGCTGGATTAAATATGGAAAGGAAGAAAGATGTAGGAGATAAAAATATGGGAATATGGGAAAAATATGGTGGATGACATGGATGGATGGATGAAATGGTTAGATGGATGAAGTCCAGAAGGATGGATGGCTGGATGAAATACTAAGAATGCATGACATACAGCTGGATGGACAAAATATAGGTGGAGAAAGTATTGATGGATAAATTAGAGAAGGATGGATTAATAAGGATGGACAGATGGATGGATGGATGAAATAGAGATGGACGTTTTGAACAATGTGGGTAAACTGTCTTAGTAAATTCTCGTACTTTCCTTTACTCCAGTTGACATTTCCATACTTCTCCAGGCTTAAATCAAACCCCAGGCCTTTCCAGGCTGAGTAGGAACCCTTTACAAACTGAGCAGAGAAAACACAGGAAGCAGACCTGAAGGGGTTTCCTGAACTGGTTAGCGCTCTCAGAGAACCCTTCTCATTATAGATTAACAGCTGTTGAGGAACAGCCACTAATACAGCCACAGCTTGGTTATCTTAGACATGGTGATTAACGTCCCAAAAATAATGGGAAGTAGAAACGCAAACTGGAAAAACTGGCCTCTCAGCTTCCCTTGAGTTAAAAAACCCTCTATAAAAACAATTCATTTTACAACAACGGAACAACACAAACCATTCTATGTGGTTTCGTCGTCATCGCTGACCCAACACAACCAGAACTGAAAGGCTTTAAAAGTTTTAAATCTGGAAACAAACCAGCCAAACTGCAAAACACAAATTACCAAAGCTGCTTCTTAATGTTTACCTTAAGTTATGTAAAAATTGCAAAATCAATAAGAGGCAAAAGGCAAGGACTTTGCCCACTAGCCTGCAGAATGATGGTAAAGCAATAATCAGACAAACTGGCCACAGGATTCTTGCACAACGCAGATTTTTGACCCCGTTAAAAACTAAGATTGGAAAAAAATAGGGCCTAGGTTAAAGGCGGAATTTTCCTTTATGGAGGTTTGAGTGGGGAAGCGGTACAGTTTGCAACCCACCACCTACAATGTATGATCCTTTAGTTTTCTGCAACAGAGTGGGAGGGGAGGAAAAACACTCGTTATTGACTGCAAATACAGGATTATTCAACTCTGACCTCAGACAAACCGACTCTCCTCTGTACACATTAACCTGTCTTTTTTTTTCTTTTTTAAAATGTGTGATCAAGGACACGTTTCACTGAGATCTGCAATGTACAAAGAGATTTCTGATTCTTGGACAGAAAAATAAAAGAATCAAAAGGCTACAAATGAATAAACTGTTGCGATAATGATGGCAATACACAAAGTAGTCAGAAAAATTATAGATTTTTTTAAATTTCTTCCCCTTTCAATAAGGTTAGTATAAACTCAACCTCTCATATTCAACATATTTTTACCAATAAACTGAGCTGGCTTCTGACTCTAAGAATATAAAGTTAAGAAGTAGGAGGTTTACCAACTCATATTTAAGACTTTTAAGACCATTTTAAATGGAATTTAAGACGTATGTCTCCCCAGAAATGAATGGATTTCCTACAGGCTATTGGCGAAAAATTTCTGCCTGTCCATGAAAGATGCAAAAAAGCTACTTAGCTAACAGGGGTATGTTAGCAGCTAGTTAGCTGTAGCCTCAACCAGAGGACGTAGTGAAGATGTCTGAGTGTGACAAACTTTCGCATAACGAAAAAGTCACATGAGAAAAACAAAATATATGAACTATTAAATGAACTATATCTAATAATGCTGGCATGACAAAATTTAAGATCAGAGATTAACATATTCAAGGCCAACAAAGCTTTTAAAAGAAATTTAAGGACTTTTAACTAGTTTTTCTTTTGGATTATTTTGTTAAGGACAGAATTTACAAGCAAAAATAGAAAAAAAACAAAAAACAAGTGTGTGCATTATTTTCTAGAGCAAAAGTGCAAAACTTTATAATTTGAGAGCAAATCACAGCAAAAATCTTTATAGCAGAGTTAAAAAAGTGCATTACAAAAATAAAATAACAGAAAATCTGAAACTAAAGGTTTGCTCTTATCACCCTAATATTAATTCGATACTAAAGCCGACTTATCAATATCAATATCTTTGGATCAATCCGCTCACCTCTAGTAGGAGAATTTCAGCAGATTGCAGGAAGGTGGAACAGTATTAATGTTTTAGAAGTGCTAGACATGCTAGCTGCTAGTAATGTTAATATAAACTCAACCGATATTCATTTAGTCTTTTCTTTTTAGAATTATAAAAATTACCAACACAATGGGAAAATAAAAAGCTCTCGTCACTGTAAAACAACTTTTATATTATTCTACCAAAGATCAGAAGTGTTTTCTTTACTCGATGTGTGTTTGGCGCCCCCCTTTGACTGGGAGTATTATTGAACATTCCCAAAAGACTGAGCTGCACAGGGACATCTGTAGATTTATTCAATTCAACTCAGCACCCAAAAACACACAGCATTCTATAAATACTGTATACTGTATTTATACAATAAACAAATTATCACCTCAGAGTTTTCTTTGCTGAAATGTTAGCATTTAAAAATAATTTCAAGTTACCTAACCAATACTTGGATGTGCATGTGAAGGTCAAACTTCCTGTAGTTACAACAACTTTAAAAATAGGAAGCTTTTGTTTTCAGACATCGTTATAAAACTAAATGTATGATTTTTAAATTGCTGGCTGACAACAAAGGAAATTAATGAGGTCCTTGGAGCAAAGTTTTACATGAATGATTTAAATCAACCAATGATCAATGAACAACACAAATCAATCTCTGGTTGCGGCTCTTTTATGTAACTAGCACACAAAGCCAAGGACTTTTTATATAAAGATGATTAAAACAAGTTTTAGCACCAAATATTTATCATAACCTGAGAAAATCTGACCAAGAAAAAAAATTATCAAAGAGAGGTAAACAAATACAACATAAAGGGCATAAAAAAAATAAACCCTGCTTCAAGGAGTTTTGATAAACACTTTCACAGCCGGATAAAAAGCAAATTAAAACATTTTGAGGATTAAAAGAACAAATCGCATTCCTTATCCAAGCAGAGATGCTTTTTTTTTTTTAACAAAATCTTTTCTTCTGTTCATTATCTTTGTTTTCCTAATTTCAAGGCCAGCCTCACTGTGTTCATTTGCCCCAGGTTTTAAAAAAGAAAAAACAAGTCTTTTCATCAATTCTGCTCATGGCATGGGGCCAAACTAACACACCTCAACCTGGATCTATAATAAGAAATTAGGAGGAGAGAGAAAGGAAATAATAGGAAAGGATATTCAGGCAAATCCAACAGAGAGGCCTTCTAACATGATGGCTGGTTAAACAAAAAAATAAATAAAAACCAGAAAATATGGGCGGGAAGGTGAACAAAAGAGTTGATTGAGAGGGAATACAGATTAAAAAGAAAAGGTGAGTTAGTGGGGAAAAAAGGAAGCCACATATATTGCTGAAAATATGAAAACAAAAAGAAAGGGAAAGATAGAAAACAGGAGCTGGAGTTGAATAGAGAGGTGGAAGGTGGCATGTACACTGACCTGTGAGAGATCTGGGATGTCACCCTGATCTATTCCAACTTGCTGTCGTCAAAACAAAAAGAAAAGAAAAAGTAGGGAGGGAAGTATAGGTGGGGGATAAAATGGAGAAGAAAACAAACAAAAAAAAAACATAGGGGAATCATTACCTCATGCAGTGGCAATGTGTCAACAAAAAAAACAAACAGAAACAAACAAGCAAATGCGTGTGACATCGACAGGAAATGGCAGCAGTGACTGAACGATGAGAAAACATGTCGGGCTCTTGAAGGCGGAGCAGGCATGCTGTGGGAACACTTAAAGTGACACCGAACTCCAGGAATTCACCTCTACGGAACGCAACACGTCGACTTGTTGGGACACAGATAAACAACGTCATGTCCTTCTCGCAACCAGCCAGTTGGGTTTCATATGCAAACACTTTGTTTAAAGGGGCAGTGTTGTGTGAAATCCATTTTTTTAGCTTTACATCGTGTTATAGTGTTATTCCCTCATCATAAACATACTTGGAGTGCTGCTTTGATTATTTCAGGCATGTTTGAGAAATCTTTTAATCTCCATGGCAACAATTCAGCTGTGCAAAACACCTGGATGGACCTGGCTCCGCCTTCGAGACAAAGCTCCTCCTCCCAGCTGCAGTTTCCAAGCTTCCGCATTATAGAACAGCTCTCCCCCTTTATGCCTCCACTCAGCTCCTTCAGACTAGCCAGCAGCAATTAGCAAACATCAGTTGAGCTCATTATACGAGCTACTTCTCAGAGCAACACTGGTAAAAATGTTGTTAAAGGCGGAGTTTCAGAAAGAGCAGGAAGTCCTTAAAGAGACAGAGGCCCAATTCCAAGGTGTTCAATTACAAAGTCAAATTTCATTTAAATCATATTTGCATTTTTACAACTGAGGTTGACAGTTTGGAAAATACATAATACTGCCCCTTTAACACTAAACTGAAGTGGTAAATCTAAGATAAATATGGTATAGGTTGTGGCATTTACAAAATAAATGTATTTTTGGAATACAGTGATGCTAATTCAACAAATATTTTGTTGAGAACGTGTAAAGCTAGTCTTTCCTTTCTGCGCGCACCGAGCCGAGGAGACCAAACTCTGCAGATGTTTTTGGAACGACCAACAGGGACGTGGAGCTGAGCTCATTTTAGCCACGAGAGTTATGGATGTCTTTTGAGTGTCGGGAGCCTGACGGCGCACAGCTGTCTGCTTCATGTGTCCTGCTAGAACTCTGCTTGATGAACTCGGGTGACCCGCAGTGATACGGCTCCACAGACACATTAAATGAACTGTAACTAATCCCTCCCCACAATCCATTACTTTGACTTTCACATTTCTTTTTCTCTACCCTCTTTGTCCAGCAGATAGTCTCTTTGGCTCTTAAGGAATAGCCACATGTTGAGCAGAAATGTGTTTTTCCTTATTTACTATTCAGGTACTCTAACATTTGCTCAACTGTAAGAAACATATTTAATATCTAATGTTTTTACAGCGAGGACTCAAAACCAATAACTCAGAGTTCTGCAATCTGACATTCTCACAAAACAGAATCCAACACATTTATGCTTAATAGAAAAATTGACATCTGTTCTACAAACGAATACTGATCTCTTTGCTGGAGCTTTGACTGAAGGTGGCACTGTGTTGAAATGCTTCTAGCACCTTGATAAAATGGGTTGTAGTAATTCTCAGTTTTATTTTGTTCTAAAGTTATACATGTATATGTGCTTTTCATTTTCTTTATTTTTGTATAAAGAGTTGCATAAATTTAAGTTCATAATTTGAATCTAAGCCTGTGTGCTTATTTCCTAATAGAAATTCACATTGTAATCTCTTAATGCACTAAACGTAAAACATTTTTCTTTCTCCATAAATATCCAGTTTAGGAGAACACCTATCGGTCGACGTGTCATTTTAAGACTGTTGTGAGAATTGTAACTCTCTTCAGCATCATAACTCCTCCGTGGAAATTGATTTCTTATCCATCTGCAGCTACCTCATTTACCATCATGCTGTCAATTTGCGTATATAAAACGTACACAAAATGTTCGCTGTACCACCAGCTGATGCTTTAGTTCTTCTAAGTCACTGCATCAGATGAAAACACATTTATTGAGGGGGAAAAAAACATATTGTAGATTAAAATCTGCTCCTTCACACTGGAGACGTTAAATCTAAAAACGAAGCAACTCATTATTTATTCCCTTTCCTACATATATATATATAGATTTTTTTAATGTCTGTAGCCGTCTGGGGTAGTCCTTAAAACGTAATCGTAAAAAGACGAAGACGTCTAAATGGGAACGTTTCCCCATTCCGTGTCTGAAATGCACGTCGGCTTCCTGTTTAAACTACGGAGACGGAACGGGGCACAGCGGCGAGAGGGAGAGAGGGAAAGAGGGATGATCTGTGGGTGTCGGGGGAAGGAGACCCACTCGGGTATCCATCTTTGTCAGAGGGAGAAAAGAGGAGCGAGGCAGAGGAGAGGATTAGGCGGAGGGAGCTAACAGAGCGCCTAACCACGTCCTCCATCTTATGGTTATTTTTGGTCTATATATATATATATATTTATGTGTGTGCGCGCGTATGTATGTGTGTGTATTAAATGTGGGGGCAGAGGTGTAAGTCGGGGATGGCTTGGTTCAGCAACGCTGAGTGAGCAGAACTGCAGCCGCCGTGTGAAAAATGAACACATTAAAGTAACGTTGGAGAACATCTGGGTTAGGAGAGCTGGATTATAAGAATCTACATACAGCTAGGAGATGTACAGATAGTGATTTAGAATTAAGAATCTAAAAAAACAAACCAAAAACCCTGAAAAGCGAACCTGTTTAAACTGAAAAAATTCCAGATCGAGTATTGGTGACAATGTGCCCGATCCATAAGAGATTTATTCAGCCTAATTTTATGCTTTATTGTTTATTTTACATTATATTTAGCATTCAAGCGGTTCACTTTCTGAACCATTCGGAAAAAAGTTTGTTAGTTTTTGCATGTTTGACCAAGATAGTCAACGTATTGTTTTAGTCAGTTTTAAGTTTGTTATTTATTTCACATTGGTTGTTATTCTGCACTAACTGAGCCAAATGATGTTTTTACATGTTTGATCAAGTCTCTGAAGCTATCGTGCATGCAAGTCTGCAGAGTTGGCAAATAAATGTGTAATTTAGCAAGTTTTTTTTAAAGAAGAAAAGTTTTAAGTCATATCAACATTGTTTTTTTTCTGTATCGGATCGGTATCAGCTGGCGCCAAATCTGTATCGGAAGTGGATAAAGAGAATCTGTGCGTCCCTCTCTGCGGGTTTGTCTGTGTGCTCGTGTACCTCAGCCACTTTGAGGAACTCCGACAGCTTTGTCATTCTGTAAAGAAACTTCTTGTAGATGTCTAGAGCGTCTTTACACTGGTTCTTCTTCATGTCAAAGTATTTCTCTACAGGAGAAAAAACAAACACACACAGACAGTCGAGAAAGATTAAAACTGAGCAAAAATGAAAAGGTTTTTACATGAGGAGGAGACGAAACGCTCAGAGCTTCTGTGCGCGTGTTGCTGGTGTTTACATATCTGTTAGACAGCAGCATCTGCATGACTGAACACATGGCCAGTTACCCTAAATTACATATCCTCCAGCACTAAAGGTGTCATTACAATAACCCATTACACCACTGAACGCTACATTGCCTTGCAAAAGCAGTCGTACTTATGCTACAACAGCAAACTTTAACGTCTTTTATTTGGATTTTATGTGACAGACTCGACAGAAGGTATTATATAATTGTGAGGTAGGAGGAAAAGGGCTGAAGAATTGCCTTTTTTTTCCCCCCCTTCAAGAAAGAAAATCTTAACCATGAATACGCTTTGATCCAGATCATTATATTGTAGCCGTATCTGGCTGGATGTTTAGGTGAACCTTTTGCAGCCTCCATCCAGCTTCCCCATCAGCTGAGATCAGCTTCCCTTTCGTGAACCTCTTTGTTACAGTCCGTAGGTTTATCAAGTAAAATCTCCCCCCAAAAAAGACGCCAAAGTTTGTAGTGGTAGCTACAAACTAAGAAAATGTGGAAAAAAAGTTAATAAAGAATGAATATGTCTGGTTTGGACACATCACCCGTCCAACAGAGATAAAGTTTCTTTAGTTTACCTTGTTCCATCTTTAAAAAAGCTCAGAGGATTTTTAGATATGGTTAAGGTGGAAACGATTAATCGTAATTAATTGATTTTTTTAAATGGTCGCCTACTAATTTAGTAGTCGATTAATCGTTAATTAAAGTATACAAGGTTAAAAAAAAAAAAAGGTCCAATTGCTGAAAGAACGGTAATTACGTTAACAGCAATTAAGCCAAAACTACAAAATTTCCTTTTAGGCACCTTTTCCTATCCAAGTATTAATTGGTTAATCCAAAAACAATAACAACCAGATCAGCCCCGCACTGTACTGATGTTAAGTCAATCAGGTCAAGTTTTTTTTTTTTTAGAAGCATTTATTTAGCTACAGATGCATCCTTTGATGAAGCGATCACTAAAGGAATGCTACAGTGTTGCATTTTAGGCAATAAAATATTTTTTTAAATTAAAAAAATATTTATTTGCATCATTAAATGTATTTCTAATATTGTATAAAAAAGGCTTACGTGAAAAATCTGTGGGATGGGCCAATTTTTAACCAATTAAACAATCATTTTGTCAATTAAGCAATAGAATTATTGTTTTTTGTTGATTAATTATGCTACATTCAATTATCTATCAAATAATTGATTATTTGGCAGAATTATCATTCTACCGATTAATCGACAGACTCATTGTTTACTAAAATGATTGTTAGTTGTATCCCTGTGTTTTTTTTATTTATTTTATTTACACTGAATCAGTTTAACTCTTAATGTGTAGTAGCTTTTCCGGAAAGTGTCCCCCAGATATAGAAATATGGGAGATCTGTGGACGTAGAAATATGGGATACTTCTCATGCCTGAAGGCAGATTTATGAGATCGATGTGTGGGAGGGACTGCAGAGATTTCTCCAGATTATGAAGCGCAGATGACAAAACCCTGAAAATCTTTTTAAAAAAAATTTAACTATGAAGCATAACTTCAACATGATTGGACGACTTTTCGACAGGCTGAACTTTTTAAAAAATATCCAGAACCTCTGGGAGGATTGATAACTGATAATTTGACAAACTAATGTGACAATTTCCATTAGCGTGAAACGTTTGTATGAAAGGGACGTGTGCTACCCAATAGGTTGATGACTCCTTCATTGTACGCAGCAAAGAGCCTTATGGAGTCTTTGAAGAGCAGCATGAAGGCCGAGTTGATCACTCCGTTGGTCAGCTCGTTAGGATTGGCCTGCAGGGAAGAGAGAGAGAGAAGATGAAGGTGCCATCTTCATCACGTCACCAGACTGATCATGGAAGGATGATATCAGCCACACAGAAAGATTGTTCACCAGATAACAAAACCTTTCCTCCCTGAGTTGGCTGTTGGAAACATCATGTTTAAACATAAAAACAGACACAGGCAGGTGGTGTGATCCCAACATTTCTATCAGTCTTTGAAGCCCCACACACGCCCTAAAACGTGACCACTACGTCCACAGATCTCAAAGTTCTCGTTTCCGGATCTGGTCGATTGCATCAGCAGATACCTGAAAGTCCAGCAGAGCGTCCAGCTGGTTCTGGATGATGGGCAGAGTCTTGATGAGCTTCTCTGCGTTCATGGTGCGCATCACGCCGTCAACGCTGACAAAACAGGAAGCACACGGTTACAGGCGAGAGCTTGAGGAGGAAACCTATGCAGACGTTGGTAGAAATGTGAGAGAGTAAACCAGAGGTTTCGCTCTAATCTTGTTGCCGACGGTTGCGAAAAGCTCGAAACTAACATCTGGGAATGAGAGTTATGGTAAAAAAAAAAAATAACGAGACTTTGCTTCGAAGTCTGGCACAGGTCTTCCTGATATGACCTTGTAGAAACACGTAGCCACTTATTTTTAAACCACAGCTTCCTCCAGCTTTTATTAACTCACATACAGTGGGTGTCTTTCAGAGCTTGGAGGAAAAGAGGAGGTTCGCTTCCTGGCTGAGAGATCGTTAGCAATGATTAAGATTAGGACTCGGCGTGAAGGTTTGGTGGCCTCGTTTCAAAGCCGATTCAGCAGTACACAAACTTAGCTCAGTTTTCGTCACGTTTAATGGCAGACACTCTGAGCCCTTCACCGCACTCATCAAAGTTGTGCTCATGTAACTATGTGTGGACGATACATCAGTTTTATGAATTAATAAATTTTTTGGTTTTCGACTGTTAACATTTTGGAAAATCTGGATTTTTTTTTTATCCACCAATACCCTCCTTGGGTTTCCATAGTTCAGAGTGATGTCAGCACATCCAGGGCGGCCATCTTGTTTGACAAGCATGTTTTACCGATTCTGTTTATTAGGACGTTGAATTCAGGTCAACAAAGGCCCAGCCAACTTTTTTTTCTTTTTTTTTTTTTGACTTACAAGAATGAAGCCATAACATTACAAGAATACAGTCGTATGGCAGTAAAGTTGAAATAATATGAGTAAAGTTCTAAAATTACCAGAATAAAAAGTGGTAATTTTATGAGAACTCCAACACAAAAAAATACCTTCATCTTATGAAGCTATAATTTGGTATCGGTTTTACAGGTAGGGGCCGCACAGTGGCGCGGTTGGTAGAGCTGTTGCCTTTTAGCAAGAAGGTTCTGGGTTCGATTCCCGGCCCCAGTCTTTCTGCATGGAGTTTGCATGTTCTCCCTGTGCATGCGTTGGTTTTCTCTGGGTACTCCGGTTTCCTCCCACAGTCCAAAAACATGACTGCAGGTTAATTGGCCTCTCCTAATTGTCCCTAGGTGTGAGTGTGTATGTGCATGGTTGTTTGTCCTGTGCGTCTCTGTGTTGCCCTGCGACAGACTGGCAACCTGTCCAGGATGTACCCCGCCTCTCGCCCGGAACGTTAGCTGGAGATAGGCACCAGCAACCCTCCCGACCCCATTATGGGTCAAGGGTGTAAAGAAAATGGATGGATGGATGGATGGATGGGTTTTACAGGTAAGGAAATATTTAATCTTTAATGCATCAACATCAAATTATTAACAGCAGAACTTTGAAACAACTGAGCCAATGACTCTCATTAAAACAAGTTTTCAGTTTGTAATTTTAAGACCTTCTTCTGGTAAAATTCCATCTTTATTCTTCTTATAGTATAACTTTATTCTCCAAATTGAACAATTAAAAGGTTTTGTAGCCTTGTCTTAATAATCAATCATACAACATCAAAGAATGAATGATTTAAATAAAAAACACTTTTTGAAATTATTTTCTGTTATTTGCAATGACTTTTTTAGAAAATAGAGAGGGGGAAAAGAAATCGATTAAATGGAATCTGGTACGCAAAAATATTTGATTTTACTTTTAAGTCATATTGCCCAGCGATACCTACAACACTCGATTCGGTCAACACAACCAAAGCCATAAATAAATAAAATATTATTCATCACAATGTAAATTAATAAGCTCATTTTAAACATACCCTCTCTTCATCTTGGTGAAATCCACAGCCACCAGTCTGTAGGACATGGCCTTTTCGTTCAGGTAGCGACTGTATCGTCTGATAAAGGTTGACATGTCGTAACCTGAAAGATCATACAGTCTTAAACCAACTTAATCCTTTTTGTCTTTACATCCTTTGATGTTTATCCATCCCACTTGTGAAAATATGAGACATAATTGCACGGACTTGTGACATTTGTACAAAAATGAAAGGCTCTTACCTTGCAGAGCTCCCTTATCCAAGAAGTTGCTGAGGTTGAACAGAGTGTTTCTGGAGGCCAGGTACTGGATGAAACGCTGAAACGTTGAAGGACAAAACAGGAAGATGTCTTTAAACAAAGTGAACACTTGAGATTTGTTAAATCAAACCAAACTCAAACAGCTGCACATTCATTTATTTATGATTTGGGTTGAGGGGGAAAAAACCCAAAACATTGTTGAATACAACTGAGATCAGAATTCGCAGTGATCAATCATTCATAGCCTCTAGAACCCTTGTTTATATAAATCTGTCTCCGCTGCTCCCGTCCCACCAGAGCCAGTTTTAAACACAGCTTTGTTCGCTTTGACAGATCTGATGTCACTGAACAGGTGATGGAAGCGTTTTAAATCCTATCTTCCCGACAATGTTTATCCCAGCATGTTGGCTGTGTTTTCTACCATCTCCTCTTAAACCAGCAGCACTATTTGGCAATGCAGACAGATTTTCCCACTTCTAAACAGAGAATTAATTGAACATATAGTTTGGTTTTTTTAGTTGAAATAATAACAGACTATTTTCCCATTTCAGAATGTTTTACCAGAGATGTACTGGTCAGAGATTAGTAGCCAATTTAATCTACTATCAGACTTTTAACTTAACTATCTTAGCGGTAGCATTGTTAAGTGTAAACAGTTATTGCTGTAGGAATTTCTTTAAGAACCAAGATTCAGTCCAGGGTTTCTGGAGGTTTCACCAACTACGCTTTAAACCTTTTTTTGAGTTAAATTTAAGACCTATATAATGAGCTGCAAAAAAAGAAACAGGACCAAAATGGACATTTCTAGGCTACTTTTGTGACTCTAGGTAGCAGCTTTCTGCT
Source organism: Poecilia reticulata (assembly GCF_904066995.2). NCBI lineage: Eukaryota > Metazoa > Chordata > Actinopteri > Cyprinodontiformes > Poeciliidae > Poecilia > Poecilia reticulata. The sequence goes on along the minus strand of NC_088847.1, from coordinate 8,000,808 downwards.
TCTCACATATAGTCATATGCTGCCTGCTAATGGGTTTTTTCTTTGCTAGCTAGATAGCCAAATTCTAGCTGCTAATGGCTTGATTGTTTGCTTGCTAGCTTATTAGCAGCTCGTTATAGGTAGCCTTAACCACCTTGAGTCACAGAACGCAGAGAGAGAAGATGCTTGCGCACGACTCAAATATTTGCCTGATATAAAAGTCCCATTAGAAAAAAATATCTATATAGAATATATGAGATTGAAGAGTCCTACCACTAAGAAATACAAGGTTTGTGATAAGCGTATTTATTTTCTTGAATTTAAGATGTTTTAAGGTCCTGATATTAGATCAATTTAAGACTATTTAAGACTTTTAAAGGTGCGGACATCCTGTCCATCAGCATTTTCCATGAAAGAAAGGAGAAAACTGAGCATTAATGCAAGACCTTAGCGTAGTGTTCCTATTATCTGCTAAAGCATCAATCCCTGCTTAAAAGTAGCCGCCTGAATGAAAAGCCCACATGGGGCCTGAGAAAATTGCTTCCTTTGAAATAGCTCCTTACATTTCCGACTTCTTTTCAAGCGGCGAAAATAGTCAACTTTCAGTCTTCTCTCCAAAACAACTCTCAAATCAAAAAGTGTTGACTTCAGCACAAAAAGTCAGCGTTGATATATGGGAGTTTCCATGTGGCCGGACCCGGGTCAGCACTAGCCAAGCTGAAGATTGTTCAATTACAGTCGGCTGATTTCTCAAAGCACCTGAATAACAGGGTAAACTGCTGTCCGAGAGTCCCTGCAAATATATAAACCCTTTATGATACTGAGATGTTTAGCCAGATGAAACTCAGCAGAAAGACAGCTAAACATTCTGTACATTCTTTATAAGCCAGACTGTAGAGTCTTCCATCTTTTCTCACACAGCACCTCAAAACCACAGTAGTTGATGAGGAACATTTTTACAATTCTGCAACAATTTGAATAATACAACTCCTATTTTAATTGTAGTGCAGTTAGATTTTAAATATCGTTTAGAAATAAAACCGGCAACAGACCTGACTTGAACTTTAGACTGAAATGATTTAAGACGTAGCCTGGACTCTGTCTCTGAAGATTAATGACCGACTCGCATATCATCCCTTGAGAGCATCTTCGCTACATCGTCCTCCTCACATCTCCGACCAGCAGAGCACTGTGAAATGGGTCTTGGCCGTCGTCCATAGCGATGGGAGCTCTGGCCTCGGGCTTCCAGAAAACCCGTCTTAAACTTTAAGGCGGACCGCGTCCGGCTGACTTAAGATGATTTGAGAATTGCGCATTTGCCAGTTGCAAATCTGGCAGGGAACTAGCCCTCACTGACTGGTTGGAGGATGTAAGGACCATGTGTGTGTGTGTGTGTGTGTGTGTGTGTGTGTGTTTGTTTATAAGCACAAAAAAATGCTTGAGGGCATGTATGTTGAAAATCAGCTGCACTGACTCTTCCAAGGCCTCTGGGACTGTTTAAAAAGGCAGAAAGAATGGGATTTTGTTCTTGTCCTTTTCTTGTGTCTACGTATGTGAAGTCTGAGAGAGAGGGGGGAAAAGAAACCGATTTCACAAGCGGACGATAATTTAAAATTAAATACAACAGGGATGGCTGGAGTGGAGGTTGTAATAAAAGCTGGGTGAACCAAAAATTTTTTGCTTTACCTCTGGGTTGACACCGCTCAATAATCGATAGGAGTGATGAAACGTAAAGGGATACGCTGTATGGATTTACAGAAGAGGTGATGTAAAATAAAGATGAAAAAAAAAAGAACTCCATTGAAACAAACAAAAAGTTTTAGCTTTAAAATTTAAGTGCATATACCAGTCTTCGGTACAGCTGCCTTAAAAAATTAATTGACCAAGTCGAGACAAGCAACTGAAAACTAGACGATATATAGCCATAGCAAGTTAGCATGAGCCAAACTGCATTAAAGCAAATACTTAAATTTAAGAAACAGAATCAATGATGATTTAATGTACAAATAGAAAAAGGTACCTTTAGCTACAAACAAATGGTGAAAATCCCAATCATATCACAGTGGGGATATTCATGGGGGCCACAGCTGGCCACTAAGCTAAAATCCGTGAGTACTTGAGAATCCCTTTAAAAACGCCTATAACTACCTATTTTAATAGTTCAAACCCCAAATATGCATTAATATGAACAATGGAAACAGGCTTGGCACTAGCGCAAAAGCTAACATCTATAGTCTTCCTCAGTTCGGCTCTACAGCCAATCATCAACAAGGAAAATAAGAGTTGCTCTTGGATTGGCTCCTCTGCAAATGCCAGCCAATATGTGACGTCACACTTCCAGGAACTTTGTAGCCGACAGCCATCTTGGTAGGTATCCGTAACCAACTGTCATGACAGTTGCTATGAAGTTGCTATGACAACAATGAACAAGCCACGTTCTCCGTCTTGGGTCGATCCTGACAGCAGTGATTTTGTTGGTATATCTTCATCAATATACATTTCTTATTGTTTGTCTGGAAGCCATGGTCATCTACGCTTATCAAGATGGCGGTTCTGTGGCGCGGATCACTTCTGGTTCACCATCATGTCCAGTGGCATTGAGCCTTCCAAACTGTATTTTCTTTTAGATATCTCAGAAATGCTTCGAGAAAAAGAAAAAAAAAACATGAAGGATTTGAATTTGCGTTTGACTAGTTGAGGTTTGTCAACATCATCAATTATAGTTTATCGCTGTAAATCTCCCCCCACACTCATACCCCATGACAACACCGAAAGATATTTTCAAAGTAAACTCAGAATATGAGGCTGCAGCCAAAAGAAATGTAGCTGCTTCATTATTGAACTCTGCCAACGGCTTGGCCTCTGGTGACGAAGCTCTGAGATTTCTCAGCTACTGTTTACCATTCTGGTGAAAGGTATGTCTTTCATTTACATCGACCTTTTTTCTGTATGTATGGATAGACACCAACAAGCCGCCATCCCCTCCACCCCGTCCGTGTCCAGTAAACATTAGTGGTATGAATGTCCTTCACTAGAAATCTGCAGAAATAAAAGAACCTTTTAAAGTTTTTATGCTCGAAGCTAATTAGCAAATGTCAAGGTGCTCAAGAGTGGAGTGGTAGCAACGAACGAGAATCTTACCCGTTTAAATTCTGCATGTTTTAGAGCAAGTTGCCATGGTGATGTTAACATTTAGCTCAGATCACGACTCTGCCCAGATCGAGCTTTACTAAGACATTTACATGGCTGTAGGCTCTGTATTGTTGCTTGTTAAATGACTGTCAAATTGCTGTTTTTTCAAAAAAGAAAAAAAAAATGGGTTCAGCTTTTAAACTGCCACAGCAGCATGCGCTAATGTGCTTTGAATGCTACAAGATTAGTGTGTCAGGACAAACCCCAGTGAGGATGGGTAAGCTTAGAGATGGTCACAGATAAAAAGAAAAACCAGAGAAAAGTCAGAAATATTTAAAAGAAAAACTCGAGACTTCACAAGTTTGGATTTTCTGCCTCTTCTTGTGTGCTGACAGTTCTCTTCCTCATCAAAATCCCCATCCTATCCAACAAGAATCTCTGTTTTTTCCCTTAGCATAGCGCACAAAAGCGGAGGCACTGGGCGCGCACGTACTACGCATGGATGTGGTTAAAAAGGAGAAAATCTATAAAGGAGCACAGAGATGTGGAAGGGAAACGCATAGGGAGACTCAGAAACCCGCTGAGCCCCAGATTATTCAGCAAAGGAGGGGAAGACGCACTTCTGAGAGGAGATTCAGATTTTTTTGAGAAAAGGGGTCTGAGAATAGAAGGGGAGCCAAAGCGGGAGACAAAAACAAGATGTACCGAGTCCTCGGGGTGAGGAGGCTGGGGGAGAAGGAGAAACAGGTCGGCTCGGCTTGTAAAATAATTCATGTTAGCATATTGGAGAACAACCTCATACATTATTGATGCATGAAGATGCCTCTCCTTGCTTCAGCTGTGAAAAAATGCTATACATACAGCAGTGCTGCCAGCATCTAGCTTTTGACCAAATCTGCCTCTTATCCTAATTCTGTTTCAAAACTACACAAGCTGGTAGCTACCATATAAACTAACGTCACCTGTCGGAGGTTATGATGAGGGGAAGGCAAGGCCGTGCCGGAGCAGACCATTTCAGTGCTCAGTGAACTGAGGATAAACTGAGGCGTTCAATCTGAATCTGAATTCTACGGCTGGTTTATGTTTAGGTCGCCTTCTCGTCTCCAGCCGGAGCAGACCATTTCAGTGCTCAGTGAACTGAGGATAAACTGAGGCGTTCAATCTGAATCTGAATTCTACGGCTGGTTTACGTTTAGGTCGCCTTCTCGTCTCCAGTCGAACCTGCCGATACCGACTGACCCAATTCTGATTTCTCTTTAAAAAATATTTAAATAAAAGATAACTTAAAATATTTTTCTCTAGCTTTTTGCCCAGTCATTCGCATTCAAAATTATGACAAATGCATCATTTGTCATCACCATGGTGTGCTGTTCTTTCTGCTCTTTACTTGACATCGACTCACCACTGCAGCTCTTACTCTCTTGATGATTAAAGGCTCCAACATACTCGGCTGCACTGCGTGTATTTTGTCAGCCGCACCGACTCCGCGCACACTTTCCGAAGACTGTTTCCTAATCGAGTGTACAGATAGTCTACGTGTCCCGTGACAAATTCCTCCATTTTCAACTATCAGAATGGATTGTAGCAAGTTTGATGAACTAGTTGGGCGCCTAGGAAAAAGTGGCAGTCTGGCTGATTCGCGTCCTTGCAACTGGTTTTTGGTTGCAAGTTGATAAATGGTTCGACTATCAACCTTACAAACTTGGTATTGCATACAAATCAGTTTGATGTGAACACCGTTTAACACAGAGCAGTTTATTGTGCGACACAAAGTACATGGTCGTAAAAATGTACCGTTATCAGGAAATGTCTGGTGGACGTCCGTTTTGAGTCCACCTCCAGGATGCGTGGACCTCCACGTATTGTCGTACGCTTTATTGCAGGTGCCATTGCAGGTGCCATTAGGGGCATAACAGTGGTAGCCCAACTTCAACCCCTCATCCTATGTCAGTTATCAGCTATCTTAATGTCCTTAGGAAGCTTATGACTGAATTCAGCTAGTAGCATTAAACACTAGATTCATCCAAGGTATGACTAAAAGGAGGCGGCAAATTGCTTTTCAACTATATGGAGCTAACTGAATTGTTGACATTGCCTAAAAAATTAGGCCAACTCAACCGTTTACAAGTCACTCAACGTTTCCTACATTGAACCACCAAGTGACATCATTACTTATAACTTAACATCCACTGGTCCAATTGGTTCTGTTACAGTGTCCAACAACAGCTGATGGGGTTTTTCCTCCATAACAGGTCTGGTACTTAACCAGAGTTGGTTGTAAAGCTGGTTCTTAGTTGGTTCTACAAAAGAATCAGTTTGGTTTCTACAACTTGATAACCAAATTGGAGTATTGCGTCAATATAAAAGTCCAATCTAAAACTTTGATCCTTCAAATGTTTTTCTATTTTTAGTTTCTGGAGAAAGGTTAAAGCTTAAACTCATTGAAAGGGTATGTCAAAATACACAGCAATAATATAATAGTCCATAAGTCCCTTGCTCCTGAGGTGGTTCTGTCCTCTGGCACAGAGGATGTAGAGTTTACTGGTGTTAAAGCCAGAGAAGTAGCCATGGCAACGAAAAGAACCGTTGTTAATCAAGCGATACCAATTTACAACTGGAACCGGTTTGGTAGAAAAACTGCCAATGGCAACACCATGGGGTTGAGGTCGACTCGCTTTACGAGTGTCTTGTTAAAAGAACGTACCTCAACACATTTTATAAATTTTTTATGTTCTGCTACTTGTTCTAATGAAATATTTTTCTATAATCCTTTTATCCCTGAAAGCGGCAATACATTTTACATCCAAGCTTAAGTCCAACATCTACCCTAAAAATCTGATCTAGCTCAGTTTGAGGATTCTTTCATCTCTGCTCCCTTTAGATAAGAAAAAAGAAAAAGTCCAAGATATACGTAAACATGACTGTACCCTGTGAAGCCTGCTGACATCATGTTGGATAATAAAAAGGGAAGCTCAAACAGTTACTGCTCAACTCTCTTTGGACCTGCCACTGTGTACGCAGAGTCAATGAACAACCACCAGCACAGGAATTATTGATCTTGGCAGAGAAAATTTCTCTCTGCTTTCAAAGCGGGCCCACACGCCTAGAAGTTATGAGATTCCCTGTCTTGGTTAACAATACTTCAGCTGAATGAAAAGGCAGTCTGGATCTTATCGTGGAGGGCTAAAAATAATCCCCGCTAACAAATGAAAGGAGACAAAACGGTCACGGGCCTGTTTACATGGAACGGGGATGCGCCAGAAAGGGAGACTCATGCCCTAACGGGGGGTCAGAGAGTCCACAGGCAAATTATTTGTGTCCACAGTCCAAACAGTGCCCGCATGAACTAAATCACCAGAATCTACTGTAATAGACTTCTACTAAAGTGTGGTGACTCACGTAAGAAGAATGAGTCGTGACAAGGCCGCGCTGAATGAAACCAGCCCTTGTGCAAATACAGACGCACACAAACATAACACAACCGTGCGCACGAGGCCACAGGTATGCGGGAAGGTAGAACCAAATATGTACACACAAGCTGGTGTTTTACTCGTCTAAATCCAGCCTGGGATTGTTCCACTTCCTCCTCCTCCTCCCTCACGCCTTCTTCCTCATTTCTACTCTCTCTTACGCAATCAACCGTTTAGCTTCTGAATCCGATCAAAGTGTGAAGGAAGCGGTTGCGATGTGAAGCTGGATGGGTGCTGAGGACAATGGGATTAAGGATGAACGTCTATATTTAAACATTATGAGGAGTGCGCACAGGCTGCTGCAGCGAAACGTTTCCGCGTGTGGTTCAGAGCCCAGAAGGTGATGAGGCTAATGGTGTGTAGGCTGCAGCCCTCCAGGGAGTTGCTGCATCTTGCCGGTGAATGAGTCTGTCTGCTGGGTCAGGAATGTGGCCACATGAGTCATTCGAAACCTGTACACGTTTTTTTTCCCTCTTTTCTTTTGTCCTAGTCCAGTTTGGTTGTGCACCACCATGACCACATTGTTTTACCTCTACACAGTAACCATAAACTACAGCAGTCACAGAGTCAGGGAGCAAGACTCGATTAAAGTCTGATCCCGTGTAACAGAGATTTGATTTACCAAAACAGTCCCCATAGTTTTTAAAGTAATTTTATTAAAAAAAAAAAAAAAAAAAAAGTAAATAAAGTTCTGAAAAAAGTCCAGCACAGTCCTAATGATGTTTTTATTTTTATAGAAAGGACCATCTTTAAGTGCTTCAGTACTTTAGGACTGCACCCAAGAAATTAAATAATTATTAGATGAATTAATCAAAAACTACATGTTTCTGTTGTCTGCTAAGCTTATAGAGATACATTTTTCATCAGCGAAGACAGAGTATCTGCGTAGCATAGAATGAGAATAAGCAATATAAATCCTGGCTGCAACATTTCAGTAGGACTTATGTAATTTTGTAACATAAGAGCATGTGTGAGATTTATATGGTGAATCAGTTAAACTTATTTAATTTGTGTCATGATTTATCACCATTTCTATCTCACTTTCGTTGAAGTGCTTCATTGAATCATATAGATCTAGTTGCAGTTCAAAGTGTCTCACTATTATCGAACCAGAACATCTACACTTTATACTCAATCATGCAACTTGGTTGAAGAAAATGTTTTAGTTTTATTTCTATGCTTTACAGAACGGGGTATCTAAATGAGATTCTGTTCTAAGGTCACTGAAGTGTGATTTTTTTTCATCCTCTACATGAAATCTCATTTTTATTGCCATATAATTAACCAAACCACAACAGCAGCAACAATAAGAGCATGCTAGTTTTTTACCCTTTCACCTTGTGGTTACATTGCATCACAGATATTCACTCACTCTAGATTTCAAATATTGGGGCTCTGTAGTGATATTCATCTGTAAATGCCTACAACTAGGGTCCTGCTCCGAAGCAGGAGCCTAAAATGCAGCGCCAGCCCCGTAAAAACGCCGGTGGAAACGCTCGGAAAGCGAGCAAAGCGGAGCCGAGCCGGGCCAGGCCGAGTCAAGCTGGTGGAAAAGGGGCATAAGTGCTCTGCAGTGGTTTAGCTTAACAACGGTGCTCTACATGGTTGGGCTGGGCAATAAAGTCCATGAATACAGAGTATCGCACTATTAAATCTATTCATATCTGGTTCAGCTCTACTACCTTCGAAGAACTAGATTGCTCTTTTACAGTCATGCCATTAAGTCACTGTAACTACCACATCTAAAATATAATTTCAGAGTCATTCCAGTGTTTTGAAGCATTATGTGGAGGACGGCTGTGGAGAGAGAGAGAAAAAAAAGAAAAGACGATTCATCTATACCGGCTCCAGAGCAGATGTGGAACCACTTCATTGGCTCTTGTTTGAAACGGAGTACTCTCCAAGTCTCAGTTGGCTTGGACACGTTCCACATTTCTACCTCAAGGCTCTGACATAACGGCATTTATAGCTCTAGCGCAGCAACTGTTCACTAGAGTTGCTTTCTCTAGGCAGCGTCAAGAATTTGGACGTTAAAACACAGAGAACTTCAGCTGCTTTTCAAGAAACGAACAACTTTGTATGACATGGCTACTTAGCAGAAGAAACCTAAATGGTTCCTGTACTGGTTCAAAGAGTGACCAGTTTGTGAACCACAATACTGCTGGTTATGAAATTGCATTTGTTGCAGTTTCAGCTTGCAGCAGCATATCCCAATCAAAACGTTATCTTTTAGGCGTTTTACGTATTTTTAGGTAGCGAGTCACACTCCACAACATTCTTTGTTGATGCGATGAATATGCTTGCCCCGTTTGAACTTCTGAGCTGAAAAATATTTGTTTGTTTCAATAAATATTATGATATCCTACAAAGAAACCTGCCAGTTTTGGCAATTAACCACAAAATGAATACAGTGGTACAGTAGATTTAAGGGTTTGGGTTCAATTATGGATACTAGCGCTACCCACAGAGCTAATTAGTGTTCTTCTAATTAAACCTGACACTTGAGGACAGCCTTGAAGAGCAACATCTGACAAGTAGAGCCTACAACTACAAAAAAAAAGAAAAAAAAAAGACATGAAACGAAGAGCACCTTAAGGGGAAAATCACCCCCATAGCTTCTGAAATAGAATTCATACTGCCCTATATGACTGGAAACATTCCACATTCTGTGGATTAGTCCAAGCGTCATTATTAATTCACTGGCAGCACCGGCCCCCTGCCTGCCACAGCAGGGTTCACTGCGGGAGAAGTAAAGATATGGAAAATAAGAAGCAGCGAGAATGTTTCCTGTCAGAGATAGAGGGATAAGTGAAAGGTGTTGGATAAAACCAAAACGGATCAACCGAGAGTGAAGTATTTAAGCGGGGGGAAAAAAATGACACGATTAAGTCGTTTTTAAAGAAAAATACGTCTGGGTCTGTGACTGGGTTTTCACAGTCACAGACTGTGAAAGAGTTGCATCCCTGTTTCAAATAGGGATGCAACTAACAATTATTTTAGTAATTGATTGTTTGGATGATTAATCAATTTTTTTTCTTCAGGTTTTTCATTTAACCACTGAAGCCTTTTTATTTTAAACAAGATTAGAATTACATTAATATATGCAAATAAATAATTCAGCTCCCTTTTTAAGTAAGAATAATTGGTTAATTTTTGCATCAACTGTTTAATGATTGGACAACAAAATTATTTGTTTTAAAGAGTTTTTTTTTTTTTTTAAAGAATTTAAATTAGATTAAGCTCAAATTATTCCACTTGAGGAATTTTGGTAAGAAGGCTTTTTGATTATTAGCCTAAATGCAAAAAGTATACATCTTTGTACAGTTTTGGTCTAATTACAGCTCTGATGGTGTTATCCTTTCAGGAAATGCACATTTTCAGAGTCTGTATATACCGTTACTAAATTAGTTGGAGATTATTTCAATAATCGATTCATCACGATTAATTGTTTCAACCCTAGTCTAAAAATTGCATTTGTAGTCTGTAACATGATAAAACAGCAGCTGCTTTTAGGAATCTGGGATTGCAGTGCTCATTACTCCAGTCACAAGCACAACTTTTTTTACAAAATCCAAACTTTGACATTCGTTCCTCTGTCAATATTATGCACCATTTTTCTTCCACTACACAATTATTCACTACTCTGGTTTGGTCCATCACATAAAATACGTTGAAGTTTGTGACGATAAGGTTACAAAATATGACAAGGTTCAGGAGGCATGAGTTCTCTGCACTAGAAATTGTCCATTTTGAGAAGCGAATGCAAAACCAGTACGCAGGCCCCTCTGACTGGGAGAATCTGTGTTTGGCTTGTAGGACCCAGCAGGCTGGTGGCCTTTAGCGCCTGCTGAGCTCAGTGGGAAAAGAACAAAAAAAAGTTTTATTCCATCATTGATGGATGTTATGTGTTTTCTTGCTTATGTGGATTTTTTTAGAATGTCTCAATTGATGAAGTTTTCACTTCGTAAAGACAGGATATTCTGAAGTTAAACAGCAGGTATCTTGATGCACATCCTTCATCCATCTTCTCCTGTGCTGCTAATCGTTTCCGTTTGTGTTCCAGCAGTGGACGTAAATCACGTGTGCGACGACACCGTTTAAGCTTTTCCCAATTACCATCGGCGACCGCCGCCAAGAGTCACTGTGACCTCCTTGAACGGCGGCTCGAGCAAACAACGTCCTCCTTTGGCCGGGAGCGCCTGAGTCAGCACTTTCTACACCTTTTTATTCCCTCCTTGCGTTCTTCCACTCGGACGCCTACAAAACGCACAATTTTCATTTTAATCTGTCCCTCTGCCTGTGCCCCCAATCGCTTTCCTTCCCACTCCCCCCCCCAAAAAAAGGTGCAGAGGGAGTGTGGCGATGACGTTGCTCGTGTGACGTCAATGAAACAAATGGGCTGCAACTTTCACAGCGACCAGTGTTGTGCCCAAGCAAGCTCTGCCTGAATTCACTTCTTTTCCTCCCCACCCCCCGGTCCGCGGAAACATTTTGTGGGACAAGAAAGAAAAGCGGCGCGTCCTGCCGTTGTCAGCGGTTTTGCCGGTGTCCTAGCCCGACGTGCCAGTCTCCCCTTGTGTCCTGAATGACATCCCACCCTCCGTCTCGCTCGCCGCCTTTTCCAGCCTGAGGTTTCGATGTAAAGAACCACAGCTCTCTATCTTGATTCCTTATGCACAGAGTCGCAATCAATCACACTGTAATTTCCCCCCTCTGGCACTTAGAACTGCTCTGCACACAGGAAGAAAAGGATGATGAGCAGTAGTTTTTTTTCTTCCTTTTTTTTTCAGCATGCCCTTGAAAACAAACTCATTAAAAAAAAAAAAGGTTTTACAGCATTGTGGGAGAGGGTACATTAAGGTCTGGGGAAGATTTAGGCGGTCTCTAAGCAAAGTGAGAAAAAAAATAAAGCTGTGAAGGTTTCTCTTCACGTGAGAGCTTAGAAAGAAGCCTGAAATGTTATTCCTTTGGGATCAGCTGGAAATTAAGGTGATGATAAAAACCGAAGGCTTAAGTAAAGGCCGAGCTGTTGATTGTCAATGATCGATGTGGAAGTGTTCTGTTTTTGTGTTGGCTACAGCTTGGAGGTCTCAGAGAAAAGTCCCTTTATGATGCTTTCGGTTAAGGCGCCATCACTCTTCACCTTAAAAGGGCAGATCAATGCTAAAAAGTAGTTAAATAATTTTTGCACTTCCATTTGGCTTTTTAAGACTTCTACAAACAACCCAAATGCTTGGGTTGTTTTTTTTTTTGGCAAAAAGTGAATATTTTTTGGTGTCTGGAAAACGAAGCATTTCAAAAAAACCTCTTGATTGTTAAGTAACAACCTACGGGCACTGCACCGTTACCTAGCAACCCAAATTGAGCTCCAGGATATTTGGTCAGCTGGTTATCCCACCAATGCCTGCTGGAGAAGACAAATGCTTTGTTGCAGACTTACCATCCTGAAACTTCTTGATGCAATCTTGTTGGTTGTGCAGGAGGCTCTACTAATACTTATCAAAGATGTACAGTTGTATAACTGTAGGAGGGGGGCGTGGCCAGCTGCAGTTTAACTGGATTTAAAGTGACAACAGACCCTAAAACAACTCATTTTGAATGAAGCTTTAAGTGTGTATGGCAAGCCATCTTAAGATATAATCAGAAACATTCCCATCTCTTAATTTCTATTTGAAACATGAGTTTTGCTTCAAGTTTCTGCTAGTAAGAATTTTAGTTTTAAAAAGATTTTATTTTTTAGATGGATGTAATGAAAACAGCTGTTTGTTTTGGAAAGGAAGAATGTTTTTTTTCTGGATTTTTGAAATTTGCATTATTACTGGGAAGAATGGATTTATAAATATGTAGTTAACTCGTCTTCTTCCTTCTTTCAGTCTCTCCCCCATCTTAAAACCCAGTCTGTGGGATTAAGAAAAATATTTCCAAACAGAAGCGACAATCAGAATAATTTAGTAAACGGTCTTGCCATACCCTAGATGGCAATCGCATAACCTTGTTGCTCCTGAGACAAAAGCAGCAGTAAAGAAAGTAGAGAAAGAGGTACAGAGAATGATTTGCCAGTAATGATTTAAAAGTTTTTATATCAAATACATGTTCACATAGGTCACTTCCATCAGAACTTTTTATCCTGAGATAGAATTAAGTAAAAGTTAAGGTGCAATAATACCCAAACATTTACTTTTATTGTTGTGAATCTATACCCACAGTTTTATTACTGAATTATGACTAAAATTAGATCTGATTGGATTAAATCTCCCTCCAATAATTCAACTCATTCTGCATGATTTTTTATTTGGTCTTTTTATTGGGGGGGAATACATTTTGTGCTTTTAAGCCTTAAATAAGTATTTGAAAATAACATCGACCTGAACACGACCCGATTCCCTCGTCTTCCAGCACTTATCTCCAGTACCGTTTTAAACGGCATCTTTCTGGCTGCTGTACTTTCTGATTTTCCATTTGCCATTAGTTCCTCTCGGCCTCTCTGGGGGCCCCGTTCAGATCTCGGTCCTCGGACCGCCGGACGGTCCCCGGTGGTCGGGTCCAGACGGCTCCCTGGGGGGAAGCCAGAAAAGCAGCGTGGCTGGAAAATGGCTCTGGCAGTCATTGTTTGGAGTTTCCTGCTGGATTGTTTTTGGTACATACTGGTCTTTAATTTAAAAAAAAAAAAAAAAACGTTTTGAAAGGAGAGGAACAAGCTGACAAACGATAAGAACTGGCACAAAGGCCAGACAGGGAGTCGGGTCAAGGCTCTCATCGCAACGCCTCCATGTAGTTATTGGACAATTTAAACTTCAGCCGTTAGTTCGTGTGGAAAGATCAAATTAATCCGTCTGTCGAAAACTCCAAGGAGTTAAAACGCGATAATTGATCCGTCAGCAGCGTTCTTGTGAGATTGCAGCAGAAAAGAAGGTTTATAGCAACACAAAAGTAAAATTGCCATCAAAGATATCGACCGAGTCGTCCCAGTGGGGAATTACACGACAGAGAGAAGGGGTAGGGGGGGAACTGCAGGTGAAAAACTAAATGAGCATCAATACCTGCCGCACACAGCCACTAAAAACTCTCCGTTACTCCAATCACCGTCCGAAAACCTTTTAACGAATATGGCATCCAAGGCAAAGACGGGATATTAAAACTTAATTCACCTGCTATTTGCTCTGAATGGCAAATCCCCATGTTCTATTTTTTATTTTTTTTCAAAGCCCACAGCTGAATACATTAGAGAGGACACGAGCTGGAAACTGGATGCATTTAAAGCAGCTGCGTAGTCCAAGCAGGAGAGAAAGCAGCACATGGTGCTTTGCACAGGTATTCATAGGCGTTTCATTTTTCAGGTTTTGTCACAATACAACCCAAAAACTTTCATGAATGGGAATTAATGTGATAGACGGCCACAAAGCACTGAAGAATAGTGAAATGGATGGGAGCTAGAAGGTCACCATCATATGGATTTCTTTTAAATAATCAGATAAGTGTGGCATGCATTTATAATCAGTCTCCCTGCATTTCTGGGCGTTGCAAACCTACAGACTGAAACTTATGCCCATTCACCTTTTCAAAAATTGCTCCGTCAGATCCGACGAAGAGCGCCTGTAACAGCGTCTATTCAGGTTTCATGACCTCAGATTTAGGACTTTTTAAAACCTTAAGACTATTATGAATAAAATTTAAGACTGATATCACAACCCGCCCATGTTCCTTAAAGGTGACTGCTTTCACTCTAATTTGTGCTCTTCTTCCTCGTCACATATTCTTGAGTCAGTTCTTTTAACCGTTTCCTTCATCCCTGGAAGCCCTGTGAGTATTTATAAGTCTTAGGAAAAGGAAGTGAATCTCAAACTTTTGGTTATGTGACTTCAGGAAGTAACCAAGTAAAAGTCTTTACTGTTGGACTGGGTTTCTGCACGTTTTACCAATTCAATGTTAAGACTTTTTCAGACCACTTAGCAATAACATTTAAGAGCTGCATCATGGCAGAAATGTACAAAAGAAAATTGCATATTTTACATAGTTGTGTCAGGTTTTCTAGCACAGATTGAAAGTCGCATCGCACATAAAATATATTCACAAAAAATTTATAAATTTACATTTTAGGCATGACAAAAAAAAAGCAAGATAGCTATCTAGCAGTAGCCGCAATCACCTCAAGTCACAGAACGCAGTGATTGACTCCAATGTTTTCCCGACAGAAAAGTTCCATGATAAAAAAACTACATAAACGAGATCAGAATAGCTCTGTCACAACAAAATTTAAGACCTTAAATTTTGACATATTTACGGCTAAATTTACATTTTTATGAATTTAAGACTTCTTGAGGATGCATGCACCTCCTGGTTGGAAAAACCCAGTGCTTTGCTTCATCATCCACGATAAGCCGTCTGTGGCCTACATGACGACTTTTCTTCGTTAAAATGAACTCTACTTCCATTAGAGTTGACCAGACAGAGCTCTGGGCCACGTTTTGTTCAACAAATCGCCACCTTAAGGGAAATATAAAGTCTATTGACCCCAATTCCCAGGGTCTGCAGTTTGGAAATGTTACTGCCGGGCTTCTTTTCCCTCCGCCTCGACAATAATGGATGCTCTGACTGCGAGGGAGCACGGGTCCCCGGGCCCCCTGAGCCTCGGTCAGCACCACCGTCCTGACAGGCTTGATGGGAACATGCCACGGCCTGAATCATCACTTACCGGCCTCTGAAACAGAAACCAGCCGCAGCATACCGAGGCTGCGAGATTTTCTCAATTACTGCACTGCACACATAGTTAGCTCCTACATTTAATAAGTGCAGCAGCAGTGCATCGGTGATGAAATACTGCATTTTAAATGTGCGTGGCAGCTGAATTATTAATGCTTACATGGCCTCTTGCCTTTAATTTGTAGAACAAGATTATAGAACTGCCCAATATACGTTTGGTATTCAAAGATTTGCCTTATCTACCTTCAACAGGCCAAGTGAAATAATAACCCGTATTGAACAATGCAGCAGTTTGAGCTGCGAATGGGAATATTTGACGCGTTGCTTTAAATTCGCCAGCCTGCAGCGGGTAATAAATCAAAAAATAAATGGTAAACAATAAATCTAGATTAAGAGAAAAGGATCCCAACGGGTTTTCTTAAATAAAGCAGATTAGTAATCATCTATCACAGCTCAATCAGCGCAGTAAGACTCTGCGATTATCAGCTGCTGGGGTGCTGAACGCCGAAGAAGGCAATTAGCGTAGCGCCGCAATCAGTGTGGAGGCACAGTGTGACACAGAATCAAAAGGTTCAATCTGCAGCGATGATTCGGAGAGAAATCAGCCGACAGTTCGGGAATACCTCTCAGCCACTTCCTGATGTGCTGCAGTGACCTACTTAGCATGATTTCATTTATCTTAAAAAGAAAAAAAAAAAAAAAAAAAACGGTTGCAGGAATTTCCAGAGTCTGAGCAATCCTTTTCTGGGATAGAGGGACGACAACGACGCCATGATTGTGGGAACCATGGCTTATCTATCCGTCATCATTCAAAGGCTCTGCTTGGTCTCAGAGCACGAACACAACATCTGAGACGAAAGTAAAAAAAAAAATAAAAAAATTTAAAAGCAGTGGCTGTTTTGGCGCTCGGTTGGATCAGCTGCAACAATCTCACACTCGGCTCTTCCTCTTTTCAGAGAAAATTTATGTTAACGCAATAAAACGGAGAGACATCAAAAGGAAGCGTTATGCAACGTGGACTGGAGCGGACCCCCGTCTAAAAAAGGGAAGGAATGCTTCTCCAAATTGGAGGAAATTAAAAGGAATGCGCTTGGCGGGGCGTGTCGGCGTTACGGGGCTCTGCTTGCTTAAGTGTGGCAACTTCACTCACGTTGGGGTTTGTCCCGTTTTTGTTTGTGGTCTTCACGAGAGCAGAGTTGTTTTTGTTTTATAGTTTGTGATTAAGATCTCTTATCAGACAGAGGGGGTTGTTAGGATTACGTAATGTTTGCGCTCGTAACAACTTCTGGTTTTCAGCAGGCTGGCACACAACGAAACGGAGAGCTGTGGCGTGTCCGCACCCACTCTTTGGGGACACCGACCGACATCAGATTGAAATTAAAATATACAACAAATCCAAATGGGGAAGAGAAGGGAGGAAAAAAAAGTCCCAGAACTAAAGTTACTTAAAATCCCAGTCAGTATCTCCTTTCTCTTTTCCTTTTCACTTCGCTTTGCGGGCCTGTTCTGTAATGATGTCCGGAACGTAGAGGAGGTGGTTCGGCTCAGCCTTGAGCTCCAAACACAAACTTATCAAGCTGATCTGATGATGCTCTGCAAGGTCTGCCGCCATCGTCGAAAGGAAGCTGGAGGCCAAACGCATCAAACCGAATAGACTGCAGCCTGTACAAGAACTGGACCATACTGAAGTTGGTCGTAAGGTTAAAATGACAAAAATAGGTTTTCAAATAAAAAAAATTAAAAATAAATAATTTAATCATGAGTTATTTCCATTTAGAGGCTCATAAATAACACAGTTGAGCGTGTTGATCGTCACTGTTGACGATCATTAAAGCAAGGTTTTTACACCAGGTTTTAAAGAGTTAATATTTCAAATCTTCTAAACTTTATTGTACTGCTCCTACAGCTGCACACTGCCGGTCAGCTGGCTCCTGAAGCGCTACACTCTTCTCTCAATCACAAGATTAGTATGAGTGGAAGTATTTTCAACCTCAAATTGACTGGCGAAAACGCACCGATTTAGAGAAGGTCCATTCACATGTTTGCAAATCCCAGGCTCGATTATTGTAATAAACTTCACATTATCTTGGACTTCATGTTTATGACGTCCCTCAGTCTCAACGACGACTTCAACCCGCCCTTCTTTTCGTTGGCGCCCTGTCCATTTTGGAATTGATCTTAAAGTCTTACCGTTTGATTTTAAAGCTCTTAACGGCCTTGCCCCACCAGATTTATGTGACCTTTTAAGTCTTCCTGTATATGAGCGATCCCTGAGGTCATCAAATCAACTTTTATTAGATGTCCCAAGAACAATGCTGAAGCTTTGGGATGAGAAGCTGGCAACACCAGGACTCTGGAACAAACTCCCTCCAGACCGTCGCACCACCTCTGACTAAACTTTAAGACTAAACTGAAGACTTATTTCTTTAGACAGGCTTTTAAGGCCATGTAACGTAGTAGCATTTTCCCCTAATTTTTATTGTTGTTTTCTTAGCATGTTAGGCACTTAAAAAAAACTGACAGCTACAGAAATTTAATTGAATTTTTTTATGTATGTATGTGTGTGAAAACTATGGATAAAGGATCCTTATATCTGTGAAAAATAAATGTTGGATCATTTATACACAGGATTACTTGTTGCGTTGCCGCATTAAAATGCAGCAGAAAAAACTACGGAGGATGATAACTAAATATTTTTGTAAAATGTCTACTGAATTTACTAACAGGAAAGAGTAAAATGTGCTCACTATTAAAAAATGTCTTGTTTTTCTGCTCTCTGCAGATTAATGCGTGGAAGAGTGGCGAGCTACAGAAAGCTAATTTATTAGAAATGTCTCCTTGCCCTAGCCTTACTGAAAGACCTTTTAATTCAACCAACAGTCATGCTAACATTTGCAGCGTATTGCTAACATTTGCTTCATAAAGCAACATCTTAGTGCTAGATTTTATTTTGTGCTGCGGGACAAAGTTCCTGAATTAGTTTGTTTTTAAACAGATATAGTAATCCCTCTAAATATTTTTGTTTTTCCTAATTAAGGCATGATTCACAGGTGACTAACGGCTAACAGCAACATAATTGGAAAAGGGACTTTTTGTCTGCTCACCATATAAAATTTAAACTTTAAGTGGTTTTGAAATTGACTTTTTAAGCTACCAGCCCATGCCTAGGTGTGCAATTCATTGGCACCTATTTTACATACCAGTTTTTAAGTACAAAAGCAACACAAATCTGAATTAAAGCTTATGTCTGTTGACATGATCTGAAAAAGAACTGGTTTGTTTGGCGATTATATCTTTGTATTATTGCTTTACATCTTGTGGAAAAGGCAAATGGGTCTAAATTTAAATCTGCACCAGATAAATAATCATAACTTCAACCCAATTCAGCTATAAAACACTCAACACCAGATCTGATAGCTGCCTATACCAAGTTATTTTTTTATTATTATTTTTGTGCATAGTTTATAGTTCATTTTTATCAATTTACTTTGCAGGAGTTTCCCAGAAATGAGCCTGGTGATGAAAGCCTCATCAGTAAAAACTACCGCAGTAGGTCTGAGCAATGAGCTCAACTTCAGTGACATCACTTTGTTGTGGGCCGATTCCTAATCCCAAAAGGGGAATTTTTCGATACAGTAATCCACCAAAAGCAGAAGAAAGGATGTATTAATATGAACGGCCAATCGCCAGGCTTGATCCAGTGGTTTTATATTCAGTGAGTCACACTGTCAGAATAGAAATCTTCTGCACAATGGGCTTCCTTTAAAGGAGATAGTCGGACATTCAGAGGAATCTAATTATGTCTATTTTCCAGCAAAAATCTTATTTGAAAAAGCCACCATGCTGACAAGCTAGCACAGGCTGATCCAGATAAACGCAATGAAGTCCAAACAGATCAAAGAATATCTGCAGCTTACCAAAACCGGAATGCTTTACGTCTCCAAAACCTTCCGTTTTTTTATTTTATTTTTTTAGTTAATCCATTCACTCTGTGCTTGGAAAATACTGCTCTACTTCCAAATTTATATTCATGTCTGCAGTAGCACTTAATGGTTTTTGTAAAATCCCCTCATTCCATAATGAATAAGGAAAACAAAAGAAGCAGGTGTGTGATGTTTGTGACTGTTCGCTGTTATTCCACTTGCTGAATCCAGCAGGTGGTTCACGATAACCGCTGAAAAGCACGACTGTGTTTGGTCTGTCTGGGTGAAACGGCGTGTCGCAGTGACAACAGCATTTAGACAAAGCGGCGTCGAGCTTCCACTGCTGTTTTCACAGAGACGAAGTACTATAACGCCACGAATTCATCTGAATATTAAAGTTGACATTACGTAAAGACACGACGTGCGAAACCTGTTGTCTCTCAACGGGAACGATTTGAATAATTAACCGGCTGCAAACTTGAAGTTCACTAAAAATGCAAACTGGAATATGTAATGTGAAGATCTGCTTTAATAAATTAGAAAATAATTTTAAAAAATGCAAATATCTCCTTTACGGGCTGTATTTAGGGGTAAAGAACAAGAGACTTTGTTTATAAGTTTAATAACTTTTCAGGAAAAAACAAAAACAGTTTAAAATATCGGCATCTCTCAAAATTGGTAGTTCAGGCTTTTTTTTTTTATTTAAAAAATATCAGTACCAGTGATCGGCCAGAACTCTGCAATCGGTGCACCCGTAGTTCTACTGGATTTTATTTAAGCTAGGGCAGAAACAATAAGTCATATTATTCATGATTAATCAGTTAGTGGCATATCAACTAATTTAGCGATTAATTGTAAACAGGAGCATAAAGATTCAAAAACACGCCATTTTGCAAAAAAAAGAAAGAAAAAAGACAGCAGTGCTTAAGGCTAAACTGTACAAAAGAAATAATTTGTTACAAAAGATAAAAAATACACAAAAATAAATGTCATGTTCTTGCATTTCAGGCAGAAATTTTTTTTCATTTTTTTTATTAAAAAGGAATTGCATTTGTTTATTTGCATTTTGGTGCATTTCTCATATTGAATAAAAAAAGCTTTAGTTAAATGATTACACGATTAATCCATTAATTGTCACAAATAATCAATAGAATAATTGAATATTGAAATAATTGTTCGTCGCCGTGTTAGTTGCGTTGGTCTGTCGCCTAAAACAAAAAGTTTGTGATTGCAACCAGAGAAGCATCGATATGAAAATTTGGGCCAATATCAACATCCGATATTAAAGTAGCCGTTTTGGACAGAAACCAATATTTACAGAAGTTGCGTGTATTTTTCACAACCGTTTCGACACAGTCAGGGTTAAACAAAAGTGAAGAGAAACAGATGACAAAAAGATAAATAAATATTGGTTGTTTATACCGGCAGAGATTTATCTGATCGATATGTTAAAAGCCAACTAATATCAGGTAAAATCGATGTCGGTGCCGTGCATTCATAGTTGCAACCAGACAAAATAAATTGCTCAACAGGCGTGAAGACTTTCTCTACGCACTGCAGAGTAAGGAAGACAAATAAGGACAGACCATGTAGCTGAATTTTTATGCCAGATTACAGAAAGGGCGACGGGTCCGTCTATCTTTCCAGCAGTGTTTTTTTTTCTGAAGCTAATTCGCTTGATTATTCATTTGCTTCCATCCCCGTCTCCTCATCTTGCCGTTAGCTCGCACTGAGCCAATTAATTTCTGCGCACTCCGGAGCCGTTTCAATCACTCCGAGCTTTGTGTCCGTCGCGCGAGTCCTTGGTTCCTCCGTGTGCCGTCTCGATCCCACACACGTCGGCTTTCCTTCTGATCAAACCAACGACGCGGACATGAATAAAACATCCTAATGCGTTTGTATTTACGAACATGCCAGACAGAGTTGAGTAATAACGCTGCTTATTGATGTAGCCTGCACAGACGGCCCTGGAGGGGTTTTTGTGTGTGTGTGTGTGTGTGTGTGTGTGTGTGTGTGTGTGTGTGTGTGTGTCCCATACCTCGTTGCCGTACATCATGAGGTGGTGGGTGGTAATGAGGGCTTTGAAGACCACCACCCAGCTTGAGTTAGCTGTTCTCTCGAAAAGAGTGTCTGCCAGCTGGGGAATGTTCACGTTCATCTCATTGGTGCAGTGGATCAGATCTGCAGCACAGACACACACACAAGCAAAACAAGTTGGTTAAAAGCAACAATACAAACCTGCAAGAAAAAACAAAATCAAATTAAATTTCAACTTTAGAAAGACGGCAAGTGAGGGGAAAAAAAAAAAGAACTCCTGACTTTCCATTCTCTGGAGAAGTGTTAAGAGAAGTTCAAGTGTCAGTCATTTACAGACCAGGGAGGGAAAATTCAACTTCGGGGTCCAGAAATGTCAATCTATAAAAACCAGCAGCTCCAGACATCCGAGCCAGACAGTGCGCTATAAGATCCTAGAATGTTCCAACACTGACAGGTACCTGTTGCAGAGTGTCTGTGATCTTTAGGACTTTTATGATGTTTCTCTACTATTAAAACCATATAGGTTTCTTATTATTGTATTTTTAAAAGCCTTGGATCAGATTCTGATAAGACCGTTTGCAATTTCCTGAAAAACAAAGTTTTAATTCTTCCACCTAAATGAGGAGGCCAATAAAATCCTGGGGATATTCTCCTCTCTATTTTATGTCTACACATTAAAGCAACTTCTAACACTATAACATCTAATATACATGTATGGAGCATAAAGAGAGGAACTGCTTGTTGTGGGTAATCAAACTTTTTTCAGCTTTACTGACCCTGACGAGCAACGATTCAGTCAGAAACCCAAAGAAAAAGATCAAACCTGAGCAATATTAGGTCATAACAATTACACTCTTCAGTGTGGAAGTGATTTCTGAGTGAAGACGACTCAAAATTAGCTATTTTCAGTGACAGTGTGGTGCTTCAAATTATATAAGAGGAAGACAAAAGCAGTAACTTTTAGATTAGATAAAGCAATATTAGCTAACGTGCTGAAGGTTGAGTAAAGTAGTATTGGCTAACCTCTCGAATGTTAGCTAATTTTGGTTTAGCAAACCTTCAGCATGTTTTGTAGAGTATTAGTTAACATGCTGACAGTTAGCTAAAGTAGTATTAACAAACCTGCTGAAGGTTAGCTCCATTTTTTAGCCATTTAGCTCAGTTCTGCAACATAAGACCCATAAATCACTGTGCATCTAACATGTATTGCAAAAAGCTCCAGTTAATGGTAAGATTGGCAAGAAAACAATGACAAAAGCAATGCCGTTTTGTAGAAATGTATATGCTGGACTTTGCAAGGACTTGGTTTATAAGACTGGAAGAGTTGAAGAGCAATTTAGTAACATGATTTACTAGTCAAAAAGAAAAAAAAGCTATTGTTAAGAAACTAGTTCTTATAGAAACGGGAGAGAGAATTTCATCACCTCATAAAAAAATACCATCACAGATTTGTGGTAAAAATCAATAGAATCTTAAATATTATAAAAACAAAAGCCAAACATTTCTACATTTTAGTCAACAAAAAAAAACTAATAAATAAAAGGATAAGTAGCATTAGCGTAATGAAAAACACTGAATATCTTCCTACTAAAAGGAAGAATTAAAACAAAATGTCAAGATTGATTGAATCTGCTTATTAGGAAATGGGTTCCTATTTTTACAATTTTACATTTGAACGTTTGTGGTACACAGTCAACAACAGCAGCAGGCTCCTATAGTTAAAAGCGGCTGGCCTCTGCCTAGAAGCCCTTTTGCACATCTACTAACAATAACTAACTCCGTTTCTCAACACATCGATTTTTACTGCAGGCTGCATGAAGCCCTGCGAGCTAAACACAAGTTCAAAAATCAGCCAGCTTCAACTTTCATAGTAGACGGTATGAATTACAAGCATGAGCGAGGGCGATGGACACAAACAGTATTGTAATTCAAGGCTCCTTTAAGGCACAAACGAAAACACAGTTTAGTGCAGCTTTTAATCAGAGACTCCAGTAAACGGTTTACAAGATCACAGCTGAGTGATTTAAGTGTGAGATTGAATTTACATTTGCATTTTTACTTTTTTTTTTCTTATGAAATGCTTTTAAGTGCTTATGATATGAAGGTCTCTTTTTTTTTTTTAGCAAAACTAAAAGGTTTTTGCTCTTATTTTCTTTGATGTCCTGTAAAGCACTTTGGTAGTATACAACAAAAGCTTAATATTATGAAATAAATAAATGCTGTTCTTTTGAACTTGTGGGTAACCGGTATAACCCTGATAAATGTTTGGCTTGAGTTAGTTTTAACTCATGTAGCTGATTTTTTGCTATGTTATTAATCAGCACTTTACCGAGCAGATTGCAAATTCATTGGTGTCGTTGTTGTCTTTTAGTCAATCTGTGTTTGTATGGTTTTTAGTTTTTGGTTTAGATTAATTGGATGTTTGGAAATGCATATAAAATTTTCCCATTTCATCTTTTAATATGGCGCATATTGTTCTCAGGAAGATAAGGATTTCTTATTTAGCTTTCCACAGAGCAAGACTGGTTGATTTATGAATACTGACATAATTTTACTTTGCTTAATATGGCTACAGCAGAATGAGAACTGCACACAAACCACAACTCAATGCATTTATGCAAAACTAGAGAGAAAAAAAAAGTTCTTTACTACAGGCAAGACTCGCTACTGAATCCAACAGGGAGCTCAGTAGATGCCATTTATGCTATTAAAAGCATAAAAACAAAGGTTTAGTAGCTTTAAAATAACAGTAAAATTCCTTTTGGGAAACTACTTTCTGCCACAGTACCTATGTGGAAGACAAAGACGAGCAAAAGCCTCGAGAAAGTGTGTTGTTTAGAAGAAAAGCCAGGGCAGTGCTTTGCCAAACCACAGAGTTTCAAACACCGAGGGACAAGAGGTGACACGCTCCGATAAGATCGTCAATAAATCTATATTTTTTTACAAAGAAAGTCTTTCTGTGAGGCTGCGACAAAGTTTATTGGAACATAAATTAGAACTTCAAAGTGAACATGGCATGAGTTTTATTAATGAAAGGCGGAGCTTCAGCTCGATTTTTTCTAGACGTTGAGTCAACCGATGAGGATGGGGAGGAGAAGCAGCCTTTTGGGTAACTGAGGGAAGCTACATTAACCTGAACACACTGAAAAAGGGGTGTCTCTTGAAGAGGGAATGTGCTGAGGGCAGCAGGAGAGCACAAAGAACTCTGTTTTTTTGTTTTCTTTGTCGTTTCAGAAATTAGACCGATGCAAGAGAGCTCGGCTTTTTGCTCAACTTGCTCCATTTCTTACTTGCAAATGTTCATTCATATCGCTATTCTTTTGTTTAGTTGTGCATTTGCAGCATGCATGCCTCACAAACAGCAAGCTCCATGTAAATTCCTCTCAAATAAATGAATATTCCAAGTGCCCAAGGGCCCCAAAACAGAGTGTGCTTTTTTTCCCCTCTTTCAGGAAGACTTTTCTTGTAGATTAGTCATGGGAAATGAGCTCTTTTCAAGTTTCTATTTGCATCGCTATAGAGGAATTTGCAGCATGACGAGGTTGTATTAATTTACACTGCAGGTCTCCTTCAAGTTCATGCACGTCGCAATGCAAACACTGTAATAATACAGTAGAGTCAGAACAGGAACAGAGACCTTCCACTGCCCTTGGCATGGCCGACTTCACACAACACTGAAACCGTTTACGTCTGGACGGCAAACGCCGGCATTCAACCAAACATGAACTTTTTAATACCAACGATAATAAGTTCACAACTTGGAAAGTTATTTTAAGACCCTAAATTTGTTTTAAGCTTTCATAGTTTAAGGGTGGATTCACATCAGCCCGGTTTAGTCTGGTTTAAACAAACTCTGGGTCGGTTGCCTAGAAAGTCCGGTTTGTTTGGGGAGATGTGAATGCACAATTGAACTCTGATGCGAACCAAAACTGTAAACTCTGGTCTGCCAAAAAACGTGGTTCTTGATTCAATGAACGTGAACTCTGGTTAAGGTCCGAATTCATATTTGGACGTGTGAAACTGAACATCAGCATCTGAAATTATGAAAAATGTTACAATTTTGGTCCCTGATCAAACAGTCTACTGGATTATCACGTGTGAAAACACCCTAAATTATATACAGGTAGACTGAATTTACTAACTGAAGTTAACTAGTTTCCATTAATTTTCTTTAGGAATATTAAAGTTAAGGTGATTGAACATGTATTAAAAAACAAACATTCTATTGTGTTCTAAAAAAAACCGGACTTGACTGTCAACAAGCAGCAGCTGATGAATAAACCCCTTTAATTTGTACTTGATCTCAGGGCGGGCAACACGATCTGACCGCAGCCCAACAGCTTGGCTGCCTCCCGCCGTTCTTCGCTTTAATGGAGATCGATTTGAGCCGATGCATGTTCAGGTCCCCCCAGCTTATTGTAATGATTCAGTGTCTCTGCTCGCCGCATGCAGGTAACACAGCGAGTCTCTCAAGCGCAAATCATCAATACACACGAACCTTCAAATTGATCGTATGCATCAGGTCTGCTTTTTCGTTCGGGCTCGGATCCCTTCGGTTTCTTCCACGCGTCTTCCATCTCTTTTGAGCTCCTCCTCTTTCCCCAGCATCTTTTTTGTTCTTCTCCACAGGACGTTATGAGCTGCCAGCTCTCACACCTGCCAACAGAAGCGGCTTCTCATTAGACCGCCGAGGCAGGGGAGGCTCCTGAAGGAAGTCTTCATCTTTGTAATCAGGCACCGGTTGTCGCCCTTTCCTTTCCCTTCGCCACATTGTCTCATTCGAACGCACGGCAGACGGCCCTCAGTCTGGGTTTGTTCCAAATCATTCACTCAATGTGGCACTTCTCTTTTTTGATACACACACATCAGGAGGTGGGCCTCTCAGTCAATACAAATGCGACTGAAGCTATGCAATACCCAGGTGTATCACAGTGCTACCCGTCCATTTGGCTACAGTTGGAAACTGTCAGTGTTTAGCTGCTAACCGAGTGAATCTGAATTTTAAATGTTTCGGTTATATCCAAGAAAGAACCTGGAATCGACTGGAAACAATTCGCATCGCTAACCTGGTCTTTTTTATAACTCATTTGCTTTCTCTTTATTTGCAGCTACTCCTTCTTTTAAGTGTTTCTTCTATCTGTCCGTCTGGGCTTGGTTTTTCTCAAAGCTCATGTTTTTTCATTAGGTCTGGAGTGGTGTTGCGGAAAGTGAGAGAGGGAGAGAGACGGAGTACTAAGAGTAGGGCTGATTAGCTCCACAGGGACGCCGATGCACCAGTGTGTATGTGTGCTGGCGATAATGTAAAGAGGGTACATGTGCCGACTTAATCAGCCGGAGTGGAAAGCATTAGATGCCACTGATCCTGGACCTGGGGGAGAGGGACAAAAAAAGAAAACTGGGGGAAGTAAATGCAACTGAGGCACAGAGAGAAAGAGAAGAGTTGAACAGAGAGGAATAAGGGGAGGAGGGTGACGGTAAATAAAAAGATGTGTAACAGAGTGTGGAGATGAGAAGAGATGATGAGCCATGTGAAACGTGAGTGTCTCTTCATCCGGACAATTTGTAGGAATCCACAACCCCAGCGCACTGCTAGCTCTCGCTTCGCCTCCTCCACTCCTCATCGAAAGCAAGACAAGAGACGCAGACGAGAAGCTCTTCTCGTTCTGCTGCACCTTCAGCAGCTAAACCAAGAGAATGAGTAAACAGCGAGACATCGATCCAAAGTCCGACCGGGCTAATTGGGGCCCGTGGGTTGCACAGTAATTAGTCAACAGAGAGCCAGAGCACTCCATTTATGAGAAGATTATACAATGTAAATAATCCGACTCGAAATGAGATCTCGGAGGCAATCACGTGGGGTTTATTTCGCCTGAAAACTTAGTTAGGTTACGCAATCTGTGTGTTAGAAGGGCCCAGTCAAAGTAAAGCAATTACTGATCCTTTCTATTCTGAAAATTCATAATATTTGACTGGGAATTTTCTTTACCGAGAATTCATAATACATGTTATTTATGGTTTCAATTGTGTGTGAGTTTTTTTATTTCAGTTTAATTTATTGTTTTTGGTTGTGTTTTATTTTGGATATTTAAAATGTCTTCCACTTCCAATGAGAAGTTTTCTTAAATTAAAGTTTATTGGTCTTTGAGATGGAGAACTGGCATTGTTACGCCATTATCAATACATTACTTGAAAACGGCCCAAAAATATATATAATTAATTAGTTCCAAACCACGCAAAATCTAAGAATTAATGATTCACGATATTAACACCAACATCGGTATCGTCCAATAGTACTTTTTTTAAACATATTGGTATCTGTATAAATAAAACTGGGCAGATAATAACCGATATTTATTACCATCTTGTTGCCGTTTGGTTCTGGTGAGGGAGCAGAAGAGTTTGGTCATGTGGTATTTGCTTGGTCATGTAATGGTGCTAATGGTGATGCAGCAAAAGATTGTGGGGAGTTGAAAGCTGCGAGCCACTGGTGAAGTCAGCAGGGTTTACAATTTTCTTCAAGGTGTCTAAAGGGCAAAATATATAAACATCAACATACAGTTATAATTAGAGGTCTCCCTATCCAATATCTATATCAGAAATTAGTCAGATATCAGCCAAAAAAAAAAAAAACAAGTATCTGATTATATTGGCTTGTATCTAAATTCTTCAATACCCAGTATTCCAGCATTTAGTACGCCCCAGCATTTCTATTCAGTAGCGCTTGTATCCCACATGAAGACCCATTGGCTAATAATAAATGGTTCAGTTATAATACCTATTGTTGATTATTGTTCTGCTTGAATATCATCACTTGATCAAGTCTTTTCCCACATGTCACACTACAAATTAAGCAATAAAAGTATATCGAATATCGAATTGGGTCAATATCAATATCGGCCAGTACTCACAGGTGTGCTATCAATACCATGTCAGAAGTGGAAAAGTAGCATCTGGACACCACTCGATATAATATTGGCTATCAGCCATAACTGCAATATTCAATTTGGATGTAACACATAAAATATGTTTATTACAAATAAAATATATATATATATATATATATATATAAAATAAGATTTTTATTGAAAATTAAACAGCTGTAAAAATCTTGGTGGTCTTCTACCCTCAGACCACCAAGATTATTACAGCATAAAGCAGGTTTGTTAGCTACCTTGGTATTCCCCTCACACACACACGTGAAAAACAAATGCTCAGTAAGTGTGATCTCATTCTCAACAGTGACCCTCTCTGTCCCTCCCCGAGCTGAGGTCCATTGTTACTTGTCGACCGCTGACCTCTGTGCTCTCTGGATGAAACAAGCGGAGATTCTCCGGCCCGGTGTGGAAGCTGGAGGGACCAGGCTCAGGGTCCGATAATGATCACCGAGAGAAAATTCAGCAACATTTGGCTATTATTGTTGAACCTTTCTGAGGGTGATTCAGTACTGAATAGTCGTATGATGTTGAGTGATATTCTGAACGCAGGAAGTTTGTTAGCGTGGGTTCTGACAAGCAACCGCATCTTATTAAACTCTCTAGTATTACATTTTGTAAAAAATTAAATTAAATAAAATAAGCAAGACTACATCTTTTTGGTGGCTTGTGTCTGCACAGGAAGAGTTGGTGATTTGAATAACAGATGATTGAATAATTTTAATTAACTGTTTCAGGTCCAGTACGCAATACTTTAATAACATTTTTTAAATTTGACAATTTGCATTCTAGATTCTCCATTTTTAATGTTATGGATATTTGGGTACAAAACATCCTCCTATTTAGATTAGACCAGTTTTCTTAAACAAAATTATCTGGGGCTTTTTTCCCCCCCATATCGGGGCAAATTTGGATAATTTCAAATCTAGGTTTGTGCTTAACTGTAAGACAAACATCTAAATTATCAAGGAATCTGATCATTTAGATGTTTCACGATTAGAAAATCATTTTTTCAATATCAGCAGAAATTCTCTTTAGAAAACACACCAAGAGAAAATTATCATAAGTGCATTTGTGACAAGAAAGAGTTCCTCCTGCTTCCCATCTGTTCAACCCGGCTACAGAAGGTCATCAGGGATATAAATGTACTAATCTGCGCGCACATGCACACACAGTATTGTCTAGATGTCTTTCTTTAGCTTTCTAGAGCAAAATGCAAAATGCGTAGTCTTTTCCTGCTGCTTGTATTAGAAGATGGGGTAAACTCAGTAAACTCTGAATTCCTAAGATTATTTCATCAACCAGAATGAAAAACAAGGACGTCTGGACACTGTGCCGGAGTTCCCTCATTTTAGCATGATTTCTTATTTTACACTGTTTCCAAAACAGTGGATCTTGTTCCTCCTCCTGCAGGTTCAGATAAGGACGTTTAGCAGCACACACTGCAGTGGTATCACCAGACGTTAAGCACATAATGATCATACTAAACCAATAGCTCATCTTATTGGCGAGTCCCTAATGTAAGACATCAAATTACCATAATGACTCAAAATTTGCTCCATTATATGCAGTAAACAGTGTTAAATAATGGTACAGTATTGGTGAAACATGCTGAGTAGACCACTCCTGAGCCCAGTTTGTCTCCTTTACTGGGCTCAAGTCCTCGCTGTGTGTTGAGAGCATTTTCCAAGAGGGTTCTGGCTAAATCCTGAAGCACCCCGGCAATGATTACGCAGCAACAGACCTGGAAACGGCCCTCAGTTCTGGCTTCTCATTCTTAAGGACACTACAGGATATGAGAGCCTTATTTATCATGCCCGACACAGTTTAATCTCTCTATATAGTTCAGTGGCTTTCTTCTATTTATGCCATTCGCTGGTCTTAAAATGCAGAACGGAGAGAGAGTGAGAGCCCAGACGGAAGCGCTGGCTCACATAGCTGAAATTCCTGAAAGACGGCTATGTAGACAATCTGGGAAAAACAGAGGAGGTTCTAAACCTTTAACCTACTACTTTAACCACCATGAACCAATATCGTTTTCCTTTGTGCACCTATTGGCTGTGAAATAATAAATGTTGATTAAAGCCTGAAATTGGACAGAAAATAAAAAGCTCAAAACTAAGTTAAGCACCCACAAACAGTCTGATCTGGATGAAATTAGGGACAAATGTGGAGTAGGTTTTTCTTAGATGAATATGGTTTTCTGATTTAGAAACATTACGCTTTTTTTCCCCACTCAACAGATAGCAGAAAATTAAGAAATTACAAAAGCATTGGTGCATTAAAAACAGCTGGTGATCAGAGATAATTTCAGTGCTTAAGGGCAAGTCGGGTCCTCGAAAATCTAACATGACAACTTCCACAGTCTTTGGTGTGGAAGTTGTCACTGAGGGAAGACTCAAAGGTAATTACCATACTTAACTTCTACGTAGCTTCGTAAACAAATATTTTCTATGACACTGCAACATCACTCGGGCTGCAGGAAAGTGAGAGAGAGCTTAGCAACAAAAGTTTCCTTTTTTGTTTTATCCTTTTGGGCTTCCAACTTGCGTGTGTTCTGGATTTCAGAGTAACAGTAAGGCCTCATATTCTCAAATCTATATGCACAGAGACTGGTGTTTTAGTAATGGCCGCTAAGCTAACCATTGTAATCCTTCATAAAAGATGCTGTAGACAAATGAAAATGCTTTCTCTAAGCATTTTGTCTGTTTAAGACCTTTACAAAAGAATATTTCACAGTGAAACCTCTTATTTTTGTTGAAGGAAGGCAAGAAATCTTAAATATTTTCCATATGTCCAGTCATATTATAGTTCCTCAAAAGAAATCAAATTCAACCTCTAAGCGAGGTTATAAAAAATTGATGCTCAGAAATTGGCTACAAAATTTTGATCAGTCATCCCCAACCATTGTATAATACAAAAAAAATGCAGAGATTAACAATCTGACTTCAAGCTACAGAGCTAGAGGTCAATCAAGTGTTGGTAAATCTCTAGCAGGTTTACAAGACATCCTGTTCCTGGAAACCTTCACTCACCTTAATGTTCCCATCATTAGTCTGCATGTGTAATAAATGACTTCCAAATCAAACAACTCTTCCTGGGTGTGTGGTGTGTTTTTTTTTTTCAGTGGCAGTTCGAGATTACAACAAAGGCAAGGCAATGTTTTTCCAGTATCTTATGTAAGCATTTACATACATACATATACACACGTGGCAGCTGATGAACGGTAAAAAAAAAAAAAAAACCCTCAAAAGATTCTTATTCAACCAGTCAAACAACTTGGAGTTAGACACACAAAATTGTATCCATCGGCAAGTTTTTATTCAGCAGATATAGCAGCAATATATGAAAGGTACTTTATAAAACATTTATAGTCCCAATCCTCCCTTTGGAACAAAATTGTGGAAAATTCATTTCTGATTATTATGGAGTTCAGAAAATGAACACCACCTGTGTTGCTTCAAGGAATTCAACACTTTGCATAAAGCGCCTTCAAGAGGCCAGAAACTTAACAGAAAAGAAGGTTTTAATGACGGTGGTTGGGTTGAAGGACGATGTCTCTAACTACCGAGCCATCCCTGACGTCCTGCTCGACCCGTGGGGAATTGAGATTATGGAGCTTTAATAACAGTTACCTGAACATGAGCATTGCCTCAGAGTTGACTGACCTTAATTTGAAGTCTGCGCAGGTAGCGGACGTGCGCACCCAACAGACGTATGTAGATAAAAAAAACAGACACTGAAAGGGCCCGGGGGGGCTGCAGCCCCAATCTGTTGAAGATTAACACTCCCCTGGTATCAGCACCTTGTCTGGCATAGCAGTAATCTCCTTCCCTTCCCCATATGTCTTTGTGTTACAAACTGTTAAAAAAGGGTTTGTCACAAAAGAGGATTCCCTGCACAAGCCTCCCCTGCCTGCCTACATGTTCATAAATCCTCCTTATATGGAGCGAGAGACACAATGGAGGTAGGAAGACCTAAGTAAAACGCAAGGCTTTAAAATCTGAAAACAGGCTTTTTTTTTCTCCCCACATTTCTTTGTTGGTTTTATAATCGTGTAAAACACAGCTCCTTTTTCCCACCCAACAAGTGAATATTTGAAAGACTGTCCTAATTCAGAAGCCATGTATCTCAAACCAAGGTGCTGACAAGTGAAACAAAGCCTCTCCTACGGCTTTAGGGGCTCTGTCGGATTCAATTCTCTCTGCAAGCACTCACTTCTCAGCCAATCGCACAGCAGATGCAACATTGATCTCTATTTGTGTTTATGGTGTCAGACAATAGAATTGGGATTGACCGACCGCCTCTGTGCACACTGGGCTCTCCTCAGATTTCATCTCTGCCCAGAGAAATATAAGGACCACGACTCCGCAGCGTAAAAGACAATATTAAACCGACTCACTCAACAGTAACTACCTCCCTCTACACGTAATGGTGTAATGCTAGCTCAATTGGTTACCATTTTAAGCTGAAGTTTTATAGCTCTTCATAATAATTGTCTTTACAGAAAAGCAGAGCCACAGTGTGGAGCCATTTTATCGGTGTGAAATGCTAAAGTTCAAAAAGTCAAGATGCAAATGATACTTTGCATGAATTTACATTTTTGTTTCAATATTTTTATTAAGAAAATGTTCCCTGTATGAGATGTAATTTGTATATCTTCCTCTGTGATAAAATGAGAACATGGCTGCAGGTTTTATTGACAGGAGTATTGCTAAATTACAATCCTACAGAAGGTTGAAACCCTGCTCAAATGGCAAGTTCTCTAGTAGTAATGGCTTATTATCTTAATGTTTTAAGATAATATGGTTAGTAAATAAAAGTATGAAAAGAGAGCTTTATGTTTTTTTCTTTATTGGAATGGTTAGGGGTGCCAAAAATGGTAGCAATGGTGATTTTGAACACACTCTTAAATTTAATATTAGATTTCTCTCAGTTTAAGATTATGCTGCTGTAATAAAACATGATTTTCCAGGTGAGGTTTGTATTGTCTGAACAAGGCAAGGGTCAGTTAAAGTCGCTTTAATGATGTGAACTTGAGTTTTCTCCGGCTATGTGAAGCCCACCTATTGCTGCATGTTGCCAGTCAACATGTGGCTACAAAAAAAGGCAACTAGGCTATTCTCTTGCTAAAAGATGTATATATTTGGACAGATTAAAAAAAAATAATAATAAAATAAAATAAAAAAAAAAACCGCCAAAAAACAAACAGAAAAGACGGATTTGAATGGAAACAAAATTTCCTACAGATCTTAAGGCATCTCTGCTTTGAAGCTATAAACTTATGAGCTACTGTTTGGCAGCTGACTGCAGGCTAGCTACTCAAAGACAACCCTAACCCTAACTGAAAGAGTAGAAAGAAGACTTATAACCTTGACACACTTTTGAAAACATCTAGTTAAAATACCAGGTGCTTATTGTATTTAGTTGCTCCCTGGTATTAACAGGGGTTGAGGGCCACAGCAACCGAGAATAGCTAAAATCCGCAAATACTTAAGACACACTCTAAAATGTTTATAACTGGCTATATTAATAGTTTAAACACCAAATACACCTTCATATGCATTAATATGCACGTTGGAAAATACCAACAATTTTCACAGCAGCAGGAAATTAAAATGGTAATCATCGCATTTCATACGCTGTGGATTATACTCTGACAATCTCTGCTTCTAT
This sequence comes from Poecilia reticulata, assembly GCF_904066995.2. Taxonomy (NCBI): domain Eukaryota; kingdom Metazoa; phylum Chordata; class Actinopteri; order Cyprinodontiformes; family Poeciliidae; genus Poecilia; species Poecilia reticulata. The sequence continues at coordinate 7,966,959 of NC_088847.1, read as the reverse complement.
ATCCGTCTTGCATTCGACTTGTCCATTTCTGTTGCTAATCAAAACATGGCTTTCATAGTGACTCCAGACGACATGCAGAAAGAGTCCTGCCACAACCGTTTAAATCAGAAATACTGCAGAACTGCTGAGGTGAAACAGAAGATCCAAACAGGTTTCAGAACGGGATAAACCACTAAGGCAAGAACAAGTTGGTCTATTAGACTACATCTTTTTCTATAGATGTAATTCCCCCTTTGATTCAATTTTAGGACTATCCTTTAATGCCCCGTTTGAGATCCTGTAACTCTTATTTCCTCGTCAAGGAGAGATAGAAAGTGAAAGAGACACTCCCCGTCTTCTTCTACCCAACTGTTTTTCATGCGGGGGAATTTGGGAAATCACGTCAAGGGAATGGGATTGAAGTCTGTGCATGCCTGTCTTAGCGTCTCTGCTCTAACTTCTTGGGGGAACATGTAGCAGTCTGACAGAACAAAAAAAAAAAAAAAGTGAGAGTGATAATGGCAGGCAGCTGAACATGCAAGCAGGTAAGAGACGGAAAGAAAAATAAGCCGCTGAACCCAGCCCAAGGGCTCCTGAGAGAGAGCGCGGCTAAAAATAACCAGACATCAGAACAGGACGGGAACAGAGGCACTGAATGTTCCCAAACACACATACGGCAGACAAATCTCAGTTCAGTTCAAACCGTGAGCCGTCGTCACCTGAAACAGGAGGTCAAATGGGTATTTAGAGTTCTCTTATGAGCAGAGGGGTGAAGCAGAGGGTTCCCCCCAGAGAACGATGCTTAACTTAACCAGGTCTGGTGGAGTTTCCCAGGAAAATTAACATTCATGACAGGGGTTCTGTAAGTTGGATCCAGTTAAAGTCAAGACGCACAAAAACGACATAACTTTTGGATTAAAGGACATTTGGAAAGTATCTGACCTTCTAAACATCATACAATAGGCTTTATAATAGTAACTGATGACATCGTTTACTGACATTTGTTATGGCATGTCTGAAATTTAAACTCCCTTAATGTGAAAGAGTAAAGGACAATCAAGTCATGGTTTTAGTGGAGGTACTGGTGAGAGGGACTGTCATAGTCTAAAAACTAAAAGCCAAACTTTACAAAGTTCCTAAAAAACAAACAGATGCTTTGTTAGTCAGCTTAATAAAGTTAAACGTTCAAACTCTATCCTTTGTTCTCAGCCGCATTGAGAAAAAAATAGCCTCTTATGCTCAGTGGTTAAACATGAACGGCGCCAACTACTCCAACCTGTTTTCATCTTTAGTTCAGTTCTGTGATGGCAATGAAGAAAAACACGACAACACAGAACTGCTTAAAACCATGACAGTAGGGCTAAAATCAATATCATGATAACTAAGCAGTTCACTTCTAAAGATAAATGGACGATAATAGTTTGCTCCATTTACCCAACCTCTTCATTTTATCTAACTACCAAAAATACCAACATAGGCTAAATGACTTCGGTCATCGTCACAAATTTCGGCGTTGGTTAATTTTTGATTTATCGCCAAGATCTATGAGACTGCACTAAACACAAGCTGGTAAAACAGAGCTAGAAATCTTACTGGGCTTTTTATTACTACCTATTTAAACCATATTAATGTATTAAATTAATTCATTTAATACATGTTTTCTATGAAAATTTGATTAAATACATGTCTATGCAAATTGCAAAAACCTAACAACTTTTAATATTTAAAAGTATACCGAGTTCCTGCTCCAGTCGCCATTGTTACAAGAACAAAAATCGCCCAGTTGGCTCTCAATGAATCTGGGGACACGGTTGGCTGTGAACCCGTCCTTCAAATCCGGAGAAAAGAATGACGCAGCCCATGAAATTAGATGAGACTCCTTGTTTCAAAAAGGACCATTTTAAGACCTTAATTTTAGATGACTAAATTCAAGACCTTGCAGAAACCCTGCAATAAGCAATAAAAGGGCCAGTTTTATCTATTGTAATCGTTTAGCTTCCAGAGGTACACCGAACTTCAGAAACTACACCACTGCTAAAAGCCCAACGCCTAAAAATGGTCATTTGAGATCCAGATGAAAGCACGAAGTGCCATTTTAAAGAAAATGCAACTAATTTTTGTACCATTTGGGCTTCTGTTGCCTAATGTTCTGGTACAGCCATTAGTGTCTTGGTGAGAGTGTGATAATGTACAGTAGGGTCATTAAAGCCTTTTTTAAACTCCAGACTGGAGCTTGTTGCTCTACTTTAGCAAAAAATAAATAAAAATATCACAAAGAGCAGGAGTTTGGATACGACATAAAAAGTGTCTCTGTCATGAAAGGTATAAGAAAAAATAGGTAGAACTAGCATAAAGGCAAATGATTACAGTGAACTCTGTGTGCTTTTTAAGGGCATACTACACTAGCATTGCTGAATGACTGAAGATGCAGGATATTAACTAACCACTTGCTCGGTGCCATTGACTCGTCAGGTGCATTTTGAAACCTGGCCGCTGTGTGCATGAACTAGTGAGGCCTGCAGAGGCACTCGCTGACCCTCTCTCTGCCTCTACAGCTTGTTATGAGAGCCACAGCTTCAGCAGCATCCATAAGGGATTTCTATCAATAATGAAAATCTATATTTAATAGATTTTCCAGAAGCTTAAACAAGTGTAGGGTGGGTTAGAGCAGAGGCTTTCTATATTCCTCGGAACTTGAGGGAACTGTGTGACAATGAAGAACATTGAACAATTCCATCCAACATTTCCTAAATGTCTGTCTGGTTCCGTCCTCCTCTTCTGAAAATATTTTAACATGCTCACCTGAAAATGAAATCAGATGAGTCTCAATGGACAAATTACCCGACAAGCTAAGCTGTTCAAAACGCCAAATTATATTTATTAGCTTAACTACTGTCTTTCAGATGCAACATACGTTAACATTAGTCTTGTTTTCACAGGCTTGAACTAAAAATGCATCTAACTTAACCTTCCTTAGGTTCCTTTGTTTTGCTTTTTGCTCTCCCTCTACTTCAAACCAGTCTCTAGTTTTCCTTTACTCCTGAAACCAGCGCAGCGCACAGTAGCCAGTTTTGACAAACGTTTAACAGTTTTAAAGTTTCAAACTCTGATGATGCTTTACATTGTTTTAACATATTTATATATAAATAACTTCCTTCTGAAGGTGTGGTGGTAGTTATTTTGCCGTAGCGGTGTGCGCCACAATCAATTACATGTAGAGGAAACACTGTAATTAATGCCACTTTTAGGCAGCACAACAAAAAAAATGACACACAAACATACCAAGGCTGCTTCTCCGTTTAATTTAATAACCTGAGTGATCATGCAGTCTCTCATTGTGACCCCCCCGTAGTGATATTTGCTCACTCAATCACAACCTGTGTGTGTTGTGGTGTATAATTACATGTTCCAAGGCTGTGGAGCTGTTTTGCAACCTATTCAATACGCACTAAAACAGACCAAAGTTCTCCCTCAAGACTCAGAAACTGTTGCAATTTCACTCCCCCCCCTCACTTCCACCCTCTTGCTTGTCACACAGTCACATACTTAGGGTCTCACACTAAACACTCCACAACACGTGCACTCCCTCGGGCTCGACTTGAAACAGACACATCCAGACGGGCGGCGAGCGGTAAGCCGTTTTTTTCCCCCCCTGTCTCAGAGTCCAAAACCCAAGCCTATCTCCCCTCTGCAGAGGCAAAGAGAGGCTTTCCACCCCCTCGTCCTGTTTAGATAGCATTAGGCTCACCTACAATTACTTAAGACGCAGGCGTCTCGGCTGGGCTGCTAACCGGCTCCACCCAGCAGCCGCTCTATCAGGGGCCGGAATCGAAGCTAAATCAAGTGGCAGGAAATGAGCTTGCCAGCCTCTTTTTTTTTCTCTCCCTATCCCTTCATGTTCTGAAATGACACTGAGCTCTTTCAATTCATTAAAAAAGTTTCAATACTGCCCACTCTCTGGACGACAGCAAACCTGGGCATGTGTGTACACTGCGTAATGGGAAATGGGAAGGGCAAAGAATAGATTGGGAGTACGTGACGACACTGCAGAGCCGGAGACGGCTTGAAACGTAAATATTAAGCTTCAGAGTCAAACTGTAAATCCTCTCCTGATATTGTGTGGTGGGAAAAATGAACACTAACAACGTCTAAATGTTGGGAGTTTTGAAATGAATAAAACATCGAGACGTATTTGTGGAGACGGGAGTCGAAGCCTGAGGCCAGATGTGAAGCTTCTCTTCGGCTCCAGCGTACTCTGCGGTCTGGAATCTCTTCCTCCTTCCTGTAACCAGAAATCAAAGCGCTGCCTATCAACAGAAAGTATACACACACGACATCCGTCTCTCTGTGAGATCCAACATTTATGAAGGCACATTATAAAGCAGAGGCTCACCCTCAAAAGTGAAAAATGGATGCAGCTCAGCCTAGCTGGTTAGCTTTGGCCCTAATTATGTTCTACCGCTTTTTGACCGAGGCATTTCCAACGCTTCCCGGACTGGTTCAAAGGATTCCCCCTCGCCCCCCTTCTCTCTCTCTCTCTCTTCTGCCCTGACAGCAAAAGAACTTGCTTACAGCGAGGAAAACTGGTTTGTGACTGGCACCAGCTCCTTTCTGTTTCCGTTTTAGAACCTAAAAAGATTCACACAGGTGTTCGCAGGCACAGCGAAACAAAAAACATCAAGGTTATCCGGAAGCTTTGTCGCCAGCAAAGGGAAAGTCTGAGTGGGCACTATCTAGACGCAAGGTGAAACTGAAACCACATGAACTCGAGCTCTTGTAACTTCCTGCCCAAAGAGCAACCAGACGCTGTAAACCAGACAAGGTTGGTACTGATGTGCAAGCACTGCTAGCTCTGCTTGCTTGGGGAAACAAACATGCCTGGAAGTCTTCATGGACAATACAAGCTTTAAAGTTGTGGTTATTTCAGCTAAACTCTTCATTTGGCAGAAAGTAGTCCTGGATAAGGCCTTCTGAGATTAGCGGCATTTCATTTCTAGAGTGACAAATCGGTGCAGCCACTGTGAGCTACTTTGTCTTTCCACTGAAAGTGTTTCAGCAAATTTAAGACTTTTAGATCCTTCTAATGCCACTTGGAATGAAATTTGAGACTGAAAAAAACTATAAATATACAGGAGGGTTGGGGGGAATCCTGCTGTATTACAAACAACAATAGCAAATGCTAACATTTCTGAGGTCTCTGTGGCTCTTCCCAGCAGCTTTGTGTTTCTGACAGTGCATATAGCTCTCTACAATCTTAACCCCACATAGTACCAAACTTAAAGGTTTTGGTTTTTTGCACAGAATGTGCATACCATTATGGGTTGGCAACAGAAGTGGCCCAACGGCAAAAAACCTAAAGCCATCCAGCCAACTGCCTTCAAATTTGCACTTATCCATGATAGATGCAAAAAAGCTAGCTAGCTACCAAAAGTATTTTAGAAGCTAGTTAGCGGTAGCCTTAACCGCATCAAGTAACAGAAAGTTGTTTGCGTGTTACCCAAAACTTGCCTGACAGAAAAGTGCTGCAAGGAAAAAAAAACCCAAAAAAACTACATAATAGATGTAATAGTCCTGCCACGACAAATTTTAATACCAGTGATTAATGTATTTCAGGCCAACTTGCATTAAAAAAAGGAAATTAAGCATTTTAAGGCCTTAATTGTAGATACAAAACTTTATGCCTTTTTCTGACATTTTAAAGGATGCACAGACATCCTGCAAATCCTTTCCACTGTCACCTCATGGTTGCTCAGGGTGAGAGGTTACTGAAAGGTCAACAGAACAATGCAATATGGTGGACCTTCATACATGGAGAACTTCTTACCCATTGGTGTTAAATGACCTACTGAATTAAACTACTGCATTTGAATCTGACAGCATGATCCAACTGGACACTTACCGCATTTTCCGCACTATAAGGCGCACCGGACTATAAGGCGCACCTTCAATGAATGGCCTATTTTAAAACTTTTTTCATATATAAGGCGCACCGCATTATAAGCGCATAGAATAGATGCTTCAGTTTGGGTTGCAGATTTGTACTCCATTATTACACATCCACATTTGTAAAGAAGTGGTCCCCCGAGTACTTTATATAGTAGTCTGCCCCAGTCATTGTTTCACTTACGGTGTTGCTATATTGTGCCCAACTGCTTTCTGGGTAACACCACCACAGTCTCTGTCTCTCTTCCCTCGCCCCTCCCGCCCTGGCTTTAAATGTATTATCAAACTTTATTAACAAACCAGCGTTCTGACAACTATCCCAGCATGCAACGCGCACTTCCTTTATGGGGGAAAATGAAGTCGGCGGCTGCTAACTGTAGTTGCTAGACCTGTTGTGGCTCAATATTGGTCTATATATAAGGCGCACAGGATTATAAGGCGCACTGTCAGCTTTTGAGGAAATTGAAGGTTTTTAGGTGTGCCTTATAGTGCGGAAAATACGGTAATCTTCAACTCTATGACAGGGTAAAAATAAAAACTTAATATGGAGAAGTTAATACTTCCTCTTGTGATGGTGACGTTAAAAACAATAATACACGCCGAGTCATGTAGATCCTTCTGTAAGATCTTCTGACAGCCTGTAAACAGCAGGTAGTCACCTGGTCAAAGGTCAAAAATCAGGGGCTGAAACGATTTATCATATTAATTGTGATGAATCAATTATTGGAACAATCCCCAACTAATTTAGTAATCGATTAATCATTTACTGAAGTATAGAAAATGTTGAAATAACAGTAATTACAGTAACAGCAATCAAGCCAAATAGAAATAATTTGCTACCCAATTATTCAGTAAATCAAAAAAAAAAAAATTATATATATATATATCTCAACAGATCAGCCCTACACTGCACTGATGTTAAGAAGAAAGGGCTGAGCTTTTCACATGTTGATATTTTTAACTCCAGATGCTACAAATGATCAAGTATTCACTAAAGGAGTGTTTTATTGCATCTTAAGACAAAAAGTTCTTACTTATTTATTTGTATCCATTAATGTTTTCTAATATTGCATAAAAGTGCTTAAATGAAAAGTCAGCAGGATGTACCAATTTTTTAATCCTATTAATAGTCGGAATAACAGTTGATAGAATAATCAATAACTGAAATAGTCATTAGTTGCAGTTATTAAAAGCAGGCAGCTCTACAGAACACTCAGGCTACAGTATATCACATTATGCTGTATGAGAATGAATAGCACAAATGGTTTTTATTATGCTATTGATCAAATTGTACCCAACTACAAGGCAACAGTAATGAACTTGCTTAGCAACGACCAGAAAGAGCCAAACAGCCTAAAACATTAACTCATTATTAAGCCACACACCTGCAGTGACATTTCACACTTTCCCTTAAAACATGCGTCATCTTCAAGGAGCACCATAAAAATCCAACATCAATTCATTCAATGGATTTTTACCCTAAATAAACCAGGCTCGGTTAATTTAAAGACTCGTCTTTCTCTCATTCAGCCCTTTGTCAAGAGAAGAAAGCTAAGAGTCGGGTCAGACGGGCATAATTGCCAGCGCATTATCAAGGAGCTGGAAAAGCCAGCACTTACCTGCCATTTATCAGTTCATTCACACGTCCATTTATACAACTCTAATGGCTCTCACATGACTATCAAGTACCTCTCATGCGACTTCGGGGTGTGAATTGTTCTCGAGAGTTGGAGCGCCAGAGAAAGTTGCCCCCCCTACCCCCTCCAGCACCCATTCGCTCGGCATAGTCGATAAATACCAGGAGCACAAGAGCAGCTCCAGAAGTTTCCATTCAGCTCAGATTAATAAATGTTCCATTACCTGACCTGCTGAGGACCCTCCAAAGGGAGGCCGGGTGGGTCAACAACACGCTAAGCAAGCACCCAGTCAGTTACTGTTACAAAGATTTAAGAAAAAATAAATAAATAAAACACTTCAACAGCTTCTTGTACGACAAACCTTAGTCCATTCAACAAGAACCAGCTGACTTAGCCGCTGCTATGACAACTGCGGGTCACAGAGGAGGAAACTAAATTTGAGTTTAAATGTCACAACTTCTCTCTGACAGTTGGGAGATGGTGAAACGGCTCCTGTGCCGGCGCGGGCCGCAGCTTGTTGACAAAGGCTGGATTTAACGCTCAATAACCCTCACCTTGGCGACAGGAAAACCTAAAGCAGGTGTGCAAGCAGAGAACCGTATTCCAACTACACAGCGTCCGCCAATGTTTACGACAAAAATCACCATAAAAACAGGGAGGGGAAGAAAAGGGGGGTTCTCTCCCGCCATCACGGGAAAGAATTGGCGGTTGTTGCTGCGCGACTCACATGCTGGGGGTTAATTGAGGTGGACGGTCCAAATCATAACACTAAATGGCTTTAAAGCGACACTTATTTCCACCGGCAGAGCGTGAAGGTCACGACTGCTCTCGTGAGCGGACTCACCCCGGGCTCCCCCCTCCCTCCTCTCTCCCTCCAGGACCCACACAGGCTCTCTGCTGGCAGCGCTCAGAGACTCCTGCCAGGGTTATTCGGTTATTAGGTCTAGGCACAAATACGCCGCTGAGATCAACTCGCGGCCGGCTGCACGACGGCAACAGTTGCTGGTGGCGAATCCGTGCCAAGATAATTACGATGAGCAATTATGATGTCTTGCGACGGCTTAGTTGTAGTTAAACTTTATCGCACTTTGTGCCATTACAGCTACAAATGACTACACTTGGATTTTATGACAAACAAATATGGTTTTCCTCTTGATTTCAGCCTCCAAAGACTTTTGTTGTGTGTTTTACCAACTTTGGAGGCTGATTGTTTCCCGCTGGTCTTGGCAAAGTAGGTCGAGGTCAGCTGGGTTGGATGGAGAGAATCTGAACAAGAGTTTGTCCAGCCAGTATTCATCTCTGTCTGGTTGGGAATATTTAACCATCTCGCCATTTGATTCAAAATTGAATTTTGATTTATAAAGATTACTCATGATTTCTGCTTCAATCCACAGGTGTGCAGTCTGTTAAAATACCTAAATGCAAACTATAAAGTCCTTACGAAGACAAACATTTAAGAAAAATCTAAAATAAACCATTTTTAGTGTGGTGGGGGCGCAAGTAAAGCCTGGTGACACACCAGGCTTATAACACACTGGGTCTTGCTTCATCACATAAAATATGTTGAATTTGAGGTTTTACCATGTCAAAATGTAACAAACAAAGGAAAATAGATATAAAAATAGTAAAAAATAGATACAGAAAAACAAAACAAAAAAAGACACAATCCAGCCTAAGTTCAGAGTCTATAAATTGTCACTTCTGTTCGTTTCTCTCTAGCAACTTGTGGAGGGCTAAGCAAATGCGAAGCTGTGAGCATGATAGCTGGATGGATGGTAGAGCTGCCAAGCGCCTGCATTTGTTGAAAGAGCCCGATGCTGCGACTACGCCCGGATCCGACCGAGCAACTGCAGTTCAGCTGTGGCTTCAAACAGCATCTCTAATGCATCTTTTCTGACATCTTACTGTTGGCAGGCGGCTTCAGAACATGACAGCTTTTTACCAGCTCATCCACAGATCCAGATAGGGAATCTCTAATAAGAATCTAACAACCGGCAAACTGGCTGGGGTTTTTTCTTTTTTGCCCCCAAAAAATAAGCAATTAAAAGGCGAGGCACACACTGGGTTTGCGTTCACAGACGCACTTCTTAACAGATGTGCCTCTTGACAAATATAATAAGAGGCATATTAGAGAGGCTTGACTACATTTCACTAACAGATGGGCATTTATTCCAGGTTGCATTTGCAGAAGTTATTTTTTGCCATATGGAGGTAGAGTGACTCTATAACTATCCTGACACAGTCAAGAAGGTGGTTCACTCAGAGACAACTAGTCCCGTTAAAAACAACTTCCACACTACATTAGTGAACCGTCTCACGGTTTTTAAGCTCTGAAGTAGTGAACTGGGGGCTTTTTTATGCTTTCAATAGAAAAAAGGGATTTACAGATTCCAAGATGGTCTGTAATAATCTTCACAATGGTACACTTAAAGATTACAGTCAAATATTTTACTTTTTTGAACTACAAATGACCAAATACTGCCCAGATTCAGAGATACAATCCATGTTCAAAGCTAGAGTGATGTCAACAGACCATTAAACTAGGAAACAAACACTGAAAACTAGGGTTTTTTTTTGTGATTTTCAGTTTAACGTTAAGGTTTGCTTAGCCAAAAAATGTTTTGTAGAGTAGTTATGAGTACAAAATAATTCAATTTAGCTAGAATAAGAATTTCAGAGAGGAAAAACAAAGGGAATGCTGTAAACTGGATGCCAACGTAGCCATCTTTTAGCCAATTGTGATGAGCAGCTTTATTATTTCATTTCCCTAGATGAAGTCTCGTCAACTGCAACTGGAGAGTTCAGCACTTATGAGAATTTTGCTGTACACAATATTGTTCAACTATATAAATAATACTCCATTTTTCAAAAATTGAATGATAATGCAATGCATTCTTTTGACCAAAGTCGGTAATATAGCTGGTCGTCTTGCTTGTTTAATGCAGAAGAAATGTACTTGGAGGGAGTCAAAATGTCTGGGTAAAAAGGCATCAAGAAACACAAACTAAGTTCTTTTACTACCAAAAGCAGCAACTCTAGCAAGACTAATGTTTTTCCTTTAAAAAATGTAAGTATTGTTTGGATGAAAATACTAAATTTAATGTTTCTGTTTTTACAACAAACTATGTTTACAAGGAACCAAAAGCAGGAAGACAAGAGTCACATCATCAGCACAGCATTGCCTTACTTGGTAAATACCTACAGGAGACCGTAAAGTACCGAGAAAGGATACAAGAAGTCCTGTTTGCACCATCATAAAGGTGGTGCTATTCAAATGTGGATCCAGATCCAGAAACATAGCAAATAACACTCCCTATTTCAGTTCTCAACATGTGTTACATCTCAAAGGAGCACACTGATGCATCATTTAGTAGGTTGTGATATTTTGTTCTGAAACTGTGAGTGTGCCAGATACAGTCCGGCAACTGTATCTGACCAGTTGGAAGGACTTTAAGTGGAGGCTAAAGCTAACAGAGAGATGGGAGAAAAACAAAGTGATTGCAATCTATACTGTCATCAACAATAATATTGCAATCCAATGTAGGATTGCAGCTAATGATTATTTAAGTAACATTATTCAGATGATTAATAGATTAAATGGATAAAAGGATTTTTTATTTATGTAACCACGTCAACCTTATTTTTTTTACACAATATTAGAAATACATTAAAAGATCAAATAAGAAAATAATTAAACAACTTTTTTGAAAAAGAAAAAAAAAATGTGTTTCCTAAAATGTGATAAATGTTGTATGCATTTATCATTTGCAGCAAAGGATGCATCTACAGCTAAAAAATATATATATTACTGTCAACTAATCTGTTTATTTTGGATTCATTTTAATAGCAAAAGGTGTTTGTTTTTTTTCATAATCGATTAATCACAATCGAGTCGATTAATCATTTCAGCTCTGATCAAGTGATTTCCTAATAACATGCAGTGCAAATTTGATTTGAAATTCAAAAAGTACTTTATTGATCCCAAAGGGAAATTAAATGTTGCGACTCATAAATTAATGTTTTCTTCAAAGAGCAACGGACGTTGATAGAAAGTATGTAGTCTACAGCAGTCTGATATTCCAATTATGTAGATTCCTACTTCGGGGAAAATTTAAACCATCTATGAAAAAACAAAGTTTAACTCAATGAGTAGAAAAAGTGTGTGAAACGCCACTTGTGAACGGTCTTCTTGGACAGCAACATTCTCATACCTGTTAGAGGTGTAATGAGATCACTCACAGTGGGATTAGTTACCAAATCCTGCCTCCAGCTCTCTACTATCGACTCCACGACAACACAAGTGCTGAACAAACCTATGACCTGCCTCCTGCGTGCCTTCTGGCCCCGCACATCTACAGCTCCATGAAGATGACAAATCTGACAGGCCGGCAGCATTTACAGCAAAAATCATGACACGGACGAATAAAAGGACAAACAGGCCGTTCCCTCCCTACGGCACAGAGGTTGTTGCTCTCTCGGAGAAATCAATAAGCTCCAATGATTAAACTTGAAATGGTGCATCGGTTGGAAGGGTCTGGCCCGGGTTCACAAAGCGGCGGGGAGACAATGCTCCCTGACTTTTTTTTCTTTTGTGGAACGTCAGCAGCTGAGTCTTGCGAGTGAGGAGGCGTTGACGGATGCGAGGCAGCCGAGCCGAAGCATCGATCAAACGCGCGGGCCCGTGCCGACCCAGGCAGTTGCCAGAAACAGAACTTCAGCACATTTGGTCCATTTAATGTCGAAGACGAGCAGTGGTCCTGCTGTGCACAAATCCCTGGCTTGTGATCCCATTTTCACCTTTGATGCATCTTTTTATTCTGCTGTGCTTAGCCGACAGCTGAAATGACTTAAAAAAAAAAAGTTTGGTAAACTCAAGTTATTGCTGCCACATTGGGCAATATGCGTTTTCTAACGTAAGCTGGGACAGTGTGGGGTCAACAACTCTGTTTGTCCCTCTGTGGAAATACGGCAAGCACACTTTGTCCTTCCTGGGCTGAACGTCTGACGAAAGACCGGCCTTTTGTTGTTTCCGTCAGTCGGGCCGTTATCTCCGTCCTCAACTCGCCTTGAAGTCTTTACAACAGGAACCTGCAGCCAGGGTTTTGGCCCGAGTCCGAACCATAAGAGGGCTTATTATTAAAAGGAAGTGTAGTTTACGGTTCCAGCATTCAAGCCGCCAGACAAACTGCTGACGCTTTTGAACGTTCCATAAACAGCACTTACTATAAGTCTATGGCATTTAATAATAATAAAAAATGTTGAAATGGTTTGTTTACAGGAATGAAATTGAAGGAGGAAGGGGCAAAGTGTTGGCAAACTGGTCAAAGTCACTTGAGTTGACTGATGCATGTTAAATGTGTAATCTTGTGACATTTTATGGTATTTTTTATGAATATTTTGGAGCCAAAGTGAATAAAGAGTAATCAAAGCAGTGATTTAACACATTTCCATAGATCTATTTGTTGTTCTTATAGAAAATTAAGCTTAGGTAATAGGATTACATCCCATTATTAAAATTCATATTTCAGTTTATTGTGTTTTCTGAGGCATTTTATTTGCACAGAGTTCCAAGTCTGACATATCAGATTGAAATTCCCCTAAAACTTAAAATTAATACTGCCGTCATAAGAAATATTACTTTTGTAGCACACATTTGATAACCAAGAGTGTAAATTTTTTGTATTGTCTTATCATTTTTTGTGAAACTTTTGTATTAGAATAAGAATTTTCCTTTCTTGTTGTCTCGATAAATTTTAAATAATTTTGTTTTGACTAACAAAAATATGATTTTTTTTAAAAACTATTTTCTTCACTATTCAACAAGAACCTCAATAACTAGCATCAAATTTGAAAATATCATTTTTCAAGAGTGTTATTTGTGTTTGTGGAAATGATTGCTGTGCTATGCTTTCATAGCCACACAGTTACCTAAAAAAGATACTTTTTCATCATCATTTTTATTTTTAATCACAATAGCACCCGGAAAAATTATAAAATTCTAAGTCCACCCTTATTTCTAACAAATGTTTCCACATATTCAGCATAAACTGCTTTTTTTCCCCTCTTGAAATTGTTAATACAAACCTTGATAACAAATAAGTAATCAAGAAACACCAATGGTTTACTGCTGAGCATAAAAGGGAGATCCCTCAGATGTTTTTTATGTTGGCAACTGGTTCAACTATTCAAATTGAACACACTGAATCAATAGCATCAATGTGTACTTAAAAACCTAAAATCCCAACTTTGACCTTGTGACCTCAGCGTGTCGACCAATTTGGTTCCTTTTAATGTTTTGTCATCAAATCCTAACTGAAGGCAAAAATGTAGTCGCTTTAATTAAAACTATAGATTCCTCAGTATCCATTTACATAGATGCTCCTCTCTTATCTTTTAATCAACAAATAATGTACTCCCCCCCCCCGGTTTCTTATCACTAGGGAGTCAGTTCGTCTTGCACGCTTGAGGATATCGTCTCCAAGGGTTCAGATTCTGATTTCTGCTAAAATCAAAGCAAGCCAAAAGCCTCCACTCCTCCATCCTCAGGGGAGGCTTTTATTGCCAGTGTATCCCAACATCGGTTTAGTGGGAAAAAGCCTTAATTATTGGAGACAGACGATAGATACCGACTACATAAAGAGCACTTGATTAAACTGGACAAATGTGGACTGAAACAGCCATTTAAGAGCTCAAACACACACCACCATTCAAACAGCAGATTCTCCGTCATTTCTATCCAAAACTAGCTAAACATCACTTCATTCTAGGGACATACGGGGCAAGATTCACACAGTACTACCCTTCCACCACCTGTTGCTGCACATGGCCCATCAGCTGACTGAAACCTGGCTCCTACACCATTTCGAAAAAAGCAAAAAAGAAATTGATGTCGTTTATTAATCTAAACAGCATCAAATTAAAGTGTAGATTTATCAACCTCATTAACATAAATCAACCAGCCTGAAGCTGGTAATGTTTTCCCCAAGTCAAGCAGAAGATCGAAAGCAAGTGGAAATGATTAGCTTCCGAGCTACGATTTAAAATAAACAGTGGGCGCTTCTGGCTTACTAATTGCTAAAGTGGTAAATAAGCTTTAACCTCCCTGGAAACTTAGTTTTAAAAGACTATCTTTAACAAATAAATGTGCTTTGTGTGTTCTCATGCTCAGTATGAGAACTTGCTGCAAAGTTAATAACTCGGTGCAATATCTGCTGCATGAGCTGATTTCACTGTAATTAGGAATGGAACATATGTAAATTAATTTGAACCAGTCTGTAATTGGACTGAGCTGCTTATACGTTTCTATATGTAAATTGGATCTGTTTGCGGGCTGCACAGTGGGGCAGTTGGTAGAGCTGTTGCCTTGCAGCAAGAAGGTTCTGGGTTCGATTCCCGGCCCCGGTCTTTCTGCATGGAGTTTGCATGTTCTCCCTGTGCATGCGTGGGTTTTCTCCGGGTACTCCGGTTTCCTCCCACAGTCCAAAAACATGACTGTCAGGTTAAATGGTCTGTCTACATTGCCCCTAGGTGCGAGTGTGTATGTGCGTGGTTGTTTGTCCTGTGTGTCTCTGTGTTGCCCTGTGACAGACTGGCGACCTGTCCAGGGTGAACCCGCCTCTCGCCCGGAACGTTAGCTGGAGATAGGCACCAGCAACCCTCCCGACCCCACTGAGGGACAAGGGTGCAAGAAAATGGATGGATGGATGGATCCGTTTGCTACAACCATTATTAGAAGTATTTAATTGTTTATTCTTTTTACAACATTAGGAATACTTTTTTCTTTTTATGTATTTATTAAGGTTTCTTGGTTGAATTTGTTGCATTTCCAATCAAATGTTATATCTAACAGTGACGCAAAAAGTGGGTACACACTGTGTGCCAAGTATAGGGGTGCAATACTAAAGGGGGCGCTTGAATAAACGGGGCGCCAAACAAACAGCTGTTTGTTTGAAATCTCTTGGGGGGAGCTATAATGTGTCCGCATGCACCTTATTTTCAAGTCTCTCACTAATCAAAGAGTAAAAATAGTAACAAGCTACATTCTTGCAGTTTCATGGACGATTCTAAACCCAAACATGGCTCATCAGTCAGACAGGTGGCGACTCCACTGCTACGGGCTAACCCCCATCGTCTGGCCAGGAAGAAACTGAAACATCGTTAGTCCCTCCCCACTAGGCAGATCACCTTTACTACTAGGAGGGGAAAAAAATTCAGTGGAGGAGATTTCTGCCTGCATCCAGTGAGCTCGGTGATGCTGTCCAGCCAGCAGGGTAGAAACCAAGTATGCGCAACACAGCGCGGAGGGAGACTGACGGTCAACGCGTTCAAAGAGGATGGCATACTCACAGTCCAGGTGCTTCTTCTTAGGTCCGCTCACTTCGTGTGTGGTGGCTTTGCACACCGCCTTGCTGATGGCAGAGCCCGTCATGCTGTGCTGCGCCGCAGCGATCCGATCCGTAATAGACTGGCCCGACATCGCTGTTGGTTTTTTCTTCCCCCCCCCCCTCAACTCAATCAGACAGAACCACGACCCAATCAAAGGATCGGCTCCAATCCGGGACAGAACTTTAAACTTCAGACAAAGCTCCGGATCACCGCTGCTGCAAAACCGATTTGACTTAACCAGCAGTTTATCTTTGGAGATGAGTTGTCTGGGTGGCAAAAACGGGAGAAGAAGAAGAAGAAGAAGAAGGAGGAAAGTTGATTCCTTGTATTTGTGAAGTAAATAAAGCAGAAGGACGCTGTTGTGGGCTAGTGTGTGTTAGCTAATGTTTCCGTTGCAGTACTCGAACCAGGAAAGAGTCCCACAGTGGAATCTGGAAACACTTGAAATCACTTTCTGGCCACAAATAAGCATAGCTAACAGGCTGCTTCAAAACCCGAATTCTTTGTTTGAAGTCTCCAAAAGCGACAAGTCCGGGTCCGGTATGGCAGAAAAAGAAGTAATCCGTGTAAAAAGAAAAAAATTAATCAAAGCTTTGAAGAAAAAATGAAAAAAAAAAGAGAAAAACTTGAGTTCCTCCTACACGTCAACTTGTTAGCTCTGCTGTTAACGCTATCACTGCTTCCCGAGTAAAGTGCCTGTTTGGAGCCCGCTCCGGTGGGGAAAGTAAGAAGGAATTAAAGAGAGCATTATTCAAAGTTTGTCAGAGGTTACTGCAACACTGACAGCCAGGAAAAGCGCAGTTTCCCCTTCCTCCTCAAGGTGCGAGAAGCTAGCCGAAGAGCTAAAGAGATTAGCCAAGCAGAGAGCGAGCCGAGTCGAGTCGAGACGAGCGATGCCGAGCCCAGCCGGCGGACCCGGTAAGTTGAAAATGACAGCTCCTTTGGCTCGGTCCTTTCCCTTCGGAGTCCCCTGGTTCGGCTGGTGCTGTTTTCCGGATGCTACGACCACATTACCGGGTGTTTTCCCCCCCTTCAACAGTCCGGTGACGCTGTCTGGGAAGTCTCCTCACAGCTTTCTCCGCACGGACTGACTGACTGACTGCTGCTCTGCCGGACAAAATGGCAGCGTAGAATCAGCTGATCTCACAACTGAGCTGAGCCGAGCTGCGTTAAGGGTATCCCAATGAAGCTCGGAATTTATCACTCTACGCATTATAAAAGGCTAATTTAAACAATCATATTAAAACACGACAAATATTAATGCTCCTGTTTATATTGAACTTATATAAATGCTATGCAAATTGAACTTAATGGGATACATACCCAGACTAAATAAACAAACAGCACACATGAAAAATAGATAAGTTAATTGAAATGAGAATACTACATGAGCATATTGTAACTGATAAATTGATAATTTGCCTCCATATTCCTTGTGTTAATTATCCTTTTCTACCACACTAACCATTTGCATTAATTCCTCCTCTACATCCAGGGGTGTTGCTAGATAAAAAAAAAAAAAAGAAATACTGGGTCAAACAAATAAAGTTAACTTTCAATATATGTTTATTTTGAATATAAAATTCAGTATAGACATTATATCTAGGAATCTACCTTTGGAAATAATGTAATCTAAACACCTAAAAAAAAAAGAGACAAGGTGGCACATGGAAATAGATAACAGATGTCAATCATTGTTAGCTTTCCTACTGAATTCATGGATTAAACTACAGGGTTCAATTGTTCTTCAATACAACACAGCGTTTTTGTACAATTATTTACACCTTGTTTGACATTCATTCATTTATTTAATTTCTTAAAAGTTCTGAGCATTTATAGGGTATTTTTAAATAAAGCTGGCTTCAAACTTCAAAATGTCTTCAAATTGTCATTGTGTTTTTATTTTCCTACTAAAGAATCAGACTTCTTGTCATCATTTAAAATGGGTGTAAAGCATATCTTATTACTGTAATCATGTGACGGATAAAAAAATTGGATTTGAATAAAGTGGCTGGTTGAAGAGTCCACTATTAAAAAAAATATTATGCTACTCAATACATATCTAACAGCTGGAGGTTGATTCCTCTTAGAAATAAGTTGTATGATATGTCTAATCAAAAACAGAATGCACCAGCAAATATAGAAAATAATCTGATGGTAAATAGAATATATATGAATATGGTGGTATTTTTGTGGTACTTTTGCAGCTCTCCCTCCCCACTGATGCCACCCTGAGCAATAGCCCACATCCGTTATTTCAATGCAAATATCTGCTCCTGTTCCTGCCTGAGAATAATAATTGCAGACACCACATATCAAATTTAAAGCTACACAAGCAAGAACTGGAAAATGTTTTTTATGAAATGAAGCAAACGGAATGTGTTCACGATTTGTCAATCTTTTATGCCCAAAAGTGTCTTCTTAAACGACAAAATGAAAGGGAGGAAGGGAGGGAAGACAATTTTTTTGTGGAAAGTCATTATTTCCGACAGTCCTTCAACGCCTCAGAAATCTATTGGCTAAAAACTAACGAGCGAGTGAAGCTTTTGTAGCGGAATTAGCGAGACAAAACGCATCACATTTTAACATCATCTTAGTCATGACCCTTAGTCATGACGCTTATGAAGAGGAGTTAAAACTACACGCCGACTCAAAACTTGTGCTCAGTCGTCACGGACACGCAGTGCCCACGTCACGCTGAACCAGATTCCTGCCTGTCTTTAATAATTCCTCAGCTGCCTCGTCCCTGTGTGACTCCAGACTTTTGCGGAACACTGTGTGCTGAAGAAATGAGTGAAAACCCGCCGCGGCGTGCGGCGGCCCGGTGGGTCCCACTCCGGATCTGAGCGGCTGAATTAGTCAAATATCTGGCGGCATTTGACTGCGTTTCACACACAGCAGCCTGTAGGATGTAATTAGATGCCAGGCTGCCAGCATAAAGCAGCTCATTACAGCCGCTTTCATCCGAAGCAGTGGCTCCTTTTTTTCCAGAACTGAACTCTTTGAATCAAGCGTTTTTCAGGAGTATTCACACCCCTTAAACCTTTTCACATTTTTTGCTGTTAAAATGGGGGGGGAGGGTTTAGAGTAAGCAATCAGTGTGAGTCCAGATGTTCTGCGAAGGCCTCAGAGGTTTGCTGGAGACAAAACAGCATCACGAAGATCAGGGAGCGGATATGGGTCAGGGATAAAGGTGTGGAGAAATTAAGAACAACGTCCCAAGATTTGAACTTCTCAGATAGAGCAGAGACTCAGGTTGGAGCCTCTGTTGACTGGTCAAGAAGATAGCCACACTCCTGTTCCACTATGTCCAGAGGACACAGGTACAGAGGCATGGTCAAAGGTCACACATAAATCCAAATGAGACTCTGTTGCAACATTTGAGAACTGCTCCTCATCCAATCTGAATGAGCTATGACGAATCGGCTAACATTTGTATTTAGCCTATGTGCAAAGCAGGTGGAGACAAAAAAGTTTACAGCAGATGTAATGACTCAGAAAACTGGGAATAAATGCTCCTCCACTTTATAAATATGACCTAATTCAGGTTATTATATCACATAAAATCTTAATTAAATATATCAAAGTGTGTATTTGTAATATGAATGAGGTCAAGAGGAATTAACACTTGTGCAGAGTACTCAAACTGTTGAACTGGAGACACAAGCGGCAGCAGAGTGAGAAACTTCTCAGACGACGAGCCTCCAGACTGCGGCGGACATTTCCTGAATAGGAGTCGGACCGTTTCTTTTTGGTTTCAGGGAACCGGCTGCAGTTTGCAGTATTTCTCGTCCTGGTGAGAAATACTGCAAACTGACCCCAGCAGGTGAATCCATGGGAGCGGGTCTACGATTATCCGTCTCGGCAGAACATAGGATGATCACGGGTCCTCTGAGTTGTTAAAGATGAGGCAAACCTGGATGTGCGGCCTGATTTAGGTAGACGTCTGTCAAATCTGACATGGAGTCGACAAAGAAAAGGGAAATGAGAAATGCAACTGAGGCTGAAGAGGTTAATTGTGATGAGTCGATTATTGAGATAATTGCCAAATTTTGGGATTTCCTCCCAAAATTCAGGAAATTGGCGCAGATTTCCTTAATTTTGGAAGGCTGTGTTACGACTGACGGCGTACAGTTGATTATAAATGAGTCGGCAGGTGCCCGTCCCTGATTGATTGATTCCAAGAAGACGACGGAGATGTCCCATTGGCTGCCTTTCGGAGGGGACGGACATAAAAGATGCTGACGCGGACTTCCTGTGTTCCATCCTCAACTCATCTCCACCGGCCACACCCTTTTCCTTTGTTTATCTGTGTTAGAGTTCTGGAGTGTAGGAGTGAGTTGCCGTTTATGTTTCCTTAGTTTTCTCATGTTTTTCTTAGGTTAGGAAGGTAAGTTTTTTGTACTTTGGTTTATTTACTTTTGATTAGGTAAGCTTCTCTTATTATTTAGATAGGTTCGTTTTGTTTGTTGTTTTCGGCGATAGCTCACTCTGAAGCCAGGTACTCCAGTTGTAACATCTTGATAAAAAAAAAGATATATCTTTTTAAAAATAAATCATTATCAACTGTTCAATTTTGTGTGTGTCGGATGTTGAGATCGGAGGAGGATGGATCCTTCATGTTGCGACCTGGCCCCCTAGACTGGTCGTAACATGAATTGGGGGCTCGTCCGTTCAAACTACTCCCACTTTTGAATCTTGGTTTTGTTTTATGTGTCTTCTTTCGTTGTGTTCGGTAAGTGTTTATTTTTTCTGATTGGCAGTTTTATTTTGTGCACCGGGGAATTATGGAGAAGGGGTTTTCCCTTGATGACTTTGTACGTTCACCTTCTTGGGTAAAATTGGACAAATGTAAGAAAGCGGATCTGCTTATTGTGGCTGACCATTATAATGTTGAGGTGTCTTACAGTGATCGAAAATCAGAACTGAAGGAAACGCTGTGTGAGAAACTGGTGGATAAAGGTGTGCTGCAAACGGTTGCAATGAAGGAAGCCGGAGACGCCGCACTTGGCGCGGTTGGTGACTCGACATTGGCTGATGCGCCTGCTGCAGTCTCAGAGTTCAATCAGGACTCTAAACCTCTTGAAGGTATGTCGTCGGAGGATCTGCGTCTCACACTCCATATAAGGGAGGTGGAGAACCGCAACAAGGAGCTGGAAGTGGAAGCCATGCATCTTCGGATCAGAGCTCTTGAGCTTCAAAACAGAGCACCTGCAGCTTCACCAAAACCACCAAGCACAGATTCTTCTGTTTCTGTTACTTTTGACATTGGTAGGCACATCACATTGGTCCCGCAATTTCGTGAGTCTGAGGTCGACTCTTATTTTGGCGCATTTGAGCGCATAGCCGCTGCCTTGAGCTGGCCAAAGGAATTCTGGTCCATTTTGGTGCAGTGTAAATTTGTTGGAAAGGCTCAAGAAGTGTGTTCGAGCTTGTCTTTTGAGCAGAGTTTAGATTATGATATTCTTAAGAAAACTGTGTTGCAAGCTTATGAACTTGTCCCGGAAGCATATCGTCAAAAATTCAGAAATCTTAATAAAACTGCTAATCAGACATTCGTTGAGTTTGCGCGACAGAAGAATGTTTTGTTTGATAAATGGTGTTGTTCGTGTGAAGTTAAAACTATTGATGATTTAAAATCACTTATTTTGTTGGAAGAGTTTAAAAAGTGTCTACCTGAACGTATTGTGACTTATTTAAATGAACAGAAAGCGTCATCTTTAACTAAAGCAGCACTTTTGGCTGACGAATTTATTTTGACTCACAAAAATGTGTTTTTTTCACAGAATTCGTTTCAAGAAAATTTGTCCGAACGAAAAAATCTCTCAGTGAGTCGAAATGTGCCAGCAGTTAACTTAAAAGCTAACAATCGTGAGTGCTTTTACTGTCACGCACCTGGACATTTAATTGCTGCGTGCCCCGTCTTGAAGGAAAAAGAAGCTAAGAGTATAAAAACTCCTGCGGGTGTGGGATTAATAAAGTCCGCTTCCCAGCCAAATGTACGCGGTGACATTCAACAAAAACCTGAAGTTGATGTTGATCCGCAGTTTTTGCCATTTATTTCGCAAGGTTTGTTTCTTTGACGGGTGAGGAAAAGGATAAAGTTCCAATCACAATCCTTAGGGATACAGGTGCTTATCACTCTTTTTTGTTAGAATCTGTGCTGCCTTTATCTACGCAAACATCTTGTGGTTCAGATATTCTTGTGTGGGGAATAAAAATGAGCGTCACCAAAGCCCCTCTGCATATGGTGCACTTGTATTCACCATTAGTTTCGGGACGCGTTAAAGTAGCTGTGCGTCCGCGGTTACCAATTGAAGGAGTTTCTTTCATTCTTGGTAATGACTTGGCTGGCGGAAAAGTGTTTCCTACACCGGAAGTTGTTGATGACCCAATTTCGGTTACCCTTGTTACTGAATCAGCTGTTACTTTGAATGAGTTTCCTGCATGCGCAATTACACGCGCGCAGGCTCGTAAAATGGGGAAATCGTAGATTTGTCTGGGTCATTTATGGCTACACTTGATGAAAATGGTTTTGATGCAAGTGACTCTGTAACAGTGTCAAAAGGTGACGTTCCTGAACTTATTCCTGCAGACGTAACTTTGAGTTTAAATATTACTAAGGAGATATTGATCAAAGCGCAGCAGAATGATCCGTCATTGATTTCTTGCTTTTCTGTTGTAGATAAGAGTGGATCTAAAGCCCAAGTGACATATTTTGTTGAAAACGGTGTTCTGATGAGATCTTGGTCCCCAGATTCAGGTGATCTGCATCGAATAAATCAGGTGGTTGTGCCACAAGATTACAGACTTCAGATTTTGAGTCTTGCACATGATGCCAACTTGGCTGGACATTGTGGTGTTAAAAAAACTTATCACCGGGTGTTACGTAATTTTTTTGGCCTGGTTTAAAGTCTGACGTAGTGAATTATTGTAGATCATGTCACACATGCCAATTGGTTGGAAAGCCAAATAAACCAATTTCTCCAGCGCCGCTTCATCCCATTCCAGCGCTAGGCGAACCATTTGAACGAGTTTTATTGGACTGTGTCGGCCCTTTGCCAAAGACCAAGTCGGGGCATCAGTACATCTTGACTATAATGTGTGCTGCCACTCGTTTTCCGGAAGCAATTCCATTACGCACGTTAAAGGCGAAGAACATTGTGAAAGCCCTCACAAATTTTTTTTCAACTTTTGGTTTACCTAAAGTTGTTCAAACGGATCAAGGGACAAATTTTATGTCAAAAGTGTTTGCGCAGGTTATGAATGAACTGAAAATTCAACATCAAACCTCCAGCCCCTATCACCCACAGTCCCAGGGTGCGCTCGAGAGATTTCATCAAACCCTAAAAACTATGTTGCGCAAATACTGCCTTGAATCTAGTAAAAGTTGGGATGAGGGTCTTCCACTTCTGCTATTTGCAGTTAGAGAAACCATTCAGGAATCCCTTGGATTCAGTCCGGCAGATTTGGTATTTGGACACACTGTTCGCGGTCCACTCAAACTCGTTAAAGAGAAATGGTTGTCAGAGTCGCATCAAACTGAGCATAATGTTCTTGATTATGTTAGCAGTTTTAGAGAGCGTCTCTTTCATGCATGTCAGCTGGCCCAAGAAAACCTGGCTAAGGCCCAGAGTAAAATGAAAGCTCGTTATGATAAAAAAATCTGTGATCAGAAATTTTATTCCTGGTGAAAAGGTTTTGGTGTTGCTTCCTATAAGTGGATCTAGTCTTCATGCACAATTTTTTGGACCATATGAAGTGGACAGAAAATAAATGAGACGAACTATGTGATTAAGACTCCTGATCGAAAACGAAAAATGAGGGTTTGTCATATTAACATGCTTAAACGCTATGTTTCCAGAGAAGGCGTTGTCGATAAAATCTCTTTTGTAGCCCCCATTTCTATCTGCTCTTCAACCCCACTCTATCATCTGGCCGATGACGATTTGAGGGAGAACAGCGGTTGTATGCCTATGGCTCGTTTGAGGAACTCAGAAGTGTTGGGAAACCTGGAATCTTTCCTATCTCATTTGTCACAATCTGCCCGAAAAGATGTTGTTGATCTGATTGAAACTAATGTGTTGCTTTTCTCAGATCATCCACAGCAAACCTCCGTGCTTTTCCATGATATTGATGTGGAAGTTGAGAAACCAATCAAACAACATGCTTATAGAATAAATCCAACGAAGCGTGTTTTAATGCAACAAGAAGTGGCTTACCTGGTTGAACATGGTTTAGCGGTGCCCAGTAACAGCGCGTGGAGTTCGCCCTGTATTCTGGTCCCGAAACCAGACAACACATCTCGATTTTGCACCGATTACAGAAAAGTTAATGCTGTCACTAAGGCCGATTCTTTTCCGCTTCCGAGAATGGAGGACTGCATTGATCGTGTTGGCTCCGCCAAATTTGTTACCAAATTGGACCTGTTAAAAGGTTATTGGCAAGTCCCATTAACACCCAGGGCTTCTGAAATTTCTGCTTTTGTGACTCCCGATTATTTCCTGCAATATACCGTTATGCCTTTCGGGCTGCGTAATGCACCCGCTACATTTCTACGTTTAATGCAAAAGGTGTTATTTGGAGTGAAAAATTGTGAAGCATATTTGGATGATGTAGTAATTTATTCCGCTACTTGGTCAGAACATCTGGAAACTCTTTCAGAAGTGTTCAATCGTTTTCGTGATGCTTCTCTCACATTAAATCTTTCTAAATGCGAGTTTGGTAAAGCCACTATCACCTACTTAGGAAAACAGGTTGGTCAAGGACAAGTGCGTCCTATTGCTGCTAAAGTGCAGGCAATAATCGATTTTCCTGTCCCACAAACAAAAAAAGATTTGCGTCGCTTTTTGGGAATGTGTGGTTTCTATCGCGGGTTTTGTAAAAACTTTTCAGCTGTAGTTAGTCCACTCACTGAACTTGTTAGTCCTTTGAAAAATTTTGTCTGGTCTTTATCTTGTCAGGTTGCGTTTGAGTCTGCCAAAGCATTGTTGTGCAGTGCACCAGTGCTGGCTGCGCCAAATTTCGAACGTTCCTTTAAACTTGAAGTTGATGCCAGTTTGTCTGGCGCCGGAGCTGTTCTTCTGCAAGAAGATGAGCAAGGCATAGACCATCCTGTCTGCTACTTCTCAAAAAAGTTTAACAGACATCAGCTTTATTACAGTACAATTGAAAAAGAAGCTCTTGCTTTATTACTTGCTTTACAGAACTTCGAAGTTTATCTTGGTTCTAGTGCGCAACCTGTACAAGTATTTACTGATCATAACCCGCTAGTTTTTGTCTCCCAAATGCGCAACTCCAATCATCGACTGATGCGCTGGTCTCTGCTTCTGCAAGGCTTTAACTTGCAGATTAACTACAAAAAGGGTAAGGATAATGTAATAGCTGATGCTTTGTCTAGAATTTTTAGTTTTCTCATTTGAATTAAACACTTGGGGGTGTGTTTAATTCTTAGGAAAGGGGGTGTTACGACTGACGGCGTACAGTTGATTATAAATGAGTCGGCAGGTGCCCGTCCCTGATTGATTGATTCCAAGAAGACGACGGAGATGTCCCATTGGCTGCCTTTCGGAGGGGACGGACATAAAAGATGCTGACGCGGACTTCCTGTGTTCCATCCTCAACTCATCTCCACCGGCCACACCCTTTTCCTTTGTTTATCTGTGTTAGAGTTCTGGAGTGTAGGAGTGAGTTGCCGTTTATGTTTCCTTAGTTTTCTCATGTTTTTCTTAGGTTAGGAAGGTAAGTTTTTTTGTACTTTGGTTTATTTACTTTTGATTAGGTAAGCTTCTCTTATTATTTAGATAGGTTCGTTTTGTTTGTTGTTTTCGGCGATAGCTCACTCTGAAGCCAGGTACTCCAGTTGTAACATCTTGATAAAAAAAAAGATATATCTTTTTAAAAATAAATCATTATCAACTGTTCAATTTTGTGTGTGTCGGATGTTGAGATCGGAGGAGGATGGATCCTTCATGTTGCGACCTGGCCCCCCTAGACTGGTCGTAACAGCTGGTCATCAGCCGATACTTACATTTGAAGCCATCTTATTGATCTCAATAAAGGTCTGAGAATGAACCGCTGTCCACTTTGCTCTGCGATCAGAGAAGTTTGACTGTTAGCCCCACCCACCAGGTCATGTCTGCACATTTGCAGTTAACAATAGTCACCCCACTTTTGCCAACTCAGCAACTTTCTTGCTACATTTAGCTACATTTCAAAAAAAAAAAAAGGTATTTCTCCAAAATCGGTATTGGCCGGTCAGGCTTTTTAAAGATCGGTGATCAGGGATCGGCCAGAAAACTGAAATCGGTGCACCAGCCCTAAATTCAACCAAATAAGACAGTAAAGGACTTTCATGAGCCCTGCAATAATAGAAAACATGTTGCACCAGATGTGACCCATTTTACTTAGCTTCATTTCAGCACTTATGAGATTTAGCAAAGAAAACCAGATCTTCATTGTAAAATGCATGAATAAGCTTTGCACATCTGGAAGTGATGCATCGCAGAACAGTGACTGGCAGGCAGACAGCAGCCACCCCCACCCTCTCCCCAACACGCCTGCAGGGAATCTCCACCTGACTCGCATGTAATCAAAAGCTGCTGCTGCTGCAGCGCTCGGAGGAGACGCATTTAAATATGCAAAACCTTGACACTGAGCTAGCGCTCTGCCACTTGCACCCCGCTTCACCTCTCTCCTCCCCGAGCAGAGCCAGAGAGGAGTGCAGGGTCGCCATCTGCAGGTGGAAGAGAAGAGAGAAGAGAGAACTCCAGATTTCCATGGCAACTACAGGCGTGGATGTGGAGGTGCCCTTTTGTAGCCCCTGGCAACGGGCTCCTGGGCCGGGGATTGGAAGTCCCATCAGCAGCTGCTGGTCACGGGAAGAGGCCAGGGGATGAGATGGGATCACCTATAAACGCCGGGGGGGGGGAACAGGAGGCAGATGGAGCCAGAGGTGCTCTTCATCATTGCTGATGTGTAAAATGGACTCCAGCATGGCAGGATAGTTTACAGTGTGATTACAACAACTGAGATCAATAGAGCAATGAGCGCTTCTGGGCATCTTGACCTTTATGCTTCAGTTAGTAAGGCTGTGTTCAAGCAGAGACATTTTCATTAAGCCCACATATATGACAACATAAACTAAAGGCACCTGACATTCCATTAAAAATGGCTGCCCTCTCTGACCTTCCAAATAGTGGAACAGTAGCTCGCTGCGAAGGGTCTCCCAGACTGCAGGCGGGGTCTTCTGTTCCCCCACAGGCTTATTTGCTAAGCCATCTCTAATTATAATGTAAGCGCACGGCTGCGGCTCGGGGGACTTAATCTCCGTCTTTTTGTTATCCCGTAATTATGTTTTCTATCTTTTGCTCCGTGAAAGAAGCTAATCATGTCGCTGAAATAAACTGCCCCCACCTCTTTAGTTTGTAATAATTCTAGCGTGGATATTTTCTATCCGCTCGCCTTTGTGTTCTGAAAAATGGCTAATCAGATTGCCTTTCAGACACATTTGTGTTTGTACCTCTCACCTACTGTGCAGGTTAGATGTAGCCAAAGAGCTTCACACAGCCAGGACAAAGTGAAAATGAGATGTTTTGGCAAAGATTTTCATGTATCCGCTGGTTTAATATGGGGGCTGGTTACCCCTGCTGACAGGTGCTGGATCCCAGCTTCACAGCACTGACTAGGTGAGATGGAGACACATTAATCCAGACACTCAAGATCTGTATTTCATTTAATGGAGACACATTAATCCAGACACTCAAGATCTGTATTTCATTTAAAAAATAAAAAAACAGAACACTTTCTAGATGTGAGGCAACAGTATCACAGCGGTGGACTCAAACAAATTCTCTTCAAATTCTTACAGCAATCAGTTTTGTTTTGTGGCGAGCCAGCCAGGAGGAAAACAAAACAAAGCAATCAAGACAGACAAATTGATCCAAGGTTTAAAGTTACTTTTGTACGACTGAACCATTTCATCTAAATCTGCTTCCATTTTGAACCAGAAATCAACCACCCCATACCCATCTATGTCACAACTTTAACAGTTTGCTTCTGTTGGTTGGTAAATAAAAGATACAAAAATCTCACATGCAGTTAAATGTCATTTTCTGAAGATTTGATGTTACAATCATTTTCCACTGAACAGAGTTCTGATTCCCCCAGTGCTCTGCAAAAACACTTTTACCCAGTATTTTTCTCTAGTTTCTAGCAAATAATATCCTAGTACATTGAAATAAGAAAAAGCTAACTTACAAGTAACTTTTCAGCAAAATACAGCAGCTTGTTTTAAGTCAATAATTCCATAAAAACTAATTCCACTGCCAGATTATTTCACTTATCACATGGAGAAATTGACTTATTATAAGTGAAGTAATCTGCCTGTGGAATTAGAACATTTTTATGTACTAGTCAGGAATTAACTAGGAAAGTTAGGAATTATTTACTTAATAATAAAAAAATCCCTAATAAAAATTATGACATGGATAGCATTTGAGCCATTTTAATGATTTTTATTTATTTAATCAAAAATACTTAATTACCATAAGAATTACACTGATACAGTACGGTATAAGTTAGGATGTAAAACAAGCAGCTTCACACAAGCTCTTGAAGTTTGACATTATAGAAATAAAAACATGAGAAATTCTTCTTATACATTCTTCATTCATATTTTTTGAATAATTATTATTTTCAGGGTGTCCAGACATGCTAAAAGGATTCTTTTTTTTTTTTACCCTACAATATTTGTGTTTTTGACAAACTAGACGTAACAGAATGAGATACTGTTCTCGTCTAATCTGATCTGATCTGATAATCTCGCAACACAAGACACATGTGCTGCTTTATTATCAGTCTCTTACAACACAGGCCGCAGAGTCCAGCCTGTCAGTCAGATCAGAGCGATGTAAGGCCGAATTGAAGACTTCGACATCAGTCTGAGCCTTAAACGTTCAAAAAGGCGGGACTCAACAGGGGCTGTGGATGCAAAGAACCAAGAGCATGATTTATGGAAGTTACTGCTCCAAAGATGAGTCCCTCAGAAAGCACACATGTGATGGAGAAGCTGTAGATTGTGTGGATGCATGACTAATTGTGGGCTAAAATATCAAATGGGGCCGCCGTTAAGCCGGGAGGCTGCTCAAAATTCTCTCAGATCACTTATTCATTCTGCCAGATTTCAGGAAACGTGGGACTGCTGAATTATGAGAGTGATCTGTTAAAATGTAGATTTGACAGTCGGTTTCTAACAGATACCCTCAGTCCATCATTCAGGCATCTGAAATATTGTTTTCCTATTCATCCAAAGGCAGAGGCTGAACAGTCTTTTCATTTACTTATGAATGAATTGTGGGACATTGTAAAAGTTGTAAACAGACTTGGACTACAGAACTCTTTACAGCATCACCTTGATCTGGTGTTTACCATATTTAAACAAACACTTGCATTTGTTTCATGAAATTTTTGCACCATAACACAAATTGTATATAGAGTAGACCACAATAACAGCACTTTCATTGTAAAAATGACTGCATAATTGAGTCTTTAATTATTATACTTTCATCTTTATAAACAATTAGCTTTTCAGTTTATTCAGCTGGTATCATTAATTTACAAGTTTTTTGGAAACCAAATTATTAGGTACCCTGGTTATAATTTTATCTAAACTTCACTCGTAATATTAGCCACCAAGTCATGAATGTTTTGGACAATTTTTAAAATTCAGAACATCACTTGTGAATGAATCAGGACACAATCCCATTGATAATGTAGACCACGTAATAATGAAATGGTGTGTGTACTGTCACTGCAATTTAAAGATACAAAGTTCACCAACATATATGGCACTAATTTCATTCTACTTAAACAGTAATGGATTTTACTTGGCACAGACAAATGCCTGATCTCAAATGACTTGTACTAGGACAAAAAAAGAAGTCTTTTGATTTCAACATTACAAATAGTAAAAGAAAAAAAAAGAAAACATCTGCATGCTTGTGTGACTCACTGTAAGAATATTACCTCAATTCTTGCGTGTTTCAGCCCTTTTTAGCTAACTGTTAGCTTCTTATTCAACCTAGTTCCACACATATAATTTATTTTTGGTCTTTCAGTACCAGATGTACTGTAAAATCTTGCCCTACATGATTTAGTAAGTACACTTTTCACAAATACACTCAGTTTCTCCAACTACAGCCTCTCCCTGGGTGGTGAGCCGCATCCTCCCACTGCCTTCAAAGTTCCTCTGTTCTCTCGAACAAATACTGCATTTCTTCTACTTCTAAATTGTATGATCTTTGGACAGACATCACCTCTCAAGTTAGGAAAAGCTAGCAACTAGCAGATTAGCTGGTTGCTAATTATTATTTTTTGTTTGTTTTTTGACAGAAGCCAGATTAATTGGAATCAATAGTACCAATACTGAATTAAACAAACAACTCACTAGTCACTATCATGACACTAATGAATAATAGCTTTGGGTTTTGTGTGCTTAACTCTAAAACAGACAAATGTTTGCTAACATGTTAGCTAAAGCGGCTTAATGCAAAAAAAGTAAAAAATGTTACCGTAGTTACAAAACTCTAAATACCACAGATTACCAAATTTGGTTTGTTTCCCCAAACTTGCTATACATTAAATTATATCTCCAGAATTAGCTAAAACACAATGGCTTTAAACTGGACCCTAAAACTAAACCAGACCACCTCTCATGCCTCCAAAGGGGCAGTATTATGTAAAACAGATTTATAATTTTTTAGCTTCGCGATTAGCAAACACCTGGTGGAACTGCTGAGCTCATTATACCAGCTACTTCTCAGTGCAACGCTGGTAAAAACACTGTTCAAGGGTTAATGGAGGGACGACGCTGTGACGACCTTCTGAAATGAACGGAGTTTCAGAAAGAGTAAAAGTTTTAAAGAGACAGAGGCACAATTTCAAGGCGTTAAATTATGAAGCAAAATTTATTTTAAGTGTATTTGACTTAACGGCATTTTATTACAACTGAAGTTAAGTTACTTTGCTATGCTATAAAATGGCACTATGTGCCTGAAAAACACACAATACTGCCCCTTTAAAGGAAGTAAAAAAACAACAACAAAAAAAAACCAGCAACTCAGAATCCTTTACATTTTCAACATCATGAACTGGTCTGAAAGTTAAGCATAAAAAAATAGATATAAAATTCAAAGGGTTTCTTTGCCGAGAGGTCAGGAAGCCAACTTGAAGTACTGAATGAAGACTGTCACATTTTATTTTCTGATTCTCCATCTCTATAACAAATACTTGGCTTAGCACACACAGTGAATATAGCTATGCTGTTAATCACAGGCATATTTAGTGTCATTCTGATTACCTTGGCATCACTTGAATTAATGGAGCCCTATAGGCAAGCCTCTCTGTTCTCTGTCAGAGGCCCCAACGTCAACTTCACAAATCTCAACTCGCACTTTAGTGTGATTTAGTAAGTACACTTTTCACAAATACACTCAGTTTCTCCAACTACAGCCTCCCCCTGGGTGGTGAGCCGCATCCTCCCACTGCCTTCAAAGTTCCTCTGTTCTCTCGAATAAAGCCAATTAAAATGTACAATTAGGAAAAACAGCGTGTTGACTCCCAGGATCTAGACTGGACGTCTTCACACCATCACCGCCAGAGCCTCAGACTCCGGGCCGACAGTGACGGGCTGGCAGCAGCCGATGCACACGTATCTGAGGATCCACAGGTAGACGGTGCCAGACAAGGTGACAGTCAGGGCCAGGAGCAAGAGGCTGACGAGGCTCTGAGGGCTGAGCAAGATATCAGAGGAGGTAGAGGAGTCCTCAGAGGGATTCTGGGCTACAGAAAGAAAGAGACAGAGAGAAAGAGAAAGGAAAGAAACCAACCCAACTTATGAGGGGAGAAAAAAGCCACGGAAGAATCAGAAACCTGTGTGAAGGAAGGTGTGAGATGATAACAGAAGCTGCCTGTGGTAGGACAGACACAGAAACAAGGTGAAAGGGAGACTTGACGTTTGAACCAGAAGAGAAAAAAAAATGCAAACACCTCCCTCTAGTGTCCATGAGATGCCACAGTTACCTCAGAGCCACACTTAAAACAAAAAGCAGACTTTATTTTAACATGTTCAAAAAGGAAACAGATAAAACTTACTCCATTTATACGAAGACATGGGGCAAAGGTCAACTAGAGAAGATAATTAAACCAACAGTCATCTTTTTGGACAATGGGAGGAAGCCGGAGAACCCAGAGAGAACCCATTAATGCACTTGGAGAACATGCAAACCCCATGAAGACAGGAGAACCCAAGCAGGGATTCAAACCCAGGCAACCGTTTTATTTGAAAAAATAAATGTTTTAATCACACCTAAGCAGAATTTAGAGACCAATAACTAAACAGTTGTGATTTCAGACTGTGGTAGGAAGCTGGAGCGCAACCTGCAAGTGTCAAATCTTTTTATCCTTCATCCATCCATTTTCTTGCACCCTTGTCCCTCGGTGGGGGGGTGGGGGGTGTTTGCTGGTGCCCATCTCTTGCTGGCGTGCTGGGCGGGGGGTGGTGTGCACCCTGGGCAGGTCGCCAGTCTGTTGCAGGGCAACACAGGGACACACAGGACACACAACCATGCACACACACACACACACCTAGGGGCAATTTGGAGAGGCCAATTAACCTGACAGTCATGTTTTTGGACTGTGGGAGGAAGCCGGGGTGCCTGGGGAGAGCCCACGCATGCGCAGGGAGAGCATGCAGGCTCCATGCAGGGGGACCGGGGCCGGGAATCGAACCCAGAGCCTTCTTGCTGCAAGGCAACAGCTCTACCAACTGCACCACTGTGTAGCCCCCCCTTTATACCCTTTTATCCCATAAATTTAAATAACTGATCACATCAGGACACATGTTCAGTCCCACTCAGATTTCTCCAGCCTCAAAATGGTCACTAATTATCTCTTCTGTGATTTTTTTAATCTTCCGAATTAGTTATTTTTAGCTCCTCTCCAAAAGTACCTTGATCGTCTTCGAGAGGAGGGGCTGGAGAACCTGTAATGTCAGGTGTGACTTCCTGTTTCCCACCATTTCTTAACTTCTCATAAATGTAAATGAATCCCTTTTCATTCATGTCTTCACTGCAGTGGCTGTCTGCAGTGAAGACATGTTTGTCATCTGCCTTCACTGTTTGCTGTCCCTGCATCAAGTACGTGTAGAAGTGGGTTGGCTCTGATCCTCCACAGATAATGGAGGACAGGTGGAACCGCTCCGTTCCACACTCACATTCTGCAGGCACGTCCATGGTCTGATTGGGAATCACTGGGTGTGTCCTGGTCGGCCTTTGTAGAAAAAACACCAGCACATTGTTATCAGAATGCCAGTGTTTTTTCTGTTAGGCCAACCCACAGCCTGAACAGCGGCGTTTGCCCCCCACATCCAACCAACTGCTCAAAAGTGAAACTACGTTGGTTGGAAATGTTGCCGATGGAAGAACAACCAGGGGGCTATTGCTAACGAGTTCAAGGAAGTTGGCATCATACAACTCTCTATCTGTGTCCCCACCAAATGAATCCAACCAGACTCAAACAGACTCCAGGAAACATTTTATGTCGTAGTCCTTTCCCATGTCTGA
Source organism: Poecilia reticulata (assembly GCF_904066995.2). Classification (NCBI taxonomy): domain Eukaryota; kingdom Metazoa; phylum Chordata; class Actinopteri; order Cyprinodontiformes; family Poeciliidae; genus Poecilia; species Poecilia reticulata. The sequence continues at coordinate 7,933,394 of NC_088847.1, read as the reverse complement.
TGACAATTTTTTCTCTCTCAGCTCCATCAGAACTGGGGAGATCTCCGTTTGGGACAAATGTTTGCCCAGTTGTCGGACAGCTGCGTGGATGAGACTAGCACAGCATGGGATGGATGACGCCTCCAGAAAACCACTTTCCTGAGCGAGACACCTTCTGGTGATGCTCAGGTTCAGGACACTCTGGAAAGTGGCATTCACCCAACTAATTTTTAGTTCATTGGAGAACTTAAAGTAGTTCTCCTCCTTATTTCCCATGCCCGCTTGTCCATAGGAGCAGCTTCTGTCCTCCCTACATCTGGAATGTCAGAGCCAACCCTCTGTTCTGACTTATCATACCCGTCCGGGGGAGAATAAACCTCAAAAATAATGGTGACCCTACCATTTAGAGAAGTTTTTCTGTACTTTTCTGTACCCTCACACTCAAGATGTTCCGTCGACTTTGAGCAAACTTCCCCAGCCAGGTCAGTTTGTCCAGAGACAGCAATGTCATCCTCAGTACTGTCTTGTGAGGTCTCACTCAGGTTTACATCTGCGGTCCCACAGACATCTGTCAAACAAACCTTCCCAGCCAGGTCAGTTTGCCCCGAGGCAGTACCGTCGTCCTCAGCTGAAAGACCTTCCAACGGATACTAGTCACTCTCATCATCCTGAGAGACTTGAAAGACACCATTGTCCAAATCCTTCCCAGGAAGGCATTAGTCCCATATCTTCTTCATACCTGTGGTGACGGCGTATCCAAGGCCCCAACCAAGCGGGATAATGAAGGGAAGGAGTGCCTGCGAAACACTAAACATTATTACTCTCCACAAATCTGAATCTCCGAGAACCGTCTGGATCTCACCATTGAGATTCTAGCTTTAGAACTTCTTTGATCTACTGTGATGTACATGATGTCATTTATGACCCCATCAGTGAGCTCACTGGACTTCTGAGGCAAGGTCTTGCTTCTGATCGTTGCTATGGAAACAAGTTGGTGAGGACATATAAAACCCTTTCTTCTATCAGCACTTTCCACTCACAGCTCAAAGATAATGAAAGGACTTCCATGCTGATGATTCACAATCGCAAAAGAGTAGGAGCTTCTTAAAGAGACAGAGTCCCCATTTCAAAGCTTTAAATTATGAAGTCAAATTTCTTTTATGTAATGTTTGATATACACAGCAATTTTATAGGTGACGTAGTTACTTGATTGTTCTATAAAACGGCAATACGCGCTTAGAAAATACATGATACCAACCCTTTAAAGCGACTGATTGCTTTAAAGCGATTCTGTTTATTGAGCTCGTGCAGGGGAACAATGAAAGGTGTCACAGTAATTAGGAAAAGAGAGATGGGGGGGAGGGGTGGAATAGGGATTTATTTATGCAAAGGCTTCAAACATGCCACCATCTAATCAAAGCTAATTAAAATTCTCTGTCAGGCTGCTTACTGTCTTTGAAGGATACGAAGACGACAGAATAAATAACTAATTAACAGCAATGTATGCTTGTTGCATATCAGGCAAACATATAAAACAAACCGATTACTTTAAAATTCAAAGTTTTTTTCAGTTTTAGTCATTTTAGTGTGTGTTGTTTGACTTGCGGGGATGGACATAACCCCAGCTGGTCCTGACCCACGACAGGGGTTGTTAACGTTCTCTGTCCATCCGAGGTCTGTGGCCGCTTACCCTTGGTAATTTTCTTCTATTGGCACTTTCCATTCACAGCTCAAGGCTGCTGAAAGGACTTCCATGCTGATGATTCACAATTGCAAAAGGCACATCGCCTCTTTTGCTCTTTCAAGGCTCAGTGTTGGAAAGCGGGGGAGAGTGGGGGAAGAAGCGGCATTCAATTGGTACAAAAAGCCCTGACAAGCATCGCGGTATGAATCATGTGGAGTATAGAAGCACAATTTTTCTCAGCTGTTTATTACTTTTACGGTTCGTTAACTCGGTGAACTTAGCGTCAGGCAACACAAAAAGATGTTTGAGACGAAGCTGAGGGACTCAGAGTCAGGTTGTTCTATTGGGTGACAAAAAGAAAACTTACCTCTAGTTGAGTGTAGCATCAGCAGCAAACAGATGATAAACCTCCCAGATGCAGCCATCCTCATGCTGTACTGGGTCTGCTGGGAATACACGGCACAACTGTGAGAAATGAGATGAACTGACTGAACAAATATGGGCAGTATGAAAGGCAGTTTAGTCTCCATTTGTCCTTTAAAATGCCAGATATATAGTATGTTTAACTATATTGTTATATGTGAAATGATCCATCAGTGGTAGTACTATTTTAGCATCTAGCATTGCAGCTTCATTCAACTTATAATGTCAATTTCTTTATTTTGAAAGAGAACACATGCCATACATTCATAACGATAGAAACATATGTCAATAATCCAGGGTACCCTGAGGGTTCGTTTTTATCGGCAATCCAGCATATAAATAAAACAAGATGACCTCAGTCGCACTGACTTAAAATCAGTAGCAGTGGAACACATATGTCTTTGAGACGTGATGATAAGATGCTGCTTAATTTATCACATCCCAAAAATCCATGGTAACCTGATTTAGCTGGAGATCAACCGTGTTATAGTATCTGATTTGTACAAAACATACCTAAAGCTGCGTATTTTCATATGCAACAGAAACTCAAGCCAGTTATGCAATACTGTGAGAGGATTACACTTAAATGCTCCCAGATACTCTGATCAACTTAATAGAGAAAAATGGTTTATTACAATATTTTATTACTGATTTTTTTGGGGTAACTGTATGGCAGTGACTGCGAGACAAAACCATATTGATCTTGAAAAACACCCCTCTTTCTAATACTCTTATTTAGTACAGCAGTCACATAAAGAAGAGTGATTTGTATCACTAAGCTGCACAAAGTGACTGCATTTAATCTTGTCCTCAAACTTATTGATTCTCAGAATGAACAGTGGAGAAAATACAATGCGGACATTTTTGGGGGGACAGGGAGAGTGGGAGAATCTTAAATAAAATTAATTGGAATTTATCATGAGAATAATAACTCAAAATTCTCATCACGATAAGAAATGTATCGCGATAAATAAACAATACAATAAATGCCCAACAGTAGTGCCAACTGGGATCTTGTCAAATTAAAGATACATTTTTCTAAAAAGAAAAAAAGCTAAGTAACACAGACAAGATAAAAGTAAAAAAAATAAAAATAAATAAAAATACAAAAACGTGTTTACACAACTTCATCAAGAATACCCAGAATTGTGGAGACTTCAAACAGACTGATTTTTACTGAATAATCGATGCCTGTTTGCGATTCACAAAAAGAGTTAGCTCTGAAATTGGTTAAAATCTCTCTTTGGGTGAAGTTAATAAAATATGGCTATACAACACACATAAAAAGAAAAAACAACACCGATTGCAATAGTTTCCCGAGCCAATAAAACGAAGTCTCCACGCTCCACGTGCAATTCAAACCAAATAAGTGTAATTACAGTGCTGGGCAAGACAGACACTAAATCAATACGTGGTCTTTCGGTGAAAAAACTAAACAAAGCAAGAATTGTAGTTGTGTTTTTAACTCACAGCAGAACACGTGAAGGCTCTGTCCTCTGAAGCCGTCATCCCTCCGACATGCAACAGGATTTCCATGACAAAGACGAGCAAATGTACCGACCAAGCTTTTCCTCCTGCGAGAAGTGAAGAAACCCCGCTCACCCGGAAGAGTCAACAGCCCACCAGCAGCTCTGACAATAATTATCCCCCTTCAGCTGATGAATTAGCGGTTGTCTCTGGTCTAGGACATCAGGCGAAAGCCTCCCCACCGCCCTCCCGCCTTCGCGCTGCTTGCTACCGCCTCGCACTGATGGTTGGTCAGTGTCGCTTCGCAGCAGGTGTGATGAAATGAATCGATAGCACATGGGATCAAAGCGGGATGTGCATGTGAAGCGAGAAGTGACTGCACATCTATACAGACACACACACACACACACGCACACACACACACACACACACACACATAAGAGATTTTTTTTTAAACCCGCCCCCTGGAGAAAACAGGGGAAGATGCAACGCAGAGCATATGGAGGCTGCTTCAAAAGACAAGCATCATTATTATTCTGTATCCAAAACAATTCTCCAGACAAGCAAGTTAAATCAGACACCGCGTGGCGCCCTCTAGTGGCTTAAAGCACAAATGCTTTGATGAATCGCAAACACTTTGCATTGGTTACAGTAATTATGTGTTAAATAACCAACATCCGCAACCATTTCTGTAATGTTCTCGGTAGCATGATATGATGAGCCAGTTTTAGCAGATTTCTAAGAGCTACAACCCTTGAAAATCTTGACGGAACGAAAATAATTTACATTAAACCTCTACGTTTTTTGTTTTTCCCCAAATCAGATCAATTAGTTTTTATAACTTTTCTTATACAAAACGAGCCTTTAGAGAGGAGCCAAGCCCCTCGAAAAGAAAAACATTTTATTGTCATAAAGAATATATAGATTATACAGACATATAGGTGACATTTGGGAAAGGAAATATGCAAAAAGGGTGGGTTTCTCTTCATCTACCAAAGCAAAGTCTTTTGGTGGGAAAGGCTTTATGCTTCAGGATTGCAAAATAATTTGAGCTTTTTAAGTTAAGGAGCAACACAAACTGAAGGACCAGAAGTCAACACATCACTTTCCCGCAAGCTGCAACAATTATCTCCAGTGGTAAGTCATCAACCAGACAATCAAGGTGACTGCAAGTGTTTTTTTTTTTTTTTTGCAACAACAACGTTCCTCAGACAAGACAATCAGTGGTTTTAACTAATTACATGTTTTCTGTGAGTACTAAATATTTTGTGTTGTCTGTGGATCAGGTTCTTCAACAACCAATCTCTCTAAACCTTCCTCCTGCATATTTACCTTCAGTTCTTTTTTCTCTGTGTCTGAGCCAAATGAATGAGTGTTTAGACATAAATATGAGGTCTTAACTGGGTTTTGGCAGGAGTTTAAGAAAATCAGTTCAATTTAGCCAATGAACCTGAACAGCAAATGAACTTGGGGGTCACTGTGAAACCCACAGACAATCAAATTGAAGTCTTTTTTTTCAGCCTATTTCCAACCCTCATGGGCCCCATATGTGCATTTTAGTTTGGGGGTGTCTTGAGAGTGATGTTTTGAAACCTGTGTTTCTACATTGTAGAAAAGATAAGCAACATGTCTGCTTCTTTATTTAATACAAATACAGCACAGTTAATCAATATAAGGTGTATTGATGACACGATTGTTGAAAAAAATGGGAATGCTGGATTAGAGTTGATCAAATCAGAAGACAATGTTTTAGCTTTTTTTTAAATTACAGTTCAAAGTTATTTTCTGATGTCACTTATTACAGCTGATGATTGTATTGGGATGAATGTTGAAACATTTTGTACTCTTGAAATTGTCGACATAAAGCACTTTTAAATCCCTGGGGAGGGTACTGGATTGCCATGTCTCCTGTTGGTATTTTTCTTCTAACAATTAAAGAGCTCCTTATCATTTCCAATTACATATCAATTTAGAAATCTCATTTAGTCACGTGAATTAACTGTCTTTTGTATCTAACCTTCAACGAGTCAACAAATCTGGCAAAAAAAAAACTTTCAAAATTTAGACTTATGACTCCGTACAACACAAATGGCATCTGATACGTGACGCAAAAGAACACTCTCCACAAAGGAAACATTATTCTTCCACACTGATTAAAGAAATTAGACAGCCTCTCAGCGCTTAGGTAGAGAAACAAAAGGAAATGGAACCAATAAGAAAGAAAGACCTCAGACGCTGCTGCTTTTAATACTCACCCATTAGAGGACTGACTCCGAAGCTTTCAGCTGCTGACACACGCAGCAGGGTGTAAGAAATGAAAAGCTGGAGCTCACGGAAAATACAGAGAACTATCCGAGGTGGAAAATGACATTTAAAGGACAAGTTTCCCAGACGATGACATTTAACCTCGTGAAAAGTGTTGGAAAAGAGCCGAAAAGGGGGGCCTTACATTAGCACCCAGGATACAAGTCGTCTTTATAGAGAAGGCCAAACATCCACACCTGAAAAAAGACCGACGTGACCCGTTTGCTGAACGTCACCTGGAGAGAAGGTGACTGATGACAGAAAATGGAGAAGCTCTTTCATCCTCAAAAACACTCCCCCCCCCTCCCACACACACAACTTTATTTTGACAGGCTGTCACCAGACTGTGGTACACAACAAATACCCAGGAGTTACATATCAAACATGTCTGCCTTGGTGGAACAGAAGAAAGTAACAGGTTGTGATGCTGCTTCTGGAGTTTGTCGAATATAAACACATAAAAACCTGAGCATTTAGTGTGTGAGTTCTCTAAGACTGAACTGGCAAATCCTAGTTTGTCATATTTTTAAAAGAATCCAGAGGACTATCAGGAAATAGAGCAACTACAGCTGGAGAGATTTTTGAGTTTTTCTTTACCAGCTTTCTACATTTAGAAACTGAAATTATTTAGATTCTTCTTTGTAAAATACCTCATTCAGACCGGACAGAGAGGACTTTTAAAGAGCAACATTCAAGGATTGGAACGGATTCTAATGTTACATTTAGGAATTGGTCATTTTATCGCACGGATACGCTTTGAGCCAGGAGTTTGCAACCTTTAGAAACCAAAGAGCTGCTTTTGCCCTCAGTCCAACAAAATAAAACTTATTTAGAGGCGTAAATGTTATGTAAGCTTTTGTGAAAAGGCAACTCAAATATCTACTATGGGGGAATTTGTGGTCATTTTTAAAGAAATTTACAAAAAGAGGATTGATATTTTTTATGGGATGCAAACAAACAAAAAAACACGTAATTTCCAAAGTAATGATGGGAAAAAAATAAATATTACTGATACTTGTGTCATTCTTTTGTGGATGTTTAATACAATGTTTATTTCAAACCTGCTGAAATCCGCATTTGTTATGTCTATATTTAAAAAAAGTTGTTGTTTCTACACTTTTGTAGCTAAATGAAGAGCCATTGTGGAAGGTTTTCTGCTAACATCACCATGTATGTAGGTTTCATTGCCTCCAAAGACATGTGTTGAGGGCGGTAGTTAATTTATGCATCATAAATAGAAAAGAACATATTTTCTGTTGTAGAACAAAAACACTGTCATCATTAAAGCAGAAATGTTTTGCTTTTCAGACAGAATAGAGTAAAACATGACAGAGTTTTAACTAATAATTAACTGATCTAAAATATAAATAAATGACTCCAAAAATAGACAGAAGAATGAGCTTTCATAGACAAACATTTAGGACAATTAAAAAATGTTTTGTAAGAAAAGACTTTAAGACAGGAGAGAGAAAAGTCTCACAACTGCTGATGTGCTTTTAACGGTGGTATTTCTGAAAAGAATGCTGCCTCATTTTGTCTCAAAACTCTTTCCCAACACAAGAAAATGCTTTTGAAGTTACTGAAGTCAATCTTAAATTGGTCTTTAAAAACATACTATACCCAGTTTGTTAAAAAAAAACAAACAAAAAAAAGACCTGGAGGAAAAGCAAAAATGTCAAAACTTCTCCAATAGAGTTTTCCAAAAAACATGTCAGAGAGTTAGGGAAACTTCTAAATGTTAGAAAGGGGAAGACTTGAAGTCGTCGCTCCATGGTATTAGTGGATCTGCATCAGTCACCGGTTCTGGGTCTGGGCTTGGTGGAGGAGCACCCGGCGCAGCTGTTGAGTTCCTTCTCCTTGGTGCTGTAGTCGAAACGAGGCAGAACGATGACTCCGCCGTCGGACTCGCTTCGGGCGGCGTCACTCGACGCTTTCTCCTCCTCCGCAGACATGATCGCTTTAACCAAACACGTCATGGCGTTGTCGATGTTGGTGTCGTCCTGGAGACAGAGGTTAAAGGTCAAGAAAAGGATGGTGAAAACAGAGGAGCCATACTCAGCGAAGAATAAGTATTTGTACCCCGACTGCATATTTTGGATTTTGTGTTTTTGACTAATTTAAATATTCTAAGAAAGAAATGATGATTTTCTTTATTAAATCGATAGCTGTAGACACGCTGAAATGTGATGTCATGCGCACAAGATCCGGAAAAAAGTTGCTCGCAGATGATGAAAACCACTGCATGGTTTTAGCTGTCAAGTTGTTGACATGATGAGCTAAATCTTAAATGTATGCTTATGTATAAAAAGGTGAGCAGCGTTTTGCTATTAAAAGTGGTTGGATCAAACCAAAAGGCTATGAAGTGAAGTGCTGTTAATGTGAGTCCCTCTTCAGAGACATGAAGTAGTGTATATATTATGTCAGTCAGATCAGCAGAGGAAAATAACAGCCCACCTTAGCGGATGTTTCAAACCAGCCAACAAAGCCGTGGTCCTGGGAGAAGTTCTCCAGCTTTGGAAGTTTGGGACACAGACCGAGTTGACGTTGGTCACACTTGTTGGCTAGCAGAACAGCTGGAACGGGCTTCCCATTGCTCAGAGTGACCTATCAGAACAGAGGAGACATGAAGTGAAATTTATAATAAAAAAAAAAGAAAAAAGAACCTAACCGAGCCCTGGATCTTTAAAGGCTGCCAGTCAGTAAACGTAAGAGTCCACAAGAACCATGGATGTGATCCTGCTATCAGCAGCATTTTAAAAAGTTAGCAGCATTTAAAAAAATAAATCTTGTTTCTGCTGCCCTCAAGTGGACAGCGTAAAATACTACAGGTTAAAGGAAGACTAGCTCTCAAATGTTTCTAACATCATAAAGAGATGAAGTAGTTTTAAAAATGGCAATTTAAGATCAAAATTACCTATAACTATAAATATGTTTGACTTCCTGTGAAGGTTTTTTTCTTGATAAACTGAGTTGAAGTGAACAGCAAAGAGATTTTTGCAATTTAAACTTATTTGGTCAGCTTCAGTAGCTCTTTCCTTCAGCTTTTTCCTTGGGTGGTTTGTAAAACTTACTTTTGAGTCCAGGTCTCGTTTCCACTTGAGGACAGCCTGAAACGTGGCCAACCTGGTCATGTCGAAGACAACAAGGGCCCCCAATGCTTCTCTGTAGTACACACGGGTCATATTCCCATAGCGTTCTTGTCCTGTCAAGGAGAGACAGGGTTGACAAAAATCAGGGTCTGTTAGTGAAGATCTTCCACTGATATCAATGTAATGTCTGATATCAATATTATCAAAATCTATTGGCCTTTTTTGAGCCTTTTTTCCTCTTCTGCTATGGCTTTATACATTGATATAAAATTTGGACACTTGGGGCTCCTACATTGACATTCAGCTCACCGGTCCTTGCCGTGAGTCTATACCCTCCGAATTTGAAAGGTCAAGTTTTTATAAAGTAAAAGGTCATACAGGTCTGTCAAATAATCAGTTTATGTATGTTTAACTCTCCCCTCCTCTTGAATATAATTTTTTTTTCCAGAAGTGTCTGCATTATGGCTGTATGGTGGATGCAGATGGCAGAACTGTTGCGTCGAGGCATGGAAGTCCTGTGCTTGAATTACCGGTACACTCTAAGGTCTGCATGGAGTTTGCATGTTATCCCCGTGCATTGATGGCTTGTCAACCTGGCCAAGTTGTAAAAGTTTAGGTTAAAATGTCTTATAGAGTCACCAGTTCTTATTTTTGAAGGTTTTATTGGCTCCAGTGGCCTTTATTGGAGAGTGGTCAAACAAGAAAGTAGGCTGTGAGAAAAGAGAAAGACATGCGGCAAAGATCATTGGGCCGGACGACAGCATCAAGAACCCCTGTTCAACCACAGCACCTATAAAGCTACGAGTTCTCACTGCAGTCTCAAGTGTCAATGTCACCAATGAAAGCAAGACCATTGCAGGTTGTTTATTTAGACACAAACTTGATCTGTAACCCCAAAACAGAGGGTTAACAGAGGAGACATTTTTTCATCTCTTCACAACAAATGCCTGTTGTGGTGGTAGAGGGGAGGAGTTAAGAAGAAAATCTATTCTGAACCAGAATCCTGGAGAGTTTTGGTTAAGTGATTCAACTTTCCATGTTGTGTTTCCTCTTGTAGATTTTTCTAACAAGACAAACAAGAGGAACTGTCTTCATACTTCACTGATGTGAAATGAGGTCAAAGCCTCATTGCTACTTCCCATTTCCTTTTCCTTGTTGTTAATTCATAACCAAATTCACAACATGAATTTCTGAGCTGTCAAACTGTTTACTAGAAACTTCTTAAGGCCAGTGTTCATACAGGTAATACTCTAAGAGCCAAGGAAGTAGCTCTGTTATCTTATCTAGAGATAATGGGATGTTTTTTTTTGTTTTTTTTTTGCTCTGTTTATGAACATCACTTTTGAATTACTGCCCCTTTCAGCTTTGGTGAAGCTATGTTTAAGTGTGGCTAAAGTTTTTTCTCTAGAACAGGAACTGCTTCTACTGTTTTTCACACCACTGACTGAACCGTCGGACCTACTTATAGAACGAAGCATGCATCACTGTTGAATGTTACACGCACACGCACACACACGCACACACACACACCCCCCCCCCCCCCCACACACACACAACACACACAATGCATAAATAAGTCTTTGTCCAAGTTACTAACTTCCTCCACATGATCTTAATACAGAGGTGAATCAGCAAAAGATACACATGCACACGCACACACACACACCCATACACACACACACAGGCACCCCCCCGCCCACACTCACACGCACACACACACACACACACGCACACGCACACACACACACACACACACACACTTGACAATTATATACACACACTTTACACATGACTACACTGTGTCTGACAGCAGCTAGACAGAGCTGCTGTCAGAAAACAGTTTTAGCTGGTTTAAACTGTTTTCAGTCTTTGTGCTAAGCTAACATGCTAGCAGAAACAAATCCATCAATAATGTGAAGAAATATCAGCAGTGTTTACTTCAGTGAGAACATTGAACAATGCTGTTTTTTTGTTTATTTTTTATTTTTTTCACCTAAAAACTTCAGCTTAGCACCTCAACCAGATAGCTGCTATGTGAGGGATGCACCAAAATAAAAATTTAACCCAATATCGATATACGATGTTAATGGTGCTAATATGGTTGATAACCCATATACATATTTCTCTGTCCTTTTCACACAGAGAAAAAAAAATATCGCATTGCTGACATTAGCTGCCTTTCCATTGATCACATAAATGCACAATTTGACATTTGGAAAATTTGCTTAATGGAAACAACGCAACTTTGAAAAAAGCTTTTAAATAAAAACTTTTGGCGCTAAGATAAAGTGGTTTTTGTGACCGTATAGAAATTGGTTTAATTCTCTAAACTGCAATGGAAAGACGATTCTCATGATCAATAACCTGATGTTGCAAAGAAGAAGGCGACAGGAAGTAGTTGGAGCATGGTGGCATGGTATGTTTTATAATGACTTATCGTGTAAACAAACTTATTCGCGTGATGCAACAATTAACTATTACAGAGCACACAAATGCACTAGCTCGTCACTGCCGGTACAAAGTCTGCTTGTGTCACCTCAACTAAACGTCTTCATGCAAACGAGAGCTCCTATCTGCTAGGACCTGACTCAGCAGCCAAGCCAACAGGATATGCATGAGGGAAGACCGTTGTGAGGACAGCAGTGACACAGTTCCCAACTGTGTAATTGGCTGCAGGAGGAGGAGGCATGCTGGATTCATTATCTGAACACGGGAGGCTTTTAACATCATGTGTACTTGCAGAAATGGCGGCTCACCGCATGTTCTTGGTGCTAATGTGTCACATAATGCCTCATCACTGTTGGATGTGTCAGCAAGATTCAGCCAACCAGGGTGAGAATACAGTTAGAGCAATATGATTAGGTGTTAAAGGCAGGTATATTTTCTATGCACATAAGATCATTTAATCGCACAATCAAGCAACTATCTAATCTTTTGGTGTTATAAAAACACTGTATGACTCAAACATGACTTAAAAGAAACTTCACTTCACAACTTGATGCCTTGAAATCGGTGTCCGTCTCTTTAAGAAGCTCCTGTTCTTTCCAACACTATGCCTTCACCACGTCATCACAACAATGCTCCTCCTTGATGTCGTTTACAACCATTTGTAGGAGTGCTGGGCGATACTCTTGTTAAGGCAGATATATTGTGCTTTATATAGCTTTAGATATATTGTGTCTTTAGTTGGACTCCGAAATTATTTTATGTTTTTCTTCTATTTTTTTAAAGACCTTAATATTAGAACTTCAGACGCTTCATTGGACATTGCAATGAAAGAATCACCAGAGATATAGGGGATCGCAGGATGATAAACGACATCCAGTTTAAGAAGATGGTTTCTGGAGGCAATCCTGTAGATTATATCATTGTAATCTGGAACAATCAGCCTCTCACTCCACATTTATGGAACAGGGTAAAGAAAGCCACAATAAGTCCTGTTTAACGTTTCCAAAAAGTCATACAGGAGAAATTAATTATGTGAAAGAAAGCAGTATGGTCACACAATACCTAACCTGACGTTTTTGGCTAACACACAAGATACGCTGAAGCATAGGTACTTATCTTTTTTTATTGATGGATAGAGCTAAATTCAGGGTAATTCAGGAATAAATCTGTATCAGACGCTGCAAAAGCCTTAATTTTAGCAGAAGATCACCTTCAAGAAGAACAAGGAATGGGTCTAAATTTTAGTATCTGAGAGTACACCATATACAGATTGCCAGATCAGGTGAAAACCGGTCCCTTGTATTACGCTTTGCATAATACATAATACCTCTGTAAATGAGAGCAGGTACAGAGGACCTGCTCTTAGCTGTTGAGAAATGATTGCTTCATAGAGGCATGGACTCTGTTTATGTTTTAAATGTTGCTCATTCACTAACATTTGTCCGTGACGTACGTAATGCGCCAGTTCGACGCAATGAAGCTCACAGGAAATAGCTTCACTGCTAAAAGAGAAGTGCCGAGTTCAATTCTAAGACAGGAAGAGGTTGTGAAGTCGTCGTTCCTTCTGTTTGCTGATTGGCTCGGTAGAAAATCTATCAGAGGGAATCCAAGTCAATGGGAGAAAGCCCATTTGAATAGAGAGGAATTGCACAGGAAGGGAATGGTGCAGCAGGGACATACTGGATGAACAGCCACACACACTCACACTGAAACCTACAGGCAATCTAAAACTAAGATTTTTTGTTTTTTGGGGAAAATAACTATGCAAAAAGACTGGTTGAGGTCTGAACACAGGTACTTCAAGGCAACACTACAAAAGACTTGCAGCTGTAATAATATTTTTCTGACACTTTACAAATATGTAAGTATTGGCCTAGAGACTAATTAATATAAATATGCATCTTGCCATTTGCCAAATTCCAAAAATAATTAGTGATTTTATATGTTTTTCAGCATATCTGAGCAAGAAATGTATAGAAGAGTGGAAGAATGGGGCAGTTGACCAGAAAATGTAATAACCTGCCATTCCATTAAACATAAAATTGCGCAAATTTAAATTACCAAAATAAATGTGCTCAATGGAAACACTTTAAAACAACAAAAAACACATTATTTTATATAAAAGTTTTCATACCAGGATGAGGTGTTTTTTCCAGCAATATAGAAATACGTGTATTTAGCAAAACTGTAGTAGAAAAATTTCTAAACACACGAGTCACGTGATCAATACCCACATGTTACTACTGGCGAAAACCACGAATATGACGACAGGAAGTGGTTGGAGGCTAACTGTTTGTTTTGTTGTTGTTGTTTTTTCAGACAATATTCAGCTTCTTCGGCCAGAACTCTCACAGAACCGCATGGTTTATAAAAAAGTTGTGTGTGGAATATTTTGAATCCATAGCTCTTTTTTTTAAAATGGCCGACTGGTAGCCGCTCTCAAAGGGCTTTTGCTCCAACGCCGATGTCTCTTTTGATGCATAGACGATTATATCCATGATTGAATGATGACTGTAATAATGTAGCTGTTTAAATCCCTGCCATGACTTTTTAAATAACTTATTGAGTGAATTATGCGATTTTAATTTAATTTCTTATTTAACAGAAACACCGCAATTGCGAAATTATTAGCAGAATATTAAGTTTAAAAAAAAAATTGCACACCCTTGTCCTGAAACAATCTGTTCATGTTCCATCACGCAGCCTTATTTGGCATGTGGATCATATTGGTAAACAACTGGCAAAGTTTCAATATGTTCTTCTCTTAGTTTCCTCTCTCAAAGTCAAGAAAAGCCGCGATAGCAGATTATTTCCTGCTCATAAACAGTGTTTGCGGTATCCGTCCTGATAATGTCTGAACGTTACGTCAACACTATTGAGCGTTCAACGACCAGGAGGAGAAACCGCAGCTGATCCTTCAGGTTTATCAGCCTGTATAATCAGGTGAAACTTTTTTTTTAATTTATTATTTTTATATATATATATATATATATATACTCACCAGCGATGTCCCACAGCTGCAGCCGCACCACCGTTTTGTGATCCCAGTTGAGCACTTTGAGGGCAAAGTCCACCCCGATGGTGGCCCTGTAGTGCTGGGAGAACACCTGGTGGACGTACCGCTTTATGATTGACGTCTTACCCACACCCAGGTCGCCGATGACCAACACCTTCAGCAGGCGCTCCTGCTGCATCGCGAGAGGGACGGGATGGGGGTGATGAGTCCAATTAGAGATCCCGGCGCGAGACGATCTGAAGTCATGCATTCACTGATTATCCACTAATATTTGGGCTAGAGAAGATTCTCCCACCCTTTAGATAAATGGAAATAAAGTGTGACTATTTAGAGTTGCTATAGAGGCATTCTTGTTCATGCAGACGCAGAAAAAAATTCGCAAAGGAACAATTTTAGAGTCTTCAGAGTTGTTGTTTTTGTCCCGTTCAGCTCCTTTAAAACGTCCCAAGAAGTTAAAAGACTTCAGCCTGACTCGCGTAGCCCAGAGTTCGCGCCTCTGAGACAAGAAACGACCAGGAGGAGAGGAGTTGCTGTGCGTCGTCAGGCCTGCGGTCAGTGAGCGCTGCGCCTGCAGCTCGGTCCGCCGTTCGGCTCCGCACAGAGGGGAGGACGCTGCGGTGACAGCCGCGGCTGTCAGCGCTCTGCGCGGGGACAGCCACGCCCCCCGCCCGCGCGCGCCCTCAGATACAGCCGCAGATGTTTACATACACTTTACAAAAAGACACGTAAACATTTTTTTAAATTTAATTTTTGAGTAAAAATCTGATCAAACACTAAGAAAGTAATTTAAACTTGTTAAACGTCAGAAAAACGAGAGAGAACATTAAAAATATTTCTAATGACTTTCTAAGAAATTGAGAGGGTTACACACACACTTTGTATGTCTTTAAGCAGTTTGGGACAATAAGAACATGGCTTTACAAAGTCCTAATAGTATTTAACTTTTATAACAATCATATCTTTTACATATTTGTCAAAATTATCATGACTAGCCCTGTCATGTTAAATAATTTTGCTGGATGATAAATTGTCCCACAAGTTATTGTGATAAACGATAATATTGTTGTTTTGAGACAATTTTCATGTAATATTATGGTAATGGCGTAACAATAATGCAAGAACACATTCTCAAAGATCAATAAGGAACATTTGACACTGGAATTAGAGACATTTTAAGTTTACAAAATAAATAAACAAAACAATGCAAACAAAAAAATAAGTTAAAGGTGGGACACGTCAGGCCTTCCAGATGGACAGCAAGTCTGCATTTATCACAAAAACAGTTACAATGTGGCTTAAGGTCAAAGTCAAAGTTTCGGAGTGGCCATTGCAAAGTCCACATCTCAGGCTCAGAGAAAATTTGTGGGCAAAGTTTAAAGAGGTTCCTAAAGCAAACTGGACCCAGTTACACCAGTTCTGTCAGGAGGAATGGGCCAAAATTCCAACAAGCTATTGTGAGAAGCTTTTGTGGAAGGAAACCCGAAACATGAGGCTGATGTTTCCATCTGCACATGTAGAGTTTGGAATTTTCTAGAAAGTTACAAATAATTGTCTAAATAAGTTGTCGTTTCTCTTTGTTCTGGTACTAAACACGTAGAGATGATTTAGTAAATCTTGGTAGGGTTTAAACCGATGGACTGTCTTTTTATACAGTGTATGTGGATACCAGGTTTCAACTGCACACGTGTGAAATCGTTTTGTCGAAAGGTGTTAAGCCTATATCCTGTTTAACAGCACAATCACACCTAGGATGATGTAAAATGACAACATGAGGGCCTTCAAGGCAGCAGCTGAAGTTTCCTGTTTTTCACACAAACAAGGCAAGACATTCTGTCTGTAGAGCACCATTTGTGAACAAGCTGAGTGCTATTGTGTTTTACGTAATGTATATATCTAAGTATCCACTAAAACAAACAAAGGCTAAAATTCAAATTTAAAATACATGAGAAAATGAACTGAAAATTGTGATTATATTTGAAGTTGAAGTAGCTGGTTCATGTTTTCATTCCTGATTTGATGGTGTCAAAAGTTTCTGCACATCTCAGGCTGCACGTCTCATCTTTGGTGCCCCCAGATGTTTAGTTTTGGTATTACAAGCATTCTGGATAAATTGAAGATGCCTAATTAATTAGTTTCTAAAGAGACCTGCATAGAGACCGCTACAGTAATTTAAACTACTGCAAAAAAATTGAGGCTGTAATCATTTGATTATGTAATTTAAAAGTGTCTCAGTGGAATAAGCACAGATGTTTTAGTTTTCTACTATCTAAAACTGGGGGAGCATAAACACTGAACATCGCTAGCCCGTTAATAGAGCTTAAATATCTGCAAAAGCAGTGACACTTCACCATCCATTTTCTTTACACCCTTGTCCCTTGGTGGGGTCGGGAGGGTTGCTGGTGCCTATCTCCAGCTAACGTTCCGGGCGAGAGGCAGGGGTCACCCTGGACAGTCTGTCGCAGGGCAACACAGAGACACACAGGACAAACAACCATGAACACACACACTCACACCTAGAGACAATTTGGAGAGGCCAATTAACCTGACTGTTATGTTTTTGGACTGTGGGAGGAAACCGGAGTACCCGGAGAAAACCCACACATGCACAGGGAGAACATGCAAACTCCATGCAGAAAGACCAGGGGCTGGGAATCGAACCCAGAATCTTCTTGCTGCAAGGCCACAGCTCTACCAACTGCGCCACTGTGCAGCCCAGTGACACTTAACCTAAAAACTTAATTTGCTCTTCTGCACAGTGACTTGTTGGTGTCATTTAAATGATCTACCGATCAATCGGGATAGTTAAAGACATTTTAACTTTTTCGATTGAGGGAAGGGCTGCTGATACGGCTCTATTATTTTTGATTAAATCAAAACAGCTGAATTGTCTCTTCAAAAAGAAGAGGTGATTAAAGTCAGACAGTCCTACAGCATCTCGTACTGTTTTCCTTAACCAGATTGTCCTATTTATATATTCTTTTATTTTTCTTGTTGTCTGCAGTGCTGTCTTTTCCTTTCTGAATCACAATTGCATTGTCTGTCAACAAATTACATTTGTTGACAGACAAAGCATAAATGTGAATATTGTCATGTCTGTTAGCATTCATTTACTGTTTTGCTGTTTGGACAAATTGTTTTTAGAAAAGCACTCACTGCCTTGCAAATGTCAAAAATGATTCAAGAACTGAGAATGATCGGTTCTTTCCCGGGCGACTGGGAAAAACTGTAATATTGTTATTCATTTGTAAAAAAAAAAGAAAAAAAAAAGTGACAACAGTAAAGATTTGATTTGATGTTCAAAGAGGTGTATCACTCACAGTATTTTATTAAAAGAAAAAAAAAACAAAAGCTAAAAAGAATGATGAATGGGATTTAAACAAACAAAATAAAAGACTTCAACAAACCCAACAACAAAAAACAATCCCTTTCAAATATCATAAAATCTAGTCAACGATAAAACAAGAATGACCTTGGCTGCTTTCAGTCAAGCAGTAAAGGTCCTGGATAACAAGGTAACATGCAGAAATACTGAAAAAGGCTTCCACAAGCCTTTAAACTAAAGGTCCATTGAAATTTGTGATGAGTTTCTTAATGTACTTACATTTTTTATCAGTTAGCCGAAGAGTAAGAGCTACCTACTTACTTAACTACATAGCTAGCTAGGTAAATAGATCAGGTATTTGGGGTTTGAGGGAGGAGAAGAAGAAACTACAATTCCCAGACCGTAGTGAGTGCGCAAGACCGGCGACTATTTCCGGAAGTGCGCATCAAGGAGTGAGCGTAAAGACCGTAGTGAGTGCGCAGCTCAATTCTTAAGTACTGCCTAGATGTTTAAAAACAAATGAAAGACAGATTTCAATTAATGAGAAACGGCCACAGAAACAATTGTTTTTTTTTTTTTTTTTTTAAACCAAAAATGTTTTTAATCCTTTGCCTATGGAGAGCCATTTCAGCCAAAATTAAATAAATAAATAAATGGGTGAAATAAATAAAAAATGAGTAAAATAAATAAAAAAATGAAGAAAATGAGTGAAATAAATAAATAATTTGTTAAATAAATAATTTAGCTTTTTCATTAACCCATTTTTTCATTTATTTATTTTTCATATTATCAATTTCTCAATTTCCCTTTTTTCATTAATCTATTTTTCATTTACCCACTTTTCATTAATCTATTTTCATTTAACCATTTTTTAATTTAGCTTTTTCATTAACCCCATTTTTCATTTCTTTATTTTTCATATTATCAATTTCCCAATTTCTCTTTTCATTAATCTATTTTTATTTATCCCTTTATCCATTTACCCATTTTTCATTAATTTATTTTTCAATTAACCTCTTTTCAATTTCCCTTTTTACTAACCCAATTTTTCATTTATTTATTTTTCAGATTATCAATTTCTCTATTTCTCTTTTCATTAATCTATTTTTCATTTGTCCATTTTTATTTATCCCTTTATCTATTTACCCATTTTTCATTAATCTATTTTTAATTTAAACATTTTTTGATTTCCTTTTTCCTTTAACCCGATTTTCTATTTCCCAGTTTCATTAATCAATTTATCATATATCCCTTTTTTATTTACCCAATTTTCTTTTATCTATTTTTCATTCAACATTTGTTTGAAAAATCTTTACTTTTCCCATTTTCCAATTCCCCTTATTTATTTAGTATTTCCTTATTTTCTTATTTATCACATTCTATTTCCCCGCAAAACTTAGGAAAAAAATAAATGCAAATGAGGAGAGGCACGTCATCAGGCTACAACTTCCCCAATTGGTTGGTTAGCGTCACACCCATACTTTGCTTCAAGAAAGATGGCGACCTACTAACGGGTTATCAATAAGCTGAAGCTCATTAACTTCATTAGAAAATAGTGTTATTACTCCTGACTTTAGTTCTCGTGTGGCCGCTCAGACAGAACGTGTTTCAGTTGGCGGCTTTCATGGACTCAGAGCTTCACCGTCGGGAGTTTTTATAGTTTGAACGAAGCGGCCGCTGAAGTTGGCTTACGATTGAAGGTTCGGGACACCTTCGTAGCTACCAGCTGTGATCCAACTATAAGGAGCAACTTTACTGTACATTGTAAGTGAACTGCAATATCCAGAGGCAGCTCTATGGAGCATCGGGCTGAAAGAATGAGAGTGGAGAGCCTTGGAGATCTGCATCGGAGGCCATCTTTCAGACATGCACCGCTGCTGTCCGTCCAGGATCCTCCGGTTGTCCAGACGTTGCACGGTAAGCTACTAACGCTGATGTTTGTTTTCCAACTACAGTCATATTTAATCAATAGGGCTCAATTACGATCGTGGGAGGTTTTGAGTTGATCTCGGCAGTAGGTGACAAACTGAACGCCTCCAGGATGTTGAGACCAGCACGTCCTCTGATCCAATACATCTTATTAAGAATAAAATCAACAAAACGTGTTCAAATTAATGGCCCAACAGGTTGATTAAAGACAGTAAAAAGGTAGGAGAGGTTTAGAGTCGATCGCCTTGTTTTACCTTTGTAAACAGACAACCTGAATACAGTGACCTTTAGTGAGGGTACAGAATGGAGAATGGATAAAAGCTGAACTCCTGCTACAATCTTTGCCTCTCTTGGTTACATCCCTGAGGTGTGCCAAGTGTGGCCCACATGCATATAAAGTAAATATGACTATTAATTTAAGTATTTCTTTGTATGTATAAGTTGCCCACCTTAGTTTCCCTGTTTTTGGTCAACGTGTGCCTCAACATGTGGTTACTGTTCCTTAGAGGTGGACAGAGGACCCACAATTTATCCTCCAGGAATAACAGTAGCACTTCAACATGTTTTTACTCAAAGTAAATTATAGCTGAATAAGAAATTAAACAAGAGTAAAGAAGCATTTGGTAAAAAGTTGATCAGTACTGAGTAACTGATCAAGTTATCAATTATTTCATATCTTAAAAAAATTACACAATTAGAAGGCCCAAAATATTAAGTTCAGTGGAAATGTTGGTATTTTAAAGACAAAATGAAAAATTAGTTTAAATAATAGTGATGCCTCATAATAAAATGACTTGAGTAAAAGTAAAAAGTTCAGCATAGTAAAAGTATTCCTAAAAGTTCATTTGAGTTTCAAAAAGTTACTCAACTATATTTAAGTAAATGTAATTAGTCACTCCTAAACTCTGCCCTTCTGAGGGAACAGGAGAAGGAACTGTTAAGGAAATAAATGAATCTTATTTTGATACTAAACATTGTTTCAATTAACAAATGAATCATAACACCCAGAACATATTCTGTTATGTTTATTCAAGGGTGAAGGAACAGAATGACTGGAGATCCTGGCTGAGAGGGACCAGGCCTGACACGGCGAACAGTGAGGAGAACCGTCTGCACTGTGAGCAGCACCAGAACTCCTGATGGGTCTCCTTCAGGAAGAAGCAGAGAGAACCGTCTGCACTGTGAGCAGCACCAGAACTCCTGATGGGTCTCCTTCAGGAAGAACCAGAGAGACGGCCGACCTCCACAGAGAAGAGTTCACCCAAACATCAGAGGAAAAATGAATGCTGGTGCTCAAACAGAGCAGCCTCTTTTCTTAAACCCAACACACACAGGGTGTTGTGGCATGATTAAAAACCTGCTAACTTCAATTTAACTGAAACACAGAACATCCAGAAATGTGATGAACTTCAGCTATAGAGTGGAAATGACACAGTGAGATGAAAACATTTGTCTATATCACTCTGTTATACGGGACATTAACATTTTAAAGTGTTCCAGAGCCCCTGATACAAACGATAGCATTAGCTCATCCATCAGACATTTACTGAGGCCTGAAACATGCAGGGCAGACGACCTGAGGACTGACTGGTTAAACTATTTCACTGACGCTTCAGATTGCAGATTTCCAATTGAAGGCGTCCGTAAATGAACACAATCATTATTCAATAAACCAAGCTGTGTAAAATAACTGTTAGGGTTGCTATTAAGAACCCAATATGTCAGTTTGTTCATTTCTACGTTGTCGTACATACAAGGTACTCCACTCACTGTTTAGCTTCTTGTTGAAGAATCTTCAGTGTAATGAAACCAAAAAATAAAACAGGTCCAAAACTTTCAATCTGTATTCTATTTTTGTAGCTTTGTTCTATTAAGATTGTTTCGTTTACTTTAAGCCACAAACAAACGATCATTTTATTGTCTCTGGGACGTGAAAACATGAGATTTGATTAAATTAGAACTTCACATATTAGAAGGAACACAGATTTCATAATAATCAAACAGTTTGTTTATTCAAAACGGTAAAATACAAACGGTTAATGCATATCAATGGTATAAGAACAGACACATTTTTTTAAATGAATGTGTCACCAGTGCATGTGGCCGAGTGTTCCTGCTCCAGAAAGGTGAAGGTCTCTGGTCATCCTGAAGCTGTGAGCCCACTGGGAGTCTGAAGGGAAACACTGAGACCAGAGGCCTGCAGGATGGTCTGCATCTGAAAACATACATGATGGAAACATTAATAAATGTGCTGCGCCAAAAAGCTGTACTTTTGACCTGGTGGCGATGGAACCAGTTATGGTAGATCTGAACTTTGGTTTGATGACCTAAATATGAGAAGCTTCAGACTGACAGGAGTTGGGTTAAAGCCACATCTTGTGAAGTTGGGATATTTTTCCTCCAACAGGATCCAGAGGAATCGCAACAAACCAGAAGTTGGACTAGAATTTATTTCAATGTCATTTGTGAATGTCAGCTTCTCATTTTCAACAGTGCTTATGCATGTGGGCCACACTTGGCACACCTCAGGGATGTAACCAAGAGAGGCAAAGATTGTAGCAGGAGTTCAGCTTTTATCCATTCTCCATTCTGTACCCTCACTAAAGGTCACTGTATTCAGGTTGTCTGTTTACAAAGGTAAAACAAGGCGATCGACTCTAAACCTCTCCTACCTTTTTACTGTCTTTAATCAACCTGTTGGGCCATTAATTTGAACACGTTTTGTTGATTTTATTCTTAATAAGATGTATTGGATCAGAGGACGTGCTGGTCTCAACATCCTGGAGGCGTTCAGTTTGTCACCTATTGCCGAGATCAACGCAAACCCTCCCGCGATCGTAATTGAGCCCTATTGATTAAATATGACTGTAGTTGGAAAACAAACATCAGCGTTAGTAGCTTACCGTGCAACGTCTGGGCAACCGGAGGATCCTGGACGGACAGCAGCGGTGCATGTCTGAAAGATGGCCTCCGATGCAGATCTCCAAGGCTCTCCACTCTCATTCTTTCAGCCCGATGCTCCATAGAGCTGCCTCTGGATATTGCAGTTCACTTACAATGTACAGTAAAGTTGCTCCTTATAGTTGGATCACAGCTGGTAGCTACGAAGGTGTCCCGAACCTTCAATCGTAAGCCAACTTCAGCGGCCGCTTCGTTCAAACTATAAAAACTCCCGACCGTGAAGCTCTGAGTCCATGAGAGCCGCCAACTGAAACACGTTCTGTCTGAGCGGCCACACGAGAACTAAAGTCAGGAGTAATAACACTATTTTCTAATGAAGTTAATGAGCTTCAGCTTATTGATAACCCGTTAGTAGGTCGCCATCTTTCTTGAAGCAAAGTATGGGAGTGACGTTAACCAACCAATTGGGGAAGTTGTAGCCTGATGACGTGCCTCTCCTCATTTGCATTTATTTTTTTCCTAAGTTTTGCGGGGAAATAGAATGTGATAAATAAGAAAATAAGGAAATACTAAATAAATAAGGGGAATTGGAAAATGGGAAAAGTAAAGATTTTTCAAACAAATGTTGAATGAAAAATAGATAAAAGAAAATTGGGTAAATAAAAAAGGGATATATGATAAATTGATTAATGAAACTGGGAAATAGAAAATCGGGTTAAAGGAAAAAGGAAATCAAAAAATGTTTAAATTAAAAAATAGATTAATGAAAAATGGGTAAATAGATAAAGGGATAAATAAAAATGGACAAATGAAAAATAGATTAATGAAAAATAGATTAATGAAAAAGAGAAATAGAGAAATTGATAATCTGAAAAATAAATAAATGAAAAAATTGGGTTAGTAAAAAAGGGAAATTGAAAAGAGGTTAATTGAAAAATAAATTAATGAAAAATGGGTAAATGGATAAAGGGATAAATAAAAAATAGATTAATGAAAAAGAGAAATTGGGAAATTGATAATATGAAAAAAAGAAATGAAAAATGGGGTTAATGAAAAAGCTAAATTAAAAAATGGTTAAATGAAAAATAGATTAATGAAAAGTGGGTAAATGAAAAATAGATTAATGAAAAAAGGGAAATTGAGAAATTGATAATATGAAAAATAAATAAATGAAAAAATGGGTTAATGAAAAAGCTAAATTATTTATTTAACAAATTATTTATTTATTTCACTCATTTTCTTCATTTTTTGATTTATTTTACTCATTTTTTATTTATTTCACCCATTTATTTATTTATTTAATTTTGGCTGAAATGGCTCTCCATATTTGCCCACATTGTCTTCTGACAGTGCGTTAAACTTTGCTTAGTATAAAAGTACAAAACACGTGTAAGTTTTCTTAGGTGCTTTGTAAGGAAACTTACAAAAGCTGTGTATTTCTAGGAGTCAAATACATAACTCTATAATTCCAGGTCTATGTGAAGGTAAGCTGGGGAATTTTCCGCGAAGACGGGAATCTTTTCTACCCCCTCTTCGTCTCCGCTCCGTTCTCGTTGCGCCCGTACGCGCTTCTTTACGGTAATGGTACTGATGCGGGATGAGTCAGGCTGTATGATGCTACTGCTGCTGTGCTGCCGTCGCTCTCTGCTGCCATTTCATCTGCGCCGATTAGCTCCAAACACTCAGCAAACACAGAAGGGAGTTTTCGGGATCCCCACCACCACCTCATCATCCTCACAGCCCGCTCCCCCACGCCCCCCGCCGCCCCTCTCCCTCAGACGCTATTGACAACGGGGGGCTCAGTTTGAACCGGTCTTCCGCAGGATCCGTGTGTTTTTCAAAGAAGCTTCACCTGCTGCTCTGGATGCGCTTCTGTCTCAGCTGTCCGGCGGGGGGCCCTGACCGTAAGAAACGGAACAGCTCCGGACTCCAGCGAACCCGTGTGTGTTTGTACTTATAATACTAATAATACGGAGTCCGCAGATTATTATTATTATTTTTTTTTTTGCGGCCTGAGCGTCGAACCAGTCCGGCTTGTTGGTGCCATGGAGCTCTCATCGGCCTGGTCCTGAACAGCAACACCGGCCTAAAGCGGACCCACTTCCTGCTGCAAGTAGGGACAATTCCTCTTTTTTTAATCAACAATGTATGTTTCTATTAATGAACTTAACTTAGTAGCCATATAGTTTTAGTACTTAGTTGCTCTAAAATGACTGAAATCACCACAATACATGTGTGATTTGTTGAGCAGCTCATTAAATATGCCCTCAAAAATAATTTTCTGTGCCTAGAGATAATTCTGGCAGGTTTCAGTAGAGTAGCCCGGTCAGCTCTCCAGTCCAGCTGTCCTTTATCTGCTCCTGTTATCAATCAATCAATCAATCAATCAATCAATCAATCAATCAATCAATCAATCAATCAATCAATCAATCAATCAATCAATCAATCACATTTTATTTGTACTATAGCACATTTCAGCAGCAAGGCATTTCAAAGTGCTTTACATAATTAAAATAAAAACAGCATGTGACATTGAATAAACAGTGAGAAAGAGAAAGATTTTGAAAAAGATTAAAAAAGATATTGGATGTTGGAGATTTTGGAAGGCGTTTCTGGACCTCATCAGGAACAAGAGCTCCGGGGCCGTTCTATCCACCAGGGATTCCAGCTGCTAATGTTTGCACACTGACTGGGCCGTGCAACCCGACTCTGCTGGAGAGCAGGGCTGATGGGAGGCTTCATAAAGCTGGCCCTCTGCCCGCCTGGTGGCCTGATACAAATCAGATAGATTATGTGTCAAAATCAAAATCAAAGGAGATTATCTTTGAAAATTGAGGAAACTCACTTGATTTCATACGGAAAACACCTTTACTGTGTTGTAATAAAGGGATGGTGTTGTGCAAAAGCCATTTTTTTAGAGCTTTACATCATGTTGCAATGTTATTCCTTCATTTAAACAAAACTGGAGTGTTGCCCTGATTTGATAAATCCTGTATTCTCCCCCACTCAGCTCCTTCAGTCTAGCCAGTAGCAATTAGCAAACACCTGCTGCAACTACGCATCTGAGCTCATATAGGAGCTACTTCTGAAGTACTGGTTAGGGTTAATAAAGGAGCGTTGTGATGACTTCCTGAAGGCATTGTATCAGAAAGAGCAGGTATTTCTTAAAGACACAGAGGCCCAACTTCATGGTGTTAATTTACAAAGTCACATTTCTTTTAACCCCCCCCCCATGGTCTTAAGAGATGAAACGATAGGGACCCTAAAAGCTTTTTTACTCTGTGCATAGTCCGGCGGAGTCCGAGTGGGCTTTTACAAGGTTTTTATTTTTTTTGTGTGTGGTTTCGGGAACTGACAGTCTGACGGGAAAATTCTCCACACCCCCTCAACAACGACCGCAGCATTTTTATAAGAGCTGAAGGTAACGTAGTTATTTGATTGTGCTATAAAACAGCAGATGCCTGAAAAACACACAATACTGCCCCTTTAAGTTATACCCCTTTCTTCCATAAACCTCAACCTATTTTACTAAAATTTTATGCAGCAGATCGACACAAATCATTACAGAACTTGGAAGTAGAACGAAAATAATATGTGGTTTTCAGTACTTTTTTACTTTTACTTATAAAGCAGATTGTGAACTCATTTTACTTTACAGTTATTGCCCACTTTCTGTTGGCGTGAATAAAATCCCATAAAATGCAGGAAGAAAGCCCAAGAGTTACAAATACTTTTAGAAGACCCTGTAGATTTTGTTAAATTATAGAAACCCTCCTTCTTTATAAGAGCAATTATAAAGTAAAAATAAAGTTCATAACAACTATGAAAAGAAGAAATTTCACTAGATATTATGTTTCTTTCTGCTTTTCTATGTCAGGACAGGAAGGACACATTTCTTTCTCCCAAAGAAGATCATTGACTCAAAGTTCAGTTTGTCAGCAGCTCACATGAAGGTGAAAGTCTTCAGTTATTGATTGACCACATCAGAGATCATGACTTATGATCAATAGGTGGCAGAAAAAGCCAAGAAACAATAAAACACGTCAGCTGTTTTCTGTAAAACTCGATATATAGAAAAATCTAGAATCCAAACTTCCACCGTCTCTAACTTTGTCCCCTCAGAGCCACCGTAGCTCCTGATTTAAGGCGTTAAAAACGCTACAGACTCTGTTCTCATGGGTTTCTGTCCACCGTCTCATCCTCTGCCGCTACAATATTCAGCTGTAACCTCGTGATTTTAATGAAATCACACAGAAAAGACGACATAAGTTACAGATAAGATTACAGAGGAGGTGTGACAACGTAGACAAGCGTCCATTTGATGAACAAATCGATCAGGTAATCAATAGAAAAGGAATGCTGTGGTTGTGTTTGGTGTCTGCTGTGACTTTTATCTGCAGTCAAGTCGCAGCGGCCGCAGCCGTTTTGAACAAACAGCATCAGAAGTCTCCAAAAAGCAGTGAGAAGAGCGAGGCGCTGTGGTCTGTTGACAGCAATGTGATGAGAAAAACAACAAAGTGCATCTGAAAGCTGTAAAGTTCCTGCTGCTGACGTGTAATCTCTATAAATTACTCTCTCATAAAACCCTAGCAGCCTACAAAATTTATATTTTTTCTACTAAATAACTTTTTTTGGTACATCATAACTCAGCAACACAGTAAACTTGTGCCCGATTATCACATTAAGATTTTACATGAAAAAAAATAAATAATATTACGACTTTTTTCTGGTACCATTGCGATTTTGTCGTGAATGCTAAGGTGAGTCAGCATGGCCACCGGTGACGGTAAATAAAAGATTTTCCTATAACGACGAATTGTTTCTCGCTCATTAGCACATTTAGCAGGGAATTCACGAGGTTGATTGTCAGCGCTAAATCCCTCCTCGTGGCTCTGATTGGTTGTTTTTGGTTGGGAGTGGTGCACATCTTCTCACAGATTATCTGTCTGCCGTGACATGGTGATAGTTTTAACAAATATGTAAAAGACATATTCTTCATAAAAGTTACATACTGCAGCTTGAAGGCTTATACATACTTGTTCTCGACGCCACCAGAACTTTTTTCTTGGTGGCGTCCGGTACGGTAAATATGAAGGAGGGGGGGCTGGAGTTGGAGAGACATGAGGTGACTTCCTGGCTGTTCTGCAGTTGGGTTCTTATGAAATGTTCTAGCCAGAACTAGCTTTGTTCTGGTTCTTGCAGCTTTGGCAGGGAGAACGCATCACTCTGCTCTTCCAGAGTATCTCCATCCAGCATATTAAACTGTTTATGTCTCTCTTGTCACTCCATAGTCATTTTGTTTCTCTCGGAATGCAGTGGCGCGTTTGTCAATGATTATGTAACCAAGAGTTACCAGCCGGTCAGCCAGGACGCTGTCAGGAGTTCACTCCATCCATCATACAATGGGACGACAACTCGAGAACTATTTTCACTGCTACTTCAAAACCACACATATATTTAGTCTTAAAGTATTCATATTCATAGGTGTCTCATTTGATGAGACGCACTTCATTTGGAGAAGAAATATTTTGGTGATAGTTCATGCCACAAGATTTCATTTGTGGGGGAAATTAAAGTAAATTGTAATTGGAAATCGGAATTAGACGGTTATTTCTGATCAATATATAGCTGTTTATTAGTGTTATTACTGAGAGTTTTTGGTGTTGCTGCCTTATAATCCCCAAAATGTCAGAAGCTAAATCTGGGATTAGCGTGACATACAGTTTGTCTTGTTTCAACAAGAAACGGAGTGGAAATTAGAATTACGAATTGCTAACTCCAGCCAGTATATTAATCCAATAGCAACTCATTTCTCTTCATTTACACAGAAATAAACAATCACTATGGAAAAACTGGTGAAATTTGTTTTCAGAACGATGTCTGAAATGTTTATTACAACAAAAATGTGCATATAATTTTTCAATATATTAGTAATAATCAAAAATATGTATCTGCAATACATATTGAGGAAATATGCATTTAATGTAAAGTAGGCACTTAAACTTTTAAAGTTTTTTTTTGGCTTAAAAAAAAATCTGAAACTGCAATTTTGCAAAGACTGCATTTTGATTATTTAAAGAAATCTCAACTGCATTTAATGCATTTAATCTTTGCTAGTACCAATCAATCCTTAATTGGAATATTCCACACAGAGATTCATTAAAATGCTAACTTAAATTTACTGCACTGTATTTGTCAAAGTACAAAGAATACACTTTCTATACTTTAGGTTTGGCATTAAGACAACCTTGGTTTACCAAAAGAAAGTTATTGTAACTTTTTGAATCATTTGCTTGTCTAACAGATTTGTGTACAAGATAAATGTCGCTTTAAATATTTTTTTAAAAATGAACAAAAAATGTTATATGTTCAAATTTAGCTGGAGTGGGTACCCTGTCTGTGTTTTGCCCTGGGCCCACAAGTAGCTAGGACAACCTCTGCTGTCGTTATTCGATGCTGGTGTTGTAATAACAAACTGCGGAGTCAAACTGACATAATAAGGATATTATTGAAACTTTTGTGTTTTCTACTCTAAAAATAATTCAAAGATTCCTGTCAGCTAAACTAATA